>NC_091146.1:9379776-10083187 GCF_041381155.1 Argopecten irradians | reverse complement strand
TTTTCTTTAATTGTACGTGATTGGGTGCTGTATATGTAAAGATCTCCACCGCTCCGACAGAGCATAAATGATAATCATCATTTGAACAATAATTGTGTTTAATCGTGTAAATATATGCTAATTAACACAAAAAATAACATAAAATAATTTGTCTTTCGATTCGCCTTTGGTGCATGCGCATCTAATTACTTCATTCTATATAAGGATATAGTGCATGAATTTTTTTCGGATGCAATTAATTAGTTTTCATATTTTTTAACGTTAAGTAAAATATAAGCTTTAAACTTTCAATGGTGGTAAAGGTGGTTAAAGAAATAACTTTTGAAACGAAGAAAATTACCAAATCGTCAGCTAATGTTTTTGATAGTGAAAAAATACCATTTTCAGCGGTGGAGCATCTTTAAGTCGAGGCCCATGGTAGGACATGAGTGTCCACTTGTCACAAGTTATCTAATTCTTATTAAATGACTAATGTATCATATACATATATTGTAGTTGATCCGATGGTATAGATTTAAAATCCAGTCGAAAAAGATTGTGTCCGTTATGATTTATAATCCTCATTTTTTCCACAGTCTGTTCTAAAGGTTGTCAATCTTTGCCGATAAATCGACATTGTTCTCCAGTTTTAAAGACATAATAAAGATGTCAACACAAATACGTTATTTCCTAACTTCCCAGAACGATCCGTACATGCCACGCTATTTCCTATCCAGTAACGATCCGTAAATTACGCTATTCCAGATCCAAAACTGATCCTGTACATGCCACGCTATTTCTATTTCCTAAACGATGCGTTCATGCCAGCTAACGATCCGTACTTGCCACGCTAATTTCTAATTTTCCGTACAAGAACGATTCGTACATGCCACGACTAATTTCTAATTTCCCAGAACGACTCCGTGACATCCCACGCTAGATTTCCTAATTTCCCAGAAACTATTCCGCTATACATAGCCACGCCAATTTCTCCGAGGATCGATCCTGTAACATAGCATACGCTATATTGTCTAATTTCTCAGAACGATCCATACATGTGCTGGATTTTTAATTTCCCAGAACGATCCGTAGCTTGCCCACTCGCTAATTTCCTATAGAACTACGATTCGCAAACATGCCAACTGACTAATTTTTAATTTCCCAGGAACTTTCACGATACAGCTATGCAACGCCAATTTCCCAGCGTACGATCCGTGACAATGTCAACCGCTAATTTCCGAGAAGCGATCGTTCGTACATGCCTACGCTAATTTCTAATTTCCCAGAAGGATCCATACATGCCAAAACTGATTTTCTAATTTCCCAGAAACGATCCGTACATGCCACGATAATTTCCCAGAACAATCCGTACGATGCCATACAGTCTAATTTCCCAGAAACGATACGTGTTATGTAGTTGGATCAATCCGATAAGTCCTGATTATAGTAAGGTACCCGTATAGTGGTCACGTGAAATAAATGAAAGCCTCGTTCTGGTGTAATACACACATGGGTGTTTGTAAGTTGTATTTGGCGTCCGCTCCCAACATTTGTTGATTACACAACATTTATGGCGACGAGGATGGGAATGCAGCCAAATACAACGATAAGAGAGAACCCCTACCATGCTCCGGACGGAATGATTGTCATCGTCAGGAAAGAAGGATAGGAAGAGTAGTAAACCGATTTATTTCCGCTTCCACACTGAATCGTCTGCAAAAAAAATGGCGGGCCAAAATTCTCCGTGGGAAGGGCTTGAAACCATTTGACGGGGCAGTATAGAAACTTGGACTCTTCATAGTGGAAAGGGCCTTGAACAGTACTTTAATCGCTAATGAAAATGAAAACCATGAACGAAAGGTCCCTGCATTACTCATTCAGTTGTAATAGGTGGGCGCACATACGGGATCTTGAGAGATCTCACAGCCCCAGCTAAGCCTGCGACGAAATCGTATGATAACTGGTCGAGACCCTGTCCAGACTATTTGTCTCCCAAACCGCTGTTGATTGCTGAGAGGTTCAGGTTTTATAAGCGTGATCAAAAGGAAGGTGAGGGTGTAACGAGACTACATCAGCTACAGCTGAGAAAATTTTCGGAACATTTGTGAATTCGGAAACGGTACTGGACGACGCGCTAACAGTGACCGATTTGTCTGGTGGACTCTTCTAACGAGATGATTCAAACCGGAAATTACTATCGGGTAGAAAACTCGAACATTTGAGAAAGCGTGTTGTATATCGCAGGTAAGCTATGGATACGGCTTCTAAGATGCAGTTAAACTGCAAGGCTAAACATGTACATAAATCCAGTACACAGTACTAAAGTAAATAAAAACCAAAACTGTCAAGTCTAACCCCAAACCATGCTATCTGAATGTCTACGCACAGGACCATGACCAGCAAGAACTGTTTTTACAAGTCCAGAAAAATGCAGGAAATGTGGAAAGATAGGTCATATTCAAAAGGCATGTCGACAGAGATGTAAACAAAGCGACAGGAAATAAAGTGGCAAGCAGTAAACCAATGGAATATATCATTCAAAAAAGGTTTCACTCATTTGACACGAATGAAGGAATCTCATTTGGACATTGTAGAGTTATACTCTATTGTCTTTAATAAATCCGAGCCATTCTGATTACTCCACAGGTTCTAATGAAAGGTCACTAAGTAATGGAATTAGACCACACGATCATAAGTTTCTGTTGATGTCGCGCCCAGGATTTTTCTAAACATTTTGGAAAAGAGAAACTTTACCCTACTACAGTTACATTGAAAAACCTATTCGGGGTGGAGCCCTATAATCTCCATGTGGGAAGCCTGGAAGTTACAGTTGAGTCCACCAATGGTCAGAAGAGTAATCTCACTTTATACGTAAATAGAGAAAGGAGGCCCTCCACTTATTTCGGACGTAGTTTGCTTACGATCTATCCGTTTAACCTGGGCGAAATACATGCTGTAATCAGTTTCGAAAGTCAAATCTCCATATCCCGACGATGGAGGTAAGAAAATATCTCGGAGAAGTACGCAGATGGTCTTTGACGAAGTCGCGTTAGAAAACACTTAAGGACATCAAAACTAGTTTACACACCTAAGGAGTGATGTACACCTAAGTTACTGAAGGCTAGACCCCTTGCAATACTCCTTACGGCCTGCTGTAGATAAGAGACTTGACCGTTTGGTGGACATAGGATTTTTGGGAAAACCTGTTGAGCACATTGAAATGGGCTACTTCCAATTTGTAGCCGTAACCGAAACGCGGACGGAACAATCCCGAGCGGGAGTTGACCTTCAAAACGACCATTACGCCTGTTTTAGCAGATTCGAACAAGTAACCCACCTCCCAAAGTGGATGATATTTTTTTGTCGATCTTATCTGGAGGAAAACATTTTCACTAATGCTCGATTTACGCCCATGCATATCTACAGATGAAAAGTCGAGGAGGACCATAGGAAGTATCTTAACCGATAATAATACACACCCGTGGTTTATTCAGATACAAACGAACTAGTCTTCGTTTTGCCTCGGCTCCGGCAATATGCAACGTGCCATAGGAACCGAAACTACCAAGGGAACCAACGGAACAACAGTGTATAATTGGGATGATATGATTATCACTGGTCCGTTCAACAGAGGAACCTCTGCTAAACTTAGATGCAGTACTGTCACGATTACCGAGAAATCAGGTCTAAAGGCTAACTTTAGACAAGCTGTATAACATTATTCCAGGACAAAGTACAAGTTGTGTGACATATCGATATGATCAGGAAGAGTCTACAACAAAACCCTGGACAAAATTGAACGCAAGCTTTAAACGCAGTACGGCCAGAAAACGAAACACCCCTAGCGTGCTTCCTCGGGTTAGTGACTTATTATGGGAAGTTCATGGAAAAACTATCGATGGTGTAAAGGCCACTACATCAACTACTGAGAAGAACGTACCCTGGAAATGACTTACGATATGCCCACAACCATTCAATCCATGGTGAAAAAACATGAAGGTATCTGGAACAAAAGTGTTGGCCAAACCTATGACCCAAAACCTACCAGTAGCGTTATCATGTGACGCATCGTCCGTTTGGATTTGGCGCAAGTATTTTCCCACAAGTTTCCAGACAGAACGAGACGGCCAATCGCAAATGGCTTCATTCACGTACCCTCACCAACGCTGAGAAAAACTATGTCAAACAATTGAACAAAGGGGCACTAGGTATCATTTGGGGAATCAAGGAGATTTAATGTGTATTTGTATGGAAGGCGACTTCACTCTGGTGACAGATCGACCAACCTCTGGATCTCTATATTTTAGCCCTCAGAAGGGAATATCCCCCCAACAACAAGTCTCATCACGTCTGTACAGCGCTACGCAATATTCTTTTCCGGGTATGATGTATACAATCAAAATACCGAAACACACAAACACTACATAGGTGACGCGGACGACTTTCGCAGCTATGCCGCAAGAAATCCAGAGTATCCCGACTACAAAATGACAGTGAAAAGATAAGTCATGGATGAAGCTCATATATTCCAAGTATCACAATGGAACTCTTACCTGTGACCTCCAGTCAGGCTGAGGAAATGAAACCTCCAAAGACAAATTACTGGCTTGAAGTTTACACGCAGCTATGCGAGGCTGGAACAAGCCTGAAGATTAAAACTTTTACTCTACCATTCTACGAGAAGAAGAGATGAGATAAATGTACATCAAGGTTGTTTGTTATGGGGAATACGATGATAATCCCCTCAAGAAACTCCAGAGCGAAATATTGGAAGAAATTCACACCAGGACATCTCGTGTGTGGTGAAAATGAAGTCTTTGGCAATAAGCTACATTTGGTGGCCCGGGAGTGGACTCTGAAATAGAAAACCTAGCAAAGAAAAAGTGTTCATGATGTCCAAGTATTAACAGAAATAACCCCTAGAGATAGCTTCCTGTTCATCCTTGGGAATTTCCTTTTGAGAACCTGGCAGCAGCGAATAACACAATGATTTCGTCGGGTCCTTTCCTCGGAGCCATGTTCCATAATCAATCGTAATTGCTTATTCTAAGTGGCCAGAAGTATACCGATGCAGTCAACTACCGCCACGCGTACAATCGACAGACTACGTGAAGTAGTTCGCGAGAACTGGCATTCCAGAACAGATTGTCAGTGATAACGACCCCAGTTCACTTCGACAGGAATTTGCTGACTTCATCGCAGCCAATGGCATTACGCGCATATCACATCAGCACCTTTTCATCCTCGCACAAACGGTCTAGCGAGAGGTTGTGTGCAGACATTCAAGCAAGCTTATGAATCATCAAGGACTGATGATGGTAACACTACTCAGAAGAAACTCTCAAAATATTCTTCTCGCGTACAGAAACACAGAACACTCTACAACGCAGGAGTCGCCGGCAACACATTGTTGAAGGGACGTAATACTACGTACACGCTAGATTTTGTTGAAACCTGATCTAGCGAGACAGTCAGAACATCTCAAGAATAAGATGTGTTCTAGAAACAGGTCAACTCCCAAGGTCATTTGATAATGGCGACCCAGTAGTTAGTTCGAGATTACCGTGGAGGTGATAAATGGACATGTGGTACGGTACAGTCGCGTACAGGGCCCTGTGTCATACAAGGTCAAAGTCAACGATCGTCTGTGGCGTCGTCATACAGATCAATTGGCGAAAACTGGTAGTCCAGCATTACCACCACCTACGGATCTGCTGGTAGGAGAGGGAGAAGGAAGTCTCGGTAGAAGACACTGTAAAGGCCTGACGTAACGAATGAAAGGAACGGAACTCCAACACGTGAGCAAAGTACAACGTTTAACGCCAAAACGGTTGATTCTAGGAACAGTTGTGGAACACCTAAATCGACACAGCCTACTAGTGATGCCAGTCGCGTTATCCGTGCAGAACTCGTCGTGCTCCTAAACGATTAGATTTGTGATGATTATCAGTGTTTTGAGGCATAATTAATCCTCGGATAATCCATGGAAACCCTAAGGGTTTCATTTCATTGAGTTAATAGTGTTCAGGTTAAAATGTGAACATTTAAAACCATTCAGGTTTTATTGTTATGCAGATAGCGGTAATATGCGACACGAAGACGTGTCTTATCAAAGGAGGGAGCAAACTGTCACGCGGTTTATGGACAGTATCCTATTTGGACATCTGTGGTATTATTTATTTGTTTTAATCAACTCGAACATACCTAACATTCTTAGTTTAAAAGTAAAATACAAAGCTTCACTTTGCATATAATAACCATTTCTTTATTGTGATATATTGCTTTAACGTATTTACCTATGTTCCTTTAGCTAATCCTTCTTAACACTTCTCAATTGCGTCAGTTAATTAGCGACTATTGTATATCACGTTTAGACTAAGTGCTCATAATGAGGAAAAACGGTATAAAGCTAGTATATCAATAATCCGAAATAAAAGGCCAAAATAAATAAATTCAAAGTAAAATCAAAATCATTTCTATGGAATATATATTCAGCCACTATAGGGCCTTCTTCAGTCCGAAATAACACTAAGAAGTCCGAAAGACTAAGTGCTGTTTACATGTTTGTTCCTTTATATTTTGTATATTATCATTTTGTATTACCTGAATATTCACTTTAGGCCTAGGTTTGGACGTGTTGGAAGTGTAGAGTTGGATATTTCTCCGCTCCACACCGACTGTAATAAATCAGTATTTCCTTTTTCACAGACTACATTAGAGCTATTTCCCCAATACACTAGTTGTAGCGCTGTGAAAAATCAACTGTCAAATTATCTTTTTTACGGTGTATAATGCAAGTGTCTGTGCATGCGCGTGCTTAAGACGAAACAAAGAACATGCACTACTAACAGCCATGTATAGGTGTGCATGTTCGTTTTTGCCATTTTCATGTTTAATTCCCACTTTGCATAGATCTCTTGTTTTCTTAAGTCACCAATACCTGTAAGTTACTGACTCAATGTCGTGTAATATATAATACATGTATATGCATATCGTTCGCTATAATACATGCACCTGAAGGACGAAATTACATAACATTTATCGTATATAAATTTACCCGGATAAACAATACAATGTACTTGACACAGTCACAACAATATTATAACCACCTAACCATGTAGAATACATTCGCATTAACGTCACTTTTACAACAGAATCTAACATACCATACCAGAAACCAGAAACATCTTGTAAAACTCCAGCTATGCTAATATTGCGCACAAGAAACGCTAATCTACATGGAAACTTTTACGGAAATAATAGGAAACGCAAAGAATAATTCCCACTATCCCATTACAAAGCATGAAAAAAAAAACAATTGAGATAACAATAAGATAAATAATATGTAGCTTGCGTATCGAGCCGATATTGACGTAGTCCGCTAAACCTGCTTATATTATTAGGCTTTTTAAATATGCTCCACCGCTGACAAATGGTATTTTTTCACTTTAAAAAAACCAGGAGCAGACGATTTAGCATTTTTCTCTAGTTACAAAAGTTACTTACTTTACACCATTACCACCATTTAAAAGTTTGAGCTTCTAATTTAACTTCAAGTTAAAAATATGAAAAATAATTAATTGCATCCCGAAAAAATTCCGTGACACTATATCCTATATGGAATGAAGTACTGACTGCGCATGCACCAAAGGCGAAACAAATTATTTCATATTATTTTTTGTGTTAATTAGGCATATATATATACACGATTAAACATCAATTATTGTTCAAATGATTAATATCATTTATGCTCTGTCGGCGGTGGAGCATCTTTAAAAAAAATTGCCTAATTTACAGACTATACATTAGGCAAATTTAAAAAAAAAGCCTAATAATATAGGCAGGTTTAGCGGACTAATATTGACGTTTCCTTGGATTTTATGTGGCCAACCCTTCACCATCCCACGGTATACAGCGTGAAAAGTGACTGTATCTGTCTAACGTACTATGTACCAAATGACGTCACTCATTAGCAGATCGAGTGACCAGTACAATGTCTGGAGTGTCCGGACGAGGTCAGTAAGAGGTCAAACTGTCGTCTATAGATGTCGTCATTAATTACATGTTCACGGAACAATATATCACGCCTCTTACACAAGGCAATTCAATAAACAGCACGTCAAAAAGCCGGAAATGCCACCAATTGCTTTACATTTTTGACTGTATGACGAAACACAATGCGAAAGAGGGACTAACACTTCGGTCTTTTAGTATTCACGAAATGAATTTAGCAAACAACAAGATAAATAGCTTGTGAGGGGGATTTTGCGGTGTCATACATAGATTCTACATACATACATCTTCATCAATCATTTAAGGTGCGATATCACGATTCCATTACATATCTCCTCGCAGAGTGAGTTCGATAATCAAGACAATACCTGTAGACATTCTCAGCATTACGTAATTATATATAATAATCATATCCACCTGTTCGTAAGGAATGGCGAAAGCGGCACCTCTACGCCAGTGACAATGTAATTATTAATTATTCACGAAACGATACATGTTGAATTAACCAACATCACGTCATCTGTGTCAGCCAAATATAGATTGTTTAATTAAAAGAGATTCGGGGTAAATATCTATATTTATTGGCCGGGTAAATATCTACTTTCTGGCCAGGTTATTACGAATATATAGTGGCCATTTCAAACAGGATTTAGACATATCGCCACATATACAAACTTGTGAGTAGTCTAGATGAAACCAAAAATAGAAATAGTTCTACACCCTTTCTTTGAATTTTCCAGGTTTGTTTGTTTGTTTGATTGATTATTTTAAACGTCCTATTAACAGCAAGGGTCTTGTAAGGACTGCCTCCCAGTGTAATGAAGTACAAGATGCGTGTTTTGGGAGACTGCGGTATGTTCGTGTTGTGTTTTCTTGTATAGTGGAACTCTTGCCCTTTTTATAGTGCTATATCACTGAAGCATTTCCAGGTGTTATATATGACATCCCTGAGTATTTACATGAACAATAGGCCTGATGGCAGTTTCTGTTTGTCACATTCCAGAATGTGTATGGTACATATAGTTTGGTCTTTGATAGCAAAAAATTAATATTAACCAAGCCGTCATTTTTGGTTCATCTTCATACACGAGTTATTTATGCAATAAAAAGGCTAGTACACGTAATTTCGTATAAACTTTTTGAATTATATGCATATTTACACAAAACTGGTACATGTATTTATTAAAGTGTCTTTTTTTGTTTATAATGGATTACATACAGCCTATAGACTTAGGTTTAGATGCTACTAGATGGTAGCCGAAAATTTTCCAATCTAACGAATGTATGAATCGGCCTACTTCATACATAATTTGTCTAAGCAAAGTACCGTAAGGTCCACGGAATTTAATTCGAATTTTCTAAAGAGAGTTATCATTGACTCTTTGGAGTTCCTGTGCAGTATTTACGTCGGTATTGATAACTATCCATATCCCTGTATTGGCATCTGTACATATCCCCCGGAGTTATAGATAATGCACTAAACATAACAGGTGCATCGGTAATATCATTTCCTTCACACGCACGGGAACCTGTACCGATATCAATCATCACCCATCAGCGACAATTGACAGACGACAATAATGTTAATAGGATTGAATATATCTGTCACCTCTAGATCAACACAGAACACCTTCAAATCAGAATCGAACAAATGTTGTTTGTGTTGAATGCGCGTAGTTACAGGAATACCCCGATATATCTGTCTGTATTATTGGGCCTTTTTTTGCTTAATACATAGTTTATATGTTAAGCAAAAAACATTTAATAAAATAAGCACATTATTGGACTATTGCAGGAGTTGCATTATTGTGTTGTGTCTCTTAAATTAGAAACTCTCGTTATATATGCAGTGCTATCTCGCTGAAACAAACTGCAGCACCACATGGCAACACAAACAGCTCAAAGAATTCAATGTCTTTATTCCGAATAATGAAGTAACTTAAAGAACCAAACTTTGTTAGCTACCGGTGCCCAACTCTTTAGAGACTATACCGCTACAAGTGACACTATATATCTGTAATTTATCTACTCCATTTTATGTTCACATACTATAAACCATAAGGGAAAAATAATGATTCAATAGCTAAATCAAATATAGCTTATTCACCACGATAAAAATAATGATTCAATAGCTAAATCAAATATAGCTTATTCACCACGACAACAATTGATTATACTTTGGTATATAATTGATCAAGTAAAACTATTGCATATTCCCCTTTATAAATGACTGAATAACGAAATCAGTTTCTGTTTCTTTGAAGTATGATTCTGTCACTACTGTAACAATAGGATTTATATGTTATTGTAATTTACATTTTTTACGCCAGATTTTATATAGGCGATGTTTTGATTCAAAATGAATTTAACGCCATAAATCATATTTACTGATATCGTAAAAACATCGTTTTTGCCATAATATACAGTAAAGATAACAAGTACTTGAATTTCATTTGAAAATGGAAGACATTGTCATAATGAATGTTATTTATAGTATATAATACGAGTATGATACGTACAGTCTGTGATAGTTACAGATGTCTGTATATACATTTTGAATGATATGTTCCGGGTTTTAAGACATATACATGTAGTCCTATATGTATGTTACACGTCCATGGACATAACTAGGTAATGTATGAAATCAAATGTTCCTGACATTCGTACAATAATATCGGTTCCAATAACAATGTCAATACTTACCATTCTAAAGACTTAATCCTAAAATCCAAGAGAAACAAAACACAGCGAATTTTCCCGTAAATTTCTAATACTATCATTGGTATAGCGTGTCGCACCAACTGTCATGGCTGGTATGGATCAGAATGGTGAAGGGGCCGTCTCAAAATAAAACTTGAGAATGATATGCTACACACCTTCTATACCTCGCTACAGTACTATAAATCCATCGTCACCGTAAATATAATAAAATCAGAATTATGCTTTACTTATATACTACATGTACATTATACTATTGCCCCTCTGTTTCATCCATATTAATATGCATGCATGTAGACGATGAATGTCCATTAATGAGTAATATTACGTTTGAATAAATTGCATGTCTCGTATAGTTTGTACAATATTGTGGAAAATGACATTTGTATAAATTGCGCCCAATCCGCTTGTCAATTATTTGCAATGTCAATAAGGAGAAAGCTGACACGAGGCCATTTTAAAAACACGTTTGTTACAATGTTTTATTATAGTTATCCCCATGACCAATAACGGTGGAATCGGGGCACCAATATGCGGCTAATGCCCGTCATTTCCAACACATATATTGTTTTGCCAGATTATATAAATGTAGACATATAAATGTATATTGGCCGCATCAGTATTATAAGTGTTTGATTTTGATATGACCTACCATTTTCTACTACTTCCGTTGGCCAGTGGCGTCGGTCTGGTGTAGCAGAGTTTTGTCACATGATCAATCAATCGCTGCACGGCCATGGGGGACAAGTGTAGGTCCGTAAGTTAGGCAGTTTCAGAGGTCGTCAGGGTTCACTGAGCATGCTGTCATATCGAGGAAGATGATCACAGGTAAACTGTCGTAAACATCAAGGTGATAAATAAACAGCTTTAGTATGCACAGTATACTAATGTTCCCGATGCATTAATTTTTCAATGAAATTAAAATAAAAAGTAATTGTTTCGTTGATTCAATACAGGGTCTTGTACGGACGGCCTCCCATGTATGCGGTGTGCTCCGTGTATGAAGTGCGGGTGTGTGCTTTAAGAGACTGCGTATAGTGGAGCTCTTGCCCTTTTTATAGTGTTATATCACTAAAGCAGGATCGTTGCGTCTTGTTGTTTGTAAGCAGAACAACAAAATGTTTTCTATGGACTTTGTAACATGTTGTTTTTGGAATTACAGGGGTTTGCGTGTTCCCTTTTGTTTGTTTGAGTTTTATGGCCAATCGACAACTAAGATCATTTAGGGACAAGCTACAAGGCAGACATTATTATCAGGATTAAACAATGATTGCATCTAAAAGATCAGGATAAGAAAAAGGCGAGTAAGAACAAAACACCGAGAACAAAACACCGATTGTAAATGATGATTTTATAAAGAGAGTTGCATGGGATAAGATAGTTTTGATTATATCACGTGAGAAAACTCATGCAAAATATTGATGAAACAATGAAATGTTGAGTTGATACATTGATAAGATGAGAAAACGTTCAAATTTTGTTTAGAATGCCGATCTCCTTGAGATAGTTGACAAGAGATCCCAGAGGGATCTTGGCGCCCACCAAAGAATGATCTAAGTCTGCGAAAGGAAAGAGGGATCTTTTCTCTGCGTTTCAAACTTTTACTACATATTACTACATATGGAATTTGAGAAAGATCCTTTGAGTACTTTCTGAGATATATAACAGCAACAATCTTCAATTATCAAAATCCATGATAGTGGCCTGTCAGTCATGTTGTTGACCGATTAGTCTCAAAATGCAATATGCACATATAATTTGAGACAGAACCTTTCAATACTTTCTGAGAAATAGCGGTAACAAACTTCAATTATCAAAATTCAAGATGGTGGCCTGTCGGCCATCTTGTTGACCGATCATTCCCAAAATGTAATATGCACAACTAGGACCTAGGGGAACCTACATATACAATTTTAAGATTGCTTCAGTACTTTCTGATAAATAGCGGTAACAAACTTTGATTGTCAAAATCTAAGACGGCCGGCCCGAAAATGCAATATACACAAACAAGCATACAAATACAACAAGAATGGTACAGCCTATGGATCAGGGAATCATCCAAACAGTGAAATTGAAATTCACGAAACGACAGGTAAGTGGAAATGTATATATGTTTTTATCCAATTTTGATAAGCTTGTGTTCAAGCATTCAATTTACAATGTTTGGATTATTTCATTTTTATTTAAATATATCCGCATTTGATTAACAATTAATGAGACATGTTCAATTGTATTTTGTAGATGATGCACATGGTTAAAAAGATGGACATCGATCAAACTCTTTGTAGCACAGACTTGTTGAAGAAAGACTCTATTCTGGATGTTATATTCTGCAATTCGTGGAAGGAGTCGATATGGAAACAATTAAGATATGCTTCAGTAAGGCTGTATTCTCCCATAAGTGATCATTGTGTTCATGATTCTGATAGTCGGTTTCACGGTCTGGTGCATTATGGGAGCGTTGGTGTAGTTCCGGTTAACACTACGTCAATGGCGTCTGTAGAAACCAAGGCGAAGGTCAAAGCTCCGAAAACGTTCACTGAGGTTAAGCATCTGTCGCGATCTCTTAGCTGTGTGCAAAAATTTCAATATTACATATGATAGGAATGATCGGCACGCATTACAAATTCTAGTGTACGAAGCGTTTGTTATACCAACCATCGACATTATATCGACATCATCCACAGCGGTCAAACCTAAAGTAGAACATTGTTTCGATAACCAAGAACTGTTAGAGTTTCAGTCAATTACCCCAGCTGTCGTCAATTCTTTCACTGATATGACAACTGATGCGAAATTGCTTCCAGACATTGATATTGGCCAAGTTAAAAATATCTGATATCAACCGAAAACAAAGGACAGCATGAGGACACATGTACAAATTAAGTAGGTCATATCAGCACTTGAATTGAAAACACCTTCATAGTATCAAAGTTTATCACGGATCACCAACATTTTGTGTTGTGAAAGCACAGTGGTTACCATCACAAAGTTCTGGCAATAAACGGGTGAAATGGTTATATGTCATCCCAAGATGATTTTTTATGAAAAAAAGTGATGATGATAAGGCTGTTTTATTATTCATAGTTATTACTGCTATTTTTTTTATTTGAAATCAAAATGTTATTAATTAAGCGGTATTTCTAAAACGATCTTTTAAAAATAACTACAAAGGTTTTATTTATTTTGTGTTTTTCCATGTCAATCCTCTTTTCATATTTGCCGCCAAAAACAAATTAGAACGATTTACGCTTCTCACATTCTAGCGCTGATGGTTGCTTGGTAATGTACATGCAGGGTTAATCAGGATAACAATAAAATGGCTACTGCAGCATGCATCAAACTAGGCCTATTTACGATCTCATCTCTGTTGAAATGGAAATCTAATATAGCTTTGATTAAAATGTACTGTACTAAGTCGGAATAAAATATAAAAATACAATGTAATATAATAAAATAATATAAGGCGTTGCATATCTTCATACCTTTTCGTAGTATCTGAACCACTTTGAGGGTGGCATTCTGGGACGCAATAACTACCCCCTCCCTTATTTCGTTTGAACCCCTTAAATTCCGCCATGTTGATGTTGTCCCTCGAAGTACACCGGAACCACATCACGCATGGAATTATGGGATAACCATGAAAAACACTATTCTGATGATGACGTTATCCCATTAGCAGCCCTTCAGATGGCTAGGAGCTGGTTTGTGTGTGACTTCAAAGACCTTGCGGAAGTTGATGATGCACTGAGAATGACAGACATTCCTATTGATTGTGACAATTCATCACCACAGAGTATTTCTAGAGAATGTACATGTAAACATGTAAGTGAGACCCAGCATATGTACACAGTAATCCGAAAGCATGCATCATGATAAGAAAACTCAAACTTTTGCAACCAATTAAAGTGACATTTTGCTATTAGATCATGCCAGTAAGTATGAAGAAAAACTGTCTATTCTGGCCGTGAATCTAGAACCCTGAAGCAAACCACGATCTCGGAATCCTTATACTTTGAATAGTGTGATATGTACATTGTATTACTGTGATATTGAAACCTTTAAAGTATAACATTATGCATTTTAATATTTACGTTTTCATGGTTTTTATAAAATTGCTGGACAATTTAAGTCTTAAAATATCTTAAATAAATCTTAAATATCAACATAAATGTGCATGCTAACTGTTTTATTATTTAATGAAATAAATATGACCTATCAGTGATCTTTAGTTGTTACTTCAATTAACTCTGTCCTCAACGTGCCTTGCACTATGACCTCTGTATTAAGATACCTTTTGCATGATCCCAAGAGGTGTCTCATTAGACAGATAAGACTGTATTTGGTTTTTTATTTTATCATGCAATGGACAATTAATCAATTGGTATGAGATTCATTTTTTTTCCTTTTGAAAAAATATGATAAATATGTCAGGAACAGATGAAAATAGTTTGTATGAATAGTGTGTAGTTCTTATGTATATTGTACAGGATTCGAAAGTTAGACAAGGTGAAAGAAATGAAAGACTTTCTTAGGTCAAATGCAAGTCAACATTTTTAACTGTATTTCACACTAGCGTAAATTTGAAAGCTTTTGGAGAGCCCCAAACCCCGACCCTTGTGGCATTTTGTTAGATCCCGCCAGGTACGGACTTTGTCTAACACACCAGGCCCAACGCCATATGCCCAGTAAAATTGATGCTGGTAAAGAGGAAATGGTGGCCATGGATACTAACATACGTTCAACATTAGCAGATCATAATCTACTAACGCCAATGACATCTTTCTTGGTTAAACATTTGTTCTTCATATACAAGGAATGATCGAGTCGATAATAAAAACCACTATGACCGAGATCGTCAAGGTCTAGCAAGACAAATAAGACCACAAGAGCAGGTCATCATAAAACTAATATCTAGCAATAATTCGCTTTCTAAAAAATGACTGAAGTTAAGAACCACAACGATGATTAAGCAAAGAACATCACCCATTTTTTTTCCAACAATATGGCCGCCATAATAGCATGTGGTTCCACAATGTCCCATTCACTACTGAAGAAACACATTCTGAGATCACAAAATCATCGAAATGTGTGCTTTAAAACAATAACATTAGGAGGGGTGCCATACATGCAATCTGATTGAAATACAAATCAATATAATCACTCCGTTCTATATCTTCTCCAACACAGTGATAATAAGGATCTGTATTTTAATCAGACTGGACACACATGTATATCTTTCCCATATTATAGGAAGGACAATATCAGATCACATACAACCTGATTAAAATAACACTATGTATGCTAAGAGAATTGAACGGAGTGGTTATAAGGATCTGTATTTTAATCAGATTGCCTCATGTTTGACCTTCGCTTAAGCTTGTGAGGTAGGCTCCGCGGGTTCTGTCCCCTAGCCGAGACCTACAATAGTCTATAAAATGGTAGTTAAGAACAGCGGATACAATTTATAACGTCTTAAGAACAGCGGATACAATTATAACGTCCTTAAGAACAGCGATACAATTATAACGTCTTAAGAACAGCGGATACAATTATAACGTCTTAAGAACAGTCAATTAAGTCTTACAGAGGATACAATTATAACGTCGTAAGAACAGCGGATACAATTATAACGTCTTAAGAACAGAGGATACAATTATAACGTCGTAAGAACAGCGGATACAATTATAACGTCTTAAGAACAGCGGATACAATTATAACGTCTTAAGAACAGCCGATACAATTATAACGCCTTATCTGCAAGAAATATCATGGGTCAAAGTCAAAAGGATAAAAACGAAATTGCAAAGGTTTAAGATATTATTGATTGATATACAGTATACGTCATCATTTATTCCCAATGAGAAGTCAGAGTTTGCAAACGATCGATAGGCCACGTGGTCAATTACGTCACGCAAAATCTGTAGGGTATGCTCTGGTATATTGCATCAGAACATATGATTTCGCCAACAACACTAACCGACTAAATAGTTATCAATGATGTATATTCAGATAAAGCATGTATATCAACTGAGTAGTTTTTATCTCTACGCCGATATACTCGTTGTCACGAATATCGTGTTAAAATTATCAATATCATGGGCGAGGGCACCTACTTGAAGTGAGACACAATCTATCCGATCGCACTGTTTGTTTACTCAGTATTGTAGTGTGTCAGATCAAACACATCGGCGTTATCGAAGGGGTAGGGATTAACCAGCATTCCAAGGGACCGTATACATCCACAATAAGAGGGAGGCGTCGTTGTTTTATAGCCCTACGAAGCATATCCCTAAAATATACGAAACGCTCTGATGTTCTAATTATGGTTGGCTTTTCAATAAATATAGTATCTCCCAGGAGTGTTCTATTTCATATGAAATTTTATGAAACGAGACAAAAATGTTTTTATGTTTGCGAGCCTTGGATACTTGTTGTGGCTCACTTGATGTTATTTGAAAATAAACAATGAACATAATTTTTTTTAACCTTCCAGTGAATGAACCTGAATTGAGTGTACATGCGCTTATGGTGTGACGTTTTTACTGTTGCGATGGCCGATATACTCGTTGTCACGAATATCGTGTTAAAATTATCAATATCATGGGCGAGGGCACCTACTTGAAGTGAGACACAATCTATCCGATCGCACTGTTTGTTTACTCAGTATTGTAGTGTGTCAGATCAAACACATCGGCGATATCTAAGGGGTAGGGATTAACCAGCGTTCCAAGGGACCGTATCGAAACGCTCTGATGTTCTAATTATGGTTGGCTTTTTAATAAATATAGTATCTCCCAGGAGTGTTCATTTCATATGAGATTTTATGAAACGAGACAAAAATGTTTTTAAGTTTGCGAGCCTTGGATACTTGTTGTGGCTCACTTGATGTTATTTGAAAATAAACAATGAACATAATTTTTTTAACCTTCCAGTGAATGAACCTGAATTGAGTGTACATGCGCTTATGGTGTGACGTTCACTGTTGCGATGGACGCGGAACTCTTACTGTCTGACATAAATAAACGTACTATATATATTCTTCCGGTTATGTTATCAGTGATAAGCTACCGGGAATTAAAGGTTCCGTTTCACCTTTGAATCTACTTCAGGGATCATCGAGAGGAAACCACAGGTAGGTCGTCGTGCATTATGAACAATTAATGATAAATTAGAACCTCCGTTTGGTGCTTAGTGTAAATGTTGATATCATGACTGAGATATATCCGTGTTTGTCCCCACGTGTCACCCTTAAAGTGGGATAACTGCAAATGTGACCGATCAATATATACTCGTTCTAAATTTTTGTATTATAATGGCAACGTGGTCTTCTTTGATTTCGTATAACAGCATATGCGATTTGAGGATGGTCAAATCGTTTTAAAATGTTAGTCATTGTAGTTTATCTTAAGCGAAATGGGACATGCCATCCATGGTATACATGTATACAAAAACGTTCAACCGGGCCGGGTGATTCAAGATCAAATACGGTCCCGATAAGTAGATTATGAAGCATGTGTTATTTATATGTATATGTCCCTATCTACAACATATTTGTGTTATTAATCAATAAAAAAGGGGTTCAAATTTCATGTGCAGGTTTCCCTTGGTTTTTTGTGCATATCGGTGAACAAGATGTCCGTCGGTCGCCATCTTGGATTTTGAAAGTTGAATTATGTTTCCGCTATTTTCTCAGAAATTACTGAAGCAATCTGTCAAACTATATTTCTAGCCTCCTCTAGGGTCTTAGCTGTGCATATTAGTTTGGGACTGCTCAACCAGATGACCAACAGGCCATCATCTTGAATTTTAATACGTGAAGTTTTTACCGCTCTTTCTCAGAAAGTCTTGAAAGGATCGATCTCAAATTTCATGTACAGGTTTCCATATATGTATTGTTGTGCATATTGCATTTTTGGACAGGTCGCCGACAGGCCACCATCTTGGTTTGTTTGCTTGATTATTTTGACGTCCTATTTACAGCCTTGCTTATGCAAGGACGGCATCCCATGTATGCAGTGTGTAGCGTGTGTGAAGTGCGAGGTGCGTGTTTTGGGATCCTGTGGTATGTTCGTGTTGTGTCTTCTTGTATAGAAGACACCGCTTCACTCTTGGTCTTCTGTTGAGCGCTCGCCCCTGTAAGGAATGCTCTGGATTCTGTCCACAAGCCGAGATAACCATAGTCTATCAAAGTATTAGTTTCTGCTCCTACTTGGCGCACAGCATAAAGTGGGTGGGACGACTGGTTTGCGCGTTGTCAGTATAATGCGGGGTAGGGTGTGTATCTTGTGCGGCTTGGTATCTTTGGAGTATGCTTCAGTGATCTACCACATTAACAGGACAAGATTCCCAATATCATAAGGAGACACAACACAAACATACTGCATAGATATACACGTACTCATCTCAACATACTGCATAGATATTCACATACTCACCACAACATACTGCATAGATATTCACATACTCACCATAACATACTGCATAGATATACACGTACTCACTTCAACATACTGCATAGATATCCACGTACTGACCTCAACATACTGCATAGATATACACGTACTCACCACAATATACTGCATAGATATACACGTACTCATCTTAACATACTGCATAGATATACACGTACTCATCTTAACATACTGCATAGATATTCACATACTCACCATAACATACTGCATAGATATTCACAAAAACATACCATAGATATTCACTACTACTCAACATACTACATAGATATTCACATACTCACCATAACATACTGCATAGATATTCACGTACTCACCATAACATACTGCATAGATATTCACATACTCACCATAACATACATAGATATTCACTACTCACAAACATACTACATAGATATACACATACTCACCATAACATACTGCATATATATTCACGAACTCACCTTAACATACTGCATAGATATACACATACTCACCATAACATACTGCATATATATCCACGTACTCACCATAACATACTGCATAGATATCACGTACTCACCATAACATACTGCATAGATATTCACGTACTCACATAACATACTGCATAGATATCCACGTACTCACCATAACATACTGCATAGATATTCACATACTCACAACAACATACTACATAGATATACACATACTCACCATAACATACTGCATAGATATTCACGAACTCACTTAACATACTGCATAGATATCACATACTCACCATAACATACTGCATAATATCAGTACTATAATACGCATAGATACACGTACTGTACTCACCATAACATACTGCATAGATATACACGTACTCACCATAACATACTGCATAGATATTCACTACTCACCATAACATACTGCATAGATATTCACATACTCACCATAACATACTGCATAGATATTCACATACTCACCATAACATACTGCATAGATATTCACATACTCACCATAACATACTGCATAGATATCACTACTCACGCATAGATATCACGTACTCACTCAACATACTGCATAGATATTCACGTACTCACCAAACATACTGCATAGATATTCACGTACTCATCTCAACATACTGCATAGATATACACGTACTCATCCAACATACTGCATAGATATACACGTACTCATCTCAACATACTGCATAGATATTCACATACTCACCACATACTGCATAGATATCACTACTCACCTCAACATACTGCATAGATATTCACGTACTCACCATACTCACACATACATACTGCATAGATATACACTTACTCACCACAACATACTGCATAGATATTCACATACTCACCACAACATACTACATAGATATTCACATACTCACCACAACATATTGCATAGATATACACGTACTCACTTCAACATACTACATAGATATTCACATACTCACCTCAAATACTGCATAGTTCAACATATTGCATAGATATACACTTAGATATCACGTACTCACAACATACTGCATAGATATTCACATACTCACCACAACATACTACATAGATATACACATACTCACCTCACAACATACTGATAGATAACATACTCACAAATACTGCATAGATATACACGTACTCACCTCAACATACTGCATAGATGTACACATACTCACCTCAACATACTGCATAGATATTCACATACTCACCTCATACTCATAGATATACACGTACCACTTCAACATACTGCATAGATATTCACATACTCACCACAACATACTACATAGATATTCACATACTCACCACAACATATTGCATAGATATACACGTACTCACCTCATATACTGCATAGATATTCACGTACTCACCATAACATACTGCATAGACATTCACATACTCACCATAATATACTGCATAGATATTCACATACTCACCTTAACATACTGCATAGATATTCACATACTCACCATAACATACTGCATAGATATTCACATACACACCACAACATACTGCATAGATATTCACATACACACCACAATATACTACATTGATATTCACATACTCACCATAACATACTGCATATATATTCACACATACTCGCTTCTACATACTGCATAGATATTCACATACTCACCTCTACATATTGTATACATCTGGAGGCCGTCCTTAAATGACTCTGGGTGTTAAAAGGACGTTTATCTAATAAATCAAACCAAACGATATGTTAATCACGTAACTCACGGATTCGCCCACGTTTTGACTCTCTTTTATTCTTGCTCTATATTTACCGCTTAAGGTTGCATGTGCCTCAATTTTCATACTCACGAATTAAGAAAAACCTTTAATATGTTATTCATCAATAAACATCTAACATACATCAGGCATAAAAACAGGAATTTTACACAAATTTGTGACATAATTAATGTTTACAAAGCACCATACATATTTGTCCATTTGAACGATTTCCACAGGCAAATGCATAAAATCGTATGACTTTCAGTAAAATGAAAAGTGTCAAAATTTTCGTCCGGTTATGACACACATAACTTTAAAGCGATGCGTATCTTATCGCATACGTATGCGATAATCCAGTGTTATCTGAAATAGGAAATAAAACCATTGATAATGCTCCAGTGGGTTTCATTCTGCTAAATGTCATGTATACTAATATTTGATTAGCCATGGTGATATAACTTGTTTCAGAACATGCTGACGACCAGAATGTTGCTAATTGTAATAGTGGTTTTATTCAGTTCACTGCAGCCATGCGAATCTGGTGAGTAAGTTTACTGAATCATTTGTCCGTCAATTGTATTTTTGTGTTTATTTGTTTTTTGTTTAATTTTATTTTGATCCATGATAAAACATGGTACGAATGTATATATAAATAAAATGTAATTTACTCGGTAAGTACTACGTATGTTAACTACTACATGTATTTATGTTATGAATAGTACGGTTTTTAATTGAAAATGGAACTAGATAATTTTGAAGTTTTCCAAATAGAATATATAGAAAAGCCATGAGAGACATTTTATATGGGGCCTTTAGCTATTGGTACCTTTATTATAACCTCTTAAAAAATTAGTTTCCCTCTCTTTGCAAAATTTGATATAGTAAACATAATTTGAATTTCGATTAGCCTATATTCTACCATACGGACAGAGTTCTGACAGCTTAAGGCATAGAAAAGACAACAGAACGGCGGACTAATTCGGACTAAGCTATGGATGGTACCAGTAGATATATTTTAGCTTGTAATTCTTAAACTTTGTTCTTGGCAGCTCCAAACCAGCAATGCCCTCCTTTAGCGAACATAACACATCCATCACCACTTATCACAGAAAAGAACCAGTTTGGAATGACCGCTAGCAGCTCTAACACTAGCAGTGGCGCGGTGGTCACTCTTAAATGTAATGATGATGTGACACTGACACTGAGTGGTAAAGGAGTAATTACGTGTGTTAATGGAAAGTGGCACCCACCCCAGCCTTATTGTATCCGTAAGTACACCCATATACAGTTGTAGTTTGGAGAGGTGTCAGAAGGACAAATCACTTCTTTCCTATTCACACGAGCCTAAAATACAGCTGATATTTTAGGACACTGGCCATGCATACTTTTTATCGTGCAACATTAATTAAACCATGCATATTAAAGCTGAAATGTCTCAACAACTGTGTCGAATTTTAAACAATGTTTCACCTCAGAAGTAGGCACACGTCCCAAAACTCTAAAATATATCTGTTTTCCGTCCGTGACGAATACAGTAAAACTATACGTGAAATATATATTGCGATGACACCCAATCTGATTGAAATATAGATCTTTATATTCCATAGAGGGTCACGTCCAGATGACCTTTATACCACGTGGTCTTCATATAAGACATTGAAATACGACGTGGTCTTCATATAAGACATTGAAAACGACATTTCGTCCCAGTATACATATACAATTAGTTTTATTGTGCTCTTTGGGCGAGATGACTACGTAAACCTAAATAATTTTGACAGTTTTTTCAAACTATTTCGTCCCTGAAATTCACTGTCAAAAGTAGCAATTTGATTGGCCATTTCCCAAGGTCACCTGGGCATGACCCCTAATGGGATTTTCTCATATTCTCTTATCAAACGTAGTGATAATAAGGATCTGTATTTTAATCAGATTGATCCCTAGTACCACTACGTATTGTACGGAGTGTTTATAAGGATCTGTATTTTAAAGCTATATGTGCCGTATTTTTCATAGTCACGAATCAAGAAGAGCTTTTAATATGTTATTCAACTCCAAAAGTTACCAACATTTTGAGAATTACAATACTTTCAATGCAGTGGTTTTAATTTTACAACTACAAAAAAGAGCTGAAAATGATTTTTAGCAGTACTGCCAAAAATCATCATATTAACATCTTCAATGTAGTGAAATGAGTACATACCGTCAGACCATGAAGCCACATTTTTGTCCCCAATTTCATTTTTACAGTATTATAAGTGATTTCTGAAGATATGTTTCCAACTAAATATGTATAAGGCATAAAAAACAAGAATTTCACAGTCCATAACCTATTTGTTCTTAACTAACGTTTATAAGGCATTATATATGTTTGTCTGTCCATTTGAATGATTTTCACAGCTTTATTCATTAAACCTTATGGTTTTAAATAGATAATTGAAGAAAAAGTAACATGTCCAAATTTTCGGTCAGTTACGGCACATATAACTTTAAATAAATCACGATAACACATGATGGTTGCATGATAGTTATGTTTATCATATTGTCACCGGTACTCCACTCTTTTTGCTTTATTGTTTAAAAACATTTTACTATTTAACTAGTTCTTATGTAATTACAGATGTTTTGGTGACCATATATTTAGTATATTATCAAATAGGGGGCTTACATTAGGAATAATATTTTTCTGTCTAATCTGCAATGATTCAATTCCCAATAAGGGCAGGTGATTTAAAAATAATCTTTTAATTCTACACTCTTTTGAAAAATTGAATTACGAAATAACTTCGTGTGGTATATATTGGAAGATTTCCATGCATGTTAAAAAGCTGTGATTATCTTATCGACACTGGATACTTAATTTGGACTTGGCACTTCGATTCACTTTTGATATTGAATTTCTGTAATGTGACATATAACGTGTCTTTATTGTTTATATAGCCAGACCGCCCCCTCCCATACCTAACGATCCACATCTAGACGTTATCATTGGGGGAACCCTCGCGGGCTGTTTGCTGGTTCTCCTACTGGTCTCCGTACCGGAAGTCATCAAGAAAGGCAGAGCTTGGCGATTGTAATGTATAATTTACCTCTTTGATTTCAAATGTAATAGATATTTTACACCCATCAGAGTTTTGGTTTGTTAAGTTAGACATCCTAATAGAATGAATCCATGTACCCGGGTTACTATACATGAAGACGACATCATTATCTGTCTGTAGAGCTACACTATCGTAGCTGCCTTTATTAACATGGTGGTTTCATGTGAGAAATATGTTGCGGTGTGTGAATGTCTGTATGTTGTGGGATGCTGTAATATACTGTAATAGTTCTTATTTTAGCGGTAGTTTTATTTTAACACTTTTCAGGCCGTCTTTGAAGCACTACTTCATGCCCAGCGCTTAATTTGTTAAAGGAATATTTCTGGTATTGAACATCCGAATTTGTTTTCCGCATTTGCGTTTGCATTATTTTTTGTGTGGCTCCAAGTTATAGAGAATATTTTTTTTAAAGTGATGTATCACTGACGCATGCCGCCGAAGATACCAAACAACAAATCCCAATTCCGTCTTTGCATATTACAGAGTTAGCTCCCTTGCGGGTAGGTATCGATTGTTACGTCATTATTTTGTGAGCGCAATTTACGCCGTTTTCTCCGAAAAGTATGACGTTACAATCAATACCTACCCGCAAGGACAGATAACTCTGTAATATGCAAATACGGAATAGTTCACATTATACTGTCAACAGCCGAACCAGTCGTTCTACTTCTTTTATGCTGAGCTCTATTTTATAAGTATAACAACTTTCAATATATTGCTATTCTTTATCATTAAAACAAAATTATTTTTCTTATGCATACAGGAAGAGGATAAAACAAAAGTCACTTATAGAAGAAAACAATCCTAAACGGTGAGTTTTATACTGAAATATTAGTACTCCGATACTTAATGACCACGATTGAATGTGAAACATAATATAAAAAGGAAGATAAAATCGCCGTCTCTAACAACACTAGGTCATGCACTTGGTACATCAGATGTTCTAACACTCGACGTTGGGAAAATGAATGAAATCTTTATCACAGAAAACCAGTCTGATTTTAAAATAATTCGTGTAAAAGATGTTATTTTATGGACACTTATGCAGTGTAAGATAATCATTTTGTAAACAATATAACGACATACTCTGGTGTAGCGATAGAAGTACGTAAAAATAGTTGACCCGATATATCGGTAAATGTCACTAAATCACAATAATCACCAACATCTGTTCACGCTGTGTCTCTATCCCGATCTATTCCTAATTGTTATATTACCGATATGTTTTATGGCGTGTGTAAGTAATGTTCTAGTATTCAATTCTTTTAACTACGGACTACAGAAATTACCATACGAGGGAAGGCTGAAAAACTGAAACTGTCCAGTTTATAGTACCGGCGTATGCGTGGGGACATGATTAAAGTGTTCAAAATGATTTCTGGATTATATGACAAAGACTGCTGTAACTGTATAAGCTTATTGTCAGATGTGGCCCACAAACGTAGTGCTAGAGGAAACTAAAAAAACTCTATATCCCCAATATTCAATATCAGCATTGAGGACAAAAATATAAAGTGGGATATTCTATTCTCTTACCTACTGTGACTAATAAACTGTATTTTAAAGATTTGGAACTCTCTAACTGTACGAATCTGTTTTGGATCACTCTCACCAGAATATGTAATAAACATCCCCTAATATAAACTGTAAAAATAATTTAGACAAATTCTGGGAAAACCAAGATCTACTCAATAATTCTAGAGCAGAGTTGTCATTATGAACTGTGTAAACAATATAAACATGAACACCTTGAAATAATCAACATGGAAATCTAACATTAAATAAAAGCTTCCACTTAACGAAACTTTATAGATTATTACCTGCAATGCTACATGTACATTATATACTGTATCATGTATGTATTTATTGTATGATTATGAGTCCAGTGTAGAGGACCTCAACCCTGTACTGGAAAATAAACTTAACTTAACTTGAACACTTTGTGACGATTCCTAAAAGATTGTCCCTTTATGTTATGTCAGAAATGACAGTGTAACTATTTCCATTCAAGATAAATTAATTCCTGTAAAACTTTGTAATAATTCGTAAAAAGATAGTCGCTTTAGGTTATGATGGAAATGTCTTGGTGTTAAACAGTGTTATTTAACTCACTTTTTAACGACAATATCAAATCAAGATAAAACGATTTCTGGCAATACGAAATTTACAAAATTTTATAAGACTCTTAAGAACAAACTCCACTCTTTAACTACTTGCTGATTCATGTAAAGATTAATCACAAATTTTTCAGCAAATGAGACCTGAAAAAAATCACTAATCATGTGATTAAACTAATCGTCCTTTGCACCACCGGGGACTTGACCTTGATTCATAGCTGTGGAGGTCAAGTTGGTGGTCTAGTAGTGCATAGACAAGAGATATGATAACACGTCTTCAAGTGTGTACAAAATACACAGCTTATCGTGTACTAGCTACGTAACGACGGTAGCACATGTGGTTCCCATTAAAGATAAAAATCATATTGAATGTGTGTAGGTAAATACTGTATCTTTGAATTGGTTTTAAAGGAGGCTTTACAAAGAAAATATCTTGTTTATAATTACCTTTTAGTGATAAAAAGTTTATTAGAAAAAAAGTGTGAAATACAGGTGACAATTCAGACAACATCTCTAATATTATACAAGTCAAATCGGCTTTTTGTTTCCAAACATGGTGTTGTAATGTCTGTATTGTAGTCAGATGGCTTTTCTCTGGTGCCACATAAAATGTTAATAAACAATTTAACATATTGATAATTTTAACTTTATAAACTTTAATTTGATTCTTAGCATGTTAACTTTCAACTATTTTCTAGATAAGAAAGTTTATTTTATTTTGTATACATAACACAAGCTATTACAATTAACTGCATGCAATGAGATTAAAATACTGAATATGTTTTATTGTATGAAGAACACAAAATCATAGTGTACATGTACTATAAATAAATCATGAAGCTATTTTTATGACGAAATTACACTATAGTTTTATGTTATAGTTCCATAACATAACATATACAATTTATTTGTATGCATTTCCAAATAATTGAGGGATTTTCTTCTGTGAAATCACTACGCCGACGAATAAACCAATAGGATACGACGTTACAAACGTCGACGTTATTTTGAATGAGTTGATATTCTAAGCCAATGAAAATTCTGTTTACTAGTAAGATTGAATGAATATGCCTGCTTTTTGTTTTCAGTTTCTATAAAGTATGGACCTGTGGTCGTAATACAAAACAGTTCATCAAAGCCAAAGACTTGTCAGGGTTAAAGCGTGAAGGTGCGGATATTATAAATTGATATAAACCAAAATACCGCTCACAACCACGTGGTTGGATTTTTGTTATTTAGAAGAATGTATGGCGTTACGATATGTAGCCTATTCACAGTGAAGGTTTTGGATATTTTATGAAAATCATATTAGCATTATTTTACCACCTCAGTCTAATCGTTTCCCCTTTTATTTCTGGTTAGTTAACAAATAGTGTCAATTTATGATAACTATTTATTAGATATGTTATCGCTTTGGTTAAATATTATATCAGAAACATCTCGATTATCATATTAAACCTTCTTTGTTGAAAGCTTCGAGGACATTTAAGAAGCCCTCGATTGCCCGAATAGTTCTTGAGGAGGATGGAACTGAAATAGACACAGATGGCATCCTTGACGCATGCGCAGATAATACATTGATGGCTTTAACCGAAGGAGAACTTTGGTGGGACCGTAATGTCAACAGCGATGATGGACGGTTAGACGAAAAACGGTATATATATTGTATTCTTAAAAATATATATTCAACATGGTGATCGGAAAGTGTAGATGTTAAGATATTTTTTATATATTTGTTTTATCTACAACACGGATGTAAAACGTCAGGGAGTCGCCTGCCTGATCACGTGGGTTTTTAAGCACATCAGATTCCTCTTTCCACACCAAGACACCTTGGTCACATACATCAAATGTGATTCTTTAAGTTGCGTTGCGCTTATTTTGTAATAAGCGCTAATTCCAAAAAACGTGTAAATATATTCTTATTATTGAAAAAAAACAACAAATATGGACACATAAAGGAAGGCTTATTTTAACTGATTGGTTAATGGTTTAAACGAATTAAACTTTTTGTTCAGTAAGAAGTGTAATCGGAATTACAGGTTGACGTTCGATGTCTGCAACCAGGATAGAACTAAGAGAAAACTTATTCTGGCAGCGAACTTACGAGACCTTTGTCGACAGGGTACGTGACGGCTTAAATAAATTCTATTCAGTTTTATAAAGAAGGTAAACACGCAAATACAAGCTTATAAGTGCTCTATAGATACCTTTATTTACAATAAAATTTACACTATTTGCGAATATAAGATAACAAAGATTTAGAAATTTAACATGCACGCAATTATCTCCAAGCGAATTAATTAGAATAGGAAATTACAGCAAACAGTTATGAATATATTTTACCATAACTCACAAACCTAGTGTATTGTTTCATTTTAGAAAAAAAAAACTTTTTGATTTCGCGAAAGTGTTTGTACATGTACTTTTTATATCTGCAACTATACCTATAGTAATATAATGCAATACACAATATCAGCACCACAATTAGTCGATTAATATTGCATAATTCTTCTCATTAGGTCACATTGTGTTTGATTACCTCCCCTTAAGTGCCTGTTTGGAGTCTGACGGAACAATGATCGACCATGATGCCCTGTTTGCCTTTGCGGAGAGTACAATCATGCTTCTGGACAAAGGTGGCTCATGGACTCCTAGCTTGACCTCTGTCCAAACTTTACCGGACGTAGATAGACCGACTACCAATAACAGTAGCAAGGATGAAATGTAAGTAATATGGATGCACTGTACAGTGCTGATGTCTATATCTTATATTGATGGCATGTTTGCAACTAAACTTGCACAAAGTTCTAAACTTAACACAGGCACGAGATCAATTACTCGCGTTTTATTTTTGTTTAGTTGTTCGGAAAAAGTACAGCTTAGTAACAGGACTGATTATCGTTATCAATTATCAGTTTCTACAAACACAAAGAACATTCAGGTGAAAAAATCGACCTAAATTGATTGTATGACTAGGGTTTACCTCCCTTACAACATTAGTATCCCAAACCACACACCGCATACATGGGATGCCGTCTTTACATAATTTAGTCAAACTATCGCGAATTTTTAAAGTGTTATACAAATTTTCATTATCACTGCAATTATCAGATTCTGCACGAAAATAAAAAAAAAAGCTAAGCAAGGGAAATTTAATGATTATCTCTGGTCCTGCAACATGTAATAATGCTTTAATTTACATCGGATTAATGATCAATAAGACCTCTTGTCCTACAGTTCTCCCCTTGTCTCACAGTTCTCCCCTTGTTCCACAGTTCTCCCCTTGTCCCACAGTTCTCCCGTTGTTTCACAATTCTCCCCTTGTCCCACAGTCCCCCCAACCTTGTTCCACAGTTTCCCCTTGTTCCACAGTTTCCCCTTGTGCCACAATTCTCCCCTTGTGCCTCAGTTCTCCCTTGTCCCACAGTTCTTCCCTTGTCCATAAGTTCTCCTTTTGTCCAGCAGTTTTGGCCCTTTTTCCACAGTTCTCCCCTTGTCCCACAGTTCTCCCCTTGTTCAACAGGTATCCTCGTTGTCCAACAGTTCTTCCCTTGTCCCATAGTTCTCCCGTTGTTCCACAGTTCTATTGTCACACCAAAAGTTACTAAAGATTCATGTAGGATTCTTCTGTCGCGGCACAAATATAAAATAAAAACCCAAACGTTGTTTTTTTTGATTCCATGGTAACTTTTATTGAAGCACGTTTTAGACTATTGTTATACCCCGTTATTTCGTTTTAGGAGTATACTTATCAAATGTATACCATTTCCAGATGAATCAATAGACGATCGACAAATGTTGTCATAATTCCAAAAAAGGCTTCACATTTGTTTAGACTTGTTCATCTTTTAATAAAAGTTATAAAATTCCGCCTTAGCAAATCAGTGTTACTCACCTTGCGGGTAGATATCCATTGTGACGTCGTTGTTTTTTGAGTGAAACTCACGTCGCTTTTAATGAAATGTTTGCCGTTACGTGCACAAACGCATGACACCACAATCAATACCTACACGCAAGCGCAGGTAACTCTGTGATATGCAAAGACAGAATACTAGCGTTAGTTATATATTTCCACCTTACAGGATGTTCAAAGTATGGTCCCGTGATCAGTCCATGAAGTTGGTAGTATTTGCAAGGAATCTTGCCGACCTCCATATCAAAGGTGGGTAATGTCATATCAACTGATAACACCATAGATACTTTTAGAGACGGCAGAACCAACGGATTCCCTATAGAGGACAATGTTAATGCAATTTGATTAAAATACAGATCCTTATAACCACTCCGTTATAAAGGATCTGACAATATCCCATAGGGGGTCACTCTTATCAAAAGTAGTGATGATAAGGATCTGTATTTTAATCAGATTGAATGTTAATATTTAAAGTTTTCAGGTTTCGGTCACTCGTTTTTAATTTTGAAGAAGGTCATCCCATATAACTGTGAATAAAATCTATATTTATTTTACAGCGGCCAAAGCCCACGGAGTTCCTAATCCTTTGGAGATATTGGTCTATTCTACGGGTTACGCAGTGACATCCGATAGACATCTCACATCTTTAGCCAATGAGATTCTCTTAATAAAGCCGTTAAATAAAGCCGGTGACATCAACTATGAAAGCATTGATACTATTGATAAATTCGAACCCACTGGCGATACACGGTCCTCCACAGAACGTCCTTCCAAGTTTCATTCTCAATTGAGTACACAGTGGAATCAGGACTACACTAACGTGCCTAAACAGTGGTCAAACAGAGACCGGCCGAGCAATTCATACCAGAGTGTTCCGTTCAGCAGTAAGCAACATGAACAAAGAAGTGCTGAAATCCCACTTTCGAGTGTGTATACAGCTCCTGAGAATGTCCATGCTAAAAACGGGATGTTGAACAAATCAGCGGGGAACCCTGTATATGATTTGTGGTCAGAAAAATCAACGAATGAACATAGTCTAAAACATCCATTTGAAGTGCAAGACCAACAATCAACAACAAAAAACAATTTTGGATTTCTCCGCGAAATGTCTAATAAAGCGAAAGGAAGACAAAATTTTTACGAAATGAATAATTTAAATCCTGAATTTCAAAGTAATCATTCGGACTACCCTCAGAAGCCTTTGGTCGTAACAGGTGGAGCAAAGCAGACAACAGAGAGCGATGTACTTTTCTGATTCATGTTTATAATGTGTGTATGCTAATTCAGCATGTGAATACAATTATATATTACTGTAAACACACATTTTTGCGAGTGCTTAATTTCGCGACCTGTAAGAATAACACGATCAAGGTGTTGTTATTTCTACGATAAAATCACAAAAATTCACAAAATATTCCCCGATCAAGTGGCCTTCATGTAATTAGGAAAAGTCCCTCCTTGCGTATATTTGTTTACAGTATATAAACGTTTCCAAAGTTCCAAAATGTACTGAATAGCCAGGTAATCGGACATAAGTCACCAGACTTTAATTCGCGCAAATAACAGATATCATATCGGTGTCTAGGCTTCACGATGTCGGTAAGTTTGGGCCAAAGCATTATGTTCGTTAAATCACTCTTACATTTTATGTATAACCATAAAAGGGTGGGTGTTTTTTTTTTTTTTTTTTAGATTACATTTTTTTACAAAACACGACAATTTAGTATTTTTCTTCGACAAATTATTTTTCATTAAAATTAAAACCAATCTGAATAAAATACAGAACCTAATAACCACTCAGTTAAACATAGTGATAATAAGGATCTGGATATTTATCCGATTGAATTATTTTAAAATACTGCTGAAATTTTAATTTCTTCGTTTTTAGTTCAAACAGCGAAAATTTTGAACCGCCAAAATAACCGGCTATATGGTAACTATTACATTTTGTTGTGATGTTTCATCCTTTTGCCAAGTGTTATTTCCCACGTCCAACCATATCATTCTCATTAATTATCTAATTAATTATATCTATCCTTATTATCAGTTCGTTCTCTTTAAAATGAATATTATTATTCCCATTAAATACAGATCCGTATTCTTATTCTGTTCGCTTTTAACACAAATTCATAGAGAAAATATAGTAACGAGCAAAATCAAAATTCACTAAAAATAATAAATCTGTAAAACATTGTTTTGATAATTTACGCTCCACCCTACATGTGCCATTTTCATTTAATTGTTATCGAGAAATGTCCGTCCATTCAATCAGTGATGTGCTGTGTTATTGCCCCTTGCTATTTAGAATCCTGTCCAGTAATAGTAACCGAGTTGATATTGCTGTCTATGAAGGTTGTCTCCAACGTATCCTTTATTGCAATTTGTTTTGGTAATCTATGAATATGAATATGGACATTGGTCTTTAGGCAGTAGATATCCACACGACGCCATCACACACATCTGACATTTATAGCAGGTAGCTAATAACAATGGGTCTTATGCTTCCGATGTATCTAATGTGGAAACGATGTTTTTACAATATCCCTTTAATTATTCCTGCATCATTATAGCCGTCACAAAATATTCATTCAATATCACATAAAAGGAATAACCCTTTCAGGATTTTTTTTATCTTTTTGTTTTCTCCCTCTCTTTCCTGAAAACGGTAATCTTTTAGTAATATTGTATTTTAAAAAAAGTAATTAATAATTTTTTATGTATGTATTTTTGTATGCTGAGCGAGAGCTCTCCTATGAAAGGACAATATTGTTCGGGGAGTTGACCACAGGGCGCCCCAACCCTAGAAGTTCCTATCTAAATGCAGATGTATATTTGATGTGATGACCTATATATATATGCATCATTTTCAAGCAAACGGAATAAAAAGTTTATACTGTAAAAATGAAGTTGGTTTTTCATTACCCATTAGAGCTTTGAAGCGTTTATCGCAGGATTGCAATTAAGCTATTTACTTATGCTTCAAGACGCCATTGAAGTGTGTGTGCGTTTTGGGAGACTGGTATATTCATGTTGTGTCTTTTGGTATATTGAACTCTTAACTTTTTAGCTCGCCTAATTGTTTAAGCATAAGTCATCATAAATGTTTATGATTTTTTATTTTCCTAATGTGTGTGGATGCTGAACGTGATAATACAACCAATTTGGGGCCCTTTAGGTTTTTTTGAGTCTGTTAATTTGTCATATTTCCATGTTTGAATAGTAAATACTTGAACTTCAACTTCTTCTAAATAGGCGAGCTTTGCTGTTCTCCAACAGCTCTTGTTTATAGTCTATATTACTGAAGCATGCCGCCGAAGACACCAAGCAACATATCCCACCCAGTCACATTATACTGGCAACAGGCGAACCAGTCGTTCCACGTCAGGTATGCTGAGTCCTAAGCAGAAGTACTAACTACCACATGTTTTAGACTTTGGTGTGTCTCGGCCAGGGGACAGCACCAAGAGCCTATCTCACAGGGGCGAGCGCTCAAAAAAGGCCATAAGTGAGGCGGTGTCAAGGGAGACGTTTTTCCAATTCAATTTCAAAATTAAAAAAATTGAAGGGAGACGTTAGGAAGAATAAAATCAGTAAGGATGAAGAGAAAAGAATATATCCTAAGTTTACTTGCCTTATACGATCATGCAATGGAGGCAGCAGGTACGATTCTAACGCCATACCTGCAAGACAGAGTATATACCTTGTTTGTTTGATTAACAGCTAGTAACTTTATACACATTAAAGACCGAGTTATTTACCTGTATATTGAGAGTACACCTATGGTCATAGTGTTCATTTCGTTACCAATTATATTTTGCTTTTCTGAAATATGGTGGTGTAGACACGTAATGCTGATACGTTATCACACATTTTCCTGTCTAGTTTTGGGTGGGACTTATTGATTCAGACTGCCCGTTTATAGATAAAACTATGTAAGCAGACTTATAATGGCAAGATCAGAATTAGCGGCTAATATAATCAGTTAATAAGCTATTTCCAGGGTTCAATACATAACCTTGATTATGATATATTAACAAAACATTGTATATTATTCCATCTGACATTGTTAAAATTGAGTGGACAAAGTTTTGTGTGGTATTGTAAGGAGATTATATCGGTAAGGTCTTCTGAGGACAGGATAATGCCGAGAATAAAACGTGAGTACCGCCATATGTTTAGACTAAGGTGTGTAACTTATCTAATAGGAGCACAAGTGACTCGGGAGTACAATACACCGGTAAAGGTCTACAAAGGTAAGTTTTTAAACATTTTTATTGTTTTTTATTCGTCAGATAGATACCCAAACTTAAAGTGCGGGTCAAGGTGATTTACATATACATTATGTACATTAAGACGGCTGACCTGTTTCTAGAATAAAATTGATTATTGTATTATGCTTCCTGTAAACGGCTAAATTAATTTGAGAACGGCCTCACCTCCATGCGATTTGCCGTGCGCTAGTTTAAATAATGATTTATGAGACTGTAGTATGTTTGTGTCTCCTTATGACATTATTCCTCTTCCTCATTGTATAACTCCATATGTGTATATAACAAAACGACACATGCAGTTGTGAGCGTACTGAAATTGTTTTGATGACAACACTTACAAAGATACAGATATTTGCTTTATAAACACCATAACTGAATATGTTGGAAATGTTTGCAATTTTTTAAGATTGTGTTAATACAATCTGATTCATATACGAATCCTTATCACTGGGCCCGTTTATAGAGGACAGCATGCCATTAGAGGCCACGGTTACAATGCATTTTCTCCATCTAGCTTCATCAACTGAACTCAGTCACATAGGCATTTAGCTATGTTATGGACGAGATTACAACACAAATACATGAAAAAGATTCTGACAGCTCTTACTTCAAAGATTCTGGAAGTAGTAATTTGATTGCTCAATTCGGAAGGTCATCAGAACGTGACCCCTAATGGCATGTTTAATATCCTGTGTGTATACATTCACCATTCATTTCAGATGACGTTCAAGGTGATTTTCGTCCTCGTCGCCATGGCAACAACGGCATTATGTTGCAGCGACTGGTACCAGGGAGCAACGTGCTATTGCGCATGCGAGGACGCTGCCATTGCCTGTAAACAAAACTGTTATCCACAGCTTGGTGATCCGACGGATCTGGTATTCAGGACAAGGTGTTCCGACTATTGTAACATGGACAGCATAAGGTGTATGCGTAAATGTGTGACGTAGAACGCAGATCACAACTTTGATGACGTCAAAACACAAATGACAATTGTCAATAACATATGCAAGATTAAATATGTAGACAAACACATTTACCTAAACAACGGATATAAAAAGTAAAACTTTCATTTGTAAAATGTTTCAATTATGGGGTTTTCATTAACATGACGAGGCCTGGACCTGTATGTTATTAGTCCCCTGGCGGTGTAGCCGGAGGGGACTATATACATTTGTTGCATTGTTGCATTTTATGCAAAAAAAAAAAAAAAACCCAACAAGAACCCTGCTAAAATGGATATTTTCAAACAACTATTTTCATTCAAATCTTGTTGTTTGAAGTGGGAACCAGGACGTTTTGTTGACGACGATCACGTGATTTGATGAACCAATCAAATTCGTTGATTCGGTCCATTGTCAGAATGAGGTATAATACTATTTGTCTATCTGTCTGTCCGGATGAAATGTCCAAATGATAACTAGTTTGCCTCACTATTGGTCTTCTGTTGAGCGTTCGTCCCTGTAAAGGTACGATCTGGGTTCTGTCCCCTGGTACATCGAGCGTAGTGATAATACGAATTTGTATTTTAATCAAATAAATCAGAAGACAACACGAATATAGTCTCCCAAAACACTTCCGAAATACTTGGTACATTTCCTGAATCGTCTGTTGATTCAGACTAACATCATAATCACCAAAAAAGATCTGTATGTTAATCAGATTGTATATCTATACAACTACCTCCTACTAATAATACGTATGACATTCAGGAAGTAACGCCATAAACTTGACAGTATTCTCATAACCGGTTCCTTAGTGCACACTGAGCCCCCAGATAACCTTTTTAGAAAACAAATCCATACATATCATATGTCCTGCTAAGTTAGTACACTTTATCTTACCACTGTGGTGACACGCTTACAGACTGTTAGTACCAATAACGGTAAGTGATCTGTATCATTAGCAATTAATACTTTATGTAGCAAATTGACTTCCAAGGTTTGATTCGTGAAAGGAGTGCATAAAATAACATATTGTTTTCACTAAAATAATTCAAAATTGTCCAACGATTGTTAGTTTGAAATATTCCATACATAGACTGGTTCGCCCGTTGTCCGTATAATGTGACCGGGTAGGTGTGTTGCTTGGTGTCTTCGTCGGTATGCTTCAGTGATGTAACACGAATATACCGCAGTCTCCCATAACTCGAACCGTGTACTACATACACACAACACAATTCATACATAGGAGGCCGTCCTTATATGACCCTGACTGTTAATAGGACGTTAATTAAGCAACGTGACTGACTGCTAAGTAGGAACAGAAGCTACCTTTATAGACTACGCTCAACAATAGGGCAGTGTCAAGCGAGATGTAAGGAAGAACAATGTTAGTTATGAAGAAGAATATAAGATCCTTATTTTTTTCATTTTTACGATCATGCAATATGGGCAATAGGTACAATTATAATGCCCTACCTACAGGACTGTTTTTGGATTTGGGCCTTGACAATTGGCCAAGTCTTTCCTGCAAAACTCCGGTCTGTCCGTATCTCCTCAACAGTACCACCGAAGTCGCTCGATATAGCTGCTTCCTAAAAATAAAATTTTCAAAGTCATGTTGAAAACTTGAAACAAATGGAGAATAGCTTCATTACTTATGTGTTACTTCCCTTCCTTCAATTGCTTGAATAGGCGCAATTTGCCAATCACGAAGAAGTGGGTGTGCAATTTACATGCATGTGAGGTTCGCTTCATCATCATTATTGTACACTCAAAGGAGATGCCGAAAAAAATACAAACAAACATGTTTGACCTGAAATAGGTAGCATCGGTTGAATATTCTGGAATAGAATAATACAAACACACCAGATGGCAATTCACCAAGTAATGCGTCATATACCAGAACCGATCCTTCTACACTGGCAAACTGCTTCCTAAGCTCAAATTAGTGGGATACCAAGATTTTGCAGTTGGCAACTTCAAAACAACATATAAGAAACCAATCTGATTGAAATACAGATCCTTATAACCACTCCGTTCAATAAAGGCATAACAAACTTAGTGATAATAAGGATAAGTATTTTAATCCGATTGATAAGAAACAAATTCTACAGATAAAGGAAACAAAATTTAAACACAAAAGCAAATCATATCATAGGGGATGAAGTCATAGACATGATTAAATCGGGATCAGACACATACATACAAAGAATTGAGCATTGGAAGGACCGATTGCCAAATGTAATCCTTTAAGCTGATTAACAAAATTATTGATATAAAATCAAACTGTACTGGAGATTCGGGGAGTATTACAGGGATAGATAGCACTTTCAATCTTGGTAAATGTTTTGTTACCCCAGGGCTTGGTCAACAGAGGAACAGCCTGTCCTATAACGTTAGGGTCAACGTTCATTCATTTGGATGCGACAAATTTTGTTTGTTTGAGTTTTACGGCCCATAGACAACTATGGTCATTTAGGGCCAAACTACAAGTCAGGCATTAGTATTAGGATAAAAGATCGGGGTAAGAAAATGCAAGTAAGGATTAAACACAGATTGTAAACGTTTATTTGATAATAAAAGGGTTTGCATGGGACAAAATAGTTTTGGCTAAAACAAATGAGAAAACTCATGGATGCGAAAAAAACCACCGATACTTTTTTAGACATATTAGTGGACATATTAGTGCTAAAATAAATTTCCTGGGGTAAAATTCCTTTTTTTGTACTCAACTCATTAAAGATGCTTTATCCGACAGAGTTTAAAAGATATTTATCATTTGAACAATATTTGGTGTTTAATCGTGTATATATTGACACAATTTATTTTGCGTTTGATACAAGCACATTCAGTACATTATTTCATATAGGACAAAGTGCTACGAAATTTTTTGGGGATGCAATTATTTTTTTTAAATTTTTTTTAAATCTTGAAGTAAGATAATAAGCACAAACTTTTCAATGGTGTATAGTAAGTAACTTTTCTAACTGAAGAAGAATACTTATTCGTCTGATCCTGTTTTTAATAGAGAAACAATACCATTTGTCAGCGGGGGACATCTTTAAGGAAAATATATGTACATTTCTGGAAAAGACAGAGACGGATTAAATGTCCAGACAAAGTATAGTCAAGGCCATCTTTGATGATGAAGGATTATTTTTCTGAAAAAATGAGCTTGAATATGCCGCTGTAGTATGGTGTAGTATGTGGTAGCGTGGGATAGTATGCGGTTGTATGGGATAAATGACCCTTTCGATCTTTGTTTGTTTGATTAATTAACGTCCTATAAACAGCTATGGTCATGTAAGGACGGCCTCCCGTGTATGCGATGTGTTGCGTGTATGTTGTGCAAGGTGCATGTTTTGGGAGACTGCGGTAATTAAAACATCCTTATAACCACTCCGTTAACAGCATCTCATAGGGGGTCATGTTCGAATGACCTTTATACCAAGTTCCAAGATCAAATGCATTTTATGAACCCGGTTACATCAATTGAAAACGCCATATCGCCGTCCCAGAATAAATATACAATAAGCTTTATTTTTTAGGCGAGATGCCAAAACAAACCGTTTAAATGGAAGGCCATACTTACATGACCTTGTCTGTTAATAGGACGTTAATTAATCAAACAAACAAACAAAGAAACAAAGAATATGTTAACGAAAATTATTCTGAGTTTTCGAAATCTATTTCGTCCTCTCCTATTCACTTTCAAGACTCTGCAGGCAGCAATTTGATTGACCATTTCAAAAGGTCACCTGGACCTTTCTACTGGGACGTTGTCAGATCCTAATAACAAGGATCTGTATTTTAATGAGATTGTGGGAATTCAAATATAAAACAATTTAGGCTAGTTACTGTCATTGGTCACATGCTACTGATGCCTCTAATTACATATGTAAGACAAGCTGTTGAGAGTTTCTGAACATCTAATCATATATTGTAATGTGGTATGCAATGGTCGAAGCGCATCCGACGACACAATCTGATTAAAATACAGATCCTTATAACCACTTCGTTAAATAGAGGCAAACATAGTGATAATAAAGATGTGTATTTTAATCAGATTGTCCGATAACGCCACATTGTTGGAGAGTCCTGCGCTGATTTAGGATATTTTGTTACTTTTCTCACATTTTAATTGATGAAGTGTTAAAATAGTAATAACCTTATATATTCTGACAATTTGAAAATGTTTAGCGAAAATCAGCAAGTTACGCCGATAGGTTTCATGGTGCATTTTGTTCTAGTAATCATAGCCGGAATCTGGCGCAATGGCAACGAAAAGATAAGTCGTAACTAAACTATGTAACAATTAAGTAATTTCCTATCATCCCTGGTCCGCATTTGAATAATTTCTATCTGATATTGTTGATTAAATTAAAAATTTCCTTTGTTTCCAGATGAAGCTTCAAGCAATATTTCTGCTCGTATCAATGGCGACCACAGTATGGTGTTGTAGTCTTTGGTACCAGGGGGCGCCATGTTATTGCGCGTGCGAGGACACCGCCATTGCTTGCAAGAAGAATTGTAAGCCGGAATTCGTGGAGCCTGTTGATGCGAAAGTCCGAGTAATTTGTTCAGACTATTGTAACAACGACAGCATCACGTGCATGCGCAGATGCGTTTCCTAGAAATGGCAAAGGCAATGGCAGCACAGAGGAACATATAACTATTACTAATTAACCAATACGAATTAAAGTCTGAAATTGACATTTGACCTGTTTTGCGATACAAATACAGTGGCACGTTGTGCAATTAAAATAGTTTGTATCCTTTATTTATCTTGTGTTGGATACGATGTAATAATTATTTTTTATTTGTTTTCATACTAAATCCGACTTTCTGATTGGCAGATACTTTTTCTTCATACTACTGTAATGACAAAATTCTGGAATGGCGCAAAATTAGACGTCGATGTTGCGTATTTATTTAGAACAAGAGGCACAGAGGGCCCGTTTCGCTCACCTGGTTATTGTAATATCAAGTAATGTTCTGAATACAGGATCATTGTTGTTTTAGGAAGGAATTTGATGATCTACCTGTAATTTCCCTATTGGGACTCATTCTTTCTGCTCCAGGGGGTCAGAGCCAAAATTAATACAAACTCTGGTTAAATTCCATGCAGAGCTCTATGACAAGTAGCGATTTACCCCTATTTCGCCCCGCCCAAGGGATCAAAGTTAAAATGTACACAAACTCTGTTCCCCTTCCCCCAAGGATGTTTCTGGCCAAATTTGGTTACATACCATGACGAACTCTATGACTAGTAGCCATGAAAAGGATTTACCACTATTTTCCCTTCGGGCCAGGTGAGCTAAAAATAATTCATCGGAAAATCAATGGAATTGTACGTGGGAAAGTATTTCATGTCATGAAGTAGTCTAAAAAATATTATAAGAAATTTTGTGTATTCACATGGTTTGCAAACAAAATTTATTTGATAACCCGATGAAGTTAAAAAAAGTTACCTAAATGCTTGAATAATATGATAAACATTACATTAAAACATTGCATTCACTATCACAATGGAACTTTGTACTTTCTGCCGATATACGATGAACAATATATTGATGAAACAACTTTATTTGAAAGTCAATGCATGCATCTAGGAAACATCCATACATTTTTGAGCACGAGACTGAATATCGAGAAGTACAAGTGACCACTAATAGTTTAAGACATGCATAGAAAAACTAATTTGGTTCAGTTGTGTAATAGCCGCCTCTAATCGACTATGTAAATTTTTAACTTATGGCTCCATTTATTCTTACAATATTACTGATCAGGAACTGATTCGCTTTGTAGTCCATGCTAACTGTTATCTCCATAAGTTCTGAAGATGTTACTGATCAGAAACTGATTCGCCTTTCAGTCCGTGTTAATCATTATCTCTATAAATTCTTACAATATTACTGATCAGAAACTGATTCGCCTTTTAGTCCGCGTTAACCGTAATCTCTTCTCAAGCGAAGCCGTATCCTCAATAAAGCAGGAGAACTTGCTTACATCATTCTTGATACCATCCTCGACCTGTAAAAAGGTACAAAATTTAAGCAATTGATTTCTGACACATAAAGCATGAGAAAATGTCGACACATTATTAATGCCAAGTCTTCCTCGCCTATCTACACACAGCCCGCCAAAACAAACATAGATTCAGACACCGTGACACAATACACAAATTGGAGGCGATCCTAAAATGACTCTGGCTGTTAATAGGGTGTGTATGTAATAAGCAGAAACAAAACTACAAAGTATTTAGCTATTCTATGCTTAACATCCTGTCAAAAGGCAAGGTTATGAAAGGATGGACTGTCGTAAATACAAAGTGTTGTCAATCTGATTTAAAAATAGATCCTTATTATCACTACGTTCTCTATTGGACATAGTAAAAATAATTATCGATCTGTATTTTAATCAGATTGCAGTTTGGAACACACATCATCATCAATCAGATTGAAGGACGACGAAAGTGATTAAAGACTATCAAATGGATAGTAGTTTATGGAACAATTATGTAACGTGATCACTTTGTTTTGAAAAAGCAACACTGGAAGTTTTAAACAAAATGCGATTAAATATATTATGACATACCATAGTTCTCTGAAGCGTTGACCGCGATGGTAGTGATCCTGCCCGTAGACAAGGTGATACCCTTGTCGGTAACACAGCATCTCCTACCAAGGCCTGCTTACTCTGTAACACTATATCATGGCCGTGTATTGGTGTTATCTGAAACAAGTTAATACACATGGCATTGATTTTGTTATACACTGGATATTTCAAGAACTTCGCGTAAATGTTAATAACATAATTACAGATATTGACACAATTGAAACCATTGAAGAGTTTTGTCACCCAACCCGGTCACATTATACTGACAACAGATGAACATGAGTCTTTCTCACAGTATGTCTAAAATCAATCCAATTTTATTACTCACAATCTTTTAACAGAAAAAATAATCATCAGACGATTTAGTAAACGGTAATACTTTTTGTTTTGGCTACATCTAATCTTTCTTAGCGTGAGAGTGCAAGTAACTTACGATTACGTGTATCCTTCGGCGATTCTGTTTGTATTTCCGAAACCTCAGAGTGACCACACATGATGTCACAAGAACAAGAGAAATTCCCACGACAGCAAGAACTACTGTCGTGAGTGATGACGATTCCCGGTCACGTGACTGTTTAAGGGGGTCAATGGAAATTGATAGCTTATCTGTAGTAGAGGTGTGGTTTCTGCATTCGTTAAAAGCCTTGTTTTGAATGTCTCCAATATCTTGGTTTGCTAAAAAAGATATAATGATGCTTTATTTAGTCAAAAAAATACCAATGCAATGTAGATTTTTCAATAACTGCAAATACCGACATATGGTCATAGTAATGACACTAATAAGTATAAACAGTGGACGATAATAGTTTGAAAATCCGAGCATTGAATGTAATATATGTCTGTCTCCAGTAACTGTAAACGAACTCATAGTAACACGAGATTCTTTAATGGGCGATAAAACAACAAGAATATGCAACCGTGAAAATGTGACTATTGTAATATAAATTCATTTTGAAAAAGCTAGACCTGTAATCTGATTGAAAAACAGATCCTTATTATCACTGCTTCCTCTATTGAACGGACAATCTGATTAACGCACCTCGTATTTCACACACGCTACACACTGCGTGCGTGGGATGCCGTCCTTACATGACCCGGGCAGTTTATAGGACGTTAATTAATCAATCAAACAAACAAATAACAAGAGGCCCAGAGGGCCTGTATTGCTCACCTTGTTTGAAATCCTAAGTTATGTTCTGAATATAGGTTCATTGTTTCTTTTTTAAAGGGATTTTAATATTTACCACTATTTCAGGCCCCGCCCCTCCTGCCCCCGAGGGTCAGAGCCAAAATTTAAACAAACTCTATTCCCCTTCCTTCAATGATGTTAGTGGCCACATTTGGGTACAATCTATGTAGAACCCTTTGACAAGTAGGAATTTTAAGGATTAACCTCTATTTTCCCTTTTTGGCCCACCCCTCCTACTCCTGGGGGGTCAGAGCCAAAATTTATAAAACGTTGCATCTCCTTCCCAAGGATGTTTCTGGTCAAATTTAGTTAGAATCTATGCAGAACTATATGACTAGTAACAATTTAAAGGATTTATCTCCCCTATTGGCCCTTGCCCCTCCTGCCCCCGGGGTGACAGAGCCAAATTTATACAAACTGTTCTCCTTTCCTCATGGATGGTTCTGGCCAAATTTGGTTAGAATTCATGCAGATCTCTATGACTAGAAGCGTTTTAAAGTAAAATGTTAACGGACGGACGGACGCCTCGCCATGACAAAAAGCCAGGTGAGCTAAAAAATACAGGTCCTTATTATCACTACGTCCTCTATTGAACGGACAATCTGATCAAAATACAGGTCCTTATTATAACTATGGCTTCCATTGAACGGACAATCTGATCAAAATACAGGTCCTTATTCTCACTATGTCTTCCATTGAACGGACAATCTGATCAAAATACAGGTCCTTATTCTCACTATGTCTTCTATTGAACGGACAATCTGATCAAAATACAGGTCCTTATTCTCACTATGTCTTCCATTGAACGGACAATCTGATCAAAATACAGGTCCTTATTCTCACTATGTCTCATTGAACGGACAATCTGATCAAATACAGGTCCTTATTCTCACTATGTCTCATTGAACGGACAATCTGATCAAAATACAGGTCCTTATTCTCACTATGTCTTCTATTGAACGGACAATCTGATCAAAATACAGGTCCTTATTCTCACTATGTCTTCCATTGAACGGACAATCTGATCAAAATACAGGTCCTTATTCTCACTATGTCTTCATTGAACGACAATTGAAAAATACAGGCATCTGATCAATCATACAGTCCTTATTCTCACTATGTCCTCTATTGAACGGACAATCTGATCAAAATACAGGTCCTTATTCTCACTATGTCTCCATTGAACGGACAATCTGATCAAAATACAGGTCCTTATTCTCACTATGTCTTCCATTGAACGGACAATCTGATCAAAATACAGGTCCTTATTCTCACTATGTCTTCCATTGAACGGACAATCTGATCAAAATACAGGTCCTTATTCTCACTATGTCTTCCATTGAACGGACAATCTGATCAAAATACAGGTCCTTATTCTCACTATGTTCTTCCATTGAACGGACAATCTGATCAAAATACAGGTCCTTATTCTCACTATGTCTTCCATTGAACGGACAATCTGATCAAAATACAGGTCCTTATTCTCACTATGTCTTCATTGAACGGACAATCTGATCAAAATACAGGTCCTTATTCTCACTATGTCTTCCATTGAACGGACAATCTGATCAAAATACAGGTCCTTATTCTCACTATGTCTTCCATTGAACGGACAATCTGATCAAAATACAGGTCCTTATTCTCACTATGTCTTCCATTGAACGGACAATCTGATCAAAATACAGGTCCTTATTCTCACTATGTCTTCCATTGAACGGACAATCTGATCAAAATACAGGTCCTTATTCTCACTATGTCTTCCATTGAACGGACAATCTGATCAAAATACAGGTCCTTATTCTCACTATGTCTTCCATTGAACGGACAATCTGATCAAAATACAGGTCCTTATTCTCACTATGTCTTCCATTGAACGGACAATCTGATCAAAATACAGGTCCTTATTCTCACTATGTCTTCCATTGAACGGACAATCTGATCAAAATACAGGTCCTTATTCTCACTATGTCTTCCATTGAACGGACAATCTGATCAAAATACAGGTCCTTATTCTCACTATGTCTTCCATTGAACGGACAATCTGATCAAAATACAGGTCCTTATTCTCACTATGTCCTCTATTGAACGGACAATCTGATCAAAATACAGGTCCTTATTCTCACTATGTCTTCCATTGAACGGACAATCTGATCAAAATACAGGTCCTTATTCCTCACTATGTCTTCTATTGAACGGACAATCTGATCAAAATACAGGTCCTTATTCTCACTATGTCTTCCATTGAACGGACAATCTGATCAAAATACAGGTCCTTATTCTTATCACTATGTCTTCCATTGAACGGACAATCTGATCAAAATACAGGTCCTTATTCTCACTATGTCTTCCATTGAACGGACAATCTGATCAAAATACAGGTCCTTATTCTCACTATGTCTTCCATTGAACGGACAATCTGATCAAAATACAGGTCCTTATTCTCACTATGTCCATTCGTCCGTGATATATTGTTCCGTGAACATGTAATTAATGACGACATCTATAGACGACGTTTGACCTCTTACTGACCTCGATGTGTAGAAATCCGGACACTCCAGACATTGTACTGGTCACTCGATCTGCTAATGAGTGACGTCATTTGGTACATAGTACGTTAGACAGATACAGTCACTTTTCACGCCGTATACCGTGGGATGGTGAAGGGTTGGCCACATAAAATCCAAGGAAACGTCAATATTAGTCCGCTAAACCTGCCTATATTATTAGGCTTTTTTTTTAAATTTGCCTAATGTATAGTCTGTAAATTAGGCAATTTTTTTTAAAGATGCTCCACCGCCGACAGAGCATAAATGATATTAATCATTTGAACAATAATTGATGTTTAATCGTGTATATATATGCCTAATTAACACAAAAAATAATATGAAATAATTTGTTTCGCCTTTGGTGCATGCGCAATCAGTACTTCATTCCATATAGGATATAGTGTCACGGAATTTTTTCGGGATGCAATTAATTATTTTTCATATTTTTAACTTGAAGTTAAATTAGAAGCTCAAACTTTTAAATGGTGGTAATGGTGTAAAGTAAGTAACTTTTGTAACTAGAGAAAAATACTAAATCGTCTGCTCCTGGTTTTTTTAAAGTGAAAAAATACCATTTGTCAGCGGTGGAGCATCTTTGAAAAAGCCTAATAATATAAGCAGGTTTAGCGGACTACGTCAATATCGGCTCGATACGCAAGCTACATATTATTTATCTTATTGTTATCTCAATTGTTTTTTTCATGCTTTGTAATGGGATAATGGGAATTATTTGCGTTTTCCTATTATTTCCGTTAAAGTTTCCATGTAGATTAGCGTTTTCTTGTGCGCAATATTAGCATAGCTGGAGTTTTACAAGATGTTTCTGGTTTCTGGTATGTTAGATTATGTTGTAAAAGTGACGTTAAGGATGTTACTCCTCTGAGAAGTCAAAAATTTTCTTGTATTAAACTTTTTTTCTCATATAGATTTTTAGGTCATCTGACCCCGAAGGGTCAGGATGACCTTTAGTCATCATGTTTTGTCCGTCGTCGTGCGCCGTCCGCCGTGCGCCGTGCGCCGTCCGCCGTGCGTTAACTTTTCACATTTTGAACTTCTTCTCAAGTTTGACCAGTGGGATTGAGCTGAAACTTACCTGAAATGATCCTGAGATGGTCCCGACAAAGTGTTGTTATTTTTTTCGGGTCGATCCGAAATCCAAGATGGCCGCCACAGCCGCCATCTTGAAAACACATTTTAAACTTCTTCTCAAGTTCTACCGGTGCGATTTGGCTGAAACTTGCATGAAATGATCCTGACATGGTCCCGACAAAGTGTTGTTATTTTTCGGGTCGATCCGAAATCCAAGATGGCCGCCACAGCCGCCATCTTGAAAACACATTTTAAACTTCTTCTCAAGTTCTACCGGTGCGATTTGGCTGAAACTTGCATGAAATGATCCTGACATGGTCCCGACAAAGTGTTGTTATTTTTCGGGTCGATCCGAAATCCAAGATGGCCGCCACAGGCGCCATCTTGAAAACACATTTTGAACTTCTTCTCAAGTTCTACCGTGCGATTTGGCTAAAACTTGCATGAAATGATCCTGACATGGTCCCGACAAAGTGTTGTTATTTTTCGGGTCGATCCGAAATCCAAGATGGCCGCCACAGCCGCCATCTTGAAAACACATTTTAAACTTCTTCTCAAGTTCTACCGGTGCGATTTGGCTGAAACTTGCATGAAATGATCCTGACATGGTCCCGACAAAGTGTTGTTATTTTTCAGGTCGATCCGAAATCCAAGATGGCCGCCACAGGCCGCCATCTTGAAAACACATTTTGAACTTCTTCTCAAGTTCTACCGGTGCGATTTGGCTGAAACTTGCATGAAATGATCCTGACATGGTCCCGACAAAGTGTTGTTATTTTTCGGGTCGATCCGAAATCCAAGATGGCCGCCACAGCCGCCATCTTGAAAACACATTTTAAACTTCTTCTCAAGTTCTACCGGTGCGATTTGGCTGAAACTTGCATGAAATGATCCTGACATGGTCCCGACAAAGTGTTGTTATTTTTCGGGTCGATCCGAAATCCAAGATGGCCGCCACAGCCGCCATCTTGAAAACACATTTTGAACTTCTTCTCAAGTTCTACCGGTGCGATTTGGCTGAAACTTGCATGAAATGATCCTGACATGGTCCCGACAAAGTGTTGTTATTTTCGGGTCGATCCGAAATCCAAGATGGCCGCCACAGCCGCCATCTTGAAAACACATTTTGAACTTCTTCTCAAGTTCTACCGGTGCGATTTGGCTGAAACTTGCATGAAATGATCCTGACATGGTCCCGACAAAGTGTTGTTATTTTTCGGGTCGATCCGAAATCCAAGATGGCCGCCACAGCCGCCATCTTGAAAACACATTTTGAACTTCTTCTCAAGTTCTACCGGTGCGATTTGGCTGAAACTTGCATGAAATGATCCTGACATGGTCCCGACAAAGTGTTGTTATTTTTAGGGTCGATCCGAAATCCAAGATGGCCGCCACAGGCGCCATCTTGAAAACACATTTTGAACTTCTTCTCAAGTTCTACCAGTGCGATTTGGCTGAAACTTGCATGAAATGATCCTGACATGGTCCCGACAAAGTGTTGTTATTTTTCGGGTCGATCTGAAATCCAAGATGGCAGCCACAGTCTCCATCTTGAAAACACATTTTGAACTTCTTCTCAAGTTCTACCGGTGCAATTTCGCTGAAACTTGCATGAAATGATCCTGACATGGTCCAGACAAAGTGTTGTTATTTTTCGGGTCAATCCGAAATCCAAGATGGCCGTCACAGCCGCCATCTTGAAAACACATTTTGAACTTATTCTCAAGTTCTACCGAAGGGATTTGGCTGAAACTTGCATGAAATGATCCTGACATGGTCCAGACAAAGTATTGTTACATCTCTGGTTGATCCCAAATCGAAGATGACTACCATGACACTATGTCTAATTAATTTCCTATATTTAAAGGCCCTTGGGCCTCTTGTTTGAAATAAAATTTTGTTGAAAGAAATTGAAAATGATCCTGACATGATCCTGACAAAGTGACACCATATATAATTAATTTTACTATTGTCAAGGTAGTCAGATGACCGTTAAGGCCCTTTGGGCCTCTTGTTGGAAAGAGGAGTTCATACCATAAAAGAAAATGGTAGAAAAAACATATGTCCGTGTGCTCGTTTTTGAGCTATTGTAACTCAAAGGTACCAAGTTGACAAAATATTGGATTTTATGTGAATTTTACCGTTTTGACCACATACGCGAGGGATTAAAGCCATAATTTCCTAATGAGATGTTTAATATGTATGGATTTTTGTAGAAATTTATTTTTCCAGTAGTCTTCTTTAAAAATATACCCTTTATGATAAATAAGAGTAATATTTTTTCTCAGAATAACAACATATGCCACCCCTACCCCTTAATTTTGAGCTACAAAATGCACCATTTTCAACCATTTTTGCCAAATTTAACCCTATACAGAAAAAGTTTCTGGTATTAAACTTTTGTCAATATTTTGCATATCAATAGGAAAAGGGTTGCTCTTTCTAAATCAGGCAGAAAAATTGGGGGTCCGTGTGCTTACTTTTTTGCCCCATTTGAATATTTGTTATTTTTCAGTATTTTAGAGTAAAAAATAAAAGTGATAAAATTGATATTAAATGTAAAATTAAAATGACAAAAGTGTATTATTTCACACATTGATGCTCCATATCTTAATTACCATGAACCTAGTAAAGATTTACAGCAAAAATTAGCTCGATAAAGCTAAAAATGCTGGCGCATTGATGTAAAAACAATTTCAGTAAAAAATGGTAAAAACTGTGGCTCTATTCAAAGCGAAAAAAGACACAATTTCAAAATGGCCGCCAAATGGATCATTTCTTAAAATCCCCGTATACAAAAATCTGCCAAAAATAGAAATGTAATTTTTCGACAAAATTTACAACTGGCAACTTGCTACAGATATTGAGAGATTTTATTTGAAAATCTCATAACTTCTTTGATCTATGTCGAAACGAGACTTCAACGGGACTGAAACCACAGAAGAATACATCCTTAATGCGAATGTATTCTACATGGTTAGGTGGTTATAATATTGTTGTGACTGTGTCAAGTACATTGTATTGTTTATCCGGGTAAATTTATATACGATAAATGTTATGTAATTTCGTCCTTCAGGTGCATGTATTATAGCGAACGATATGCATATACATGTATTATATATTACACGACATTGAGTCGGTAACTTACAGGTATTGGTGACTTAAGAAAACAAGAGATCTATGCAAAGTGGGAATTAAACATGAAAATGGCAAAAACGAACATGCACACCTATGCATGGCTGTTAGTAGTGCATGTTCTTTGTTTCGTCTTAAGCACGCACGCGCATGCACAGACACTTGCATTATACACCGTAAAAAAGATAATTTGACAGTTGATTTTTCACAGCGCTACAACTAGTGTATTGGGGAAATAGCTCTAATGTAGTCTGTGAAAAAGGAAATACTGATTTATTACAGTCGGTGTGGAGCGGAGAAATATCCAACTCTACACTTCCAACACGTCCAAACCTAGGCCTAAAGTGAATATTCAGGTAATACAAAATGATAATATACAAAATATAAAGGAACAAACATGTAAACAGCACTTAGTCTTTCGGACTTCTTAGTGTTATTTCGGACTGAAGAAGGCCCTATAGTGGCTGAATATATATTCCATAGAAATGATTTTGATTTTACTTTGAATTTATTTATTTTGGCCTTTTATTTCGGATTATTGATATACTAGCTTTATACCGTTTTTCCTCATTATGAGCACTTAGTCTAAACGTGATATACAATAGTCGCTAATTAACTGACGCAATTGAGAAGTGTTAAGAAGGATTAGCTAAAGGAACATAGGTAAATACGTTAAAGCAATATATCACAATAAAGAAACGGTTATTATATCCAAAGTGAAGTTTTGTATTTTACTTTTAAACTTAGAATATTAAGTATGTTCGAGTTGATTAAAACAAATAGATAACATCACAGATGTCAGAATAGGAACCTGTCATAAACCGCGTGACAGTTTGCTCCCTCCTTTGATAAGACACGTCTTCGTGTCGCATATTACCGACGATGACACTGTGGTCTAAATGTCCTACAGTCCTGGGTACTATTTTTGTCACAGCGACCTTTTTATGTCGCTCAATGTCCAGTTCTCTCTCTCGAGATGTTCAATTTGTATTTTCTGTTTTTGTCAAGTTGATAGTAGTTGTTCTCCTGCTCCAAATATTCTATTCGCGAATTTAGATATTTTCTGCGTTTATTTGTGTCTATAATTCCCTGTTCCGTTGACGTCTTTAAATGTTTACTTATCGCTTGCTGCAGTTGCCTGTTTGTTGCTTGCAATGTTTCAATTTGGTTCGAAAGTTTTATTTCACGTTCTGCGCTGGTTTGAATTCGTTCACACTTTGTTTCGAGAGATGTGATAAGTTTCAGTAATTTTTCCTTTTCGTCATTTAACACATGGCACCTGTCACTAAGAACGTTGATCTGCTTTACCTGCCGTTTTGATGTTTCACTTGTCTGTCCACTACCTGGTTTAATTTGCATCTTGACCAGCTCATCATTGGAAACAGATGCAAAGGGTGCAGAGGCGAAAAATTCCCTTTTTAATCTGAAAGTTTTAATTCTCTGTTGATCTCTTATCTTCTTAGCGCGGGACTTTGTTTTATTGCTACTTTTCACTGCCGGACATTTCCGAGGCGTTGACTTCTCTCGATTCACTTTTTTGAAGCATATTCTTGAGAAATGTCCAAGATTTCCGCACTTAAAACACGACACATTTTTAGCGGGACAAGAAAAGCGATGGTCTGAATAAAGAATTCCACCTCTTCCACATTTTCTACACTCACTTAAAACTGGTCCTCTGTAGTTCATCTGAGGTAGTGTCCCAAAACGCTGGCAAAGTCCATGGCAAGGGTTTAACATGTGCGTGTTACCCTGGTGAAATATCCAGTTTTCATTTGTAAAAACTATATGTTCCTTGCACTTATCAAGTCTTAGTAATGAGTGACCGTATCGTAGTCCAGCTAAAAAGTGGACTTACCCAGATATTTTCACACCAACTTGCACAGCGCTACAGCTAGTGTATTTGGGAAATAGCTTTAATGTAGTCTGTGAAAAAGGAGAATCCAAAGATGAAATTTTCTTATATACTGATTTATTACAGTCGGGTGTGGAGCGGAGAAATATCCAACTCTACACTTCCAAACCAGGCCTAAAGTGAATATTCAAGTAATACAAAATGATAATATACAAAACATACAGGAACAAACATGTAAACAGCACTTAGTCTAAACGTGATATGCAATAGTTGCTAATTAACTGACGCAAGGGTTACAGGAATTGAGAAGTGTTAAGAAGGATTAGCTAAAGGAAACATAGGTAAATACGTTAAAGCAATATATCACAATAAAGAAACGGTTATCATATTACAAGTGAAGCTTTGTATTTTACTTTTTAAACTTAGAATATTACGCATGTTCGAGTAGATTAAAACAAATAAATATTATCACAGATGTCCGAATAGGAACCTGTCATAAACCGCGTGACATTATATGTGACATGTAGCTTTATCATAATATTAAAACAAAATGAATGTGTTTGTAGTTTTAACGAGATTTAGTTGACGTGACTTCCTGTAAGATGAGTTATACATGTCATGTTTATTCATATTTTGCTCATATAACTTACACCTTTATTTCTTATACATGTACTGGCGAGTGGGAGTGGTGTTTTACGACCTCTCGGAAAGATGACCACGACATGTGGTCAGTCTACTTCCACCGGACACCTTGTCAAAGCTGACATATAGTATAATATGTAACAGTAGTTTTAATGCGTCGTACATAAAGAATACACATGGTTGGTGTCTTAAAATGTAACTGTTTTTTGGCCAGGGCCAGAAAAGAACGTAGATCGCGATCGCCGCCTGTCTTAACCTTGCCATATTACAGCTGATATTTACATGTAAACGTGTGAGAATTTTCATTTCTTTCAATAAAAGAGGCGAAATATTTTTTTATTCTCCTGCTCATTTTGACGAAATCCGTTGATAAACGAAGTAAAAATAACGTTGATTTGTTATTTCGTTATGTCCTCGCTAGGAATGGGAGAGGGCAATGAGGATATCAATGGATGACTGTCGGCGTACAATCGTCACAAAGTGCTGCTTCACGTGCGTTTGTTTTTACGGGTTTCATTTCTTAGTTTTAAAATTGTCTTTTTGACATTTTTGAAGTAAAGAAATAAAATTTGAAATGTATGGTATTCACTCTCGGTTTCTATAGTGTACGTTAGATTACCAATACCACCATTCTGATTCATCACAGTAACTTCCCTTTACGTCATCCGTTAACGCAGACAGATCTTATTCTAAAACAAATGGTAGTACAAAAAATGTACCTCTGTCAGGTCAGAATACAATAACACGTGCTAACCTGAGAATTTGGAAAACGTCCCGCGGATTAGATTTTCTAGAGAAGAATATAATTGATATATACTAATTACCAGGCGTGTTAGTCAAAGATCAATGGTGACGGAACGGAGACGTATATATAAACATTGTATATATATATCTCATGATTGATCTTTACTTGATGGGCATGCTTATCACATCAAACTGGTTTGCATTAGCATTAGCTACTGTTGTAGCATCCTCGATACTCCAGGGGTTCCGATCACTTCCGATCGGAACCCCTGGAATATCGAGGATGCTGTTGTAGCGGAAAAGATACAATGTAGAAGTGAGTCAGAAGGTGATATCTTTTCCGCTACAACAGTAGCTTCATTAGCATGTACTTAACTGAATTGGGTTAGGAAATAAGTTCAAACTGTCTTAGACCATCTAGTCTAAGAATGTTCTGAAATTCGGGTTTATAATGGAGAAACTGGATTCAATAAACGTTGGCGACTATTCTGTCGTGTGGCCTGTTGGAACTACCAAGATCACTGTACAAGTTAACCTTCCAGGTGCATGATTGAATCTGAAAGGCAAATTAATCTGAAAATAAAAATTATCATCTTTCAGATGGCATTTTGATGCATTTGTATGGTGATCTATAGTTCCAGTATGGGTAAAGTGTACACAGATACTTGTCGTATAGGTATTTCTAAGGTATCAAACGTAATCGTGATCAATACCGTATAATTTGTAGGTTTATTTTGTTTTATTTTCCATAAGGGACGAAGATAATATTTTGCTTTTGGTGTATGGAGAAACATTATAACCACATACTTTTTCCTTAAATAGGCCGACGTGATTATGAATTTGAAATAATTTGCCTCCCTTCACGTTACTCATGTGTTACTCTTGTACGTGTAAAATCTCAAACTTCATCGATGCCATTCAATAAAATCCTAAATATGGAATGTTACAAACATGTGATACAGGTATCGTTACATGTAGAATGTATGTTGATCTTAATGCAATTTACTTCATTACTGATGATCGTTTGGTTTTTCCACGGACAGTGAATTATTGGTATTTTTATTTTTCAGATGTTGGTGCGATGTGTAACATAAAAAGTGGAATCCTTATTGTTTTGGCGCATTTAACTGTTGATGTGAAGCCGCTATCACAAAATGACTCTGGTGTAAAATGTTTGGAAGATTTTGACGATTATTAATTTCAACTAACTGAAGTAAGGAATAACGACAGAAAATATGGCCGATCATGGACTTCCGGGTAAGAAATCAATGGGTACGATTTAATACCCCGGTGTGTCGCAATTGTGAGAGAATGATCAATTGATTCCTATATATTTGATTAGCTTTGTTGCTGTAATACACACGGAGAATCCGTTTACAATGATGAAAAATATAATTATTAAGTTTTCGGGGATTTTTTTGTGTCGAAGAACATTTTGTCTGAAAATGTATTATATCCACCCATCCCCGCAACCACAACGAACGAATTAAGTTGTCTTTTTATCCGACCGTCTGTCTGTTTGTCCGTAAAATTGTCCTGACACCTCCTCCTTAACTACTTGTTTGATTTTGATAAAACTGTGTTTTTTTTCTTTATTTGATTATTCCTTGTATTCTTACTTCATAACGTTTTCATTTCAGAGTGTTCACGAATAACAGAACTTCCGCTTACAAATGCTTCTCATCCCACACCGGATATTGTGTTCAGTACCGAACAAAGGATTGTAGGAACAACTGTTGATATTACATGTCCAGAAGGCTATAATGTCATTGGACAAGATACGATCACGTGTTTAATATCAGGACAATGGGATGCAGACGCTTTACCTCATTGCAGTGGTAGGTTTTGTTATATTAAAAATCTCGTAATTACAAAATTATTTTTATGAGTTTTCAATTTGAACTATTTTACATGATTCTCTATCATGGCCTTTAAAACGCTGCAATAGCATCAGACTCCACAATAGATCTACCTTTAGATGTTTTAGATGTACAAAATCAGATTATTTATCCTTTCCAATAACAAGTCAAAATTGACTTGTTCTTGGAAAGGATAAACAAACCAAAGACTATTGGGACATATTGTATCCCAAGCAATTAATATGTTATTCTCTTTATATGATAAAGCCATTATCCTCCTTTTATGGAATAACATTTTTCTGATTACATAAAATGCGGCCCATTACTTTTAAGTTTCCCAATATAAATTGCCCCATTCTGATCTATTCAAATTATGTTCCTTCGTTTCACCGACTAAATACTGACGGGGTAAACGAAGGGAAATAACTCTGATACTGAAGGAGTTAAATAAAAGGAAGTAACTCTGATACTGAGGTGTGAATTAAAAGGAAGTGACTTTAATAATTGCGGATTAAAACGACGGAAAGAAACGAATGATCATGGACTGAAACTAAGGGACAACCTCTCCTAGAGTTTATTGCGTTCAATTGTGGGGACCGCAATGAACCCTGGGAAAGATTGACGAAGGGAAGTAACTCTGATAATGGCGGATTAAAACGAAGGGAAATAACCCTGATAATGACGGAATGTGCAATGCAATGACGTTACTCTGGTTATCGAAATTGCCCTGTCTATACATTTTGTACAGGTTTATAGTATCCCTTGCATTGTGTCACGTTAACATGATATGTTCCGTTCACACTGTAGATGTTGTATACGGTATCCCGGACTCTACAAAGATCTACCTGGGGGTGTTCGCGATCTGTGGTGCCCTCTGTCTCATTGTCTTCACCGTGGTCCTAACAAGGATCATCTGTTTCAAGGATAAAAAGAAATACGCAGAAAAGTAAGTTCATTTTACCAGCTGACATCATAAACATACATACTGTCGATCAGCATGTGTAGTAGGACAAAGTTCAAATTATTTTCACATCAAGAAGACATTATGCTAAAAATTTAAAACAAAATTACCCATAAAAACAGCATCCAATTGTCTGCGAAGCAGATAGCTACGTATTGTACCAAATAAACATAACTATTTCTTTTTTGTTGTAGTAATTTTATGGGCAGAAGTACGGAATCCGTATCGTCCATGCAGTACTTCCCAGAGGAAAAGAGATACACAGAGCCAGTACAAACGGAAGTGACTGTAGACGAACCGCGATCTCGTTCACCGCCACCGGATATAGATACCATAGCAACATATGTCAATCAGTCGTATCTCGGGGACGAGCAGGAAAGATGGCGACAGAGACTGTCGAGTTATGACAGCTCCTTTGATGGGGATTTCGATCTTCAATGGCATCACATGTACGTAAAACATTGACAAAACGATATTCAATAGTATACACAAAGACAAATACACAAACAATGTAACGTGCGCGTTTTCAAAGGTTTGAAACATTAACGCAATGCATGTGTACATTATATATCGTTGTCATTAAAAAAATAACTTGATATTTCTAAAACTACACAAAAATATATTTTTGTTGACAATTAACCACTTGTAACTCTGATAATTGATCTGCATCGGGTTTATAAACATGTCAACGTATGAAATGAGAATAATGGCATGAGAATAATGGCACAGACCAAAGTGGTAAAATATGGTTAATTAACTTCGATAATTTGGATATATGCTAGTGATTGGTTGTCCTATCTGATGTTACACACATATTTGTATATATATGATGTCTGCATGTATTTTCAGTCAACCGGATGTAGCCCAGGATAATAACCGGAAGTGGAGTAATCACAGTATACAAGGTGTTGACACGTATGATTATGACCAGTAAGTAATAAATCATTCGGATCTATCAGAGTTATTGCCCTTGGTTTCACTCCGTCAGTACTGACGGAGTAGAACGAAGGGAAGTAACTGTAATATATAAGAATGTTAAAATGTTTACTCGACTCGAGTCTCGTTTACATTATTAGTGGTGCTACGTTTACGTAATCGTAATAAAGGATACTGGTTGCACTTGTTTCAGCAATCGTGATAAATATTAGCACGAAAAAAGAAATGACGTTATTTACTACATCAAATATTCTCTCCATTCACTATCTTCTTTGTGGTAGGTACGGCGGCATGCCTGTGATTGGTGAAGGGGAACCCATTGACGACGATAGAACCCCGTTTTGATGACGTCAGAATCATTGCTATGGAGATGTCAAATTCTCCGTCAAATTCGTGGTAATGGACGCGATACATGTAAAGTGTAATCGGGAATTATAAACTCTCAAGTGATATGGAAACATTTCCCCATAAAAGGCAACCCCAAGTGTTCCTAAAAAAGCTGGAATGATCAAATGGTGAAGGACTCTGTGAAATGATACTGTGTCAAATGGAGATACTGTGTAGACCCAAAGTACCAAGATAACAGTTCGAACACGACGAGCGGGTGGATTACAGTACAGTATCACAGAACAAACAAACATGCACTCATATTTGTGATTTAATTAAAACGTCAGTAAATTAAAACTGGGACAATACTAGTGAGAAACATTAAATGTGTGTGAATGTTTGGGCACGTACACATACACTCATGGATGCATGGGTGCAGATGACCCTGAGTCGACTCTTCACTTTCATTGCTATAGTACTGTATTATGAGAACATCTTAAAAGATGTATATTTTAAACAATGGCACAACGTAGATTTGTTCATATTACATGTATATTTCTTTTAAATATAATTTATTTATAATATAAAAACACTAAAAGCTTACATGAATGATATTAAGTTAATACAAATGTATATTCGTTGTTTTGTTGAGTTTGTGAGAGAGAGAGAAATATTTATTTTAAAACAAATCATTGTTATTCATTTTAAAATCAATAAATAATAGATAACTATTTCACTTTCACAAGATTTTGTTATTGTGTTCAGTGATTGGTTAATCAGGCTTGATGTTTAAAGATATTGAGCCCTTTACAAATTATCAAATTAGATCCACACAAACTGCATCACTAAATGGTTTGATCTATAACATTATCTCTGTCCTAATTTAATTGTAACGTGCAGATTTGATCGTGTACACAACAAAGTGTCATCTCCTATGTAGACGTAAACGACATAAATAAGTACAAAGACATTGTACACAATAACAACAGAATCCTCATATCTGAAACGTCCATGTCTCGAACGTTTCCAACGCTTTCACGAAATCTCCCCTTTGTCCTAATTTCACCAGAAATCTTTCATTTTTTTTCTATTCAAATCCACACAGGGATAACTGCCACGTTAAATTGGCATCAGACCACAGTTTCCGGTTCGTTGTACTTTTGAATGTACGTAGTGGGTTTTGAATTTTAGATATATACATATCTGTTACAAGATATTTTGGTGGCTTATATAATCCAACTATGTGTATACTTTTTTGGCTTAGAACTTTAGTATATCAACCCAGTTTTCATCGTGTATTGTTTCATGACGGTTTAGTAAGAATTTATATATGTAGATTTCCTCATAAAATTGTAGGTTTGTGAATTAACGTGAAAATTCCTGAAAATGAGCTGGTTTTTGAGCACTCTCTAACTGGCACGGCTATAAAAGTTAAAATCATTTGAGCCATATTTTTTGTAGCAAAATTCGATATTTCTATGTATTATAAGTATACTATGATATATGTGTAGTTAAACATTCGTGTCAGGCAAGGATTTATAAGTGAGAATTCCCTAATGCCAGGTCCATGAAGATAGAACCCATATAGGCTGTCATTCCGAAATGTCCGAAGATTAATTCTCTTTTAATATTTTTTTACACGTCTGTGGCCTCAAACTGAGGTCTGACATACAATGTAGATATGGTTAATGACTTTTAGCAATCCTCAGACGTTCACTTCTCTATGCTATACTTGATTGGCAAGTTCCGCATAATATAGTTTAGCATTACTGACCACTGTGACCTTGAATGAAGATTAAGGTCATTCATTTGAGTAAACTACTATTGATCGTCCTTCATTCAAGCATGTCACAGGCCCAATCTGATTAAAATACAGATCCATATTATCATTACGTTGTAAAATAGGATATGACAAAATTCCATTAGGGGTAATGTCTAGGTGACCTTTGGAAATGGTCAATCAAATTGTTGCTTGCAAAGTTTTGACAGTGAATTTCAGGGGACGAAATTGTTTGAAAATCTCTCAGAATTATTTCTGTGTACGTAGTCATCTCGCCCAAAGAGCAAAAGAAAGCTAATCGTACATGTATGTTGGGACAAAATGGCGTTTTTAATCGATATAGCAACGTGCAGAAAATATATTTGATCTGCAAAAACACATGGTATAAAGGTCGTCCGAAAATGACTCCTGGTGGGGTGTTGTCGGATCCTCTATTGAACGGAGTGGTTATTAGGATCTGTATTTCAATCAGATTGGTCACAGACCCAATATCAGGTTTCTAGGGCTCTTGCATTACTTGTCAAATTGCTGAACAGATCAGAAAATTCCTGATTTACCAAACTTGTTTAACTATTTCACATACTTAGTAAAATGTATTATGCATTACAAACACTTAAGATTTTTTATACAGTATCATTTTATTTGGAGTTTTTAGTCAAAGTTAAAAACACAATGATAATATTTGTTCCAGTTGTTTACACTGTAACTATACAGAATCCTGAAGTACACAGACACAGTACATAAATTGCTTCCCATTTCATCATAAGGTGATTTCTATGTATACAGTAATAATCAGAGGTGCATAAATAAACTCATCCTTGATACTCCAGAGGTTACTATCACTGTCGTTATATCCACCCCAGGAATATGTCATAGCAAAATTGAAGGCAACAGAAGACACAGGTTTGAAAGAATTGAATAATGGTACACTGTATGATTTTGAAGTTGTGAATCAATCTCTCTCTTATCTTCAAAGGAAGTCTCTGAAGGCCTGTGATAGGTCAAAGTTTTTTCCTCCTGAACTGATTTCAGGTGTTTTACTATGCGATAGTCCAGGGGTGGATATGTATGTCAGTGATAGTAACCCCTGAAGAATTGAGGATGAAATAAACTACACAGGATCGTTCCAGTGAAACATCTCTCCTACAAAGCCACTTGCATTGTATGGCTACTTATCTTTCACACACAGTGATCATTTCATCTTGCCATAGCACACTTTGACCTTGCTAGGCGACATTAAAATTTTTTTTGAAACTTTCTGCATCAGGTAATGCAAAAAATTAATAAAAAAAATTGTTGTTGGTGCTACCAAAAAACAGGACGTGGAGGCCAAGATTATATTTTTAGGAGAGCTATTTGATTGGAACAACACTTACACAGAAACGTAAATAATATTGTCGCTTGCTACATTGTAAAACAGAATAATATACTGGAAGCCATAGCATAGAAACTGACATACAATACCTCAGCTAGGGCATAAATGCATCCAAATACAAAAAGATTTTATTTCAAATTCATCTTAAACTGCGAAAATTATTGGTGGGTCACTGGAGTGATATAGCTTTGAATATTTATTTATTTGTTTATCATGATACACCATGGCAAGATATTCAACCAATAGAAACAGTATAAGGATCATGTGAAGAAATAAGCCGCTTTATACATTCAAATGCTATAACATAAGGGGAAGCAACTTTTATAACAATTGTAAAATGTGTACAGTACAGTACAACAGTGCAGTATTACATATCGATTTACCTCATCCCCCCAAAATCAACACCCACTTTACAGATTTTCAGTTTCCTTAAATATCTAAATTCCACTATACACAACATAACATCTGCCAGAAATAAGCCACCCACATCAATGTCATACTATAGATATATTTATACGGATAAGTACTGGCTAATAACGCTTCATAAAAGCAGACAAGGATGAACATTTACTTACTTGTAAGCCGATATTGCTTAAAATTACATGTAATGGACAGACTTGTGATGCACTTTTATATTTTATTCAGCAATATCAATTTATGATGTCATGTATCTATTGGATGTTTTAATACGATTTGATTCAGACTGGTATAATGTATAAAATATTCAAGTATATCTACAAGCATACTGTACATGTTTCAGCTGTGTACATATTATATACATGTACAAGTTTTGAAATTATTGGAAAACTTACAGAAGTTTCAATGTAATATATATATGAAGTCTGTAACTTGATATGCTTATTAGGCCAGATACGGTATCATGGATTTTGTAATTTTTTTGTATCAATTTGATTTGATAAATTAGAATTGCCTCTCTGACAGATATAGAAACATTACTACCTCTGAATGGCTTAAGTACCACGACCCTAATGTAAAATATCTGGACAGGTTTGATCCTTCACCTCTTCATTATTCTGTATTTGCATATTACGGAGATATTTGCCCTTGCAGGTAGGTTTCGATTGTGACGTAACAAGTTTGCGAGCGCAACGCCATACTTTTCAGAGAAAACAACGCGAGATGCGCTCACAAAACAATGACGTAACAATCGATATACCTACAGTGTTCTCCCTTATAGATTTTTTCCTACTGGTTCTATGGACCGGTTGACCCTAAAAGTTACCGGTCCTTGCGAAATTACATTCATCCTTGTTAGACTGTGTAGTTTATATAATTACCAGCAAAGTGATAGTTTTACTAATAAATTATATCCGCATATATATAAATATCTGGATTAGTATCGTAGTCTCTCATCAAAGTTAACTGAAAACCAGAATACTACGAAAATTGTTTTGTACAATCTGATCTTCGACCTTTCTACAATTCTACTGCTATTTTTGTTTTGTATATCCTCTATCCGGACCAAAAGTTCCCCGGTCAAAGGACCAGCTACATGGTAAAAATTATCTGCCCGACTATAAAGTTGCCGGTCACAGACAGGTGTTAATTTCGAATGCTGGATACCTACCTGCAAGGGAGCTAACTCTGTAATATGCAAAGATGGAATACACTTATAATTAGATTACTCCACCTGAGGAAATCAAAGTTATTTAGTGTACAAACAGCCGATCCAATAATCAGTGATAACTGATAACTGATCACGATGGCTGGGTTTTTTTATGTAAAGATCTGAGGGATATTTTGTAATAATATAAAACCTAGATAAAATGTTAAAAACAGGACAATTTAAAATGCTTCAACTAATATAAAATTTGACCTGCACACACAACAATGGATAAATAGATTTCATATCAGCCCATGTATAACAATGTATCGGAACTTATTATCACACAATAAAACACTGTAACACATATATCGATTGTGGCTATATTTACAAGGCTGTTGTTATTATTGGTGGCCCAGGAAATTGGACCCATATGTTTGTTCATAATACACTATTTGTATATTATAGAGTTATCTGCCCTTATCAAGTAGGCATTGACTGCAACATCATCTGTTTGCAGGTGTAACGTCATGCTTTTCACAGAAAAAAATGGATACCGACCTAAAAGAGAGGTAACTAATATACAAAGCAGAAATATATTCTTATTTCTGTGAATCAAACTTCAGGTTCATTGTACTTATATTCATACAACTTCCATCAAGAATTAGTGTCAGATATTAACAAATTTCCATTAAAACAGAATCTTCTGTTACCTTCCTTTCACAAAAATAGCCTACTTTAGTGAACTATTAGTTCAGCTAGCTTGGGTTTGTATCTCACCATAGTTCAGCTAGCTTGTGTATGTATCTGACCAGTAACCTTTTCACTCACAAAAATAGCGTTCAGTAGCTTGTTTTTGTATCTGATCATAATTTAGCAAGCTTGTGTTTGTATCTGATCATAGTTTAGCGAGCTTGTGTTTGTATCTGACCATAGTTTAGCAAGCTTGTGTTTGTATCTGATCATAGATTAGCTAGCTTGGTTTTGTATCTGACCATAGTTCAGGTAGCTTGTGTTCGTAAAGATCTGACCAGTAACCTTTTTCAGAATGAATTAATTGAGTCTGACAATTATATTCACATTCAAATCACAGCTATCATCAACCACGTGTAGAGATACTCCTTTGAAACAGCTGGGTAGTATATAGACACCTGCCCACACCAATATCTCCTAGTCACAATACTAAATACGCCAGTAACACTGGCTGCAGAAATCATTAAAAATATCTAAAATATCTCTCGTCCTATTAGTGTGACGCACATTGCACTCGCTGACCCCCCATGCCTTCACCGTCCTCGTCCTCTCCGTAAGCTTCCGTTCTTCGTCGACTGGACTGGGCCTTTGGGTCATAGTCGATGAGGTCATGTTCCTCAGCCTCATCAGGGATTATCACTTCCTGCCGAGCGGGTAAGAGTTTTTCCAGCATGCCAACGGAAGCAGGGTCTATTTTTTCTGGGAATTTTACATTGAATTTGATTATAAGTCGTCCTTTCTCAAACGGGTCCTTGTATATTGGCATGCCCTCGTTCATCACACATTTGATTGATCCATGTTTTATTACCTCCCCTGGAAAGGAAATATTTACATCAGGTAACACAATTCTATATAGCTAAATTTGTCATATTGAGTTACCTTTGGAAAGGATTTTAAAGCTTTACACATATTTTTTAATTCTTACAATCTCACTGTTATTTTTGATGTACATCTTTCTGAATAATGAATAAATATTTTTTGAAACAAATTTGATTGAACCTTACCAGGTAAATTTGTGAGTACTAGTGTTCTGTCATCTAGTGTAGGAATGGTCTTCTGGAAGCCACAGAGTGTCTCCACCAGTTGTAACTCCATCTCCATGATAAGGTCGTTCTCGTGACGTCGGAATGTTTGGTGTTCTTTTTCGTCCAAAACGATAATAATGTCACCCGCCTCCAAACCAGGCTCCTGGTCTCCTTCTCCATGGAAACGAATATTCTGTCCATCTTTCATTCCTGTAAAATCAATGAATATTCTGTCCATCTTTCATTCCTATAAAATTAATGAATATTCTGTCAATCTTTCATTACTATAAAATCAATGAATATTCTGTCCATCTTTTATTCCTATAATATCAATGAATATTCTGTCCGTCTTTGAATCCTATAATATCAATTATGTTGTAAAACAAGCATCTAAATTACATTTGCCTTTTAATATTTCAAAATATTTAGTAAATAGAGAAATTCTTACGGATGGGGAAGGAAATCAGATATAAACTTTCGCATATTAATTGTGTCTTAAAACACTATTTTCATTTCATTTCTCCGTATTATATAATTCAAACAGGAGAATATCTTTTGTTAAAAGCTAAATATCAATCTTAAATTGGGAAGACCTAAGTCAATGGATCTATCTAGAAATGCATAAATAATTAAAACCTTTCCATTTTCTGATTTAAATGACTATATCACTGTCAATTACAAGCTATCACAGTATAAAATGTATTGTATGTCACTGTTCAGAGATGTGGTTGATCCTATCAGCAAAGGGAGGATATTTCTTGAATTTTGTAGAGAATTCCCCTTAATATTACAAAAAATTGAATTTTGCAAGAAATTTTGGTTTTATACAGCCAGGGTCATGTTAGGAAAGTGCCAGGTTTGATGGTGGAGAAAAGCTGGAGTACCCAGAGAAAAACCACAAGCCAGCAATCTGAGATCAGTATCTGGCAACTGTCCAACATTAGTTCGAACCCGCATCCCAGAGATGGAGGGCTTGAGGTAATATATTAGGACATCTTAAACACTCAACCACCGCGGTCCCTGAATTTTGCAAAAAAAACCTCTCCTTAATGTTTAACGAAGTTATTTTATGATGTTTCATCTGACATGATGTTTCTCATATAACATTGTTCTATCAGAGGAAATCACATCCTGGACTGTTCAATTATGTCATAACCTCAAACTGTGAAACTTTCAATCTGTCAAGTAACTAGTCTACTGCTTCAACTGCTTCTTCAGTAAAACACACTAAATCTTCTGAACCAAACGTTAACTTACCTTTGTCAATGTGGACTTCGAGGATTTTGCGTTCACGTATAACTTTGCGTCCCTGACAATGTTTGCACCTGTGTTTGGGGTTGATCCGCTCTCCCTGTCCCTGACAATCCCCACACACACTCTGTATCTGTTGGACCATACCAGGCCCTATCTGTTGTATCCGTACCTGCATGCCTGTCCCACGACATGGAGTACACTTCTCTACGGCTCCCTCCTTACCACCTCGACCTAAAACAACATAGTTCACATTGAAGGAGTGTCTACAGGTGTCATTTTCCTATCAACAAATGAGAGGAAACAAATCGCTTTGAAATAATTTCCATTTGGAATGGGGCCTCATTATTGGTCCCCAAAAGCCCCTGTAAGTGTTTATTAATGTAATTGATGATGTTTCAAAACACATCAGATATGATTTGTTTCTCATGAATATCTTGTTCAATCAAAGGAAATCCTCTGAAGAGGCAGCAATTTATGTAGGATATTTTTCTTGTGAGTCTTGGACTCACCAGTTTTGAAAATAGTGAGTCCCAGACAAAATCAGTGAGTCCCAAAATATATTTGAATCCTCGCAATAGCGCATTTCTATATGATTTATTTCAATTATATCATTCAATAAGGAAATTTGAGAAAGATCTTTTCAGTACTTTCTGAGAAAGAGCGATAACAAACTTTAACTACCAAAATCCAAGATGGCTTCAAATTCATTGTCATTCCATTAAAAAAAAAATGAATTTAGACTCAAAAGATTCATTAGGTCAATTTTCAAAAGGAGTACATGCTGAATTGATTATTCATTGTTAATATATAATTTACATAATGCATGTTATTGTAAGAAATAGTTTTTAAATTGAAAGGTAGTCTGTCTGACCAACGCAGAAATTACGGCAAATACATTCTGTATATTGCCAAAGAATTTTGAAAAATGAAACATAATATACATTTAGTATGGATTCAAACAAAATGTTTAATTTAGAACTGATAAATGACCGATCAAATAGCAGACAAAACCTCAACACTTAACAAGCGCTGTCACTCACCGAGTACACAACACGCCAACCATATCAAGATGAAAGTGGGCCATGTGCCAAAAATATCAAGTGACATGACCCAAGATATTGGGCCTGAAGTATTAATTAATTGGTTATTGCCATTCATGATCCAATTGTCATGCTTGGTTGACGTTTTGCATCCGTACCCTGGTTAGTTTACCTGTGTTCTCTGCCAGCCGACTCACCTGTCAAGGCCACCATTTTTTGGATGCGTTTGATTGCAAAGTCCAAAAAAATGTGGGACTTAGCCACTGAAATCGGGAAGCGTCCACTGAGGCAAACTATTATAAAATGATGTGTCCTAACTAATATAGACACGTAGGACGCATCCTGACGCGTCCCATAAATTGCTGTGAGGGGAATCAAAGAATCACATACACCTTGAGGTTTTACAACAATGATGGCGGCTCATATTGAAGGAATATGGACACATATCATTCACTTTCTTCCTTCAGCCAAAGACAAATACTTTAAATGATGGACATCGCAAGACTGAACTGATGCATCAAACAACACTTGAAAATGGTCGCTACAATATATATCGCACTATAAATTTGAATCTGTGTCTAGTGTTCCATAAATGGGATCATTGTCAGATTACATGGAGTCCCTTTATGTAATTGAAATGGAGTTACAGAAAAAAAAGGAAATTAAAATGGATATGAATCAAAACCATCTACTATAGTATAGCTGAATATCCAATCTGATTGAAATACAGATCCATATAACCACTCCTTTAAATAAAGGATCTGACAACATCCCATAAGAGGTCGTGTTCAGATGATCTTTATACAATTTGTAAATCAGATCAATTGCATTTTCTAAACCTTACTACATCCGTTGAAAACCCCATTTCGTCCCAGTTTATAATTAACTCTGTTGTGATCTTTAGGCAAGATGACTACAATTTTTTAAAAATCTTTCATCCCCTGATATCTCCTTTCAAAATTCTGCAGGCAACAATTTGATGCCATTTCCGAAGGTCACCTAGACATGACCCCTAATAGGACGTTGTCGGTCAGATCCTTTATCAAACGAAGTGATAATAATGTATTTTAATCAGATTGAATGAGTATCCTTGGAAAACCCTACCTTCACATTTATCACAGATAACATTTTTCTGTAGAGCTAGTTTTCTTGTAGCGCCTTTGTACAGGTCCTCTAGAGAAACTTTGATCTGGTGAACAACGTCTTTGCCTTTGGATGGACCTCTTCCTCGTCTTCCGCCGCCACCTCCTCCAAAGAACATGTCGAAAATGTCCATTGGTGAGTGGAAGCCGCCACCACCTCCATCCCCGCCTTTAATGGCTTCCTCTCCACCTCGGTCATACAGTTCTCTTTTCTTTGGGTCAGCTAAAACTTCGTAAGCTTGACTGATTGCTTTGAACTGCAAGATAATCACAATAGTATAAAGCATAACATGAACTTTTAATTGATATTATTTTGTTGTTTCAACTCACCATTAATATAACATTCCAGGATGACGACCAGACCTGGTTCAAACCCAGGAATCTCTAAACATGAAATGGATCTGATGCTCTACCATAACTAACATACCAGCTGTTGCCAGTAATAAACCTTATTCAGAACATATTACTATTTCTAATGTTTGCATTACTGCACAGATACTTCAATAAGATTTCTAGTTTTGCAATCCAAGGACTATCAAACATTTTTATCCCAGCCTTTTCCCTTACTCGTGTTCTTATAATATGCCTATCTATAACTTGTCAAAATTTAATTTTTCTCCTCATTCAAGGGTGTTTTGAGTAAAATTTCAACAGGAATCATTAAATGACACTTCTAATTTTGACTATTTATCAAATTTACCTTTTCTCCCTCATCAGGGTTTTTGTCTGGATGATATTTTAGAGCAAGTTTTCTGTAGGCTTTCTTCAGCTCCTCAGGTGTACAACTAGGATCAACCCCCAGGGTCTTGTAGTACGCTGTTTCCTTCACCATTGTCTACTAAAAAGGACAAAAACTAATTATCAGTGAAGTTAAAGTCAATATTTCATTTTAAAATACCCATGTACATGTATATGAATATGCAGGGGTTATAATTAGCGGTTGTACCAATTACAGTTCAATTATATGCAGTTTGGGTAAAACCACTACCTTAACAATTGTGAATTATACTCAAACTAGAGTATTTTAGCCCTATTGGAGTATGGATTTGTAACTGGAAATAGCCTAAATTGCAAATATCTCCAATTTTGCTATACTTTTCAAAAAAATTGTATTTATATATGCCAAGATTAAGAACAATTTAGTGAAATTTGTGCAGTAGAAGCGTCTGTTACTAAGGATCTTGATGTAACTTTTCTCAAAGTATTGCATATATTTTCAATTAATACATTCCGATATGAAAACAAATCAAATTTTTGCATATGTGTTATGTTTCATAGTTAAATAAATGCGATTTGTGAAAATGTTTGAGAAAAGTTAATTTTAAGCAATTCCATCTATTTTTAGTAAAACATACTTCTAGTATCGGGGTATGTGATTTTCCCCGACCCAATATGTATACAATTTGTTTAAAGGAAAAAACCCACCTCTTAGCAAGCTGAAGATCACAAATTACAGTTATATAACACGAAGTTTCATTATCAATAGAAACAAAGACAATGTTTGGACATGTTAAAACAAAACCAGGAACCTGTTCATTGTTAATAAGGTATTTAAAAGGTCATTCATTATTTTCAGAATTATTTGATCACTGAACTTTTTTCGGTTTAAATAAGAAATAACGAGTTTTTAGAACAAAATTTAAGTTAACCCGTAATTCTTATAACACGTACGTATTACCATACACATCTACGAGACACATCACGTTTCGTTGACAATGCAGACGCACGCGTTGGAGATGTCCACACACCCAATCAAACGATTAAATATGAACAATTTCTCTTACCTTGAATTAAATTATCTCACTTAAAAGTTTCTTACACCACTTGTATACCTTGTGTCTATAACAACTGGGCTTAAACTGGTGAATTAGGTGTGGAAATATGCTTTTTAATCAGCTGTGTTTCTCCGAACATGTAGAAACTTCCAGACTCATGGTCCAATAACCGGAAGTTGCGTCACGAAGCATTGAATTCTGGGACGTAAACTAAAAGCGCCATTTCCTGGATTTTTCAAAGCGATGAAGCTCTTAAATTTTGGATGAATATTCGCATACTGTGGATGACAGGTGGATGTTTCTCATCACAACAATTGCAAAGGTATCCAAGTGTTTCCGTTAACGAACTATTTTAAAATTTATGCCGAGAACAAAGAAGTTTGCACAGGCATTACTTTATTTACTGTAAGCGAGTACGAGCATGTTTTGAACAATAACCTGTTAGTATGATGCCGGGTCATGTCACCGACACCCTCAGGATAAGATTGGTAATGAACCCTATTGTGCAGCTTCATCAATTAACTGTGATGATTCTGTTCTATTTGAAAGTTATTTTTCTTAAGATAATGGAGTAGCATTAATCTAAAATGAATTAAAATGTAAACACAAGGTGTTGTTTACATTTTCCAAATGACATTATATTTAGCACGACTGAGATATCGAATAGTAAAATAATCAAAGAACGTCTCGGTTTTGAATTTAATATATTCGTCATATGCGTTACAGAGCTTCTGTCAATGTTAATGGTGTATTTTATCTTATAATTGATATATTTATAAAACAGTTGTTAATTGAACAGACATTGTAAAAAGTTGAAGTTTAACTAAATGTCAAAAGTGTGTCATTTCTAATCTAGTCTTACTGTTTTAAATGCAAAGCGTCCTTTATAACCTTGATCTGACAGAAATGGTTATATTATAAAAGTGTAACATCCTTCAACACTAAAGCTTTTTATGTGTAATATACAGTGCAGGCCGGTAATTCTGCGCACCTAAAACTTTTGTTGCTGTTTCTGTCATTTTATTTTCGTGCAAATATAAAAAAAAATGCACATCAATAGAAAGGCTGAAGTTTTATCTTTTGAAACATCAGAAAAAAATTAAATATCTACCAAAATATTGGAGTTACACAGTGTTCTCCCCAGGCCCTTTCCGCGTAACGGTCCCGTTACGTGGAAATTTTGAGCCGTTGCACGGAAATATCATCCGTAGCGCACTTTCAGCCTCCCGTTGCACATCAATAAATCAGACCCCCATTTTCTCTAAGTAGGTATACTGAATATAAACCTCATAATAAATCCCTCCTGCTACCTGACAAGTAGTACTCTTATAAATTTACGATGTCTGTCATGCCGCTATGCCATGTGGTTGGGTCCATTTTTACGACCGTGACAGTGTTGATACTTGTGATCCGCAGGGGTGCCCTGCCATATTGTACTGTTAAATTGCATTGATAAGTAAACACAAGAGGTGTGACTACTCCCTAACCAACACCTCACTTGTTCTATTTAGCAGTCTGGGGATATAGGTCAGCTAGAGAGAGGAGAAATCACTGATCAAATCACTTTCAATCATGTGAGCTACGCAACGTAACAGAAGTAGGCAGCACATCGGCAGTTTAGGAAACAAACTGACACCTTTTCAACAGATGTTTTGATTATAGCTAGTGAGCATCATCCCAAAAACAAACACTGCTTGCAATTGTAAATGATTTACTTACGTTTTTAATGTCAAAATAGGCATATACCGCTGAAAGATGCCACAAACTTTGCAACCGAAATGGCCGCCATTTTGGTGTTAGGTAATTGTAATAATGGAGCCAGATCGATGGGTATAAGAAATCCGGATTTGAAAAAAATTCCAAAATTTGTAATTTGTAAATTTTAAGCATAATTGGATGATAAGAAACATGTCATAAAATTGTACAGATATGTATTAGAAAAGACTTAAAAAATTTAACCAGTGTTTTATCAATTTTTTTTTTAATCTAGATCTCAATGTTACATTTACAGTACCATACAGTAACTACAGCCTGTTTTAAATATTTGAAATACACAAATAGTGATGGAATTGGGGGCATAATCCCATAATTATCTAGAACTGTGAAACACATTAAAATAATCTTAATTTAAAAATTTAAATAATTCTAATAATTTTTAAATGCAATAAATCTGAATTCAGTAAATGTGACAGTGAGATAAAATGTTAATATTTTTTGTTATTTTAATTTTTATTATAACACTAGGCCATTAAAATTAAATTGCGGCACAAAAAAAAAATTTCGCGCTGCGCCGCGCAGTTTGCAACGAGAAAAAATTACCATTGCGCAGTGAAAAAATCCTGGGGAGAACACTGTTACATATATACAAGGTGTAAAATGTGGCTACCCCCATGTGTCTGCGGATGTTGACATATCCGTTAAGTCTGCGCATGTGTTGAATATAGTCATTTCCGGAGAAATTTCACTTGATATAGAGACCCATACATGATAGATTGGTTTATCTGTGTCATGTGCTGATTTCAATGATTTCAAAGTACTTTGTTTTGAATACAAAAATAGGGATGAAAATCAAATATCTGTAGTGTAACAACACATTTTGTGATTTGATCTAACTGATTATAACAATAAAGCATTTCGACACAAACTTTGATGAATTTATGACAATGTTTTGTCGTGATACTAAATTTACCAAATGTCTGCTATTTCTTGACAGCATGAAATATATAATGGCGTCGTTTACACATGGACAGAATTACCGGACGCAACTGTATGTCTAGTGAGAGTGTTTAATAAAATACAAATTATTTCTAAAATGACAAAATTAAATGCCCACTACCTTTCCGAAGCAAATTTTATAGGTTTCATAAAAACATTAACAATGTCAGAAAATACATATCGATGGCCTAAGATGAGGTTACAAAACCAAACATATGCAAGAATTCCTGCGTAATATATAAAAACTGTTGATATTCATTTCGCTGTTTTGCCGTGTGGCGCAGTAGTATTCAACTACCGCGCGGTAATTAGGACGACGGCGGGAAACATAAGACGACACGCGTTATGAAAATGAACATTTTATTTATTTTAGTTATTTTGTTTAGGAGATGATGATGGGTGTAGTATTAACGGTAAGTTAATAACTTTTGCGACTCTACACAATTATCGATCTCGTTTTACATTCCCATTTTAAAAATTAAAAGCCGTTTTGGAAAGGTAGTGGGCCTTTAACATCTAGCTTTGTCCGTGCTATATGCTAATGTGGGCAGATATGATTTATTAAGTTAATTTATCAGAATTCAACAAAATTTAAAGCACAGTGATATTTCTGCTAAAATAAAAACAAATTGAATAGTGCTACTGTATATAGGGCTAAAGGTTTCAGCAAATGCAACAGTGAATAAAAATCCCTGCCTCTTGTTTCATATTTGTATTTTAAAAGTGTTGAAAACAACAGACAAAATAGGCGTTAATTTGCATCAGAGCAGACAATTAAGTCCAGATGTCTACACCATGCAAAATATGTGTCATAATGTTTTAGGTTAATGATATGATTGAAGTCAGATTATAGATAATCAAATATCACGTCATGATGTGATGGATACTACATACCGTATTTGAGCTAAAGAGGGCGCCTGCTGTAATAAGGGCACACCTGCCTTTTTTCTTCTTCAAAAAAAGCCTGCATTGTCCAGCTATCTTGTATCACAAATAAACAACACCCTTACCTTTCTTTAGAATTTCATTTCCTATCCAATTTACAAATGATATCCGATATTAGAAAGTTTGAATGTCAATGACCTGGACTGGCACAGTCGTAGTTGTCGTCAGCCATATCATCCATAGTCACTGTTAGAGACGCTGCTTTCAGATAGCTGAATGTTAACATTGTACACATTCATAAACTACTTGAGCAGCATCAACATCGCTCTGATTAAAACCTTGGTTCATCATGACAGCTGACACATCAATTGACATGTTTCCTTCACTCCAGTATTCTGTCTAGACAACAGGGTCCACTTGCTAGAAAACATCAAAGGCTTTTCATGTGGAAAGTCGCTACAGTCCGTTTCAGAGTTTGTGGCAGTTCCCTTTCAAGTAACAAATGTCTAGCTGCAAACTTTTGGTCTAAAGTCTGTTTCAGATAACTTTAGAAATAATAAGGGCGCCCCCATTGCCAGCTGCTCGTGCCCTTTGCCCTCTTTAGGTCAAATACGGTATGTACGTACATACCGTAGTAGATGAAAGAGTCAGCTAGTAACATACTGGGATTATCTCCCTTTGTACTGTTTCCTAATCTCCTTACTAACTGTACATGTAATTAATTTGTATGATGTTTTATTTACAGATTTAGGAAGTATTTAAAGCTTGAGGATGATTGAGAGTGTCCAGGCTCGCCAGCGAGGGGCGTTCGACTTTGAGGGGCACTATGATAACTTATGTGCCATGCAGGATTCCTGCCCCCTCCCCGCCGTAAAAGCTCATCTCGGTCAGGGAGTGCTGGATCTCAATGGGGACAGGGTCAGGTAAGAGAGCATGTCATCTCACAGCATTTTTCATTTCTCAAGACTTACATCTGCATGGTTCTCATGTTTAAAATTTAAAAAATGAAATGCATTTAAAAATGCCAGTCATAAATATGATGCATATGTTTTGATGTCTGATTTAACTCTAATCATCAACCTTTGTTTTATAGAGCTAACGACTGGCAACCAATTCTCAACACACTTCGGATCAACAAGAATCTAGAATTTATAGCTTTCCGTAGCTATTACCAGCCTCCCTCAGAAGACAATGGTAAATTATTTTATCAAAAAAAAGAGAGACCAGAAATCCAATAATAGTGGTTGTTAGTTAACCGGGAATCAGTTTGATTTGATTTTCTTATTTGATAACCAATTTCAAAAGTGATGGATTATCGAATAAAACCGGTTTTCAGATATGACAGAAAATGTACATTTGGAGGAAATTATTATTTCAAGTGTATTTCAAATGTACTGTACATATCCACCATTTTGTGTTGTTAATAATAACCACCAATATATAATTACTTGTAGGATTCTACTTAAACATGTATGCATTTAATCCAAAATTGAAAATTTATGAATAATTGGTTTATGGTCAGATCAGTTTAAAAAAATTGTCTGATTAATTTTTTATCATTTGCTGGTAGTTGTAACACCACTGTAAAATGACAGGTGAAAATCTAGAATTGTTTGAATTTTAGCATTGGAGATTTTTTTTTTATCAGAGACTTTCATTAGTTATAACTTGGTGGAAATATCTTTTCGTTTTTGTCTCTTGTAAAAAGACCTTGTAAATCTATCATTGGATTACAGTGTTATGATTTATTTTTGTAACAGAGAAGAAAGCGTTAATTGAGAAGAGAAAGATGCCTGCTGTGCGGTCTAAGGAGATCACCTACCGTCTGTGTAAAGCTCTCAAGGAATGTCTAGTAAACACACCTACGCTGTCTTGTCTAGAGCTGCAGGGTCTACCTCTCCGGGAACGAGACCTCTCAACGCTGATGAAGGTTATCTCCCTTGTTATTCTCATTTACCTTTAACAAAATGGTGGGTCAAAAACGTGGGTGAATCGAACACAAACAAATTTCCGATAGAAAATAGAGTATGTCAAGAGTCAGTAACGTGTGCGATTGGGAAAGAAGGGAGATATGAATGGATTGCTGAAAAGCAAGAGACGGGAGAAACTCCCCACTTTATACTTGCGTGATGTACATATGTGCAATAAGTCAAGAACCTCCCTTTGCGGTGTCCCGTCGAATGAAAAGTCTCTTTTGACTTTTGACTTTTCGTTCTTACGCTAATTACAAATTGTTTTATAACAAATATTAACAAATATGGCTTAAACTTCATTTGTCAACCATCGTAAATTAGAAAATAATCTTTAAATGTGAGGTAGGTATTCCCCATGTTTTCCTGTCGTTTTAGATAACCAATCATTGTAATAGAATATTCAATAAACATCTGAAAACCATATCTAAGCATACAGAACAACTTATTTAAGTCCCTTTAAAAATTCAGGTACAGAACAACCCTTATGTTCATATTATTTACTTTACTGACTCTTTACGTACTCTGTTTTCGATCGGAATTCGTTTGTGTTCGCTTCACCCACGATTTTGACCCACCATTTTGTTTACATTCATTTAATTTGTGCAGTGCATTGTGGGAGGTCACTAAAGTTCAACCCTACTATATTTATCACACTCAGTCTACAAAATTCGAGCGGGCCGGTTCAAAATATAGAAAACTGGAATTTCCATTCTATTTATTTAATTTGACACATTTGCACAATAACTTATATATATTACTTAGTAAGGTATCTGACATGTCTTAAATATGTATTTTACTCAAATTTACTTGGTTTATTAAGGTTCATGTCCCTTTAATTTGACGGCACAATATAATGATAAATTGACGTCAGGTGATTGGAGGATGACATGCTGTAATAGCTGCCTCTGCTTGATTTTTGCAACTTATTTTAACATTGAATTCTACATTATAAGATTCATCACAAAATAAAAAAAAATTCATAGACCCATGTCTTAACATCTCATGTGAATTAAACACTGATGCTGTATATTGATTATTACATGTTTCAGGGCCTGGTAAAGAATACCACGCTTAACCATCTATCATTGGAGTACTGCCGTATAGGAGATACTGGACTTGAAAGTAAGTATAGGGTTATCTCCTCCTTTTCTTGAGTTTGTTTTGTTTTACGTCCAGTCAGGGCTGTTTAAGGACGTGCCATATGTATGTAAAAACCAATGACCTATATGGTCAGTACCTGTCAACTGTCCCATGTGCACATGGCATTCAAACTCGCAAACCCAGAATAATCATGTGACAATATGACGAAAAGCCTTAACCACTTGGGCTCTGTGGCCATATTTTTTTTGTTATTGTTTCTTTTAATAAACTAAAATCTTGAAGTTTTGAAAGGCCTGGAAACCTCATATTGGACCTATAGTATAAGCTGAGATAAAGATTGTTGATATGAATGACCTTGACTTTCAGTAAGGGTCACATGGGCCAAAAAATTTCAAATCTTCAAATGACTTCTTGTGAGGTAATGAAAAGTCTAGATATGTGTTACTGTGCATGTAGTTATTGTTATTATACTTCCTTGAGTAGACGTTATAATGAATAAGTTCACTTTTTATCTATAAACTAAATAGAGGATTAATTCCCCTTTCTGAAAAGTAGACTGTATAAGATATGAACACAGTAGAGGTCCTGGCCCCAATTTCCCAAAATAAACCTAAGTGAAAAACTGTGATGTCAATTCTTTTTGTTACATAAGGGGAAATACTGCAGTTTTGTTTCGAGAAATTGGGTCCTAGTCTATCTGTGTGAGAACATGATTACATCCTCTCTCTGTGCTATAGTAAACATAAATATAATTGCATTCATTTTCTTTTATTACCAAGTTGTGTGTAAGGGCATCAAGAACTCGACAACCATCAACTCTGTGAACTTTACTGGGTGTAGTCTGACGGGGCGTGGATCTGAATCCCTGGCTAAAGTCATCAAGGTAAGGTAACTCCTAGCAAGATATTCTGTATTTGTTATTGCAGAGTTATCTGTACTTCTTGGTAGGTATTGATAGTGATATGTATTTTTGTTGGTCCGTTGAATTTCGAGATAACGAGTTTCGACTGTATTTGTTATTACAGAGTTATCTGTACTTGCTGGTAGGTATTGATAGTGATGTGTAGAATCATTCTTTTCAGAGAAAATGATAATAGATTTGCTTACAAGACCTCACAATGAATACCAACCTGAAAGGGAGGTAACTCTGCAATATGCAAAGACAGAATACGAGCTGTGTAACACTTTATTACATGAAATATTCATGGGGATTCTCTATTGGGGTCTCTGAGCTTTTGATTTTATTTGTGTGAAGAAATTGTAATGGCTTATAAACGTATATAGGAATGGTAATAGTAAGCTGAGTTTGTTGTATTTATGTAGTCAAACCTGTCTATAAAGACCACCCAACAGACCAAGAAAAATAGGTTGTACAGCCAAGTGATCTTTATATACTTTATTCACTTACATGAATAGTCTCATGAAGCAGGACAGTCCTTATACAGAGATATTTGTTAAAGCAAGTGGTCTTTGTACAGAGGTGGTCTCAAATACAGGTGGTCTTTATACAGAGGTGGCCGCTAAGGCAGGTGGTCTTATACAGAGGTGGTCTCAAATACAGGTGGTCTTTATACAGAGGTGGTCGCTAAAGCAAGTGGTCTTTATACAGAGGTGGTCTCAAAGACAGGTGGTCTTTATACAGAGGTGGTCTCAAAGACAGGTGGTCTTTATACAGAGGTGGTCGTTAAAGCAGGTGATCTTTATACAGAGGTGGTCGCTAAGGAAGGTTTGACTTTGTGGGCCCAGTGCAACCAGGGAAATAACGAAAAATTCTACACAGCAAAGAGATAAACAGTATGTTATTGGGTTAGAGAGATCCTCCATTTAGTTAGATCATTTGAGAGTGAGACCAGTAATTTTTATAAGCCAGCTGAGTTTGATCCCTAGTGGAGGCAGTGATTTATATTTATCTTTTGTCTGTTACCTTTTAGACAGGTCTGAAGATAATTCACTGTGCTTTCTGTCTAAGTAACATCTCATCTGCAATTATCAATGTATATACAGTGTACATATGAATATTTAAGTAAACATAACTTTAGTATTTGAATAACTTAAGATGTAACTGTGACAGTAACACCAAAAGTTGTTAGTGTGGCTCCGTGATTAGGTTAAGTGATTTTACATGGTCTTGGATGTAAAAATTGTGATGTCACAGCTGTAATTACTTCATAATTACTTAGTTGGTGTTTTTTTGTCTCCTAGATATCGGAGACGTTTTTATTAGAATTGTTTATAACTTCCCCACCCCTGTGATGAACTGAAACAACCATACTATGTCAAAGAGTTGAAATGTGTCTTGACTATCATGATCCATTAAGTTTTTGTAGGAGTTACCTCCCCTCACATAGCTTCATCAGAATTATAAAGAGCAAACAGTGGAAAACGTAATTTAAAACTCAAAACAATATTTTTATTTGAAAAGCACTGGAAAATCATATATTTAGGCATATTTAGTTATAAAATATGTTTTTTTTAGCTGTCCTATTGATGTGTGACAAAAAGACTGCTTATGTTCGGAAAATTTCAAGTGAAATTATTTATCTTATTTACACTTTCCAATGTTAAATTAAAGCAATCACTTTGTACAGTGTAAATACTTTGTATTTGTAAGTATTTCTTTATGATATTCTGTGTATTTATGATGTTCCATGTTTAAGTATTTCTTTATGATATTCTATGTATTTATGATGTCCCATGGACCTTTTGCTTCATTTTGTGGAACCATTAAAGTGTTGTTTTTTTTTATTTTTTGACAAAATTACAAAACCATAAACACTCCTGGTGAATGAGTTTTTCCTGAAGAAGTCATTTTGACTGTGATTCCACTCAAAGCAGTGGACAGGATTGTGAACCAGAGGCATAGTGGTTAAAGTGCTCACTTTCACATACTGGTAGTGTAGTTGTGCTGACTTTTGTTGCTTCCATTTTTGGCAGTCATTGTTTTATGAGAGCATTATCTAATGACATGACAGTAACCTCAGTCCAGGAAATATGAATGTAATGCAGTTATATTCTGTCTAGGATCTGCCATATATTTTAATGTTTTCTGACTATAACTGATAAAACCTGGTCAAATTTGCTGTTTTTAGCTCACCTGGCCCGAAGGGCCGGTGAGCTTATGTCATGGCGCGGCGTCCGTCGTCCGTCTGTCCGTCAACATTTCCTTTAAATCGCTACTAGTCATAGAGTTCTGCATGGATTGTAACCAAATTTTGCCACAAACATCCTTGGGGGAAGGGGAACAGAACTTGTATAAATTTTGGCTCTGACCCCCCGGGGGCAGGAGGGGCGGGGCCCAATAGGGGAAATAGAGGTAAATCCTTTAAATCGCTACTAGTCATAGAGTTCTACATGGATTGTAACTAAATTTTGCCACAAACATCCTTGGGGGAAGGGGAACAGAACTTGTATAAATTTTGGCTCTGACCCCCCCGGGGGCAGGAGGGGCGGGGCCCAATAGGGGAAATAGAGGTAAATCCTTTAAATCGCTACTTGTCATAGAGTTCTACATGGATTGTAACCAAATTTGGCCACAAACATCCTTGGGGGAAGGGGAACAGAACTTGTATAAATTTTGGCTCTGACCCCCCGGGGGCAGGAGGGGCGGGGCCCAATAGGGGAAATAGAGGTAAATCCTATAAATTGCTACTAGTCATAGAGTTCTGCATGGATTGTAACCAAATTTGGCCAGAAACATCCTTGGGGGAAGGGGAACAGAACTTGTATAAATTTTGGCTCTGACCCCCCGGGGGCAGGAGGGGCGGGGCCCAATAGGGGAAATAGAGGTAAATCCTTTAAATCGCTACTAGTCATAGAGTTCTACATGGATTGTAACTAAATTTTGCCACCAACATCCTTGGGGGAAGGGGAACAGAACTTGTATAAATTTTGGCTCTGACCCCCCCGGGGGCAGGAGGGGCGGGGCCCAATAGGGGAAATAGAGGTAAATCCTTTAAATCGCTACTTGTCATAGAGTTCTACATGGATTGTAACCAAATTAGGCCACAAACATCCTTGGGGGAAGGGGAACAGAACTTGTATAAATTTTGGCTCTGACCCCCCGGGGGCAGGAGGGGCGGGGCCCAATAGGGGAAATAGAGGTAAATCCTATAAATTGCTACTAGTCGTAGAGTTCTGCATGGATTGTAACCAAATTTGCCACAAACATCCTTGGGGGAAGGGGAACAGAACTTGTATAAATTTTGGCTCTGACCCCCTGGGGGCAGGAGGGGCGGGGCCCAATAGGGGAAATAGAGGTAAATCCTTTAAATCGCTACTAGTCATAGAGTTCTACATGGATTGTAACTAAATTTTGCCACAAACATCCTTGGGGGAAGGGGAACAGAACTTGTATAAATTTTGGCTCTGACCCCCCGGGGGCAGGAGGGGCGGGGCCCAAGAGGGGAAATAGAGGTAAATCCTTTAAATCACTACTTGTCATAGAGTTCTACATGGATTGTAACCAAATTTGGCCAGAAACATCCTTGGGGGAAGGGGAACAGAACTTGTATAAATTTTGGCTCTGACCCCCCGGGGGCAGGAGGGGCGGGGCCCAATAGGGGAAATAGAGGTAAATCCTTTAAATCACTACTTGTCATAGAGTTCTACATGGATTGTAACCAAATTTGGCCAGAAACATCCTTGGGGGAAGGGGAACAGAACTTGTATAAATTTTGGCTCTGACCCCCCGGGGGCAGGAGGGGCGGGGCCCAAGAGGGGAAATAGAGGTAAATCCTTTAAATCACTACTTGTCATAGAGTTCTACATGGATTGTAACCAAATTTGGCCAGAAACATCCTTGGGGGAAGGGGAACAGAACTTGTATAAATTTTGGCTCTGACCCCCCGGGGGCAGGAGGGGCGGGGCCAAATAGGGGAAATAGAGGTAAATCCTTTAAATCGCTACTTGTCATAGAGTTCTACATGGATTGTAACTAAATTTTGCCACAAACATCCTTGGGGGAAGGGGAACAGAACTTGTATAAATTTTGGCTCTGACCCCCCGGGGGCAGGAGGGGCGGGGCCCAATAGGGGAAATAGAGGTAAATCCTTTAAATCGCTACTAGTCATAGAGTTCTACATGGATTGTAACTAAATTTTGCCACAAACATCCTTGGGGGAAGGGGAACAGAACTTGTATAAATTTTGGCTCTGGCCCCCCGGGGGCTGGAGGGGTGGGGCCAAATAGGGGAAATAGAGGTAAATCCTTTAATTCGCTACTAGTCATAGAGTTCTACATGGATTGTAACCAAATTTGGCCAGAAACATCCTTGGGGGAAGGGGAACAGAACTTGTATAAATTTTGGCTCTGACCCCCCGGGGGCAGGAGGGGCGGGGCCCAAGAGGGGAAATAGAGGTAAATCCTTTAAATCACTACTTGTCATAGAGTTCTACATGGATTGTAACCAAATTTGGCCACAAACATCCTTGGGGGAAGGGGAACAGAACTTGTATAAATTTTGGCTCTGACCCCCGGGGGCAGGAGGGGCGGGGCCAAATAGGGGAAATAGAGGTAAATCCTTTAAATCGCTACTTGTCATAGAGTTCTACATGGATTGTAACTAAATTTTGCCACAAACATCCTTGGGGGAAGGGGAACAGAACTTGTATAAATTTTGGCTCTGACCCCCCGGGGGCAGGAGGGGCGGGGCCCAATAGGGGAAATAGAGGTAAATCCTTTAAATCGCTACTAGTCATAGAGTTCTACATGGATTGTAACTAAATTTTGCCACAAACATCCTTGGGGGAAGGGGAACAGAACTTGTATAAATTTTGGCTCTGACCCCCCCCCCCCCCCCCCCCCCCCCCCCCCCCCCCGGGGGCAGGAGGGGCGGGGCCCAATAGGGGAAATAGAGGTAAATCCTTTAAATCGCTACTTGTCATAGAGTTCTACATGGATTGTAACCAAATTTGGCCACAAACATATCCTTGGGGGAAGGGGAACAGAACTTGTATAAATTTTGGCTCTGACCCCCCGGGGGCAGGAGGGGCGGGGCCCAATAGGGGAAATAGAGGTAAATCCTATAAATTGCTACTAGTCGTAGAGTTCTGCGTGGATTGTGACCAAATTTGGCCAGAAACATCCTTGGGGGAAGGGGAACAGAACCTGTATAAATTTTGGCTCTGGCCCCCCGGGGGCTGGAGGGGTGGGGCCCAATAGGGGAAATAGAGGTAAATCCTTTAATTCGCTACTAGTCATAGAGTTCTGCATGGAATGTAACCAAATTTGGCCAGAAATTTTGGCTCTGGTCCCCGGGGCAGGAGGGGCGGGGCCCAATAGGGGAATTATAGGTAAATTCTATAAATTGCTACTTAATTGTCCTAGAGTTTTGTATGGATTGTAACTAAATTTGGCCACAAACATCCTTCGGGGTAGGAGAACAGAACTTGTATAAATTTTGGCTCTGACCCTCAGGGGGCAGGAGGGGCGGGGCCCAATAGGGGAAATAGAGGTAAATTCTATCAATCGCTACTTGTCCTAGAGTTCTGCATGGATTGTAACCAAATTTGGCCACAAACATCCTTGGGGGAAGAGGAACAGAACTTGTATAAATTTTGGCTCTGGTCCCCGGGGCAGGAGGGGCGGGGCCCAATAGGGGAATTATTGGTAAATTCTATAAATTGCTACTTAATTGTCCTAGAGTTCTGCATGGATTGTAACCAAATTTGGCCAGAAACATCCTTTGTGGAAGGGGAACAGAACTTGTATAAATTTTGGCTCTGACCCCCAGGGGGCAGGAGGGGTGGGGCCCAATAGGGGATTTAGAGGTTAATATTAAAATTCCTTCAGAAAAGAAACAATGAACCTGTATTCAGAAAATTATTTGGCATTACAAACCAGGTGAGCGATACAGGCCCTCTGGGCCTCTTGTTTCCATATAACATTGTTTGCTACTGCGTGCTGGTCAGACAATAAAATGTGATAAGCCTGTCTGTGACGGGACATCTGATAATGTGCTGTCTGGTCTATCTGGCTCAGTGGTCAGGCCAACTCAGTAGCTGGCCGACACAGTAACTGGCCTGGTGCCGCCATTACTTTGTACAATATTGTCGGCTTCTAACCTTCATTTAGAAATAAAATGATCTCTGGGCGACAGATCACAAATAAGATGTCTGCAGCAGGTTAGGGCTCTGACATTGCTCTACAGACAATAGTTGCTCTCTTCCAATTGTCAATACTTGAGTACAGATACTGATGGACATAAACTTTGTTAATGTTTTGTTATGGTTAGATTAGTTTAACGCCCTACTAACAGCCAGCTGGGTCATTTAAGGATATCCAGGGTTAGATGGTGGAGGAAAGTCAGAGTACCAAAGGAAAACTCACTGACCGATGGTCAGTACCCGCTGGTCAGTACCTACATGGCAACTGCCCCGCTTGGGATTCAATCTTGTGACCCAGAGTTGGTAGGCTTACAGTGGTAATATGTCGGGACAAATTTAACCACTTATATGTCAAATGGTGTCGTGAATAAAAACCCTTTTTGTTTTTGTGTATTATGGCAGCAGCAGATATAATCCCTAGATACATTAATGCTGTGATCAATAGAGGTTTGTTCGGTCTTTTTATAAGTGATATTCATGATTCCATACATAACCATTCATGGTCTGTTATATAGTAACAGTTAATTGTGACGTTCAGTCTAAGGAAGAAGGGTCTTTTAACATGTTTAATGAGGAGACATTGATGCACATTAGATACAATTGTAGTTTATACCCTCACTGTAAATGTGCCTGGCCTTAATGAACAGATTGTTTGTATTTGATAATGACATCCAATATGTTTATGTGAGATATTCTGAGACAGCAGTATTGTGGTAGATTATTGCTGCTGCTGATTCCATGTGATATATAGACTTCTATTGTGTTCTACCATTCAGTTATCTCAAATCGGCTTTTATGGAACCATTAGAGCTCTCGGTAATGGCACATATTGTAAAATAGTGTTAGGAGGTTTAGCTTGATGCAGGGCTGCATGTCATCAGATACTTATTTACATTGGTAATACATGTCAGGGCTTTTTTTCAGCATAATTTGGGGCTGATTTTCGGCCCCATTCCCAGTGACAAAGCCGCTAAATTTTCCCCAATTCAAGCCTAAAATTTCCCCAAATCAAAGTTTCTTGTGAACTATCCAAAAATAATGCATTAACTGATATGGTAAAGGCTTTAGGTATTTGCGAATTGGCTTAAAAAAGTACATAAACTGATATGGTAAAGGCTTTAGGTATTTATGAATTGGCTTAAAAAAGTACATAAACTGATATGGTAAAGGCTTTAGGTATAAACTGATTTGGTAAAGGCTTTAGGTATTTGTGAATTGGCTTAAAAAGTACATCAACTGCAATGGAAATAATGCTTTATTTCATATTTTATAATTAGGGCCCCGCATCGAGATGCGGGTGCCCTATAGTAATCAGGTTGTCCGTCTGTCTGTCCGTCCGTCCGTCTGTCCGTTTTTTTTCTTTTGCACATTAATGATGGAAGGGAGTGGAGTATTTTCCCCATATTTTACATGATGATTCCCCATCCATCCTAGATCTGCTTGGTAATTTTTCAGGCTGAAATTAAATTAAAAAATTGGCTATCTTGGATTTTAACATTTAAAAAAATCACAATGTTGTTGCTCTTAACTGATAAACATTTTGTTATAACATTATGATGCAAAGTTGTTCAGAATTAAACAAGGAGTTGACTGTCCAAAGGTAAGGTCATGGGCCAAGGTTACTAAGTCAAAGGTCAAGGTCAAATTTATTTGAGTTAATTGTATGCTCTTAATGTAATGTTAGCTTGAAATCAGGATTCAAGTTAAATACTTGGAAGACTTTTTCCAAAGAATTATATTAATGTACCATCATCGGTTTCCCAATTAATGTTGACATTAATTATTTATTAGCAACATATAGCTAACACGGAAGAATTCGTTGTCAAAATACTACTTTTCCACTTAAGCACGTCAGACACATAGCGGGGCCCTTTCTGACGTGTCAGTGTTCTAGTTTTTTCACAAATCTTGGTTTTGTTGCACATATTCCCAAAGTCAAAGCCACAGGCCCCTTTCCCAAAGCAGTGAGAAAAAGCTCTGCTTGTTTGTTATCCCCTGCTTTCTCCGAAACGAGGGATATTAATTTGGGTTTGTCCGTCAGTCCGTCCGTCTGTCTGTCTGTAACATTTCGTTCCATGCAATAGCTGTAACAAATGTAAATCGATTTTCTTCAAACTTGGTGACAAGGTTAAATGCCTTAAGGGCTCGGCCAATTTCGATAGTGACTGCTGATTGACCTTATTTAGCAGAGGTACGGCCCTTTGAACTACTAAAAACACCATTTTCTGCCATTTCTGTGCAACAAGTGTAATAAATTTAGACTGATTTTCTTCAAACTTAGTAACAAGGTTAAATGCTTTAAGGAGTAGGCCAAGTTTGATTTTGACTTTCAACAGACCTTATTTAGGGGAGTTATAGCCCTTTGCTTAAATTTAAAAAAAAAGTCAGTTTCTGCCACTTCCGTACAATAACTGTAATAAATATTAACCGATTTTCTTCAGACTTGATAACAGGGTATTTAAATGCCTTAAGTGCCTGGCCAGGTTCAATCAACTCTTTCAGAGGATGTTATTTATCAGAGTTATGGCCCTTTAATTTAATATAAATGTCATTTTTCTGCAGTTTCTGTGTAGTAACTAACAAATGTTAAAACTTGGTAACAAAGTCAAATAAATGCCTTAAGGGCTTAGCCAAGTCCAATTGCCACTTTTGGCAGATCTTAATAAGCAGAGTTATAGCCCTTTAATTTACTACAAATGTCATTTTTCTTCAGTTTCTGTCACTTCTGTACAATAACTGTAATAAATATTAACCGATTTTCTTCAAACTTGGTAACAAAGTTAAATATCTTACTTCCGAATAAGACTTCAGTTTATTTTTTCATGTTTCAACCAAGGTTAAACCTAACCTCAATAATGTTTACCTACAATATGTCCTGAAAGCGTGGAATCAAAATTCCATGAATTTGCCTGTTTGATTAAATTTCTATCCCATTAATAGCTACGGTCATGTTAGGACGGCCTCCCATGTATGCTGTGGGTAGTGTGCATGAAGTGCGCGGTGCATGTTTTGGGAGACTACAGTATGTTCGTGTAAAGTGGAACTCTTGCCCTTTTTATAGTACGATATCACTAAAGCTTGCCACTGAAGACACCAGGCAACACATACTGACAACGCGCCAACTAGTCGTCCTATTTCCTGTATGCAAAGCACAAAGCAGGAGCAGAAACTACCACTTTTATAGGCTATGGTGTGTCTCGATGGGCCACAGAACCCAGAGCCTACATGAGTAACAACTTCATGCTATATACCTAACACTAAATATTTGTTGTGTTGAATTTTATTGTTATTTTCATGGGCGATGTATGTAAAACCACAAATATAAGTAAAATAGTTTCATACATCATTGTGATCTCTACTTCATAAGCCATGCAACCATGAATACTTCCACATACAGAATACTTTGAAAGCTCTAAACCACGAAAATAAGTATATACGCACATAAATATTTCATGTTCTACATTAGGATATACTGTGTAATGCAATTGCTGTATAAAAACTGGCCTTGTGTTATATACAGTACATTGTACCTCAACAATCATCCTTGTTAACTTAACCATCCCTGTGTCCGTACTACCCTAGTTCTATAGCTAGTTAGACTATAATATTGACACTGTGTCCCAACTTCTCTAATACTAAAGCTAGTTAGACTATAATATTGACACTGTGTCCCTAATATATAATATTGACACTGGCCCACCAGTACAATATTACCCACGTATCATTGACTGTGGTGGCTAATTGATGGTCACAGTTAAGATGTCTGGGACGGGAAACGTGTCAGAATCAATAATATCACAAGTTATTGATGTTTATGTCGCTGTTTAGGCTAATACTGTCCAGTGATTGAAGGAATTTCTCTGGTCCGCTGATTATAGGAGTTTCTGGTCACTGTTCAGGCTAATACTGTCCAGTGATTGAAGGAATTTCTCTGGTCCGCTGATTATAGGAGTTTCTGGTCACTGTTCAGGCTAATACTGTCCAGTGATTGAAGGAATTTCTCTGGTCCGCTGATTATAGGAGTTCCTGGTCGCTGTTCAGGCTAATACTGTCCAGTGATTGAAGGAATTTCTCTGGTCCGCTGATTATAGGAGTTTCTGGTCACTGTTCAGGCTAATACTGTCCAGTGATTGAAGGAATTTCTCTGGTCCGCTGATTATAGGAGTTCCTGGTCACTGTTCAGGCTAATACTGTCCAGTGATTGAAGGAATTTCTCTGGTCTGCTGATTATAGGAGTTCCTGGTCGCTGTTCAGGCTAATACTGTCCAGTGATTGAAGGAATTTCTCTGGTCCGCTGATTATAGGAGTTTCTGGTCACTGTTCAGGCTAATACTGTCCAGTGATTGAAGGAATTTCTCTGGTCCGCTGATTATAGGAGTTCCTGGTCGCTGTTCAGGCTAATACTGTCCAGTGATTGAAGGAATTTCTCTGGTCCGCTGATTATAGGAGTTTCTGGTCACTGTTCAGGCTAATACTGTCCAGTGATTGAAGGAATTTCTCTGGTCCGCTGATTATAGGAGTTTCTGGTCACTGTTCAGGCTAATACTGTCCAGTGATTGAAGGAATTTCTCTGGTCCGCTGATTATAGGAGTTCCTGGTCACTGTTCAGGCTAATACTGTCCAGTGATTGAAGGAATTTCTCTGGTCTGCTGATTATAGGAGTTCCTGGTCGCTGTTCAGGCTAATACTGTCCAGTGATTGAAGGAATTTCTCTGGTCCGCTGATTATAGGAGTTTCTGGTCACTGTTCAGGCTAATACTGTCCAGTGATTGAAGGAATTTCTCTGGTCCGCTGATTATAGGAGTTTCTGGTCACTGTTCAGGCTAATACTGTCCAGTGATTGAAGGAATTTCTCTGGTCCGCTGATTATAGGAGTTTCTGGTCACTGTTCAGGCTAATACTGTCCAGTGATTGAAGGAATTTCTCTGGTCCGCTGATTATAGGAGTTCCTGGTCGCTGTTCAGGCTAATACTGTCCAGTGATTGAAGGAATTTCTCTGGTCCGCTGATTATAGGAGTTTCTGGTCACTGTTCAGGCTAATACTGTCCAGTGATTGAAGGAATTTCTCTGGTCCGCTGATTATAGGAGTTCCTGGTCACTGTTCAGGCTAATACTGTCCAGTGATTGAAGGAATTTCTCTGGTCTGCTGATTATAGGAGTTCCTGGTCGCTGTTCAGGCTAATACTGTCCAGTGATTGAAGGAATTTCTCTGGTCCGCTGATTATAGGAGTTTCTGGTCACTGTTCAGGCTAATACTGTCCAGTGATTGAAGGAATTTCTCTGGTCCGCTGATTATAGGAGTTCCTGGTCGCTGTTCAGGCTAATACTGTCCAGTGATTGAAGGAATTTCTCTGGTCCGCTGATTATAGGAGTTTCTGGTCACTGTTCAGGCTAATACTGTCCAGTGATTGAAGGAATTTCTCTGGTCCGCTGATTATAGGAGTTCCTGGTCACTGTTCAGGCTAATACTGTCCAGTGATTGAAGGAATTTCTCTGGTCCGCTGATTATAGGAGTTCCTGGTCACTGTTCAGGCTAATACTGTCCAGTGATTGAAGGAATTTCTCTGGTCCGCTGATTATAGGAGTTTCTGGTCACTGTTCAGGCTAATACTGTCCAGTGATTGAAGGAATTTCTCTGGTCCGCTGATTATAGGAGTTCCTGGTCACTGTTCAGGCTAATACTGTCCAGTGATTGAAGGAATTTCTCTGGTCCGCTGATTATAGGAGTTCCTGGTCACTGTTCAGGCTAATACTGTCCAGTGATTGAAGGAATTTCTCTGGTCCGCTGATTATAGGAGTTTCTGGTCACTGTTCAGGCTAATACTGTCCAGTGATTGAAGGAATTTCTCTGGTCCGCTGATTATAGGAAGTTCCTGGTCACTGTTCAGGCTAATACTGTCCAGTGATTGAAGGAATTTCTCTGGTCCGTTGATTATAGGAGTTCCTGGTCGCTGTTCAGGCTAATACTGTCCAGTGATTGAAGGAATTTCTCTGGTCCGCTGATTATAGGAGTTTCTGGTCACTGTTCAGGCTAATAACTGTCCAGTGATTGAAGGAATTTCTCTGGTCCGCTGATTATAGGAGTTCCTGGTCGCTGTTCAGGCTAATACTGTCCAGTGATTGAAGGAATTTCTCTGGTCCGTTGATTATAGGAGTTCCTGGTCGCTGTTCAGGCTAATACTGTCCAGTGATTGAAGGAATTTCTCTGGTCCGCTGATTATAGGAGTTCCTGGTCGCTGTTCAGGCTAATACTGTCCAGTGATTGAAGGAATTTCTCTGGTCTGCTGATTATAGGAGTTCCTGGTCGCTGTTCAGGCTAATACTGTCCAGTGATTGAAGGAATTTCTCTGGTCCGCTGATTATAGGAGTTCCTGGTCACTGTTCAGGCTAATACTGTCCAGTGATTGAAGGAATTTCTCTGGTCCGCTGATTATAGGAGTTCCTGGTCACTGTTCAGGCTAATACTGTCCAGTGATTGAAGGAATTTCTCTGGTCCGCTGATTATAGGAGTTTCTGGTCACTGTTCAGGCTAATACTGTCCAGTGATTGAAGGAATTTCTCTGGTCCGCTGATTATAGGAGTTTCTGGTCACTGTTCAGGCTAATACTGTCCAGTGATTGAAGGAATTTCTCTGGTCCGCTGATTATAGGAGTTCCTGGTCACTGTTCAGGCTAATACTGTCCAGTGATTGAAGGAATTTCTCTGGTCCGCTGATTATAGGAGTTCCTGGTCACTGTTCAGGCTAATACTGTCCAGTGATTGAAGGAATTTCTCTGGTCCGCTGATTATAGGAGTTCCTGGTCGCTGTTCAGGCTAATACTGTCCAGTGATTGAAGGAATTTCTCTGGTCTGCTGATTATAGGAGTTTTGGCTGTAACAGTGTTTCAATGTCCGATAATTGTGGGACCCTCAGCTCGGGTTTGCAAGTTTGAACCCTGTGTGGGGTAGTTGCGAGGTACTGACCACTGGTCCGTGTTTTTCTGCACTTAACCTGGCACATCGATATCCTTAAATGACTCTGAAGGGTAAACTAACTCAATTCAATAAATTACTATGTGAAGGCAGAACCTGGGAGTAAAAGCACTCTTCTCACTTATTGCCTTTAATGTAAATCTGTTAATCCTAGTTGACGACATTGGTGTCGTTATTGCAGCTGATATTCACAAGAACATTACTTAATATTAGGGCTTGTCTTTCGTAATGAAGTCTTCAGAATCTCCAACATCTTTAATTAAAGTGTTTGTCTTTTATTTAGAATCTTAAATCAAATAAGATCTGTGCCCACTTTCTAATCTATAAACTAATTTTCTTGTGGTTTAATTAACTCATTCGTCCCTAAATACACATTTAAACTCATCTAATTTAAAGACTGGGAAAGTTCATTATGAATTATCAGGGGTCAAATTGGGTTAATTATTTGAATGTGACAAACATTGGCTATGATAAAAGACTTGAAGTCTTCAGGAATGAATAAATATTTAAGAAGAATTTAAATTTGTTCATTTTAATCTGTATGGACAAGGAAATCATTTAATTAACGGATTACCAGCTGTCAATTACACTGCAACATTTGCTCCTTCATTGAATAGACATATGAGCGTTTACAAACACAGGGCATGGCTAAAATAGCTACATATACTGCCTGGTGATCTGACAGTACAATTGGATGTTTTCTAAGAAAAATAAAACACAAAGATACTGGATAATTCTAATCAACATTTTATTGCTTTCCAATATCTATATTGTAAATGCTGTCTCAAACATGATGAATAACAAATATGCAAAGTATACTGTCATAGATATGGTCAGGTTTTTTTTCATAAGATATTGTTTAGTGCTTCAAAATTTGATCTGCACTAAATTGACAAACTATATATATTCTTATTGCCAAATAACTTTACTACTAAATTTTTGTTTGTGCATGCTTTTTAGTCCAATTCATGAAAAATTTAGACCCGCAAAAATAACTGGCTAAACAATATACAGAAAAGAGATCAATCTGTGACTACATCGGGTTAATCATTTAGTACTATATAGTGCTATGTATATATTGGCTACCTAAATGATTAAAGTGTGCTCCATTCACCTTTGAAGATAAAACACTGAAAAAAAGTGAAATTGATTACCATTTTCAATAGCATTATCTTGTGGGTACGTAATCTTCTTAAATTCATAACGGATATATACTGTAAACATATACTTAATTAACGCAGAGAAATTTTAGCACAGTTGTGAAAGTTTTGATTTCTTTATGGGGATAAAAAGACCATTTGGTGGCTTAATATACTTTTCTTTTTACAAAATTTTAAGTGCTGTACATGAATTAGTCTGCTTCCAAGACAGCATGAAAAGAGCTAAAATAAAACTATTGCTTAAATAAAAATATTTACAGTATATGGTTTCAGAAGAGTTTCTACTTAAAATTGATTCCATATGTAATAAGAAATAATTTTTTCAAATATAAAAATCTAAATCAGTTAAAATTCATATTTGTCCAAATTATGCATACCTTCATGGTCATTCTGAGGCAAAGTATGGCTTCTCCAAAAATTATGTTTAGCTAAAATAAATCTTACTGGTTATTTTCATAAGTCTAAAATCATGAATTACTGTCCCAAGTGAATTGAAGCTTCCCATGAAAGTCAGCAGGGATATCTCTACCCCTACCAAATGAATCTTCAACATTTGACACATTTGTCCCTGTTCTAGTTCCTGGATTGATGGAAGTTTGTGTGAGTTCTGTAGGATTTTGGCTTTGAGATGTCCTTTTTAAAGTCACAGGAAGGTCATGATCTGATTCATATATGTGATTTAGTGACTGATCTGGTTCTAATAAAGGCTTGTAACTCATGTCTGAGTCGCCAGTCTTTGGGATATATTGTTTGTTTGTTTGTGTTGGGAAGACAAACTTGTCTGTTGTATCACTGACCTGAATGTTACTCTGTAACAATGGAGTACATACGTGCATATCCTCGTCCGTCTCATTAAAACTGTCGTATTTTAATCCTGCCTGTCTGGCCGAGTTTTGTTGGCTACATTTAGAATAATCTCCGTCACTTTGATCAATCTGATTAGCATTAACTCCATAATTGCTGTTATTTTCCGATGTATTAAGAAGACCAAGATCTGATGAGGAATTTTCCCAGGGTTCCACATCAGCTGTTATCACCATTGATTGATAGTTGTACCATGAACTTGAGCTGGAAAAGCTTGAAGAAAGGGGAAGACTTGTCGGACGCTTTATATCAGATCGGGGAAATGTACGCCGTTTATTCAATGCAAACATAATGTCACATTCTCTCAAATTACGATTTTTTCTTAGTCCTGAAAATGTTTTTGATTTTGGTATGGATGAACTGGAAGCTTGTGTTGAGTCTTTGGCAACAGAACATGGTGCATGTCCTGGAATTGGACTGTCTAGTTCATACTCGCACAGTCGCGACATTTTTGGGTAGGTCTGTGATCGTAGACCTTGTAAATTTTCGTTGTAACTATCAATGTCAAGGTCCTGGTCACTGAAATCACATTCAGTATTCATGTCATCCATTTCATATACTGTATCCGTTTCCTGTTCACATTTCTGTAGGATAAACACAGAATTCTTCTTCTTACAAAACATCAGGATTGCAATCGTAATGGTGAGTGTGATGGACACGAAAATGCTCATAATCACGATAATGGCTGTTCTGTGAGAGTAGATCACCCCCTTAGTCAAACCTACCTCCACACGGGAGAGTTGATAACTTGTTACCATGGTCACCGTCGTGTTGTATAGGTCTGTCACTGTGCTGTTTTCCTGTCCAGAAGATGAGGCGGTTTCCGCATTAAACGTTTCCTCTGAAATGGTTTCCGCTATTGTTCCAAAGCACCACCAAAGAGGAGATAACTCCAAAATGCAGCTGATTAAAAATCTTATCACCCGATACATTGAAACATTTAGCTTTGACCAAATTACAAACTTAATTAAAGTATTCCTTTACTGGATCTATTTCTGTTGCTGAATCCACACCAATAGACATAGCTGTTTATATTCCATGAAGGTATCAACTAGATTCCATATCTGAATATTCATAAAAATCATCCATGCTTCCTGTATAAATCCACAGTAATCCAATAAGCCCCGTTTATCAGAACAACCATGCCAGTACACATCCCACGATACAGAATCACCAATAATCACTGGGATAGCATTTGCATACTGTATTCACTGTATTCCTATATTTATCAATTACTCCAGGAATCACTTTTGCTTGAATCTCACACATAAATAAGAACTAATCCATTTGTCATACTTTTCTTCTCTTCTAAAGGAGGTAAAACAGCAAGCTGTGACACACTTTGTTATAATAATTTTTCAGGAATCCATAAGCTGAACCACAAGTTTGTGTTAAGATCCATACTGCTGCATAGTGTCACGTACATTACTCCTCTTATGTTTTATGTGTAAATCAAAGCCGCTTCCTCGCGTGGTAATTGAATCTAATACCATATTAGTATAATTACACTTGCTCTAATGATAAGCCATCACTTTGCAGTGTAAACATAGGGAACACTCCACCAGTCGATTTTTTATGTAACAGTGACCGCAGGTGAATAATATTATTATTGATTATAGATCTGCCGGTCCGTGTCATTTCCCCGATTTTGTCCCTGACTGTGTGTATACTGCTCTCTCATGGTAGGATGTGATAGCTCATCGGGAGAGTATTGCTTGGGATGTGAGAGCTTGTCGGGAGAGTATTGCTCCGAATGTGAGAACTTGGTCTTCGGGAGAGTGTTGCTCAGCATGTGTCTACTGAGATCAGGTGGTCTTCTGTCCAGCCTCTATACTTGCCAGCTCTGTATTGATTAAAGATAGAATTATGTTTCATCACCAATTAAACATGAATAATGAAGCATTTAATAAGTCACAACAGTATCATGTTGATATTTAACTCCATTTTATCCCTACCATCACACTGTATAACGTTAACATCAAATTGACCGCATAATCAACCAGTGTTATAGATTTATACAACTCCTCAGTAAGGATAGAAATGTACAATACCTTGATCCACACATGGAATCATTTCAGGCATAATGTGATGGTGGACATAAAATAGATGATCTTACCTGAGTGGCTATGTAATGTGAACTTAATTAATTCGTACACACCTGAAGACTCATTTGAAATCTCCCAAACTGAAGCTGAAACAAGTCATTATAAAATTCCAGGGGTGAATTTCAATAATTTGATAATTAAGCCATTATATATGAACATTTATGCGAGGGACATATCAAAATATTTGATGAGTTTAATCAATTTCGTATTACATAACCACTCATGTCAGATTGTATTTATCACATAACTAGTATACAGTTATAAAAAAGTAGATGAACCTTCAAATTGCATTTTTTTTATAAGACAAGTAAAATCAAGCTTGGATGTGAAGTCGCCATCTATGGGAAAAAAGAGACAGTGTTACAAACAAATGATGCAAGGAAACAAATGCACAGAAATCACATAAACCAACAGTAAAAAATAGTGTAAGTCATCAACTTTGAGAAATAAATATTTCATTAAATCAATGATTGAATTTGGAATTTAGCAGTATAGCCCTTTAAAAATTATAACTTATATGTTCAAGTAATAATATTTTTTAGCGAATATTGTTGCAATTTCCTCACCATGCTTAGCCAATATGAAAAAGTCAACCAAAGAGATATGTGATCTAATTTGAATAATGGGGACAGGATCAAATGACAATGAACTGCTATTGCCATGCAGACTGAGATTGAATTTAATCCGGGTTTGATGAATTGTTGTGTGGAGGCGATATAGCTTGGGTTTGTACAGAGTACACATTTCAAACTTATTACTGACCTGACATACCAGGCAGTCTTAATCTGCTAAAAAAAAAAACAATGGAAAATTTCATTATCTTTTATCCTGCTGGCTACCGAATTTCAAAGTGGAATCGTCCAGATCAATCATAAAGTTGATTCCATTGACAACAAATGGAGGAGAGGAGGTCAAATTGGACGTGAAGTATATGAATCTCGGTGGAACATCTGGTAGACATATCCACAGGTAGGCTGTTACTTACAGCCCCGTGTAATCTCCATCTCACGACTTTATTAAAAACAACAACCAGCTACGTTTTAATTAAACAATGCAAGTGATACAAGTGTACAGACTTTTGTACCTCAAACTTACCAGGTGTAATCAGTTACTGTATAGTAATCATGATGGTTCTCTTCTTATAAAAAAAATCAATGAATAATATATATGTGATGTATTTGAAATTAAGAAATAAGCATTCTGTAACCATGGTTATTGGAATGATTTTTAATCAAAACGAGGAATACCTTTGGATGCAGATCTTGTATCCAAGTCCCTGTAATGCATTACTGTAATCAACTTTATTTTTGAGGAATTCAGACTCAAATTTGAATGTTTTGTGATCAATTCAATAAAACATAATTACAAATTAACAGTCCTTGATCACAAATTAATGTATTGATTTTATCATATAACTCTAAGAACATTTAATTTTGATAAATTTTGATGAAAATGTAAAATGAAGTCTGGTTCAATTAAAAAAAATAAACACAGATTTCTTTGGTGTGTCTCTCTGACCATCTTAGTTGATATATAAATCCTTTTCTCCATTTTTTTTTATCACATAAGTAACATAATATTATCTGCTCAGGACCATTTTAGTGTTTAAGATCTTTAGCTAGCTATTTAATTAAACTGCCGTACACTGACAGTAACCGTATTCTACCCAATAAGCGTTCCTGTCTATATAAACTTGTGCTCCTCCCTATTTTTTGAGACTTCCAAATTAATTTACCTGATGTGTGATAATATGAAAAAAACTGTGTTTCTTCATTTGATTTCTTTCCGAAATTGATTTATGACCTACTTTGGGTAATAATTTTTAGAAAGTGAAGTCCAAATTTTGTTTGTTCTACTTTTCCTTTCTATTTTGATTTTCAATATTTGAACACCTTGATCATTGCTTCATATATATATATGGTACATTAAATTACACCACAGTTGGCTATAGTAAATGATAAACCACTAGTTATACCGTGCTTTTCTGTCTCAGTTAACTACAGTAGATGATAAACCACTAGTTATAACGTACTGTTCTGTCTCAGTTAGCTACAGTAAATGATAAACCACTAGTTATACCGTGCTGTTCTGTCTCAGTTAACTACAGTAGATGATAAACCACTAGTTATACCATGCTGTTCTGTCTCAGTTAGCTACAGTAGATGATAAACCACTGATTATACCGTACTGTTCTGTCTCAGTTAGTTACAGTAGATGATAAACCACTAGTTATACAGTACTGTTCTGTCTCAGTTAGCAACAGTAGATGATAAACCACTAGTTATACGGTACTGTTCTGTCTCAGTTAGCTACAGTAGATGATAAACCACTAGTTATACAGTACTGTTCTGTCTCAGTTAGCTACAGTAGATGATAAACCACTAGTTATAGGGTACTGTTCTGTCTCAGTTAGCTACAGTAGATGATAAACCACTAGTTATACCGTACTGTTCTGTCTCAGTTAGTTACAGTAGATGATAAACCACTAGTTATACCGTACTGTTCTGTCTCAGTTAGCTACAGTAGATGATAAACCACTAGTTATACCGTACTGTTCTGTCTCAGTTAGTTACAGTAGATGATAAACCACTAGTTATACCGTACTGTTCTGTCTCAGTTAGCTACAGTAGATGATAAACCACTAGTTATACCGTACTGTTCTGTCTCAGTTAGCTACAGTAGATGATAAACCACTAGTTATACCGTACTGTTCTGTCTCAGTTAGTTACAGTAGATGATAAACCACTAGTTATACCGTACTGTTCTGTCTCAGTTAGCTACAGTAGATGATAAACCACTAGTTATACCGTACTGTTCTGTCTCAGTTAGTTACAGTAGATGATAAACCACTAGTTATACCGTACTGTTCTGTCTCAGTTAGCTACAGTAGATGATAAACCACTAGTTATACCGTACTGTTCTGTCTCAGTTAGCTACAGTAGATGATAAACCACTAGTTATACCGTACTGTTCTGTCTCAGTTAGCTACAGTAGATGATAAACCACTAGTTATACCGTACTGTTCTGCCTCAGTTAGTTACAGTAGATGATAAACCACTAGTTATACCGTACTGTTCTGTCTCAGTTAGTTACAGTAGATGATAAACCACTAGTTATACCGTACTGTTCTGTCTCAGTTAGCTACAGTAGATGATAAACCACTAGTTATACCGTACTGTTCTGTCTCAGTTAGCTACAGTAGATGATAAACCACTAGTTATACCGTACTGTTCTGTCTCAGTTATAGCTACAGTAGATGATAAAACCACTAGTTATTACCGTACTTTTCTGTCTCAGTTAGTTACAGTAGATGATAAACCACTAGTTATACCGTACTGTTCTGTCTCTGTTAGCTATACAGTAGATGATAAACCACCAGTTATACCGTACTGTTCTGCCTCAGTTATAGCTACAGTAGATGATAAACCACTAGTTATACCGTACTGTTCTGTCTCAGTTATAGCTACAGTAGATGATAAACCACTAGTTATACCGTACTGTTCTGTCTCAGTTAGTTACAGTAGATGATAAACCACTAGTTATAACGTACTGTTCTGTCTCAGTTAGTTACAGTAGATGATAAACCACTAGTTATACGGTACTGTTCTGTCTCAGTTAGCTACAGTAGATGATAAACCACTAGTTATACCGTACTGTTCTGTCTCAGTTAGCTACAGTAGATGATAAACCACTAGTTATACCGTACTGTTCTGTATCAGTTATAGCTACAGTAGATGATAAACCACTGGTTATACCCTACTGTTCTGTCTCATTTAGCTGCAGTAGATGATAAACCACTAGTTATAACGTACTGTTCTGTCTCAGTTAGTTACAGTAGATGATAAACCACTAGTTATACGGTACTGTTCTGTCTCAGTTAGCTACAGTAGATGATAAACCACTAGTTATACCGTACTGTTCTGTCTCAGTTAGCTACAGTAGATGATAAACCACTAGTTATACCGTACTGTTCTGCCTCAGTTAGTTACAGTAGATGATAAACCACTAGTTATACCGTACTGTTCTGTCTCAGTTAGTTACAGTAGATGATAAACCACTAGTTATACCGTGCTGTTCTGTCTCAGTTAACTACAGTAGATGATAAACCACTAGTTATACCGTACTGTTCTGTCTCAGTTAGCTACAGTAGATGATAAACCACTAGTTATACCGTACTGTTCTGTCTCAGTTAGCTACAGTAGATGATAAACCACTAGTTATACCGTACTGTTCTGTCTCAGTTAGCTACAGTAGATGATAAACCACTAGTTATACCGTACTGTTCTGTCTCAGTTAGCTACAGTAGATGATAAACCACTAGTTATACCGTACTGTTCTGTCTCAGTTAGCTACAGTAGATGATAAACCACTAGTTATACCGTACTGTTCTGCCTCAGTTATAGCTACAGTAGATGATAAACCACTAGTTATACCGTACTGTTCTGTCTCAGTTAGCTACAGTAGATGATAAACCACTAGTTATACCGTACTGTTCTGTCTCAGTTTTAAATACAGTAGATGATAAACCACTGATTATACCATACTGTTCTGTCTCATTTAGCTGCAGTAGATGATAAACCACTAGTTATACCTACTGTTCTGTCTCAGTTAGCTACAGTAGATGATAAACCACTGATTATACCGTACTGTTCTGTCTCAGTTAGCTACAGTAGATGATAAACCACTAGTTATAACGTACTGTTCTGTCTCAGTTAGCTACAGTAGATGATAAACCACTAGTTATACCGTACTGTTCTGTCTCAGTTAGCTACAGTAGATGATAAACCACTAGTTATACCGTACTGTTCTGTCTCAGTTAACTACAGTAGATGATAAACCACTAGTTATACCATGCTGTTCTGTCTCAGTTAGCTACAGTAGATGATAAACCACTGATTATACCGTACTGTTCTGTCTCAGTTAGTTACAGTAGATGATAAACCACTAGTTATACAGTACTGTTCTGTCTCATTTAGCTATAGTAGATGATAAACCACTAGTTATACCGTACTGTTCTGTCTCAGTTAACTACAGTAGATGATAAACCACTAGTTATACCGTACTGTTCTGTCTCAGTTAGTTACAGTAGATGATAAACCACTAGTTATACGGTACTGTTCTGTCTCAGTTAGCTATAGTAGATGATAAACCACTAGTTATACCGTACTGTTCTGTCTCAGTTAACTACAGTAGATGATAAACCACTAGTTATACCGTACTGTTCTGTCTCAGTTAGCTACAGTAGATGATAAACCACTAGTTATACCGTACTGTTCTGTCTCAGTTAGTTACAGTAGATGATAAACCACTGGTTATACCGTACTGTTCTGTCTCAGTTAGTTACAGTAGATGATAAACCACTAGTTATACCGTACTGTTCTGTCTCAGTTAGCTACAGTAGATGATAAACCACTAGTTATACCGTACTGTTCTGTCTCAGTTAGCTACAGTAGATGATAAACCACTAGTTATACCGTACTGTTCTGTCTCAGTTAGTTACAGTAGATGATAAACCACTGGTTATACCGTACTGTTCTGTCTCTGTTAGCTACAGTAGATGATAAACCACTAGTTATACCGTACTGTTCTGTCTCAGTTAGTTACAGTAGATGATAAACCACTGGTTATACCGTACTGTTCTGTCTCAGTTAGCTACAGTAGATGATAAACCACTAGTTATACCGTACTGTTCTGTCTCAGTTGGCTACAGTAGATGATAAACCACTAGTTATTATCGTACTGTTCTGCCTTGGGTGCCAACTGGTACATGCTATTGATCAAGTGTTATATAAAAACATTTTCTTTATGGGGCAATAAATGTTTTAAATGGTAAATGCTGTTTATGTGTATAGAAAGCTGTCGTTGAGATATTTCTTCACCAAACTCTGCATTGCTGATCAATAGAAATTGAAATGAATTGTGTAAATGTGTCGCAAATGAAAATTTTGAGTCTTTTGGGTGCTTTTAACTATAACCTGGAATACACCACTCTTTGTCTACCAGTTTTTGATAGATAAATTTAAAGTTTGTTTCCATGGTGTTCAAAGGTTAATGTCGTATATGTGACTGAAGTATTTCTCCAGTATAAAAATTTCAATCCTAGCTGCTATTGTATTATACCAGGGGCCGCAGTGGCTAAGTGGTTAAGTTGTCTCAACAAATTACCACAAGCCATCTACCTCTGGGTCACGAGTTTGAATCCCAGGCTGTTGCCAGGTACTGACTGCTTGTTAAATGGTGTTTTTTCTCTGGGTACTCCGGTTGTCCTCCACCATCAAACCTTGCTCGTCCTTACATGACCCTGGCTGTTAATAGATGTAAAACTTAACTTAACCAAGTATTTAATTCCTAAGTGATCTGTACCCATGTATAGACCTATATATAACAACTTACAGTAGTGTGTTAAAAATTCATTATTATGTCAACCTTATTTCCATGGTGATAAAACTCATTTTTGTGCAGTACATTTTGGTGATAAACTAATTGATCTTTCTTTATGTTACTGTTATCAATGCTACCGTTATATCTTGTCATTCAAACTAGAACTTCAAATTTAGTTTAACCACATGACATGTAATTTACATAGTAAATGGCAGAACTCCTGTTGAATTTTACTGTTATGGAAATTGAGTTTGAATATATAAATCCTAATCCTCTTATGCTTGTTAGATACAACATTTCCTATAAGAAGTAGCGATTGGCGTCTGCTCGAGGATTTAAACTCGTCTGCTGTTTTGTACAGTTGATTGCTGTTCTGATTTAAATTTGATTTAGATCTCTCAGGAGCTTTTCAAGATTTAAACAGGAAATTGGCATCTTCAGCTGCTGTAAAATTGGAGAATAAAATATGCATTACACGTGTCTAAGTACAGATTTCACTAGATCTAATGAATGTAGCAGGTCTCTGACTACACAAAATGTTTTGAGTATGACCAGCTGTGTGTTCTCAGTAGACCGAGTCTGGGATAAAGAACTACCTGGTTTATTGAATTAGATAACCTTGACCTACCTACTTTTAGGACAATAATTTCTTATTAATATTTTATGATTTGAATACGTTTGATCAATTTAAGTGTTAGGGTTATTGAAGGACTTGCCAGTGAAAGGTACATTTGTAGTACTTTTAGAAAACACCAACCAGTGGCCAGTATATGACAACTGGAATTCAAAATTATGACCCAGAGGTGGAGGGCTAATGTGGTAATTATGTCGGAACATCTTAACTACATAGTAATATTTAATTATGTCGGGACATCTTAACTACATGGTAATATTTAATTATTTCGGGATATCTTAACAATTTAACATGGTAATATTTAGCTATGCCGGGACATCTTAACTACATGGTAATATTTAATTATGTCAGGACATCTTAACTACATGGTAATATTTAATTATGTCGGGACATCTTAACTACATGGTAGTATTTAATTATGTCGGGACATCTTACAGTACCTGAACCGTTTAACGTTCCCAAATTTGCGTTTCGTTTGCGTTTGCGTTATTTCCGTTAGCAATCGTTTATCGTTAATCGTTATCGTTTGCGTTAGCAATCGTTAATTGTTAGTTGCATTTTCAATCGTTTGCGTTAGAAATCGTTTGCGTTAATCGTTAGCAGGACCCACTTCCGCTAACGTTAACCACTAAAAATATAACCAAATGCCGGTGATATGCCTTGACGATCCGGATATAATGTTCATTTTTATCTACTAAGATATTACGTTTACCGCTTCGTGTATCCATGACGACTGAGAGATTACACAAGAAAATAGCTAAAACAGATAATAAAAATATAAAAATGTTATTACAGACACGCTGCATAATATTGTTCTTGCTATGTTAAATATTATCAATGTACGAAGAACGCAAAAAAGACTCGGAAGATTTGTAAATAAATTCGTGAAATTTAAAATCATTAAATTGTTGATTTTGAACACGAGGATACATATTTTTAAACGCAATTTATTAGTACTTTTATTTATATGAAAATGGAATAAAATTATGTAAATGTTTGCAATCTTACAACTACATGTAGAACACGTGTAGATAATTCGAACTGTGCAGGGGTACGTTACATTGTAAGCCTTCACACGTACTGTACGCGTGTCAAATCAGCTCATATCAATAAAAACTGGACAGTCACGGGCACCTTCTCACACGTGTTCGTTGTTATTTGTAACTGGAATCTCTTCAAATCCCAGCGTGACGCGCACGGGTATTTTACCTGTACAGGTATATACATGTAGGTCAGGACTGGTGTTACCTTGTGTCGACCCCCTGTAGCTGGCCACGGGCGGAGTTCACCTGTAATTAACACCTTCTTGGGAGGGAGATTAACTTTATACCCAACTTACCTGTGCCCCGTACACTGTGACAGTACATTTCACGTCCTTATATGTACTGTCGTATTTCAAAGTTTTGATGTGTGCAATATGCTTTCCTATAGTATAGATTACGTTGGAAAGAATTAACTTACACTTATACATTGTATGAATAATTAATTTGCTTAAACTGTAAATTGAAGAGTTGCTTGATGTAAAATGTGATCAAACAACTATATTTCTTACACCAGTTACAAATATACGTAGAAAATTGTCGTAATGCAATTTTACAGTGTATAATCGTCAGTGTACATACATGTATGCATGTGCATCACTATCTTCATCGTCGTTGTTATCAATGATTGTGCATAATTGACTTAATTTGAATATAAATAACTGGAAGTGAAATATTTTCATTCTTTATATCTTTATTATATGCATGAACTATAAAATGAGAGAACTGCAAATGGTGAAACACGAATTCAAATGTTCAATCTTTATTACAGTAACTGTGGTGTATGTATGTGCATTTGTAAATGTACATGTACGACCCTAAAATCGATGCCTAGTCAATTGTAAGCAATGAGCTTTTATGAATGCACACCCTAGTAATATACAGCGTGTAATCCGTTATGAAACAAATATTCCGAGAATACAATTTTCCATGGTAAGCGGAAGAGCCTTTCGACAATCTACAAAAACCCTGAAACTTGTGATTGATGCGGGAAACACTATAAGATGTTAATTATTACAATTGTTGAGTTATGAAACATCGATAATAGAAATCAAACATATAGATGGAAATTTGATTTACTGCATTTTAAATGTGTTTGTGTGAAAATGCTTTATTCGTCATTTCAATACCATGATACTATTTAAAGTACCAGTATACGCCTGATCGCTTCACTAAAGTTATGACATTGTGACGGTAATATTATCAATAAAGTGTTGTTGTAACAATTTGTTTATTATTTCTTAAAATGTCGGACAAATATGACACTTAGAATAATACAATTCTCTCTTAATACATACGGCTGTACACGTAATTTGTAAACGTACGTGTGAAGTGGAAACTTCGTATCAAGTACAGTCGTGTTTGACATTTATTGTGTTATTATCAGGAAAGAGATGTTGTAACAATTTGTTATTTCTTAAAATATCGGGTAAAATGACACTTTAGAATAATACCATTCTTTCTCCATACACACAGTTGCACATGTAATTCATTTTGTAAACGTACATGTTGTACATGTAAAGTGGAAACTTTGCATTGAGTACAGTCGTCTTTGACTTCATCGTGTCCATATAGTTTTCATAGACAAATGTTTATATGATATACAGAAACTTTAATCCCGAACATACTCCTGTTTTTCTTGTACTTTCGTTTGTATTTCAGAACGTCAAGATCCGTAATTTATTTACCGTCAAGCCGTGTCCGTGATTATAACAATGGTATTTCCGGTTTATCATAGCCGATCGTTTTGCGTTTTGCGTTAATGGTTAATCGTTAGCCGGTATTGCATTAATCGTTTATCGTTAATCATTAATCGTTAGCGTTAGCAATCCTTAGCGTTAGCTAACAGACGATTTTTTTGCGTTGGGTTTGCGTTAGGCTGGGAACCTTAAACGGTTCAGGTACTGTAACTACATGGTAATATTTAATTTTGTCGGGACATCTTAACTACATGGTAATATTTAATTATTTCGGGACATCTTAACTACATGGTAATATTTAATTATGCTGGGACATCTTAACTACATGGTAATATTTAATTATGTCGGGACATCTTAACTACATGGTAATATTTAATTATGTCAGGACATCTTAACTACATGGTAATATTTAATTATGTCAGGACATCTTAACTACATGGTAATATTTAATTATGTCAGGACATCTTAACTACATGGTAATATTTAATTATGTCGGGACATCTTAACTACATGGTAATATTTAATTATGTCAGGACACTCCTGCTGCCAATGGCCCAAAATATTTAAAAATGTCATTACATATGTTTTTATGGTGTGGTTTACAAGTAACACAAACTCTATATATAATATAAATTGTGGCAAGCTTTCAGTAAGATGAAGATTTATAGAGTAATTAGTTTACATTCCTCCAATTCTAATTGGCTTTATTTATAGCAAATGCACCCTCATCTCTCTCGGTAATACCGGGGGGGGGGGGGGTGTTGGAAATTAGAGCTGTTGTGATGTGTACATATAGAATTGTATCTCGGTTTACACAGGCAAACTGTCTTAGGGAAATTCATGCCAATTTCAGTACAATTTTAGGTGGTGAAATTTTTCACATCAATTTTACTTGAAAGGAGCAAAAAAAAAAAAAAAAACAGAAAAAAGTCCAGTGAAGGTTAATTATTTGATCTTAATTCACTGGAAGTTTTCTTTATTTGGAATTGGCCTCATATTCAGGTCATTTTCTGGTGAAATTCAGATCTCACCATTCTTTGCCTTATACATTGTCACATGTGTGAATTTAATAAAATGTAAATGAAAGTAAAAAAAATTGGATAAGACATCTTGATTGTCAAATTAATTGTTTGACTTCTCTGTGTAAGAGGATCCCCCCTCCTGGAACCCCCCCCCCCCCCCCAAAAAAAAATAGGACATGGCTGTTATAGGCTTGACCTGTAGTCCTAAACAATTATACTCAACTTGATTGACTATTTTCTGACAAGCTCATAAATGCAGGCTGATAAGAAGAGCTTCGAAATGAGTGATTGGTAGTTGTATTCTAGAAGTAGAAAAGTTTCAAATTTTGTGAATGGAAGTTTTACTGTAGAAGTAGGAGAGTTTCAAATTGCGTGAATGGAAGTTTTACTGTAGAAGTAGAATAGTTTCAAATTGTGTGAATGAAAGTTTTGCTGTAGAAGTAGGAGAGTTTCAAATTGTTTGAATGGAAGTTTTACTGTAGAAGTAGGAGAGTTTTAAATTGTGTGAATAGAAGTTTTACTGTAGAAGTAGGAGAGTTTCAAATTGTGTGAATGGAAGTTTTACTGTAGAAGTAGGAGAGTTTCAAATTGTGTGAATAGAAGTTTTACTGTAGAAGTAGGAGAGTTTCAAATTGTGTGAATAGAAGTTTTACTGTAGAAGTAGAAGAGTTTCAAAATGCGTGAATGGAAGTTTTACTGTAGAAGTAGAAGAGTTTCAAATTGCGTGAATGGAAGTTTTACTGTAGAAGTAGGAGAGTTTCAAATTGCGTGAATGGAAGTTTTACTGTAGAAGTAGGAGAGTTTCAAATTGTGTGAATAGAAGTTTTACTGTAGAAGTAGAAGAGTTTCAAATTGAGTTGTGTTTGGAGTGGTGAAATCCTATGGAGCACCCACAGATATTGCAGCAGTACATTTCGTCACATACATTGCTGTTCTCCCTGTTGTACTGTACGGTTAAACAGTCTGTATTATCTCTAATTACGCGCCAGCATGCTGGTTTGATTTCATTTGGTCACTTGGAAACAAAGCAGCTTCACACCAAAAAGTCTCCTGTGTATTTGTGTAATCAAGGAATGAAAAGAGCAAAATACAAAATAATACTTGAATATGAACAATTTGAAATTAGAATTGAACATTGTCTGTTTCTAATGGACTATACACTCATCAATAAAGAACAATTCTCAATTCTCTTCTGGGAATATTTGTTACATTTGTATAACAAATTAGCTATTGATACATGAAGGAGAAAAGAGATTGTTATTCAAGGTATAGTTGTAGAATTGTATTAGTGCAATGAGGTACTGCAACAAGGACACAAACCTGAAAATACTTTATTTGCTAGCTGCATTTAAGGATGGGACAATTTTTCACTAAAAGAGATTTCTTGCTTTTGATCAACCTACGATGACTAAAATGCTGAAATTCTCTCGTAAAAAAAATCTTTTTTTCTTCTGTGAAGACAGATGCTAAAATTCTGTGTTGACATTTTACCAAGACCAGTGAATGCCCCACCAAGAAAAAATAAAGATTCCCAGATCATAAGGATATCAACTGAATCCAATCCATATTCTTTTTATATCTCAAGAAATGCTTTGTGTGAAATCTAGCTTTTTTTTCATTAAGCCTCTTATAGCCTCAGCTCAATCCATAGGTAATTTCTGCCTGCAATTTTAGAGAATTTCAATGAAACAGTAAACTGAAAAATCCATAAACTATAGTCACAACTAAATGCATTGAAGACAAATTAGTTGATGATGAAGTGGCTCTAATGATGCATTTAAAAAAAAAATATTTAACCAACTTACTACAGTTATGTTGAGGATGAAATTGATGTGTCCAAGTGTTATATTCAGATTCGAGTTATTTTTCACTAAATGGTTTGGAGTTTATTAAATTGTATTGAGTTTGAAGGTGTATTCAGTTTGGAATTGTTTTGCATTTGGAGTTAATTAATGTATTCAGATTGGGATTGTTTTCGGTTTGGAGTTAATTCAGAGTGAAGTTGTTTTCAGTTTGATCTAAGCCACACCTTAGGAATACATTTTGTGACATTTCTAAGAAACGCCAAGAAACGAAGGAGATTTCCGCGTAATTCTGTTTGTTAGCCAAATTAAATCATCCTGCTCCTCCATTCATTCCAGTCGGTCTGTTGGCTCTCCGCCCCATTTCATTATCGTAATCAACTTACGTAAAATAGATGTCCTCATGAAACTTAATAAATTGTCCAAATGTTTGCTTTGCAATGTCATCAGAAAATCAATGGAATTTCTTAGGAGTTATGTATTGTTGTTCTGCTTTGTGATGATCTTTCTTTGTTAAGGGCTGAATTTAGCCTCGCCTTGATCAACCTTTTTATCACATTTCTTTATCTTGATTATCTATCTGTCTTCAGAAAGTTTGTCCAAAGGATACTGTCACAAGAGCTGATTGCTGTTATGATGGTAGTAACAGTATAGTATTTGTTATTTTCAAATCATATTTATTTTTTATCTTCAAAAGGTAATAATCTTATGTCATACTGTAAAAAAGCAAATGCATAGAAAATTAAAGCACATCATATACTGATGACATTGTAAGGTGACCTTTTAGAGTTAACCTATGACCTCATAAGTTTACCATTAATTTTGGACTTGATTTAATTTTAAGTTGAATACTGTAGCATACTAGAAAATGTCATGATGACTAGATCGTTATACTAAAGTGTGATGACCTCTCATTGTTCAGAGTGATGACCTCTGACCTTTATTATGAAAAACAATGACCCCTCATAGTTATCATAAAGAGTGCTGACCTCTAGTCATTATTGTAAAATTGATGACCTCTGACCTTTATTATGAAGTATGATGAACTCTTACCTTTATTATAAAAAATGGTGACCTATCACCATTATTATAATGAGTGACTATATCATATATTGATTTGTACATTCATTGCTGGTACTAATTGTATGGCCTGTAGCTACAGCATTATTGGGAAACCTTAGGAATTCTGATGCTACATTTTACGGAATTCGGACAAGTGTGTGCTAGATATTCCTTTTGTTATTGTATGTTGTTGTTCTGAGCGAGTCATCCATGTGAGAATCCTGTAAAAATCTGATAGATTGGATACAATAACAATGAGGGTAACTGGAGGAGATATCTTGGAGATCTTACTTTATATATATACCCATTTTTATATCATTATAGATTAACAAATATCAATACCGCCTACATTTCTGCTTATAGCTCATTTAACAATGAATATATTTGTTTAAGTTATTAAGCAATAATGAAGAAGGTACAGTATAAGACCCACTGATGGTAAACATTTCATTGACACTATATAGCTATCTTAATTGGGTTTAATTAGCACTGTATTTAACCCAATTAGCACTTAATAAATTGAAACAAATAAGGGGGCGATTGACAGAACCAAATATGGAATAGCCTTTCATACATTGGGACATAAAGTAAGCTATAAATCATTTTATAAAAGAAATCAATAAAGAAGCCTACACAGTTTTCATATTTTCTGTTTACATTTTATTTGAGGTCAGTGAAATTTATGCCATAAAAAGAGGAAGGGACAGGGGCATTTATAAATTGGGTCCAAATTACTTCAATATCTAAAGCTTTATTCAAGATATATATCATAGATTTAATTAGATGTTTTATATCAAACATTTTGTTCAGAAATTATTACATTATAGGTGACATCTCTGGTTCCTAACTACACAGCTCACCTTGGGAGAATTAAGAAATGACTATCATTTCATTACATAACATGGAAAATATAGCACGTGGAATCCAAGTCATTATTGAGTGTGGTTAATTTAGAAAGCCAAGAGTTTATGAGAGTTTCTAAATGTGAATAGGCGTGTAATTAACAGCACATCTTGGAAATGATTTACTATCGGTGAGAATTCACAGCTATGAAGTGGCTGAGGTAATTATGTGTCGACCATGAAGAATTTTACACTTCCAGCTAGGACAAATTTTAAAATATTTTTGAAATGTTTTACTCCCTTTTAATTATTGATAAAAATGCTTTTTGGAATGATTTCTATTAGCCTATAGATTAAATTATTCCATATCCTTATGTTTGGTTTCAAGTTTTAATTGTATATTTCCAAATCTTTTTCTTTACTCAATTGATGTCAATTTTCTGAAAACTGTTTTTCAGAATTGCTATTCATTTGCTAACTGTTAGTTTAAATGAACATTTTGTAAATGAATAAATTGAAAAGAAAAGTAGTCTTTGTGACTTGGAATATGGTTTCTTTCATAATAGTAGTTACCTACATTTAATCATCTGATTTCAAAGCTTCAGAATAAATTCATTTGATCTACCGTATTGGAAATATCATCACAAAAAATAAAGATAACAAAGACTTACCTGGAGCTCTCTTTGGTATTAGAAATGATAATCCTTTTATTTTGGAGACTTTCAAAAGCTATGTGATCAGTCCCTAAGTAATATAAAGTACATTTTGTAACAGTTTAGAGTCCCCCCCCCCCCTTTGTTAATCCCGTTATTTTGACACATCCATTCTTTAGACACTAAAAAAGCTATCTGATCAGTTCCCAAGTTATATAAGGTAGAGTGTGTAATGATATAGAGTTGCCTCCCTTTGATACTAGAAGATACTAATCTTGTTATCAGGTGTAATATGTTTATTCCCCTGTGGAGATTTGGCGACCTGATCAGTCTCCTGGTAACATAGAACACAAATGATACCATTGTCGCCGGGTCACATAACGTTTTAGTTTATGTGTTTTGTGTGGAAGTTTATATGTACTCTTGAGGCCAGCCTCACAACTCAATGCCATGCTGCACTATAGTGTTACATATATAAAGTTAAGGATATTTTTAAAATCGATCTATCTCTGAATCCTAAAATTTATAGTGACTGCATCAGGCTTTGACACTAAAAAGAATTTATGTAAGTCAAAACTGAGGTAAGACATGAAATGTTCAGAGCTACCTAGTATTGTAGGATATTAAGAGTTCCCCAAAGCTTGGCTGTTTGTAGGACCAGAGATCCTCTCAGCAAGACCAATTGTAGGATATTTTGAGTTTCCCAAAGCCTGGCTGTTTGTAGGACCAGAGATCCTCTCAGCAAGACCAATTGTAGGATATTTTGAGTTCCCCAAAGCCTGGCTGTTTGTAGGACTAGAGATCCTCTCAGCAAGACTAATTGTAGGATATTTTGAGTTCCCCAAAGCCTGGCTGTTTGTAGGACCAGATATCCTCTCAGCAAGACCAATTGTAGGATATTTTGAGTTCCCCAAAGCCTGGCTGTTTGTAGGACCAGATATCCTCACAGCAAGACCAATTGTAGGATATTTTGAGTTCCCCAAAGCCTGGCTGTTTGTAGGACCAGATATCCTCACAGCCAGACCAATTGTAGGATATTTTTGAGTTTCCCAAAGCCTGGCTGTTTGTAGGACCAGATATCCTCTCAGCCAGATCAATTGTAGGATATTTTGAGTTCCCCAAAGCCTGGCTGTTTGTAGGACCAGATATCCTCTCAGCAAGACCAATTGTAGGATATTTTGAGTTCCCCAAAGCCTGGCTGTTTGTAGGACTAGAGATCCTCTCAGCAAGACCAATTGTAGGATATTTTGAGTTCCCCAAAGCCTGGCTGTTTGTAGGACCAGATATCCTCACAGCAAGACCAATTGTAGGATATTTTGAGTTCCCCAAAGCCTGGCTGTTTGTAGGACCAGATATCCTCACAGCAAGACCAATTGTAGGATATTTTGAGTTTCCCAAAGCCTGGCTGTTTGTAGGACCAGATATCCTTTCAGCCAGATCAATTGTAGGATATTTTGAGTTCCCCAAAGCCTGGCTGTTTGTAGGACCAGATATCCTCTCAGCCAGATCAATTGTAGGATATTTTGAGTTTCCCAAAGCCTGGCTGTTTGTAGGACTAGATATCCTCACAGCAAGACCAATTGTAGGATATTTTGAGTTTCCCAAAGCCTGGCTGTTTGTAGGACCAGATATCCTCTCAGCCAGATCAATTGTAGGATATTTTGAGTTCCCCAAAGCCTGGCTGTTTGTAGGACCAGAGATCCTCTCAGCAAGACCAATTGTAGGATATTTTGAGTTTCCCAAAGCCTGGCTGTTTGTAGGACCAGAGATCCTCAGCCAGGCCAATTTGTAGGACCAAAGATCCTCTCAGCCAGACCAATTGTAGAACCAGAGATCCTCAAAGCCTGGTTGTTTGTAGGATCAGAGATCCTCACAGCAAGACCAATTGTAGGACATTTTGAGTTTCCCAAAGCCTGGCTGTTTGTAGGACCAGAGATCCTCTCAGCCAGATCAATTGTAGAACCAGAGATCCTCAAAGCCTGGCTGTTTGTAGGATCAGAGATCATCACAGCCAGACCAATTGTAGGATATTTAGAGTTCCCCAAAGCTTGGCTGTTTGTAGGACCAAAGATCCTCTCAGAGAGACCAATTGTAGGACCAGAGATCCTCAAAGCCCGGCTGTTTGTAGGACCAGAGATCCTCACAGTCAGACCAATTGTAAGATATTTAGAGTTCCCCAAAGCTTGGTTGTTTGTAGGACCAGAGATCCTCAGCCAGGCCAATTTGTAGGACCAAAGATCCTCTCAGCCAGACCAATTGTAGAACCAGAGATCCTCAAAGCCTGGTTGTTTGTAGGATCAGAGATCCTCACAGCAAGACCAATTGTAGGATATTTTGAGTTTCCCAAAGCCTGGCTGTTTGTAGGACCAGATATCCTCTCAGCCAGATCAATTGTAGGATATTTTGAGTTTCCCAAAGCCTGGCTGTTTGTAGGACCAGATATCCTCTCAGCAAGACCAATTGTAGGATATTTTGAGTTTCCCAAAGCCTGGCTGTTTGTAGGACCAGAGATCCTCTCAGCCAGATCAATTGTAGAACCAGAGATCCTCAAAGCCTGGCTGTTTGTAGGATCAGAGATCATCACAGCCAGACCAATTGTAGGATATTTAGAGTTCCCCAAAGCTTGGCTGTTTGTAGGACCAAAGATCCTCTCAGAGAGACCAATTGTAGGACCAGAGATCCTCAAAGCCCGGCTGTTTGTAGGACCAGAGATCCTCACAGTCAGACCAATTGTAAGATATTTAGAGTTCCCGAAAGCTTGGTTGTTTGTAGGACCAGAGATCCTCAGCCAGGCCAATTTGTAGGACCAAAGATCCTCTCAGCCAGACCAATTGTAGGACCAGTGATCCTCTCAGCCAGACCAATTGTAGGACCAGTGATCCTTTCAGCCAGACCAATTGTAGGATCAGAGATCCTCAGCCAGGCCAATTGTAGGACTAGGGATCCTCAAAGCCCGGCTGTTTGTAGGACCAGAGATCCTCACAGTCAGACCAATTGTAAGATATTTAGAGTTCCCCAAAGCTTGGTTGTTTGTAGGACCAGAGATCCTCAGCCAGGCCAATTTGTAGGACCAATGATCCTCTCAGGCAGACCAATTGTAGGCTAAAGATCCTCTCAGCCAGACCAATTGTAGGACCATAGATCCCCAGTCAGGCCAATTGTAGGACCAAAGATCCTCTCAGCTAGACCAATTGTAGGACCATAGATCCCCAGCCAGGTCAATTGTAGGACCAAAGATCCCCTCAGCAAGACCAATTGTAGGACCAAAGATCCTCTCAGCCAGACCAATTGTAGGACCATAGATCCCCAGCCAGGCCAATTTCAGCCAGACCAATTGTAGGACCAGGGATTGTATTCGTCAGACCAATTGTAGGACCAGAGATCCTATCTGCCAGACCAATTGTAGGACCAAAGATCCTCTCAGCCAGACCAATTGTAGGACCAGAGATCCTCTCAGCCAGACCAATTGTAGGACCAGGGATCCTATCAGCCAGACCAATTGTAGGACCAGAGATCCTCTCAGCCAGACCAATTGTAGGACCAGGGATCCTATCAGCCAGACCAATTGTAGGACCTTGAGGGATCCTATCGGCCAGACCAATTGTAGGACCAGAGACCCTCACAGCCAGGCCGTTTGTAGGACCAGAGATCCTCTCATCTACGTCAAATGTAGGACTAATCTGAGATCCTCATCGCCATGCCGTTTGTCGGTTGAAAGATCCTCCCAGCCAGGTAGAGGACTCTTAGTATTGCCTGACGGTTGCTCTGTACTTATACCAGCCACTCACTATAGCTGTAGGGCTGCTGACCCGGACTTGTTCTGTGAAACCATACAGGTTTGCTGTTATTGAACCTTCATCACAATCTGACAAGATATTGTCTCTCTGGCTTTCTGATTCCATTTCATGTATGACTGGGCCTACTCATTGTCCATATGATGGGGTCTGATGATTGTGTCTGATGATCGTGTTCGATGTGTGTTATTATGTGCTGGTCATGATTCAGCCGTACCCTAAAGCTTCAATATGTATCAGTTAAATCACCATTAACATCTCCAAAAGAGGCCAGATGATTGGTTAAGATAGAGGACTCAGGCCTCTGTGGTTCACATAGAGGACTCAGGCCCCTGTGGTTCACATAGAGGACTCAGGCCCCTGTTTGGAAATTCCTATTGTGAATTTGACAGCTTAGAAATATTCTGAAATGAAAATGAAATGTGGTCTTGTTGATTGTCTCCATGGAAATAAGATAGAGAAAAAGAGTATCCACATTGATTTTCTGACTGATATACTTTGTTCTGTTTAGTGTCACATTATTTCCTTAGTTTTCTGGCTAATGTAAAACCTTAATTTGATTTACGACATTTTCCTAACTTTGTTTTAAGAAAGTTAAATTGATTCTATCTTTGTCATTATTTCAAACCTCTTATTTTTACCCCCACTAATTACAGTCAATATGAGTTACCTGAGCTCTATAATGTAGCCGTTGGGATCCCTAAGTATTATATTGTACAAAATGTGGTCGGGTCAAACAAAATACTTTTAATGATTCAAAATCTTTGGCTGAAGTTAAAGTAAACTAGTTTTAACTGTAGAGCACTCAAAGAAGTTACCTACTGTTCACTCCCAGTATGATCTATTCTGTCTTTGCATTTTACAGAGTTAGCTCCCTTGCGGGTAGGTATCGATTGTTACGTCATTATTTCGTGAGCGCAATTCACATTGTTTTCTCCGAAACGTATGACATCACGCTCCCAAACACATAACGTCACAATCAATACCTACCCGCAAGTGCAGATAACTCTGTAATATGCATATTCGGAATATACTGCATCAGTGGGCCCTCCATAATCCAAACTCTTGAGTGACTCCAACCCAAATTAATCGTCCTGACCGCATGTACACATGTTTAGTTAGTTAGTTAGTCTATAAAAGAATCTGTTACCAGATAATTCCCTTTGGATTGTGGATTTTCCAGGACTAACATTCTCCAAATTATTGCGAGTCCACTGTATTTATCTGTGATGTACAGATATTGGGAATAAAATGAATGCATTGGATGCATCAAAAGCTCCCCATTAAGAAATGGGTGATAGACATTGTGTGTTGTTTTTTTGGCTGGTTTTCTGAAGGATCTACAGATACTGTCTCTCAAGGCAACTCAATAAAATACCATCTTGTGGGATTCTTTTATCATTGATTTGTATTTCCCTGTAGTAACAAGCTATAGCTTCAGGTCTGTTGAGTTTATTTTAACAGAGATGTTTAAGTAATTGTGAGATCTGAAGACTTGTTTTTCCATTTCATTTGTACAATATGTGACAAGTAATATCAAAGTCTTTGTATTGATGTAAGTCTGGACAATGAATTCTTTATTAAATTGCTGCATGATACACTGATATTCTGTGATACATGCAATTAACTGATTTATGTTTTACATCAGGGAGTCATCTTTGGCAAAATAAGAAATTAATTCATGAAAATATATAATATTCAGCTTTCTGCTTAACTTTGTGAATATTCAGATTAGAAAAATATGTGCAGTTGTTTAATAATATATAGACTTTGATTTATTTTGGAGGTTTATTTATATATGCATAATGAGCAATAAACACATTTAGACAATAGGGATTTAGCCTTAACATTAAAGTGTCAATTTCTTGAAACAAACTTAGTCAAGAACTGACTTTAGTCAAAATGTTTTTACATAAGAAAAAGAAAAAACTATTGACTCCAGGTGCACTTTTGGTTCAGGAAATTGGAGCCTGGTAGTCAAACTAAGTCTAATACTGCCAGTTCTAGGCTACTGTCCATGTCTGACCCACATAAAATTATCCAATATTGAATTGATTTACTTGGTTATATTTATCTTTGGTTTTTCATCCTTATGTAACATTATGATTGTTATTGATAACCCTGAGCCATTAAACTTCAGTCCTATATAACATTAAGATTGATGACTGAGCCTATTAAACTTAGTCCTATATAACATTATGATTGTTATTGATGACTGAGCCTATTAAACTTCAGCCTATATAACATTATGATTGTTATTGATGACTGAGCCTATTAAACTTCAGTTCTATATAACATTATGATTGTTATTGATGACTGGGCCTATTAAAATTCAGCCCTTTATAACATTATGATTGTTATTGATGACTGAGCCTATTAAACTTGAGCCCTCTATAACATTATGATTGTTATTGATGACTGAGCCTATTAAACTTCAGCTTTGTATAACATTATGATTGTTATTGATGACTGGGCCTATTAAAATTCAGCCCTTTATAACATTATGATTGTTATTGATGACTGAGCCTATTAAACTTGAGCCCTCTATAACATTATGATTGTTATTGATGACTGAGCCTATTAAACTTCAGCCCTATATAACATTATGATTGCTATTGATGACTGAGCCTATTAAACTTCAGCCCTTTATAACATTATGATTGCTATTGATGACTGGGCCTATTAAACTTCAGCTTTGTATAACATTATGATTGCTATTGATGGCTGAGCCTATTAAACTTCAGTTCTATATAACATTATGATTGTTATTGATGACTGAGCCTATTAAACTTCAGTTCTATATAACATTATGATTGTTATTGATGACTGAGCCTATTAAACTTCAGTTCTATATAACATTATGATTGTTATTGATGACTGAGCCTATTAAACTTCAGTTCTATATAACATTATGATTGTTATTGATAACTGAGCCTATTAAACTTGAGCCCTCTATAACATTATGATTGTTATTGATGACTGAGCCTATTAAACTTCAGCCCTCTATAACATTATGATTATGATTGTTATTGATGACTGAGCCTATTAAACTTCAGCCCTATATAACATTATGATTGTTATTGATGACTGAGCTTATTAAACTTCAGCCCTATATAACATTATGATTGTTATTGATGACTGAGCCTATTAAACTTCAGTCCTATATAACATTATGATTGTTATTGATAACCCTGAGCCTATTAAACTTCAGTTCTATATAACATTATATGATTGTTATTGATGACTGGGCCTATTAAAATTCAGCCCTTTATAACATTATGATTGTTATTGATGACTGAGCCTATTAAACTTGAGCCCTCTATAACATTATGATTGTTATTGATGACTGAGCCTATTAAACTTCAGCTTTGTATAACATTATGATTGTTATTGATGACTGGGCCTATTAAAATTCAGCCCTTTATAACATTATGATTGTTATTGATGACTGAGCCTATTAAACTTGAGCCCTCTATAACATTATGATTGTTATTGATGACTGAGCCTATTAAACTTCAGCCCTATATAACATTATGATTGCTATTGATGACTGAGCCTATTAAACTTCAGCCCTTTATAACATTATGATTGCTATTGATGACTGAGCCTATTAAACTTCAGCTTTGTATAACATTATGATTGCTATTGATGGCTGAGCCTATTAAACTTCAGTTCTATATAACATTATGATTGCTATTGATGACTGAGCCTATTAAACTTCAGCTTTGTATAACATTATGATTGCTATTGATGGCTGAGCCTATTAAACTTCAGTTCTATATAACATTATGATTGTTATTGATGACTGAGCCTATTAAACTTCAGTTCTATATAACATTATGATTGTTATTGATGACTGAGCATATTAAACTTCAGTTCTATATAACAATATGATTGTTATTGATGACTGAGCCTATTAAACTTCAGTTCTATATAACATTATGATTGTTATTGATGACTGAGCCTATTAAACTTCAGTTCTATATAACATTATGATTGTTATTGATAACTGAGCCTATTAAACTTGAGCCCTCTATAACATTATGATTGTTATTGATGACTGAGCCTATTAAACTTCAGCCCTATATAACATTATGATTGTTATTGATGACTGAGCCTATTAAACTTCAGCCCTATATAACATTATGATTGTTATTGATGACTGAGCCTATTAAACTTCAGTCCTATATAACATTATGATTGTTTTTGATGACTGAACCTATTAAACTTCAGTCCTATATAACATTATGATTGTTATTAGGGCCCCGCATCGAGATGCGGGTGCCCTATAGTAATCAGGTTGTCTGTCTGTCTGTCCGTCCGTCCGTCTGTCCGTTTTTTTTCTTTTGCACATTAATGATGGAAGGGAGTGGAGTATTTTCCCCATATTTTACATGATGATTCCCCATCCATCCTAGATCTGCTTGGTAATTTTTCAGGCTGAAATTAAATTAAAAAATCGGCCATCTTGGATTTTAACATTTAAAAAAATCACAATGTTGTTGCTCTTAACTGATAAACATTTTGTTATAACATTATGATGCAAAGTTGTTCAGAATTAAACAAGGAGTTGACTGTCCAAAGGTAAGGTCATGGGCCAAGGTTACTAAGTCAAAGGTCAAGGTCAAATTTATTTGAGTTAATTGTATGCTCTTAATGTAATGTTAGCTTGGAATCAGGATTCAAGTTAAATACTTGGAAGACTTTTTCCAAAGAATTATAATAATGTACCATCATCGGTTTCCCAATTAATGTTGACATTAATTATTTATTAGCAACATATAGCTAACACGGAAGAATTTGTTGTCAAAATACTACTTTTCCACTTAAGCACGTCAGACACATAGCGGGGCCCTTTCTGACGTGTCAGTGTTCTAGTTGATGGCTGAGCCTATTAAACTTCAGTCCTATATAACATTATGATTGTTATTGATGACTGAGCCTATTAAACTTCAGCCCTATATAACATTATGATTGCTATTGATGACTGAGCCTATTAAACTTCAGCCCTATATAACATTATGATTGCTATTGATGACTGAGCCTATTAAACTTCAGTTCTATATAACATTATGATTGCTATTGATGACTGAGCCTATTAAACTTCAGTTCTATATAATATTATGATTGCTATTGATGACTGAGTCTATTAAACTTCAGCCCTATATAACATTATGATTGTTATTGATGACTGAGCCTATTAAACTTCAGTTCTATATAACATTATGATTGTTATTGATGACTGAGCCTATTAAACTTCAGCCCTATATAACATTATGATTGCTATTGATGACTGAGTCTATTAAACTTCAGCCCTATATAACATTATGATTGTTATTGATGACTGAGCCTATTAAGCTTCAGCGCTATATAACATTATGGTTGCTATTGATGACTGAGCCTATTAAACTTCAGCCCTGTATAACATTATGGTTGCTATTGATGACTGAGCCTATTAAACTTCAGCCCTATATAACATTATGATTGCTATTGATGACTGAGTCTATTAAACTTCAGCCCTATATAACATTATGATTGTTATTGATGACTGAGCCTATTAAGCTTCAGCGCTATATAACATTATGGTTGCTATTGATGACTGAGCCTATTAAACTTCAGCCCTGTATAACATTATGGTTGCTATTGATGACTGAGCTTATTAAACTTCAGCCCTATATAACATTATGATTGCTATTGATGACTGAGCCTATTAAACTTCAGCCCTATATAACATTATGATTGTTATTGATGACTGAGCCTATTAAACTTCAGTTCTATATAACATTATGATTGCTATTGATGACTGAGCCTATTAAACTTCAGCCCTATATAACATTATGATTGTTATTGATGACTGAGCCTATTAAACTTCAGTTCTATATAACATTATGATTGCTATTGATGACTGAGCCTATTAAACTTCAGTTCTATATAACATTATGGTTGCTATTGATGACTGAGCCTATTAAACTTCAGCCCTCTATAACATTATGATTGTTATTGATGACTGAGCCTATTAAACTTGAGTCCTATAAAACATTATGATTGCTAATGATGACTGAGCCTATTAAACTTCAGCCTTGTATAACATTATGATTGTTATTGATGACTGAGCCTATTAAACTTGAGTCCTATATAACTTTATGATTGTTATTGATGACTGAGCCTATTAAACATGAGCCTTGTATAACATTATGATTGTTATTGATGACTGAGCCTATTAAACTTCAGCCCTGTATAACATTATGGTTGCTATTGATGACTGAGCCTATTAAACTTCAGCCCTGTATAACATTATGATTATTATTGATGACTGAGCCTATTAAACTTCAGTCCTATATAATATTATGATTGCTATTGATGACTGAGCCTATTAAACTTCAGCCCTATATAACATTATGATTGCTATTGATGACTGAGCCTATTAAACTTCAGCCCTATATAACATTATGATTGCTATTGATGACTGAGCCTATTAAACTTCAGTTCTATATAACATTATGATTGTTATTGATGACTTGACCTATTAAACTTCAGCCTTGTATAATATTATGATTGCTATTGATGACTGAGCCTATTAAACTTGAGCCCTATATAACATTATGATTGCTATTGATGACTGAGGCTATTAAACTTCAGTTCTATATAACATTATGATTGGTATTGATGGCTGAGCCTATTAAACTTCAGTTCTATATAACATTATGATTGTTATTGATGGCTGAGCCTATTAAACTTCAGCCCTATATAACATTATGATTGTTATTGATGACTGAGCTTATTAACTTTAACCAGAACTGGCTTTAGATAGAAGAAGATTAAGATGTTTATAATGATAACAATATTGATATCTCTTGTTGTTTACATGTACCGTAATAACATATTATTATTGTTTTTATCTTTCCAGGTAAGTGAAACTTGTGGGATTGAATCACAGGTCAGGTGAGAACATCTTAAAACTCTGAGTTGTCTGAAAATTCAAGTCAACTTGCTATTTAATTAACTAATATACAGTAAAACCTGTTATAAAAGACACTAAAGGACAGACTCATCTACTCCATTTGGTGTGATTTACTTACATAGTAACAGTAATAATTGATGGATCACCAGCTGTCAGTCATAACGCCCAGTTACCGAAATTGACTTTACGTTTTGTAAATGGGTATGACACTAGTTATGACATTGAATAGGTATACATGCGTTTGCAAGCATGAGGAGTGGCAACATACATATTGGAGATCTGTCAATTGACCTCTGTATAAAGGACACCTTTTTATTAAGGACATTGTCCTTTGTCTTTGGGAGTTTTGCAGACTGTTATAGCGTCAGGATTATTGGGAGTCCACTTAATAGTGTAAAGGCTGGTGGTAACTAGCAAACATTTTACAATAAACATGTAATACTCAAGTTTCACAACATGTAGAAGTTTCTATGGTGATGTCACTGCTCCATGTTGAGATGTTCTAGCCTCAACTGTGTAGTATAAAGGTTCATGAGTGATTGTGTCAGACTAGCTGCTCCATTGGCTTTAGAGTGACCGGAAGATGGACAATTACCATAAGTTTTATTCAGCTTTTGGTAAATTTCAGGAATCAAGAAAGTTTTGTATTAATAGTGGTTTAAATTATGATTACAGCGAACAAAATTTTGATGGCAATATCAAACAACTTAATCATAGAGTATCTTTTTGGCATCGTAGGTTTTCTTATTGGATTGATATCAACAGACCATTGAATCATTTCTTACATTGACGTTGATGTGCCATTTAATATGTCAGTTTTTAATCTGATAACATTTGACCACGATTTTGGGATTTTTTGCCTCTACAGCTCTCACTGAATCTCATTTAATTGACCTAAATCTTTTGGCAATCCAGTTTGAAAATGGTTCTCGTTGCAGCAAAATTGACCTAAATTTTCAGGCTCTTGTGGTCTTTTGTAATTTGTAATAGTCTATTTGCTTTGTTGTTGGTGTATGTCTATAGTAATCTTGAGAAAGTGCTTACAGATCTTATCTCATACTCAATTAGAGTTTACATCAGATACCATAGAAATAGATTCTATCTCACTGCTGATTCACTTCCAAGTTCAAGGCCAAGCATATGACCTAAATTTTTGTTCAAATAATATTAAATCTGACGTTTTTGGCATTTCTCATTCCAGTTTCAAATTTGATATTTGTCATGAAAAATTTATTTTGGATCAGAGTTACTTTGGAATCTCAGGTTTTAAAAAATGAATATTTAAATGTTGTTTTATTTGTGTATCTGGTAAATGTTTGTGTTCATTGCTATAGTATTAAAGATAATAATTGTCAGTGTGAGGTATTGGATTGGAATAGGTTTCCATTAGATTCTATAAAAGTAGCTGTAGAGGGGTTGACACCAACAATAATTGTTTTTGACGTGTGTACAATCACAACCCCAGTTTTATGTTCCCTATTATAATTCTGTCCATATTACACAATGGCTTCTGATAAAAAAAAAATCAATTCCCAACAACAGGTGGATGGAAACAATGGCAGGCCTGCAGGTCTCAGACAGGTTTGGTGGGTTGTTATCCTCAACTTGTAGTTTTTTTAACGGTGGAGAAAGCCTGATAAACTGAAAGAACATGCCAACTCATATGGAGATAAAGCGTAGACTTTGTTATACGACCTTGAGCTTGAAGCTTATTGGAGTGGATGGTTCGATGTCATCTACCTTAACTGACTTTGTGTACTCATCACACATTAGTCAGTCATAGAAACATGTCACTCGTATTCTTCATGACATATTAATCTATTACAGAAGACATGCTTTCTCTCTTTTGATCCACATGATCATGATGTAAAAAAATTGTAGGTTCAAGTCACGAGAGTAGAGGTCTACTGGTGGAATGTTAGCCAATATAACCACTCACGAACCAAGTTACAAGGGTAGAGGTCTACTGGTGGAATGTAAGCCATTATAACCACTCATGAACCAAGTTACAAGGGTAGAGGTCTACTGGTGGAGTATTAGCCAATATAACCACTCACGAACCAAGTTACAAGGGTAGACGTCTACTGGTGGAATGTTAGCCAATATAACCACTCACAAACCAAGTTACAAGGGTAGAGGTCTACTGGTGGAAATTTAGCCATTATAACCACTCACGAACCAAGGTACAAGGGTAGAGGTCTACTGGTGGAAATTTAGCCATTATAACCACTCACGAACCAAGTTACAAGGGTAGAGGTCTACTGGTGGAATGTTAGCCAATATAACCACTCACGAACCAAGTTACAAGGGTAGAGGTCTACTGGTGGAGTATTAGCCAATATAACCACTCACGAACCAAGTTACAAGGGTAGAGGTCTACTGGTGGAATATTAGCCATTATAACCACTCACGAACCAAGTTACAAGGGTAGAGGTCTACTGGTGGAATGTTAGCCAATATAACCACTCACGAACCAAGTTACAAGGGTAGAGGTCAACTGGTGGAATATAAGCCATATATTATAACCACTCATGAACCAAGTTACAAGGGTAGAGGTCTACTGGTAGAATGTTAGCCAATATAACCACTCACGAACCAAGTTACAAGGGTAGAGGTCTACTGGTGGAATGTTAGCCAATATAACCACTCACGAACCAAGTTACAAGGGTAGAGGTCTACTTGTGGAATGTCAGCCAATATAACCTATCATGAACCAAGTTACAAGGGTAGAGGTCTACTGGTGGAATGTTAGCCAATATAACCACTCACGAACTAAGTTACAAGGGTAGAGGTCTACTGGTGGAATGTTAGTCAAATATAACCACTCACGAACCAAGTTACAAGGGTAGAGGTCTACTGGTGGAATGTTAGCCAATATAACCACTCACGAACCAAGTTACAAGGGTAGAGGTCTACTGGTGGAAATTTAGCCATTATAACCACTCACGAACCAAGTTACAAGGGTAGAGGTCTACTGGTGGAATGTTAGCCAATATAACCACTCACGAACCAAGTTACAAGGGTAGAGGTCTACTGGTGGAATGTTAGCCAATATAACCACTCACGAACCAAGTTACAAGGGTAGAGGTCTACTGGTGGAATGTTAGCCAATATAACCACTCACGAACCAAGTTACAAGGGTAGAGGTCTACTGGTGGAATGTTAGCCAATATAACCACTCACGAACCAAGTTACAAGGGTAGAGGTCTACTGGTGGAATGTTAGCCTATATAACCACTCACGAACCAAGTTACAAGGGTAGAGGTCTACTGGTGGAATGTCAGCCTATATAACCACTCACGAACCAAGTTACAAGGGTAGAGGTCTACTGGTGGAATGTCAGCCATTATAACCACTCACGAACCAAGTTACAAGGGTAGAGGTCTACTGGTGGAATGTCAGCCTATATAACCACTCACGAACCAAGTTACAAGGGTAGAGGTCTACTGGTGGAATGTCAGCCATTATAACCACTCACGAACCAAGTTACAAGGGTAGACGTCTACTGGTGGAATGTTAGCCAATATAACCACTCACGAACCAAGTTACAAGGGTAGAGGTCTACTGGTGGAATGTTAGCCAATATAACCACTCACGAACCAAGTTACAAGGGTAGAGGTCTACTGGTGGAATATAAGCCATATATTAATAACCACTCATGAACCAAGTTACAAGGGTAGAGGTCTACTGGTAGAATGTTAGCCAATATAACCATTCACGAACCAAGTTACAAGGGTAGAGGTCTACTGGTGGAATGTTAGCCATTATAACCACTCATGAACCAAGTTACAAGGGTAGAGGTCTACTGGTGGAATGTTAGCCAATATAACCACTCACGAACCAAGTTACAAGGGTAGAGGTCTACTGGTGGAATGTTAGCCAATATAACCACTCACGAACCAAGTTACAAGGGTAGAGGTCTACTGGTGGAATGTTAGCCAATATAACCACTCACGAACCAAGTTACAAGGGTAGAGGTCTACTGGTGGAATGTTAGCCAATATAACCACTCACGAACCAAGTTACAAGGGTAGAGGTCTACTGGTGGAATGTTAGCCATTATAACCACTCACGAACCAAGGTACAAGGGTAGAGGTCTACTGGTGGAAATTTAGCCATTATAACCACTCACGAACCAAGTTACAAGGGTAGAGGTCTACTGGTGGAATGTTAGCCAATATAACCACTCACGAACCAAGTTACAAGGGTAGAGGTCTACTGGTGGAATGTTAGCCAATATAACCACTCACGAACCAAGTTACAAGGGTAGAGGTCAAGTGGTAGAATGTCAGCCATTATAATTTTTAACCACTCACGAACCAAGTTACAAGGGTAGAGGTCTACTGGTGGAATGTCAGCCTATATAACCACTCACGAACCAAGTTACAAGGGTAGAGGTCTACTGGTGGAATGTCAGCCAATATAACCACTCACGAACCAAGTTACAAGGGTAGAGGTCTACTGGTGGAATGTTAGCCAATATAACCACTCACAAACCAAGTTACAAGGGTAGAGGTCTACTGGTGGAATATTAGCCAATATAACCACTCACGAACCAAGTTACAAGGGTAGAGGTCTACTGGTGGAATGTCAGCCATTATAACCACTCATGAACCAAGTTACAAGGGTAGAGGTCTACTGGTGGAATGTTAGCCAATATAACCACTCACGAACCAAGTTACAAGGGTAGAGGTCTACTGGTGGAATGTTAGCCTATATAACCACTCATGAACCAAGTTACAAGGGTAGAGGTCTACTGGTGGAATATTAGCCAATATAACCACTCACGAACCAAGTTACAAGGGTAGAGGTCAACTGGTAGAATGTCAGCCATTATAATTTTTAACCACTCATGAACCAAGTTACAAGGGTAGATGTCTAGTTAGATGAGGAATGGTGGTAGATTGTAGGGAGATACTCACTCAAAACATGTGGTACAAAGAGTTGGAGATTTCATGATGAAATTTACGACCCCATTGTCATTTACTTTTAGGTTGTTGCTTACATGTTATTGTTGGCTTATAATGGTGCAGTATCATAGATATCGCATTTAGAGTAACTTAAAAAATGACCGTCAATCAAAGTCAGTGAATTAGTGGCTAATGGGACAATACAAGGTACATATTATTGTACATACAAAAGTGACTGTCATTGAAAGTCATTGGTAGTGATTTGACTTCCCTAGAGTCAGTTTTCCTCTCATGATAAAAACAATTAGATGCCGTCCTGGGGTGAGAGTATAGCCGTTTGTTAGGGAGATGCCATACATCCCAGTTCACAGGGATTAATGGCTTCTAGTGTTTGATTGGTCGATATCTAGGTCAGTTTCTAGACTTTAAATGGGAGAGTGATTTCCGGACTTGGATCTGATGGACTAGTCGTATGAGTTATGGGATTGTAATGGTAACGTGAAGGAAATTGGATACGATGTTGATGTCAGTACAGAACCTGTTGTGAGTTGAGCTGTAGGCAAGGATAGTCAACTTTATCTCAAATTACATAAAATTATATCAGTATAAGTTATATCAATATATTATATCAGGTAAGATTATATCAGTATTCTATAAACTATATCAATACACAATTATATCAGTATAAATAATATCAATGTAATATGTCAGTATAAAATTATAACAATGAAAAAAATTATGTTAGTATAAATTGTATCAATGTAAAACTGTAAAATTGTATTAGTATAAAATTGTATCGACATAAAAGTTAATATCAAATAAATATAAATTGAGTTTGGTACTGAAGATATTTTTAACTGATTCAAATCATCTGTGGAAAGGAATTCTTTTTGCTTTAATTATCATTTTTGATATAATTAATTTGAAGGTTTGTACAAATTCACTATCAAGTTCCATATCAATCATAAAGTGTCTTAAAGGTGTAAGAATCTATTCTATTGTAGCTGTAACAGTTTCTATTATTGTAAATGTAAAAGTTTCTATTATTGTATATGTAAAAGTTTATATTATTAGGGCCCCGCATCGAGATGCGGGTGCCCTATAGTAATCAGGTTGTCCGTCCGTCTGTCCGTCCGTCTGTCCGTTTTTTTTCTTTTGCACATTAATGATGGAAGGGAGTGGAGTATTTTCCCCATATTTTACTTGATGATTCCCCATCCATCCTAGATCTGCTTGGTAATTTTTCAGGCTGAAATTAAATTAAAAAATCGGCCATCTTGGATTTTAACATTTAAAAAAATCACAATGTTGTTGCTCTTAACTGATAAACATTTTGTTATAACATTATGATGCAAAGTTGTTCAGAATTAAACAAGGAGTTGACTGTCCAAAGGTAAGGTCATGGGCCAAGGTTACTAAGTCAAAGGTCAAGGTCAAATTTAAAAAAATTATTTTCTCATGAACATTTTGCTACAACATTTATAATGAAGCAGAGTTGTTCAGAATTAAACAAGAAGTCAACTCACCAAAGTTTTGACTGACCAAAGGTAAGATCATGGGGTCACTGCATCAAAGGTTGTGGACACATTTTCCATTTTTGGACTTATTAACAATTTGTTATGGCATAATAAATAAAATTATTCATTGCTTAATATATTAATTAAAGTCAATATGATTTGAATCAAAATGGCTACATGATATGATTAGAATCAAAAAGGATTCAAGTTAAATACTTGGAAGACTTTTTCCAAAGAATTATAATAATGTACCATCATCGGTTTCCCAATTAATGTTGACATTAATTATTTATTAGCAACATATAGCTAACACGGAAGAATTCGTTGTCAAAATACCACTTTTTCACTTAAGCACGTCAGACACATAGCGGGGCCCTTTCTGACGTGTCAGTGTTCTAGTTGTAGATGTAAAAGTATCCATTATTGTAGCTGTAAAAGTATCTATTTTTTTAGCTGTAAAAGTATCTAATATTTTAGCAGCAACAGTATCCCATTATTTCAGCCTTTTGAGAGTAAAGTAGTAAGTATTTAGTGTTATTTGTACAGACGTGAGTGTGCCGATGGATCTCCCCCACACAACCTAACCAGTCTATATAAACTATATTATATAGGGTACACTGTAATGCTCTTATTGACACAGTTTGCACACAGAAGTGACTTTGACAAATCTAGTTATTGGAAATATGGAGATTTATTATTGACGTCTTCAGGTTCTCCATAGGTCGTTTTTTTTTAAGACAAGACATGTAGAAATGGGGTTCTTTTAAATATGAAAGTGTATAAGAGAAACATGAGGTTGATATGTCAAGGGGGAATTTTCCTTCAATGATTGGAAAGGGTATTTTATATTTGTAGAATAGGAGGAAATGATTGTAGGAACAGAGAGGACATGTTTGTGTCTAATATAAGCCCGTGGAAATATGTCGCTGATGACATTAAGGGGAAATCATTTGCCTTATAGAAATGGAGGAACATTATTGCATGAAACAATTTTATGGGAAAACCTCTTCCATCTAGAAAAGGAGGTAAATATTATATCTTCTAGAAAATCTGGGGAAAATTGTTTCCCAATTAATAAAATTGAAAAGTAAATATTTGTCTTAAGCAACATGGAGCTACCAGCAATTAATACAGATCTGATAGATTGATCCCCTAAAAACACAAAATAAATCTTTATTTAGCATTTGTGTTCTTTGAATTTATCATATTCATCTTATACTAAGTTATAGTCAATGTATTATTCTTATATTGTTTATAAGTTTAAAAGGGACACTTTATTGAAGTCCGAGTCTTTGAGATAACAAATTTATCAATATGAAGCAATGTAATAACGTCAGATACTTTAACATGATTTCTAAAACATTTTTTTTTTAAAATTTTGTGAGTAATTTGATCTTATTATTGCAAACCATTAGAACTGATTTAAAGTCTTCTTACGTAATAACAAAACATTTTAAGATTTTGAAGTTAAATATTTTAGCTTCATGGCTGTAAAGCTCACACTACGAGGTGATAAATACAATTTGTGCGTAGTTGAAGTTTAGCTTCAAAAGACCTAGATGATTAATCTGAAGATAAATCTCACAGAACATTTCAAAACTTAATCTGTAGAGAATTCATAAAAGAGAAGATTGATTACAAGTAAAAATGATGTCACTTTAACAGACAAGTAAATGCCAAACAAAAATTCAAAGTGTTCACAGCTTCTAGGATAAGAGCATCTCTGGGGAATGGAGAAGGTGATATATATTGACTAGGAAGTACATGGACTTGACTGGTTGTGTTCCAATGTCTATAGAACCTGTGATAGGATGGCATCGCTGTGTCTGCCACTCCGCCATAGACTTTGGCGATCCGGAGGTTCTAATCAAGATACCAAATCATGTGCCCATACTAACTTACATGGATCTGTGTACAGAACATGTCTGATGTTTGGAATACTGAAGACATTGGACACAATACCAATCTGATTGAATAACGTCAAACCTATGTATAAAGATCATCTAAGGGTATGGTCTCTATAGCCAAGTGGTCTTTATACACAGGTCAAATTATAAATGACCCTGAATTTGGTATTCTAAAATGATCTTATTAAACAGGTGATCTTTCTATAAAGGTGGTCTCAACATTAAGGCAGGTTTGATTTATTTCTACTGTAAGAATTTTCAAAACAAATAAAAACTTCAGAACCTATGATAATGACCTAAAATTTGTGTATAAAGTCCTACCAATTTCATGTTATTGTATAAAGAGAATTTTATGAATTATTTCAGTAACATCTGGTGAGCCTCAGAAACCTTTGGAATAAAGAATGTTTCAATTTATACTTTTGAATTTATATGAAACATAAAAATTAAGAGAGAGAAAGAAAGAAAGAAAATAAGGGAAAGACATAAAAAATAATTCAATATGCCAAATGTTAATAGTTTGATGAATTTCAGAAATATATGTAGATCAATTTGAATAAAAAATTGTCTAAATTTTTCATGTTCATTTTTATACAATGGAATGTCAAACTGATACATATCTACAAAAAGTAACAAACAGAATTTCTGAGTTCCAATGATCAGATGTATAATGTAAGGAACTATCAGTCAATATACATGTATGTGTTTATAATGGTGGGATATAAATAGCTCCAAAAGTTAGAACAGAAATTATCTGCCTATATGTCTGAAAAAAAATGTTTAAAACTATTTATGGCATATTATATTATTTGGAATTGTGTAGAAATATTGCCGACTATTAACACCAAAAAACTAAATAATACATTTTGGATTGAATAATTTACAGTATATAATAGACTAAAAACTATAATTAATCTGAAGATTCTTAAAAAGTTTGTAAAGTAGGTAATAGAAATGACTTCATACCTTCCTTCCGTTACGTTAGGTATTAGTACTCCGCCTCCAGGTAAACACAATATTCCTCACCCTAGAATTCATCAACGTCTTAATTCTACTGAGGAGAGCAGTGACTGCAGATACGAGACCTAAGCACCTCACTGACAGAGACAATCCCCATTAAAATCAGTATACTCCATGTCCCATCAAGACTCGGCAACACTTGTGGCCGATTCATTAGACCAAGAAGACGGCAATGAATGGTGGATCGCTGGTTTTATTAGAGGTTGATTCAGAGCAAGGAGATTTGTTTTCAGCTGTCTCTCAAATCAATACTGTGTGATGTATGTAGAGGGGCCGTCCAATAATGTCGCCCTGGGCAAAAACATACACCAATATCCGGATTCGGGAGAGAGGGGGGGCCTTAGGTAAAAACATAATGTGGGGCCTTAGGTAAACACATATACCAATATCAGGGGTGTCTTTATATAATGTGGGGCCATAGGTAAACACGTATACAAATATCAGAGGAAGTCTGTATATAATGTGGGGCCTTAGGTAAAAAACATATACCATATCAGGGGAGTCTGTTAAACAATATACCTTAGGTAAACACATATAAATATTGGGAGCCTTAGGTAAACACATATACCAATATTAGGGGGTGTCTGTATATAATGTGGGGCCTAGGTAAACACATATACCAATATCAGGGGGATCTGTATATATTGTGGGGCCTTAGGTAAACACATATACCAATATCAGGGGAGTCTGTATATAATGTGGGGCCTTAGGTAAACACATATAGGGGAAGTCTTATATAGTGGGCCTAGGTAAAAAACAATCTGTATATAATGTGGGGCCTTAGGTAAACACATATACCCTTAAAACACATACCAATATCAGGGGGAGTCTGTATATAATGTGGGGCCTTAGGTAAACACATATACCAATATCAGGGGAGTCTGTATATAATGTGGGGCCTTAGGTAAACACATATCCAATATCAGGGGGAGTCTGTATATAATGTGGGGCCTTAGGTAAACACATATACCAATATCAGGGGGGTCTGTATATAATGTGGGGCCTTAGGTAAACACATATACCAATATCAGGGGAGTCTGTATATAATGTGGGGCCTTAGGTAAACACATATACCAATATCAGGGGAGTCTGTATATAATGTGGGGCCTTAGGTAGGTAAACACATATAATGTGGGGCCTTAGGTAAACACATATACCAATATCAGGGGGAGTCTGTATATAATGTGGGGCCTTAGGTAAACACATATACCAATATCAGGGGTGTCTGTATATAATGTGGGGGCCTTAGGTAAACACATATACCAATATCAGGGGAAGTGATGTATATAATGTGGGGCCTGAGGTAAAAACACATATAATGTGGGGCCTGAGGTAAAAACATATAATGTGGGGCCTTAGGTTAAAACATATACAATATCAGGGGAAGCCTGAGGTATATATAATGTGGGGCCTTAGGTAAAACATATACCATATCAGGGGTCCTGTAGGTAAAAAACATATAATGTGGGGCCTTAGGTAAACACATATACCAATATCAGGGGGAGTCTGTATATAATGTGGGGCCTTAGGTAAAACACATATACCAATATCATGGGGGTATATAATGTGGGGCCATAGGTAAAACATGTAATGTGGGCCTTAGGTAAACACATATACCAATATCAGGGGGAAAACATATAATGTGGGGCCTTAGGTAAACACATATACCAATATCAGGGGAGGAAAATATAATGTGGGGGCCTGAGGTAAAAACATATAATGTGGGGCCTTAGGTAAAAACATATACCAATATCAGGGGAGTCTGTATATAATGTGGGGCCATTAGGTAAACACATATACCATGTCAGGGGGTGTCTGTATATAATGTTGGGGCCTTAGGTAAACACATATACCAATATCAGGGAGTGTCTGTATATAATGTGGGGCCTTAGGTAAAACACATATACCAATTATGGGGCCTGAGTAAAACATATAATGTGGGGCCTTAGGTAAAAATATACATATAAAAATGTGGGGCCTTAGGTAAACACATATACCAATATCAGGAGGAGTCTGTATATAATGTGGGGCCTTAGGTAAACACATATACCAATATCAGGGGGAGTCTGTATATAAATGTGGGGGGCCTTAGGTAAACACAATTATACCAATATCAGGGGTCTGTATATAATGTGGGGCCTTAGGTAAACACATATACACTGTTATAATGTGGGGCCTTAGGTAAAACATATACCAATATCAGGGGGTGTCAGTCATATAAATGTGGGGCCTTAGGTTAAACACATATACCAATATTAGGGGGATGTTCTAAATAATGTGGGGCCTCTCCTTTTTAGGTAAAAACACATATACAATATATCAGGAGGAGTGTCTGTATATAATGTGGGGCCTTAGGTAAAAACATATAATGTGGGGCCTGAGGTATATAATGTGGGGCCTTAGGTAAAAACATATACCAATATCAGGGGCCTGTCTGTATATAATGTGGGGCCTTAGTGTAAACACATATACCAATATCAGGGGTGTCTGTATATAAATGTGGGGCCTTAGGTAAACACATATACCAATATCAGGGGAAGTCTGTATATAATGTGGGGCCTTAGGTAAACACATATACCAATATCAGGGGAAGTCTGTAATATAATGTGGGGCCTTAGGTAAAAAAGGAGTCTATATAATGTGGGGCCTTAGGTAAAAAAAAACATATACAATATCAGGGGGATGTCTGTATATAATGTGCCCTTAGGTAAAAAACATATACCAATATCAGGCCTTTGGTCTGTATATAATGTGGGGCCTTAGGTAAACACATATACCAATATCAGGGGGAGTAGGGGGTGTATATAATGTGGGGCCTTTAGGTAAACACATATAATGTGGGGCCTTAGGTAAACATATATATACAGGGGGAGTCTGTATATTATAATGTGGGGCCTTAGGTAAACACATATACCAATATCAGGGGGAGTCTGTATATAAATGTGGGGCCTTAGGTAAAACCAATATCAGGGGGAAAAAATAAAAATAAAAACATATAATGTGGGGCCTTAGGTAAACACATATACCAATATCAGGGGGAAGTCTGTATATAATGTTGGGGCCTTAGGTAAACACATATACCAATATCAGGGGAGTCTGTATATAATGTGGGGGCCTTGAGGTAAACACATATACCAATATCAGGGGGAGTCTGTATATAATGTGGGGCCTTAGGTAAACACATATACCAATATCAGGGGTTAAACTGTATATAATGTGGGGCCTTAGGTAAAAACATATAATGGGGGGGAGTCTGTATATAATGTGGGGCCTTAGGTAAAAACACATATACCAATATCAGGGGAGTCTGTATATAATGTGGGGCCTTAGGTAAAAACATATAATGTGGGGCCGGGTAAACACATATACCAATATCAGGAGGGAAGTCTGTATATAATGTGGGGCCTTAGGTATAACACATATACCAATATCAGGGGTGTCTGTATATAATTGTGGGGCCTTAGGTTAAACACATATACAAATATCAGGGGGAGTCTGTATATAATGTGGGGCCTTAGGTAAAAACATATAATGTGGGGCCTGAGGTAAAAACATATACCAATGTCAGGCTCTTGAGTGTAAACAATGTAAAAACATATAATGTGGGGCCTTAGGTAAACACATATACCAATATCAGGGGTGTCTGTATATAATGTGGGGCCATTAGGTAAACACATATACCAAATATCAAGGGGGTAGTCTGTATATATAATGTGGGGCCTTTGGTAAAAACATATAATGTGGGGCCCTGAGGTAAAAAACATATAATGTGGGGCCTTAGGTAAAACACATATACCATATTAGGGGGAGTCTACATATAATGTGGGGCCTTAGGTAAACACACATATACCAATATCAGGGGAAAGTCTGTAATATAAATGTGGGATGCCTTAGGTTAAACACATATACCAATATCAGGGAGTGTCTGTAAAAAATAATGTGGGGCCTTAGGTAAACACATATACAAATATCAGGGGAAGTCTGTATATAATGTGGGGCCTTAGGTAAAAAACATATATGTGGGGCCAATATCAAGGGGAAGAGTCTGTATATAATGTGGGGCCATTAGGTATAAAAAACATATAAGGTGGGGCCTTTGGGTAATACACATATAATGTGGGGCCTTAGGTTAAACACATATACCAATATCAGGGGGAGTATGTATATAATGTGGGGCCTTAGGTAAACACATATAATGTGGGGCCTTAGGTAAACACATATACCAATATCAGGGGGAGTCTGTATATAATGTGGGGCCTTAGGTAAACACATATACCAATATCAGGGGGAGTCTGTATATAATGTGGGGCCTTAGGTAAAAACATATACCAATATCAGGGGAGTCTGTATATAATGTGGGGCCTTAGGTAAACACATATACCAATATCAGGGGGAGTCTGTATATAATGTGGGGCCTTAGGTAAACACGTATACAATATCAGAGGAAGTATATAACGTGGGGCCTTAGGTAAACACATATATTAATATCAGGGGGGTCTATATATAATGTGGGGCCTTAGGTAAAACACATATACCAATATCAGGGTGGTCTGTATATAATGTGGGGCCTTAGGTAAAAACATATAATGTGGGGCCTTAGGTAAAAACATATAATGTGGGGCCTTAGGTAAACACATATACCAATATCAGGGGGAGTCTGTATATAATGTGGGGCCTTAGGTAAACACATATACCAATATCAGGGGGAGTCTGTATATAATGTGGGGCCTTAGGTAAACACATATACAAATATCAGGGGCCTGAGTAAACCAATATAATATGGGGGCCTTAGGTAAAAACATATATATCAGGGGCTGAGGTCTGTATATAATGTGGGGCCTTAGGTAAACAAATATACCAATATCAGGAGTGTCTGTATATAATGTGGGGCCTTAGGTAAACACATATACCAATATCAGGAGTGTCTGTATATAATGTGGGGCCTTAGGTAAACACATATACCAATATCAGGGGGAGTCTGTATATAATGTGGGGCCTTAGGTAAAAACATATAATGTGGGGCCTTAGGTAAAAACATATAATGTGGGGCCTTAGGTAAACACATATACCAATATCAGGGGTGTCTGTATATAATGTGGGGCCTTAGGTAAACACATATACCAATATCAGGGGTGTCTGTATATAATGTGGGGCCTTAGGTAAACACATATACCAATATCAGGGGGAGTCTGTATATAATGTGGGGCCTTAGGTAAACACATATACCAATATCAGGGGGAGTCTGTATAATGTGGGGCCTTAGGTAAAACACATATAATGTGGGCCTTAGGTAAACACATATACCAATATCAGAGGGAGTCTGTATATAATGTGGGGCCTTAGGTAAACACATATACCAATATCAGGGAAGTCTGAATATCTAGAGAGACAAGGTTTTGGAGGTTTAGGAACACCAAAGTACACAGAAAAGAATCATTGACTTGCATGTGATACATTTAGATTTCAAACTTACGACCCTGAATAGCAAGGATTGTATTAGAATATTAGAACATCTTATCCCCTCACTTAGAAGGCGACTAAATTTAGGATCTTATCTTTTCTCTTCCTTCTAACTGACTGTTTCTTTTCTAATGCCTCCCTTGGCACCGCCTCACTTTTGGCCTTGAGTTGAGCGTTCGCCCCTGTGAGGAAGGCTCTGGGTTCTGTTACCTGGCCGAGACACACCAAAGTCTATAAAAGTGGTAGTTTCTGCTCCTGCTTAGCGCTCAGCAAACAGGGAGTGGGACGACTGGTTCGCCCGTTGTCAGTATAATGTGACCGGGTGGGGTGTGTTGCTTGGTGTCTTCGGCAGCATGTTTCAGTGATACAGCACTATAAAAAGGGCAACATTTCCACTATACAAGAAGACACAACATGAATATACCGCAGTCTCCCAAAACATGCACCTCGCACAACATACACGCAGCACACCACATACATGGGAGGCCGTCCTTACATGACCATAGCTGTTAATAGGACGTTAATTATAATCAAACAAACAAACAAAAGAAGGATGCACATTGCCTTAAATTTTCCATTAATGTGATTTGGACTACAATATCATAACTATTAGGATCAAGTAATTAGCCACAAAATCCTGAACTTAGATAGCATTTATTCTGAAATGTAGAAGTAATGTAGCTGAAATGTGTGCACGTTACTTTTGATGCGATCGGTGGACTCCCAAATTGAAGAGGTCTTGTAATGTTTATGACTGATATTTGTGTTGGTGTGAGATGTTTTCCTTAGCGGAAAAAGTAATCACGCTATTGCATGTCTACGGTCCTTGAGAAAACAACCATGGACAGAAAGCATGGCTCCTTTTCATGCAGAATAAAGAGAATGTCAACTGCCTAGCATGTCAAACATTCAGATGATTGAGTGGATGATGGATTGTTGTGCGTTTCCGTGGTGGATAACGGGCTCTATCAATAAAAATTAATAAACAACCAAGCATCTGTTAGATCTACTGAACAGCTGGCTCAATATACAGTTAGAAAATGTAGCTTTGAAGGTCTGCAAATTTCTGTGATTTTAAAGATCTCCATGACATATGTAACAATAAATGTCCCCATGACTTATTAAACCATAAACATCCCCATGTCTTAAGTACATAGTGTAACCATAAGGTCTTTATGGTTAAATAAGTTATAACGTCTTTATCTATTCATATGCTATGTATATGTTATGGAGATCATTATGATTTCATATGCTATGGATATCTGTAAGGTTAAAACTGCTTTGTGGTTCCTGGACTCATCCTTGACCTACAATTTTCCCAACCTAGAAATATACTATTGTGTTTTCCTAAATCAAAATCAGCTTTAGAATCATGATTTCAAAATTCTGGCTTAAAAATATCATGCATGATAACTTTTGGGCAGTCAAACTGGTAATTGAAAACTAACCAAGGCAAAGCCGTCTTTACATAAAGGTCAGCTCATGTTGAAATTAATTGTTTGAGATCGAAAAGAAAGGAAAATATAACATATATTTCTGCATACAGATATCAGAGTCCATTGAGAGAAGTATTTTCCATTTGATCATATATTACGAATAGTCTGCCATAAATCATGAACATATAATTTACACTGACTCTTTATTAACCTTCCAATGTTACATGAGCTTGCAATCTGAGTGGGTGTGGACCATTTACAGAGAGTGGATTAATTACCTTCCACATTGGTCCAAGAATCACAAACCACTGCTTACTAATGTCTCCTTATGTGGGTGGGACATCTCACACAATAATTACCAGTAACTGTTTGAGATTATTATACTTTAATGTCTATTACTTCCAATGAAGTGTCCAGATCACAAACCTCTCCAGCTGCATACGAATGTCTCCTTATGTGGGTGTGGAATCATAACATAACACACAAGTTAGAATTATTATAAATCACAATTATCAAGTACCACTTTATGTTAGAATTAATTATAAATCTTTAATTATGTCTTTAATTACCTTCCAATGAAGATGTTGATTCCAGAATCACAAACCTAACCAAAACTTTGGAATTGTTGGGTGTTAACTTTCTGAAGTTCACCTGTCCATATTTGATTTGAATTATTGTATTTGCCTAATGGAACTTTTGTATCTTCAATGTAAGGGCCAATACCTTATCCCAATGGGGTACAGAAAACAATCTTATCAATGATTTCCACAATTTTCACCCGCAAATTGTTTGGTGAATGTCTAATGGGCCTCAGCTATCAAAGTGAAAAATAACATATATCCCTGAATTTCATGACCGAACCGTTTGGTAAATGTGTAACAGAGTTTCAGTGATACCGGAATAGCTTATTGTCATTCTACCCTTCTTATGTGAAATGTGTTGCTATATGTTTTATATCTAACAGCATTGAATCATCTGATTGGGTCTGTCTGAATGTCTGATCAGGATGTCATTCAGATTCAAAATCACAGTAATAATTACAGGCATCAAAGAAAAGTGATCTTAATTTACTGAGAACATCATGGGATCACTAACCATCATGGTATAGAGTTGTCATTCACAGCACAGAAAACGCTATAAACTATCGCTAAATATCAGTTTACATTTGTCAAGGAGCACATTTAAATCTGTTATTGATATGCTGTTACATGAGAACCTTGCTAAGCTTGATATTAATGTTTATAGAATATGATAAATCCTGCCTTCAAACCTGCGAGTTACGTAAGAAGCATCCCTAGGGTATACAGTCAAAGCTTTGTTCACTATTAATAATGTCAACGCCAATCCAATTAAATCTGATTTAACAAGGAAGCACTGCCTAAACTCACGCTCATAACTTCAAAGTGTTAATAGATTTGTTTATAAAGGATGAGCATGGTTGACTACGCTGTGTTGTGATTTCCCTGACTTGCTTGGGATAGATATATTTATAGCTGATAATATAAGACTCTTTCATATGTACACATGGAGGATAGGGGTATTCCACCCGAGGGGTCAGAAAATGTGGTAAAACCCGAGGCTTGCCGAGGTTTTTACCACATTTTCTGACCCCGAGGGTGGAATATCCCCTATCCTCCATGTGTATATATGAAAGAGTCTTTTTCTCTCATATCATTACCAAATTTCCGTTAAAATAGCTGCGGGTCCATCATTTTACTTCATTTTTTTTCCGATTTTTTATTACACAATTTTATGCTAAAACAATAAGATATCCTTAAAAAGCATACCCGTTTTTGGCAAACTGAAAGTTTGCGGACAAAATAAGATCCTTTTGTTGTATCTTATCTGGGTGAATGTATAATTCTCTGAAAAATATTTCGTGGCCTGACCGACTTTTTTCCTGTACCCGATCACATGGTACACGTTTGCGTACATCCGCGAAATATATAGCGCCAATGTCCAAAACAAAAAACAACCAAAGAGAAAAGATTGATTTTGTGTGGCACATGTATTTCAGTTCTAACTACAATATTGTTGTCATTTTGAAGAAACGTAGCGGTAATTTTCACTGTTTTGTCACTTCAGTCAAAGCACTGCGTCATACGTGACGTCACGACTTTCGTCGGAATTCCATTCATATATTGGCGGTCAAGGCTACTCCGAGTCGCTCTCTATCACCATGATCAGACAATGTTTTGATTTTGGAGCTTGTTTTGTTGTATCAACATTTTTCACAGTTGTTCATATGGGATCCAGCGAACATGATTTCGATACGAGTGTCCGACCTTTGTTGTGATACAGGATTGTACGTATTTAAACGTGATTCTTGTTTAGAAGTGAAGCGGAGGACTGTTCTCGCCCGGATGGTAGGCTATCATACGTTAATCATAATATGTGGTTTTCATGTTTGACAGCATGTTTGAAATCATAAATGTGTGTCTATCATTCAGAGTTCTATAATCATTTAGCGATTGTGTGTGTTAATTGTCAGTAAGTTAACAGAAACATGCAGGCTACAGTACGGGACATTACAGTCGGTCATTTTTGGACTTATGCCTAACCGGATGACGTGACACAGGGACACGCAACATGGCCTATTCATTAATGATTACACCTAGTAGATATACATGTACGTCATATTCTAATAGGATACGATGCACACATGATCAAAATACTATATATATTAACAGCATTTACGTGCCGTTGTGCAACAGGTAGGCCTAGATGGCATATTTCAACAGTTCTCTCCATGTGACACAAATTAATCCGCGCGCGTGAAATGCCATGTAAGATAGATTTATCTTACATAGCTATCTTACATGGGCAAACTCTATATAACATAGCCTGATATGCTCTTGTGTTGTCCCTTCCCTGGCCCAGTCAAATTAACTTGGTTCATTAGGTAAAGAAAAAGTCACCTAATCATTGAAATCTGGAATAATTTTATGAACTGAACCCTGGAGTTTTATCTCTGGCTCTCATTTAGATATATCTGTTTGAATATATGACAAATATTACACTTTTCAACCATGATATAACATACCCATCTATACTGTGCACGAAATACAGACAAAGTATAATGAATGAACATCAATTTTGTTTCTACGCTATGGTAAAACACTCTACTGTTCCGTGAGCAACTTGGATATTTGGACTCTTGGCCATAAGTTGAACATCCAGCAAACATTTTTATTAAGTTCCCCCAGACGACATTGTACTATGCAAAAAAACGTTTCCATGAGCATAAATAGCCTTGCCTGGTTTGTACAATTATCACCATTGATACCTGACATTTTCTCCACTGTGACAACCTGATTATATGTAATGTAGACTGATCAGATTTACTGATGTTATATAGCTTTGGACTGATTCACTCTCAGTCATTTCTTACATTTCTTTAACAATTTTTTTTATTTTATTTTCAGATTTTTTTTTTTTTTTTTTTTTTTTTTTTTTTTATGCATGCTGGACCATCTTTGTACATGTACTATAACATGTATGATATATCATATAATATGGCATGGCTGAAACAATACTTCTAGACTAATCATGGTACCTGCTTTAGAGCAGTAACAACAGGTGTCAATTTACTACTTAAGTGGAGCAAATTAAAATATATTTCATTGTAGTATTGTTTTTTTTTCCAAACCTTTGGTCAGACTCACAGTAGTCTTTACATAATAAGACAACATTGCCGTCTCTGTATGGTACTACATAAATCAGAGATGATGACATTGTGTAGACAATTTCTGTATGGAACCGGCGACCTTAAGTAAACACAAGTTGAAGAATCCTTAGATATAATTATGTTCACTGGACTTTACTCAGCAGAGAGAAACTCCAAGAAATCAATGTGACATCTGATATCAAACATTGTATTTGTGTACGAGTTCGTATGAGGAATTTGTTCTCCTTCACAGTTGTCTCTATGTTTTGTTTGTGTTGATGTTGACACAAGTGTCAGGGAACGAATGCTGTTCTGGATGGTAATGACGCCTCCACCCAAGGGACGCTTGTTCATTTGGATTCAAATTGGCTAGTAATCATAGACTTTCATCAGCGTCTGTTTCATCAGCGTCTCATGTAGTGTGGACAAGCGAAGCAAATTGTCCTGGCTGAATTTTGATGGGGTTTACATTACCTTGAACAGTATTGGTAGATTTGATGCTTATCTCAAGGCTGTGTATAGGGTGCTTCATCTGAATCTATGGGGAGGTTGGCATTGCAGTTTGAATTGTTAAATATGACTTCTCACAAGTTTGTTTTATCAGTAAGCCCAGTGATTTTCTTATTCAATAATTTCAGGGTCTTGTACCTTTTAAATTGGGAAAACAATTCATTGCATCTTTCAAAAGAAAAATGTAAATTTTAGAGAGTTTTTCTTTATTTTGGAACATATTTAGATAAAATTGAAAAAATACAGCAAATTTCTCAAGGGGAAGGGGCCTTTAATTGGCCCCCTATGTACTTCTGTATAAAGACCACCTGCTTTATAAGACCATGTCCCTGTGTATAAAGACCACCTGTTTTGTTAGACCATGTCCCTGTGTATAAAGACCACCTGTTTTATAAGACCATGTCCCTGTGTATAAAGACCACTGTTTTATAAGGCCATGTCATATATACAGTACCATTTAACTTTAAAAACCATTTTTATTTGTCCCTAAGGTGGTCTTAATCAACAGTTCTGGTTGTACCTGTTTATCTAAAAGACTTGTAGAGAATATTGTTGGTACAAAAAGAGGGTGTTATAGAAATTATTGATTTGAGAGATAAGATGTTTTGTTGAATTTATTGATGCAAATTGTACAATATAAGATTGCTTTGTTCTGAAACTGAAGCCGTTAAGCTTCCATTAATTTGTTTTGTTCCTGAATTGAAACTGTTCATGTTTCAATCAATTCCACAGTATATCTGATTTAATAGACCATCTTTTAAACATTTTATCAATGTCCCCATGTGTAACCAGTCAATGAATCTATGTCTTCAGAATGTTTCTAGTCACTGTAGAATCCTGCCCTAAAACCAAACTTTTGACAGACATGGATTTCTAACATGCCTATCATGCAGTCTTACGGTGTTTAAAGTTGTCAAGTCTGTGTCCTCATAACATATGAAGCTGATGTATCTAGTCTCGGAAATGTTTGCGACCAGTGTCAGGTTTACATTGGTATAAGGCTTCTCTAAAGACGACAATGAATACACCAGTCCACACAGTTATCTATATCAGGAGTGCCTCCTCAGTACTGACATCTAAGACACGTTCTGGTACAAATGTGATAACGAGGCAGTTTCAGACTACAGCATGTGAAAAAAGCTTTTCCAATAATCAACTTTGCAGATAGAAATACAGTGAAAGGGTATATAGAATTCCTCAATCAATGTCAAAAATAACATCAACTGGCAATACTCATGTTTTAAAGGAAGACAACTACATGGTCTTTAAGGGAGATAACTCACACAATTAAGGTAGAAATCTATTTCTTATTATATATAATAATCAAGGTTTTAAATCCAAGATAAAGGAGTCCACTTGTGTTAAGGGAAAATGTGTAGGCACATAATGTAAACTGTGTATTCATTTATGTAACAATTAATAAATTTGGGAATTTTGGACTTTACTTTGATGGGTGTGTAACAATGTTAAAATTGACAAAGGTAGATGCATATAATTTTTCTTACCTTTCCTATTCATAATTATTGTCTTGCAAGGGAAGAATGCATTATTGATTTTTTTACATTAAGAAGCAAAATTATAACAGAAAGCACATTTTTGGGAAGGGTTGTATGAAAAAGAAAAACAAAAAACAAAAAAAAAACAAAAAAACCTTCAAAGACAACACAAAAATATAAAAACAATAGCCTAGTGACCAGTGACTAGCAGTTGACTTCTGATGTCCTCTATAACGAGCTGATTATCACCATCATCCTGACTCATCTGTGATCAATAAATCAGTTTCCAATTTACCAGCAAAATGTACTTACACAGAATTGGTGGAAAATTACCAATCAGTATCGGGGAAATCCAATCGTAAACGTCCAGGTAATTAATCGGCCGGGCGGGTGGGACGGTGATTGACAAGGCGGTCTGTAATCATCACATGGCCTTGTTTTATGCTGTAGAAAGTTTGTGGCCCTGAGGTCTCGCCTTGATTAGCTGATCCAGCAGGTGGCAGGGTTATTGTGTGATTATATTGTTATTTTCTGGTGGCCTGCTCGTCTGTACTTGATTATTTTTACGAAGCTTCTTTTGTTTGTCAACAATTGATTTTTTACAACAGCATGTATATATACGGTATGAGATGTTCTCTGAAAAATAAGCTTTCTGAGAAGCCATAATGACAAGGCGAAACGTGCTAACGGATATGTTGTGGTCATTTTTACTTTTGCTACATTTCTATACACTCCATTTGGACTCACATATCTTTAACTATGGTTATACATATATTAATGAATTATAGATTGCATGCCTCTTGGATGTTCTAAACTAATGTAACTGTATTGTGTGGACAAGGAAAAGTATTTAAAGTCAAAACAAAGTTATAGAATCTTAAACAACATTTATTTCAACCAAGTATATATCTTATTTATGACAGAGGAATAAGAAATGAGATGTTAATTATTATCCTATACAAAATGATGGCTGCTTCATCAAAAAAAATAAGGGATGCAGAGCCAGGTACTGAATGGTATATTCTAGCTTCATCTGGTGCAGCTGGTTGCCGACATGTTTCGGCCTTAAAGGCATGCCATCATCAGGGCACAACTTACAGATGTACAAATAATACAGTATAACCACAAAATGACGGCACTTCAACTCCGGATTGCTATATCTTGAATCAGGTTTAAAATAATTGATAAAATGATTTCTAAGTAAGTCAAAATAATTCGCCTAACCTGAAAGTGTTTAGATTAGATAAGTTAACAAATAACGTGCATTTTGACCAAACTTTTCTCAAAGTCTTCCAGGGGAGAAACTTTAATAACTCATTTCGGCTAAGACAGAATAGGGAAAGAATTCAATAGAAGGAAAGAGTTAAAAATTATCTGAAACTTGCCAAGTATCAAATATGTATTATTACATAATGAGAAAGAGACACACACACCTTATATAGAAACTGTGAGATTCTGCTGAAGGAGAGCGCCGCCTGGTGGTAGTACGGGTGTTGATTACCTTGGGTTGATGGACAACATGTCTAATTTGCTCTAACAGACACAGTCAATGATCATTAGAAGACACTCACATCCTCGCGTCAATGTAGCCACCTCCACTGTCACAACATTTATTGTTTGGACGTAAATGTGGTGATAATTGTTACTGTAATGTCTCAGGGACAATGCTGTTCTGTTTTGTTGTGTGCAGTAGAGTTACAGCGACAGTGAGAACTCTGATATAATTGGTACAATGACGACTAGCAGGTAATGATTACGACTATAGGGTGTAAATCACATGGGATTGACATTCATGGTAAAATAAATGTCAGTGAACGTTCTCCTCAAATCTCCATTTTTGATGAAGAGCTGTAATTATCATACAAGGTTTTCTGGGTGTTGTTTAAAATAACTGACAGTTCCTATTACGAACAAATGAATTTTTTTCAATTTTGTTGGTGTAGCTATTTCATTTAAATTTTTCTTAACAAACCATAACTTATCTCGTTGGTGATGCTTTATATGAAATTGCCATTACTTGGTTTAAAAGGATGACAACTTTTCAGAAAAAGGAAAGATAACTGTTCAGAAAAGGATAGATAACTGTTCAGAAAAAGAGTAGATAACTGTTCAGAAAAAGGGTAGATAACTGTTCAGAAAAAGAGTAGATAACTGTTCAGAAAAGGATAGATAACTGTTCAGAAAAAGGGTAGATAACTGTTCAGAAAAGGGTAGATAACTGTTCAGAAAGAGGGTAGAGAACTGTTCAGAAAAAAGGGTAGATAACTGTCCAGAAAAGGGTAGATAAATGCTCAGACAAAGGGTAGAGAACTGTTCAGAAAAAAGGTAGATAACTGTTCAGAAAAAAGGGTAGATAAATAGATAATAAGGATGGAGAACTGTTCAGAAAAAAGTTAGATAGCTCTGTAGAAAAAGGGTAGATAACTGCTCAGAAAAACAGTAGATAACTGCTCAGAAAAAGGTAGATAACTGCTCAGAAAAACAGTAGATAACTGCTCAGAAAAAAGGGTAGATACCTGCTCAGAAAAAGTAGATACCTCAGAAAAACAGTAGATAACAGGATAATTCAAAACAGTAGATAACTGCTCAGAAAAACAGTAGAGATAACTGCTCAGAAAAAGGGTAGATACCTGCTCAGAAAAACGGTAGATAACTGCTCAGAAAAACAGTAGATAACTGCTCAGAAAAACGGTAGATAACTGTTCAGAAAAACAGTAGATAACTGCTCAGAAAAACGGTAGATAACTGCTCAGAAAAAAGGGTAGATAACTGCTCACAAAAACAGAAGATAACTGCTCAGAAAAACGGTAGATAACTGCTCAGAAAAACAATAGATAACTGCTCAGAAAAACCAATAGATAACTGTTCAGAAAAAAGGGTAGATAACTGCTCAGAAAAACAGTAGATAACTGCTCAGAAAAAGGGTAGATACCTGCTCAGAAAAACAGTAGATAACTGCTCAGAAAAAGAGTAGATACCTGCTCAGAAAAACGGTAGATAACTGTTCAGAAAAACAGTAGATAACTGCTCAGAAAAACGGTAGATAACTGCTCAGAAAAAAGGGTAGATAACTGCTCACAAAAACAGAAGATAACTGCTCAGAAAAACGGTAGATAACTGCTCAGAAAAACGATAGATAACTGCTCAGAAAAACCAATAGATAACTGTTCAGAAAAAAGGGTAGATAACTGCTCAGAAAAACGGTAGGTACCTGCTCAGAAAAACAGTAGGTAGCTTCAGAAAAGGGTAGATAACTATCCAGGAGAGAGGTATATAACTGCTCAGAAAAAGGTCAAACACTGTTTCAAAAATCAGTAGGTAACTGTTTAATATCGTAAATATCAAAGATGCATGAAAAGTGTAGATAACTGTAAAGGAAACAGTAGATTAATTCATTGTACTTAATATGTAAAAGGACTGAAATAGTAGGAACAGATCAAATCTGTGGTGAGTGTACACAAATACTGACCAGGACTAAATCAATGAGTGGGAGAAGATGCCTTTTCTATAAGGATAATCATCAGGATGGTGGCCATCGGTGGGTGTGGGAAGAAAAATGGCCTGCAGGCCATAGGATGCATGACTACCTATCATCAGGCCAGAAATTGATGTCAGTTTCTCTCCTGGTAACTTTGGATCATGTATCATTAGCAGGCACAGATCGGTATATGTGATCAAATTTTCTGTCAATTTCTTCACTGGCATTGGATTTCTGGTCACTGATGTAGAGGGCTATAAATCTGTGTCCGAGTTGAGAGTGAATATCTCCACAGATCAACCATAGGTTTTACCTCCATGATACACTGATTATTGGCTCTTAACATCAACAGTTTATCTTATAGTTTTTTTCCTGGTCAGTAAATTTTTAAAATATATTTAAATTGAAAAGAGATTTTCTTCATGAAAGGTTACAAGGAATATGTCTTAAGATCAGATTCATGGTTATTTAAAAGGGAGATATCATTATCATGAAAAGTTTAAAAAGGGAGATAGCAATCTCTTCATCAAAATTCAAAAACGATATATTGTCTTCATCAAATGTGTAAATGTAGAAAAAAAAGGAGATGTGTTCTTCATGAAAGTTAAAAGTGGAGACTTCAATATATCTTTGTCATGATAATTTAAAATGGAGATCTTCATGGTAATTTGAAAGGGAGATATCTTCTTAATAAAAGTTAAAAAGACGTCTTCTTCATGAAAGTTTAAAAGGAGATGTATTCTTCATGGACAGTAAAAACGGCGATTTGTCTTCATAAAAATTTTATTTATGAACTACATCATCCAGATCCCAATATTTGTTTCTGAATCTTGCTCACAGTAGCATTAAATGCTACTTAGTTATAACAGCTATACAGCTTTAAAGATGAAAGTTTTATTAAATACAAATATTAATTAACTACAAATAATGAAATTTTTATTAAATACAAATATTTTCTGATCCAAATAATGATCATAGCTAAAGGTAATTTTTCATCAGAGTTGGAAATTTACATTGCAGATAGAATAGAATCAAGAGTATTTGTCCGCTCTCCTAGCGCTCCTCTTTTCCACTCCTTCAGCAGTATATAATCTAGATAAAATTATGGATTTTGAATAAATCAATTTTCTACATGAGCAACCTGTCTCCGAAAACAGGCTATAAAAACAGAATTGACTGCCAGGGTTCTGTCTGGTGTTGCTACCCAAGTTCCGCTCAGGCGTCAAACACTCGGCAAGTGTGTGGCTCATTACAGGAATATGTAAATGAGATTTAGATTTCTTCTGTGATATGTACGTCAGTTTATGTAAATCAGATTTAGGTTTCTTCTGCAATATGTACATCAGTTTCACCTGTAGCTTAGTAACCTTGTTATTATATGTACTTGTTATGGTAAGGAACTGGCTTCCTCATTATAGAAAGGAAATTTACTTTTCTTACAATTAATTACCGGATCTGACACCAAAGTTGCTTCATATATATATTTTTTTTAAATGGAACGTATATTTGGCTGACAGATGGGGATGCAGACTTCTAGATCCTGTTGTATCTGTATGTGGCTTTCTAAGTATGAAGCTACCCAGCCATATGTGAAATATAATGTGTATGATGTATTTAGCCTTTAAATTTCACATGGACAATGTTACCACAGTTTTGTGAGACATTTTTGGTTGGATAAATCATGTACACTTATAGTCTGACTGGAAACATCTAAATGTTGAACTGCATTCAATTGGCAATGGTGGGAGGATGAATGCCTGAACTGCACAATGGCAAATTCAATGTGAAGCACATTCCTTAAAATTAAGGAACGTTTACTAAATTGGGCCCTGTAGTAGTACCCACGGTATACCACTCTAATAAGTTTGAATTCTCCAGGGAACCAATAGAATGTTAACCCCCGAAAACCAGGAGACTCATTGTATTTCCCTGTTAAGTATCAGAATACAGTGATGTTTGTCATTAAGAGATGTTCTCTTTTAACCAACTTTAAACGTTTGGCTTCAACCTATTATAGTAAAAGTGTGGTGTTTTTCCTCACTATGAATGTACCTGACAAAATGCCAACTGAAAATGAAATATAAGTGATGTTATCAATCGGCTGGCGTCGGTATCTTGGGTAGTTACTTCCCTAATGTAATAGTAAAACGTAAGTATAGAATATACAAAGACAAATTTGTATTCCCGTATTTCCCCTGGCATGGCATATGGCACCAATAAAAAGTGTTTTCATATATGGAAATTCAAATTGGTGTTTTTTTGTGTGGTATAATATTTATTTAGGGCATCTGTGTAATGTCCCTAGGGATTCCTGGTACAGAGTAAAAAGTCTGACTTTTACATGTACGTCCTTAGTAGTGTGTATACCGACATCCCTCTGAGGACTCAGTTGAACTCTTCCAGTTGTTACACTGGAAAAGTTCATTTTGAAATCTTAGGGGTGCATAAGGTTATATATGTTTGCAGATCCAATCGACTGTCAGAAGACATATGTCAAGGCTTTCAAAAATAAAAAATAAATATTTCTCAACAAATTTTAAGTGTTTTGGCTATATCAGGCTTCTTTATCATTCTTTAGGAAACATTTTTGAACCTTGCATTGTATTCTAAAGATATTTGTTATTTGGTGAAGAAAGTAAATTCTCTGTTTGATTCCATGATTACTATTTGTTGTATTTTTCAATTATGTTTTTGATATTTAAAAGAAAACTTAAAAGCTGAATGCAGAAGTTTATAATGTCTCAACATTTGAATGTTATTTGCATTAGATTTTGTATAATAAAATAATTATAGAAGCTTTCCAGAATCTGCCTTCAGCATTTGCTCACAGATGAGTTTGTTAGCCCACCATCATCAGATGGTGGGCTATCCAAATTGCCTTTCGTCCATGGTCCATCCGTCCTTCAGTCTGTCCATTAACAATTTGTGTTACCGCTATTTCTCAGAAATAACTGAAGGGGTCTTTCTCTGATTTTATATGTAAGTTCCCCTAGGGCCCTAGTTGTGCATATTGCATTTTGGGACCGATTGGTTAATAAGATGGTAAACAGGACGGCTTCTTGGGTTTTGATAGAAAAAAAGTTTGTTTTCGCTATTTTTCAGAAAGGACTGAAAGGATCTTTCTCAAATTTCATGGTTAGGTTCCCCTAGGGCCATAGTTCTGCATAATGTATTTTGGGACGGTCAAACATCTTATATTTTGATAATTTAAATTTGTTACCACTATTTCTCAGAAACTCCTGCAGCGATCTGTCTCAAATTTCATAGTTAGATTTCCTTAGGACCTTAGTTATGCATACTGCATTTTGGGACTGATTGGTCAACAAGATGGCCGACAGGTAGCCATCTTGGATTTCGAAAATTGTTTGTTAATGCTATATATCAATTCATATGTAGTAAAAGTTTGAAAAGCAGAGAAAAGAATAGTGTCTATACAATAAAACCTGCCTTAGAAACCACCCCTGTATTTAGAACACCTGCCTTAAGGCCCCAAAAGACCAATTTCACGATAATTTATCCTGTATAATATGATTGAAGGCATCATATCCATGGTGATTACCCATGATTCCCCTCCCCTTAGGTACGAAAAAATAGCGGCCTCAAACTGAAGTTGTCAGTGTGTGGGATTGGATTTTGAAGATTGGGTTTTTTCTTATATTTTCATGTATGTGTTACTTTAAAAGTGCTTCGCACTTCGTGCCCTTTGTGCCCTTCGTGCCCTTATTAAGACCACATGGCGATAAAGATAATTTTTGACTGATATATATATATCTTGTTGTTTGTGCTCTGTTCATTTTGCTAAAGAAGGGAATTGCCTCCAAAATTTCACAATGTTTTGTCCATTTTGTAGAAATTAGTACTTTGCACCACACGCCACGCGTCGGTCAGTGTTATATCTGAACACAAATGTATTATGGTTACTAATATCTTGAGTTTATAGACAATGGGATTAAGACACATTTTGACTCGTTTGTGGTTACAGCACCAGGCTATGAAGCGTCACAATGAGGCTTGGCGAGACAGTCTACGTTACAGAAGACCCGACCTTGACCGTATGCCGGGGATCCGTCGTATCACCATCAACAATAATCCTATGTTAGGTGATCAGGGCACCAGTCTACTGGCCGAAGCTCTCAAGGACGACCTTTGGCTGAAAGGTAAGTTTAGTTGTTACTTAATGGTTCATTGAATGAGTACTCAACAAGCTTTCAAAGACGACCTTTGGCTCAAAGGTGAGTTTAGTAGCTTGTTAATACACCTTTGCCTATTTTCTAATGAAAAATATCTTTTAAAGCTCTTACTGTTCTACAAAAGCTAAACCTGATGTTGTTTTCAGAAATAAGAGAATTTTTTAAGAGATATATGAATGTTTTGTGTTTCCAGCGTTGGATCTCCAAGGTTGTGGTATATCTACCACCGGTGCCAAGGCATTACTAGACGTCCTCAAATACAACACGACAGTCGTCGTACTGGATGTCAGACGCAACCCCCTTATAGGTAACTATAGTTACTGATGTGTGACAGTTCATACTCCCGTATTTAATATTTATACGTGGTATAACTGTGGGAAAGTTTCTCGATCCAAATATCGTTGTTTTGCACCAGAGAAGCAGAAAGCCTTTATCACAGAAAACAATCATGTTTATAACTAGTTCATACAATATCACTACTGTGATTTGTTCACACTTAAGTAAAGCTGGACCCATACTTATTGAAGTCCTAGCATTTTCACCTACCAGGGTGTATTTCCTCACAAAATAATGACATCACTATGGATACCTACCTGCAAGGGAGGTAACTCCGTAATATGCAAAGACGAAATACTGTATTCATCCCATTAAGGGCCCATAGAGCTTTAAAAAATGTGAAAAATAAGGGGGCCGTTAATGGACCCAAATTTGGACTAGCCTTATATAACATGATTGTGCAAATTATGTCATAAGTCAATTTACAAAGAAATCAAATACAAAAAAAATAAATTTAGTTTTGATATTTTCATTCTCCATTTAATTTGAGGTAAGAGAAATAGACGTTCCAAAAGGGTTGGGTGTGCTAATAGGGATAGAGTTGCTTATTGCGTCGAATATGGTAATACAGTATATACACTGAAGTGTTACACTGAAGATTGGCCAGACTTTATCAATATTAATTAAGAGAAAGACCAGTGTTTACCGTCCAAATCAATATATTAATTTCACATTTATCATTCATACATGTTCGTCCTAATGTCTGTACTACCGATACGTTTTATTCTTGGCTAAAAAACAACATTGCCTTATCTTTTTAGAAAATTTATAATTCCTGAGGTGAAAGGGATCCGGTACATTCTGTTCTAACACTAGCTGGTCGATAGGGTGTCACACTTCACAGAATTTAAAAAATGAAATCTTATTTATACTGAAAAATTTAATTCATCAAAATGGCCATTCTTCCTGTAACCATGCATGTAATGTAAAGATTGCCAGCCAATGTCAAATCATACACAAATTAATGCAAAATGCAAAGACATGTCTGTTACTTTTGGGGTTTGCTTGACAGCTGGCGATCCGTCGAATATTTTTTATAAAAATTTTTACTTTTTCTGATTAAATCTTATTATAATTATGTAGATATCAGTTTATTTAATTTGATATCTGTCTTTGTAGAACAATTTCTTTATAAATAGATTTTATACTTCTCGTTATTACAGAGATAGCTAGTAACTGATGATTAAACTTATCACACTGGCTATTGTCACCGATAGATGGTTTCAGTAGCTGCTAGAGTGATATCAATACAAGTATTTATCATCCTCTTTGTGTTTTACTTGTATTTCATTACTTCCCCTCTAAGGTTTTTTATGATAGAGCAAAATGTTATCATTCCAATACCTGGAAAATAAAAACTTCAAATTTCATAATTACTGTATGTATGGATTATAACAAAATGGGCCGTCTTCCACAGTGGAATAAAGTCCATAAGGGTTACTAGCACTCAACGTACACATAAACAGTCCTGTCAAAGCTTCACTAATATATATTTATCTTAACAAAATGTCCTATGTATAGCATTACCATCACCCCACCCAACCGACCCCTTACCTACCTTAAAAAATACAGCCAAAAGAAAAAGATACAAGATACAAAAAAAAAAACAGTCCTTTACGCCCCACTAACAAAAATATATATACATCTTAACAAAATGCCTTACGTACCCGGTATAGCATTACCATCTTGCCACCCAACCGACCCCTTACCTACCCTAGCTAAAAAAATAAAGCTAAAAAAACAAAACAAAAACCAATTAATCCTTAACGCCCCACCAATAAAAAATATATTTCTCTCCTTTACCTGCATAAAATGACCTATATAACACACCTACAAACCCCACCCTTCCTGAGTGCACCACCACGTAAAAATGGAAAAAGTCACAATGATATTTAAATAAAAGTTTCTGAACATGAAAATTCCAGTTTCCATAACCATCAACAAAGCAGACTGGGCTGATAGATATTATAAGAAATATAATAGTGACTTAAGCTTTAATTTCCCGAGAATGTTGTAATCTTTGTCCTATAGATTACAGTGTAACTTGTGTACGCTGGCCCAGTTTACAGGTGACAAGTACAAAAATAGTTACGTACAACCACCATAGACCTGTAGGTAGACAATTCAAAGTGTATTTACTGTTTAATTAATGGTGTACCTTGAGATTAAAATGATAAGATTGGATCCATTATATCAGGTATATTCTGAGGTAAAACCTAGTACTTCGCTCCATCTGAAGGGCTGGGGTTGGGTACATATAGTAGTTCATGTCGGACTTCCGAGTCCATGTAGTGGTCAGAATGAGGCTGGAATAGGTAAGTGTCCATGTGAACCTGATACCTAGTGAACGCTTCAAAATGTTATACGACTTTTAATCATGAAATATTGATGATATCATGATAGCATGTTTTAGTGATAAAGAATTATGAAGTTTGTGTTAAATGATTGAATGAAATAATTATTAATCTGAAATATCTCTCTAAAATTAACTAAAATGTTTAATTGGAAATCTCTGTCCAATAATTGAATGAAATAATTATTTATCTGAAATACTAAAATGTTGAATTGGAAATCTCTGTCCAATAATTGACTGAAATGATTATTTATATGAAATCTCTGTCCAATAATTTCTTCCCTATATAGAACATTTTAAATCATCTATTGGTTTGTTGTTTTAGTCCGTACCTAATCTGGCTGTGCCCAGATCTGTCTGGTCATTTATCTAATTATGTCTGGACATAGTAATCAGTGTCTGGATTTCTGTTGTAATATCCCTCAAGCTTGAACACAAAAAACATTTAAGTTTGGCTGTAAAGGTCATTTACATTATGGTTGTTGAGTTACTATGACTTTGTGACTGAGATAGTTATCATAATTATCAAGGTCATTATGATGTCAAGGTCATTTGTGCTATAATGCCATACTGCAGTTGTCAATGGCATCATAATATCATGTGGTTATTAATAGAATAGCAACTTAACAATTGTCATGGTCACTGTTTTGTTGCCATTGACAGAATTGTTGTTGCCATTGACAGAATAGCTTCTTCAAAATTGTCATGGTCACTGTTTTGTTGCCATTGACAGAATAGTTTCTTTACAATTGTCATGGTCACTGTGTTGTTGCCATTGACAGAATAGTTTCTTTACAATTGTCATGGTTATGTGTTGTTGCCATTGACAGAATAGTTTCTTTACAATTGTCATGGTCAATGTGTTGTTGCCATTGACAGAATAGTTTCTTTACAATTGTCATGGTCAATGTGTTGTTGCCATTGACAGAATATAGTTTCTTTACAATTGTCATGGTTATGTGTTGTTGCCGTTGACAGAATATAGTTTCTTTACAATTGTCATGGTTATGTGTTGTTGCCGTTGACAGAATAGTTTCTTTACAATTGTCATGGTCAATGTGTTGTTGCCATTGACAGAATAGTTTCTTTACAATTGTCATGGTCAATGTGTTGTTGCCATTGACAGAATAGTTTCTTTACAATTGTCATGGTCAATGTGTTGTTGCCATTGACAGAATAGTTTCTTTACAATTGTCATGGTCAATGTGTTGTTGCCATTGACAGAATAGTTTCTTTACAATTGTCATGGTCACTGTTTTGTTGCCATTGACAGAATAGTTTCTTTACAATTGTCATGGTCACTGTGTTGTTGCCATTGACAGAATAGTTTCTTTACAATTGTCATGGTCACTGTTTTGTTGCCATTGACAGAATAGTTTCTTTACAATTGTCATGGTCACTGTTTTGTTGCCATTGACAGAATAGTTTCTTTACAATTGTCATGGTCACTGTTTTGTTGCCATTGACAGAATAGTTTCTTTACAATTGTCATGGTCACTGTTTTGTTGCCATTGACAGAATAGTTTCTTTACAATTGTCATGGTCACTGTGTTGTTGCCATTGACAGAATAGTTTCTTTACAATTGTCATGGTTATGTGTTGTTGCCATTGACAGAATAGTTTCTTTACAATTGTCATGGTCACTGTGTTGTTGCCATTGACAGAATTGTTGTTGCCATTGACAGAATAGTTTCTTTACAATTGTCATGGTCAATGTGTTGTTGCCATTGACAGAATAGTTTCTTTACAATTGTCATGGTCACTGTGTTGTTGCCATTGACAGAATAGTTTCTTTACAATTGTCATGGTCACTGTTTTGTTGCCATTGACAGAATAGTTTCTTTACAATTGTCATGGTCACTGTTTTGTTGCCATTGACAGAATAGTTTCTTTACAATTGTCATGGTCACTGTTTTGTTGCCATTGACAGAATAGTTTCTTTACAATTGTCATGGTCACTGTGTTGTTGCCATTGACAGAATAGTTTCTTTACAATTGTCATGGTCAATGTGTTGTTGCCATTGACAGAATAGTTTCTTTACAATTGTCATGGTCAATGTGTTGTTGCCATTGACAGAATAGTTTCTTTACAATTGTCATGGTTATGTGTTGTTGCCATTGACAGAATAGTTTCTTTACAATTGTCATGGTCACTGTGTTGTTGGCATTGACAGAATAGTTTCTTTACAATTGTCATGGTCAATGTGTTGTTGCCATTGACAGAATATAGTTTCTTTACAATTGTCATGGTCACTGTGTTGTTGGCATTGACAGAATTGTTTCTTTACAATTGTCATGGTCAATGTGTTGTTGCCATTGACAGAATATAGTTTCTTTACAATTGTCATGGTTACTGTGTTGTAGCAAACTGTCATTATTTGTTGCTGCTATAGAGATCAGAATATAACTTTTGGGATTTAATCATGACAATAAAACAGGATCTTTGAGTTTAAATATTTGAGTCCAAGAGTTCACAAGGTTTAACTTAGTTGATTGCAATATACCTATGTCATTGATATTTCTGTTGTACAGATGATGATAATAGAATTAGTGATGCTCCACTGCTGACAAACAGTATTTTTTCTCTATAAAAATCAGGATCAGACAAATAAGCTTTTTTCTGCAGTTAGAAAAATTACTTAATTTACACCATTATCATTATTGAAAATTTAAGCTTCTAATTTTAAAGATAAGATTATTAAAAATAATTAATTGCATCCCGAACAAAGTCCATGAAAGTATGTCCTATATGAGGTACAAAACTTATTTTATATTACTTTTTTTGTGTTAATTAGACATATATATACATGATTAAACACCAATTATTGTATTATATCAGTTCTGTCGGCGGTGGAACATCTTTAAAGTTTTACATTTACAAGTATATATAGCATTGATTTACATGTGGTATGTTTATTCACAGATCGTGAAGTTGTTCATTCTATCATGGAACAGCTGATGATTAACTGCAATGGCCAAGATACTGAGGTAAGTTAAGGTCAACTATAGGCCAAAAGGTCAACTCAAGGTCAAGGTAGTATTAATAGACCATTGTCAGGACAGTACAGACCTGCGTATGTCATATCCACACTCAGATTGAAGTGTTGTTTTGGTGATGACACACAAATATCAAGTCAATGTGATAAGAGTTAGCCCATGTGTATCAGGCATTTTGTTGAGACACATCAATTTTATAAGATTTTCATATTTCTCTGAAAATGTTTGCAGTTCAGATTAAACAATATTCCATATTTTGTCTTTAACTGATGGCCATGAGAAACTATTGAAGATGATGCTGTTTGTGTTGGCAGTACAAATGGATCAAAGCAGACGACGGACTGGAAGGTGGAAAGTTCAAGTCTGCGAAGAAACGCCGCACAAAAACCTTAAACTCGAGTTTTGGTCGTAAGGCCACCATCAGGGTAAATTTCCTTCTGGTCTTTATTGTATGGTTAAAGATGCTCCACCGCCGACAGAGCATAAATGATATTCATCATTTGAACAATAATTGGTGTTTATCGTGTATATGTATACCTTATTAATACAAAACAATAATAAAGAATGATATATTTTGCCTTTGGGTCATGCACAATCAGTACTTTATTCCATATAGAATATAGTGTCACTGATTTTTTTCGGGATGCAATTAATTATTTTTATGAAAACTACTAAATCGTCTCCTCCTGTTTCTGATAGTGAAAAAAACCATTTGTCAGCGGTGGAGCATCTTAAGCTTTAATTTGAAAAAAAAAAATTAAAATAAGAAGGAACTAAAAATCTCAATGAAGTAAACAAAACAATAATGAACTATTTCAAATATCTGGCTTTGAACAGTGAGATTAACACTTCAAAAATCTTAAAGTAAGGAAAAGTATAAATAAAGAATATAATGAAAACGATAGAAGAAGGAAACAAAATCACAAGGAATTTTACAAAATAGCTAATTAACAAATTAGAACATCTTTTGAACAGTGTGATTTACTGCAGTGTCACCTCAAAAACCTTTCAGTATGGAAAAATATATAAATAAAGAAATTAAAATAAAATTCAAGAAGAAAATAAAATATATCACAATAGAATTATGTAATCTGATTTTGCGTCAGATTTGTATTTTTTGTGACTGGTGGTATCAATTTCTTGTTTCTGTGAAATGTTTTGTTATTGTTTTATTTTCTGAGACTGACCTGTGTCCATTTGTAGATATCTGCTGGAGCAGCACGACGAAGGACAAAGTCGGCTGGAGCAGTAGGTGTAGCGCGACGTCTTCAGCTAAACAATGAAGGAACCAAGTCTGGTATGCCATGGAGAACGGCGGCCAGGGCCAATAGATACAGGTACAAAAAGCTCATTTAATCAATATAATAGACAATTAATCTCCACTAACACCAGATAATTTTAATTTGAAAACTTTACTATAAATTAGTTTGCAGGTCCAGTATGTTATATATATGCTAGGGTAAAGTGCTGCTAGATTTTCTCAAATAAATGACCTTGACCATCATTTCATTGTTTTGTTATCAGGGGTTTTCCCCCAGAGCACATTCCTGGGAAAGCCAGTTTGTTTGAGAACAGCGAAGCTTCCCCGAACACGTCCCCAGATCACTCGGCCTCTGTTCTACTCACCCACGACGACCTTGAGGACGAGGACACACTGAGGGAGCTAGAGAAAGTTGTCCTTGACGACAGCGCCCTCGCAACAGGTGTCAACAGTGCAAAGGAACTACAGGTGAGCAGGCCTGTCTGTACATGTGTGAGGAAGGGCAACAACTGTTGTCTGTACATGTGTAAAGAAGGACAACAACTGTTGTTTGTACATGTGTAAGGGCAATACCTGTTGTCTGTATATGTGTAAAGGGCAACAACTGTTGTCTGTACATGTGTAAGGGCAACAACTGTTGTCTGTATATGTGTAAGGGCAATACCTGTTGTCTGTATATGTGTAATGAAGGGTAACAACTGTTGTCTGTACATGTGTAAGGGCAACAACTGTTGTCTGTATATGTGTAAGGGCAACACCTGTTGTCTGTATATGTGTAAAGAAGGGCAACAACTGTTGTCTGTACATGTGTAAAGAAGGGCAACCATTGTTGTCTGTACATGTGTAAAGAAGGGCAACAATTGTTTGCTGTACGTGTGTAAAGAAGGGCAACCATTGTTGTCTGTATATGTGTAAGGGCAACAACTGTTATCTGTATGTGTGTATAAGGGCAATTTGACAGTGACCATGACAAACTATAATTATACTGTGGTGTCTAATCTTATCCAATGAGGCTGATGAAAGGGGATGGTTTAGAATCATTTTGGATTGTATTCTGATATTGTCAAAATATGATGGATCCTTATAGGGAAATGAATGTGACTTTGTAGGCATTTTTCACATTCACAAGTATCTAATACAGAAAAAAACAATATGTTCTTTTCTCTTTCCTTTGACTTACCAGTATAAGTATTTATCAAATAGCTAATGGGACTGATTCATGTACCACGTCATACCCAATAATGTTTGTGCAGGACTAGTATCTCCAGTGGTGATGGAACCTAGCTGTTTGTAATCCTTTGACATCATTCCATCACCAATAGAAACAATAGTCCCACACAAACCTTATCGGGTATCACGTGGTACGTGAATTATTCCCATTATGAAATCCTTCACTCTAGAGTTGATGTTATCCTTGATCAGATAGGACTTTAAACCACTTTATCTGTGATGCAAACGTGGAAATCCATAACTTATATATCTCTTTGTCATTTTGAAAAGGATAATTCTATTTCCAGATGATGAATTACTTTTTGAATTCTTTCTGAACAATTTGAAATATCTTTCTGTTATTATATTCAAAACTATAACTCATTTTAAAAATTGCCCATCTTTGAAAGAAAAAAAAATCAATTATTCAGAAAGGAAAATCAGGGTTAGAAATTATAAACACTAACATTCTTGCCAAATGCGAGTTGGTTTTTTAAATGGGGAGTGGAAAAAATATTGTGCTTGCATTTTTTGGCGAACGGGTGCATCATTCGTCATCTAAATACATATACAGTTACTAAGTATTCCAATCAATACGCCTCTCATAAATTGTGTGCCAAAGTATAGTCTTAATGATTAGTGAAACGAAAGCACAACGTTCCACACAAATAGTGCAACATCTTGTCGACGCTTGTAAATACTGTATACCTCCAAGCGTCTCAAAAACAATGACTTTGATTTGGTATGGACAAATTCAGAGGTGTTCTGCAAACAGTCCTTCTTTCAAATGTTTTAAGTAGATTACTAAAATTGTTGATATAACAAAGTTCTTTCAGTCGTGCAAAAGCGTGCACAAAAAGAAAAAAGACTACCAATCCTACACTGTTATTTACAGTTAAGCTTAGACAAAAACAAGTGACACTTGAATCATATGTAAGTTTTTCAAAAAAAATATTTTCACAAACTGCCACATAAAAGTAATTATGAAAATAAAAGGTTGTTAAACTACAATAGTTTAGTGACACTAAAAATGTAAAACACTTATTGCTATATACAATAAATAAATATAATAGTTATCTATGAATTTTGTTGCTTTCAATAATACTTTTGAAGTGGCAAGCAAGGTTCTGATTGGCAATTTGAAATTTTACTAACTTGAAAATAAAAAATGGATAGTGTTTTAAAAAAGTAAATTCTACCCCTGAAAATCTGATAATATTTTGAAAAATGTTATTACACAATAGTCAATAATGAAATTTGTATAATTCTTGTGTGAAGCATACTTATCTTATAATGGGAAATAGATAAAAATAATAAATTGGTTTGAATGGAGGAAACATTTTATTGGTAGTACAGGTCTAATCCTACAAGAGTTGTCAACCCTTACTTTATTTTTAGCTCCATAAGTTTAGTATCGCCTTATTTTTTAAGTGTACAGGAGTTACCTCCCTTTATTCTGTTTCCAGATAGAACTGATACAGATGAAGAGACAGTTACAGCAGGAGAGACTAGCCAGGGCTAAGTGTGACAAAAAGATCATTGAGGTTAGTAGTTTTTAGGTCACCTGAGACGAAGTCTCAAGTGACCTATTCTAATCGCCTTTTGTCCGTCGTCGTGCGTCGTCGTCGTGCGTCGTATGTCCGTAAACAATTTACATTTTCGACTTCTTCTCCAAAACTGCTGAAGCAATTTCAATGAAATTTAGCACAAACCTTCTAAGGCATAAGGCCAATCGAAATTGTGAATTATATGGTCCCTACCCCCCAGGGAGCTATGGGAGGGGCCAAAAGGGGTAAAATTGACTAAAATTTCAAAAATCTTCTTCTCCACTCACAGATGTGATGGAATTAAATACTCTTCATAGATAGAAAGGTCATAAGGTCCTTTACAAAAATTGTGAATTATATGACCCTGGGGTCTCAGGTTTCCCCCTGGGGAGGGGGTTAAGTTTACTATAGTTTATATAGGGAAAACACATTTTTGAGTATTATTTGATCATTTGTAATAGGAAATGAGTCAAATATTGTCAGAATTATCAGTATGAGATTGCCATTGAATCCTATTAACCAATTTTCCATGACTGACCCCCAGGGGCCTTAGGGGCGGGGTCAAAAGGGGTCAAATAGGCTATATCTTCAAAAATCTTCTTCTGAAATTCTGGAAATGGTAGAATCACATACTCTTCATAGATGGAAAGGTCTTGAGGTCCTTTACCAAAATTGTGAATTATATGACCCTGGGGTCTCACGTTTCCCCCTGGGGAGGGGGTCAAGTTTACTATAGTTTATATAGTGAAAACACATTTATGAGCATTTTTTGCTCAATTTTAATATGAAATGAGTCAAACTTGTTTAGAATTATAAGCATGAGATAACATTTAATATCATATCTATATTGGTCCTGGTCAACCCCCTCGGGGCAGAGGGGCGGGCCAAAAGGGGTAAATAGGCTAAAACTTTAAAAATCTTCTTCTTAAATACTGGAAATGGTAGAATCAAATACTCTTCATAGATGGACAGGTCTTAATGTGTTTTATGAAAATTGTGAATTATATGACCCTTGGGTCTCAGGTTTCCCCCTAGGGAGGGGGTTAAGTTTACTATATATAAGTTTATATATGGAAAACACATTTTTGAGTATTATTTAGTCATTATAATAGGAAATTAGTCAATTGTAGTCAGAATTATCCCTATGTGATGGCCATTGAATCTTATTACCAAATTTTCCATGACTGATCCCCAGGGGCCTTAGGGGCGGTCCCAAAACCGGTCAAATATGCTAAAACTTCAAAAATCTTCTTCTGAAATTCTGGAACTGGTAGAATCAAATACTCTGCATAGATGGAAATAGTCCTTTACAAAAATTGTGAATAATATGACCCTGGGGTCTCATGTTTCCCCCTGGGGAGGGGGTCAAGTTTACTTTAGTTTATATAGGAAATACACATTTATGAACATTATTTGCCTATTTTTCATAGGAAATTAGTCAAACTGGGTTAGAATTATTAGCCTGAAATAGCATTTTAACATCATATCCATACTGGTCATGGCTGACCCCCAGGGGCCAGAGGGGCGGAGCCAAAAGGGGTCAAAATGGTAATTTCAAAAATCTTCTTTTTGAATTCACAGATTTGATGGAACCAGATACTCTTGATAGATTGGAAGGTCTTAAGGCCCTTTACAAAAATTTGTGAATTTCATGGCCCTGGGATCTCAGATTTTCCCCTAGGGAGGGGGTCAAATTTACTATAGTTTATATAGGAAAACACATTTAGGAACATTATTTGCTTAGTTTTCATAGGAAATTAGTCAATCTGGGTTAGAATTATTAGCCTGAGATAGCATTTAACATCATATCCATATTCGTCCTGGCCGACCCCCAGGGGCGAGAGGGATGGGGCCAAAAGGGGTCAAAATGGATAACATTTCAAAAATCTTTCTCCTGAATTCACAGATTTGATGGAACCAAATAATCTTCATAGATTAAAAATTTATAAAATCACTGACTGACTTCAAGGGCCTGATGGGCCAATATATATTTATAGTGTTTATATGCATGTCTTTGTTTCATTCTGTGTCTGAACTCAGGTGACCGCTAAGGCCCATGGGCCTCTTGTTTTTATCTATCATAGTTTTACACTATATTTATAGTTAGGACAGTTATGAGAAATCTATCTTAAGCTGCACAAAAATTAAGAAAAATTCTTCACTTTCAGGCATTGAAAACATAACATGTCATACGCAGCCGCGCAAATCCCCCATGAATAGATCACAAATCGTTATCATTGACGGCCTGATTTTATATGGTGATAAATCAAAAGACCCCTCTATCAGATAATAGCAGGTTGTTTTCATAATAAAGTAACTTATATATAAACCATGCACTCATCAAAATACAGACTGTGGATTCTCTTGATGTGGCATTTGTACAACATTTTGTGAAAGTCTTACTCTTTTGTTTACAAGTTTGTGACCCTGATCATTTGGAGGAAATAGAATGTGTCTTTTCTAATTATATGGTGGAAATACTGATCTGTTCATTTTACAAAATAATATGTATATATGATAGAAGATGATTTTTATGTAATCCAGGGTTCACAACCAAATGATTAGCTTATCACTTTGGCAATCCTGATCCAAATTTTCTATACATACATGGATTGTATGTTGTCTGAAGCTACCACAATTATGATCCTGTTCAGATGATCCAAAATAATCATGTCTTACAACCATTTTGTTATACAGTTGTCTATAGAAAATCGGCGACTACAGGATGATTATGATCGATTGAGACGGAGTCAGTTCGGAGGCGGAGGTCCAGGTGGTAACATCCTTGACGATGACAGCACGTTGGAGAGTATAGAGGGCGCCTTCAAACAATTCCATCAGTTCCTCGACCTTCTCAAGGATGCAGGGTAGGTGTCAAAATGCTAATGGATTTAGCACCAATGTAAGATGGTCATTTCCGATGATAACTTAATTGAAATAACAATTTTCATTGAATTAATTCAATTGTCTGGTTTTGAGAGCATGACTGTTTCCATGAAGAACATCAATATCATTTTAATTATACTAACCTTGTATGATGACCATTGATACTGTGTTTCAGCCTTGGACAGCTAATCACTATGGCCGGACTTGACCACAAGGAATCGCCATTTGTCAGTGCTAGTCAGCTCCCAGTGACCAAAGGACAAAGCTACAGTCAGCAACCCAAATCTTCTACGCCATACAACAACTCTACAGCAAGTCGTATCCCACCGCGACCCGCCAAACCTATCACTAAAACCAACGGTTTCCTAGGAGACATCTCTTCCAGCAATAAAGTATCCACCTCCGGATTCTCTGGTGGAACGTTTAGTGTTCCTGCAGCCAAAGACCCTACTATGGCGGGGCAGTATGAAGGGACATACAACATGGCTGATCAGGCCAAGCATGACGAGTTATATGAGAGAATATTACAAGAAACTTCAAATGCTTTTAATCATAACCGTGTGGAGGCCGCATTAGCCAAGGGGAAATCCCAGGGTGAGGGGGACACAAAAAATAACTTAGAAAATGGCAACAGCCACGACAAAGCAAAGGAGTGGAGTAAGAAACTAGGGGAGGAAATAGTGTTTGATGCTAGTGAAGTGGACGATTCTTCTAAAGGTAGTCGGCCTGTACCACTGCCGCGGGGAAAGTCGTCTGAGGACGATGGTCCTGATTTACAAAAAGCAAAATCAGCGGACAGTAATAAGGCTGCTGAGACAGCAGGCCCCGGTCCAAGGGAAGGGTCACGCATGAGTGATTATAACTACAGTATGGATAGTTTTGAACAGTCATACTTGAGTGAGCGAGGGGAGGTGGTGAGATTTGACGGTGATTTTGACACATACGGCAGTTCGCCCTCACCTCCGCCACAAATTATAGAAAGTGAAGACAATGACTTTTAGGAAACTATTTAATATTGTATATAATACTTTACTAACTTTTATGCATGCTCATGAAAATAGGAAAAATCTGTAGTATTTTGGTAAATTATCTGTTATTCATTTTTTATATCAAGCATACAAATCTTCTTTGGCTGTGGTTTCTGTGCAGTGGTTTGAACACTATAGAAGGTATTTACAAAATTCATGTTTCTGTCCTCAATATAATTAATGAGATTATCACTCATTATCCGTCCAAACATGCTGTTGTTTTAAGTAATGATCTGTATTTGTGAAATATTTGGCACAATTTTGATAAACTAGAGGTGTGAGTTGGTTAATTGGGAGGGTTTTGTTTTTCTCTTAATTTTCTTGTTTTCCTTTTATATTACTGTAGACCACTTCAGTTCTGTAAGATCCAATTTTCCATGATAGCGATCTAACATGAATTAAATGTATTGCAAATAATTTCAGAAACGTATACATATATATATATCAATGTTCAATTGTAAATTAGAACAGTTGATTATAAATTTATGTATTTGTGAATATGTTGAAAACAGCGAACCGTGTGAAATATTGTAGACATGACGATAAAATGGTTTACTGTTATTTTCTGTAGATACCACATAAATGTATCGCTATTCAAACTCATCTCGATAAGAATTAGTCCCAAACTGTTTTCAAACATGCTGTATGTCCGCAAAATACCTGTCTGATGTACATTTGTATACTTAACTTTTTATTTTGTTTATTTAATTGATAATGTTTGTTTATGAATTATACATGAGATACAGGTCTTGTTCTTTGATGTTCTCTACTGAACAATCTCTACTTGCTGATTATTAGCAGCATAGATGTAAACTATAAAATGTGTTTGTTAGGAACTGCTTCATGAAGTCCAATGTGTATTTTTTGAAAGTTTATGTAACATCTTTGAATTCAGTACTTTGATTTAAGTAAAGGTGACATGGGCTGTTTTCAAAAATACAGTTTGATTGGTTGGACCGGCCTAGCTGCTAGTTTATGAATTAATAAAGATGTATCTGGTGATTATATATTGTTTTCAGACAAGCCTTAACAAATTTTTCATTTCAAAATATTTTTATTAAATCATTAGAATTAATTGGGATTGGGCAGCAGGCTATGCCTATATAAGCCCTCTCCCTGAACAAAATACCTCAACGGACTTTATAAAAAAAACTGCTGATCAAAAAGGATTTATATTTAGAATAATGACTTAAACAGACAGTCGAAGCGGCTGTTTAAAAAAAAAACAAAAAAAACGGCAATGGTTTGAATAATATATCCTTATGAACTTTGATACTGTAACTAGCATTTCAGTACTTTGATATTATGACAAGCATTTCGTTAAGTACATTCAGTACTTTGATACTTTTGCTAGGATATCCTTTAGTATGGTCAATTCTTTAATACTTTGACTACCATGTATTCCTAGATACATTCCTTACTTTGAATTCAGTAAGAGTGATAAATTACACCTCATTTACTACATTCAGTACTTTGATTGAAGTGTAGGTTCCCTTGTTTGAACTCTAGCTACCCATTGGCCTACAATTTACTGTGGTAGTTTTCATACACATATACATATGGAGCTTTGTTTTTGTAGGCAACATATACATACAGTAAAATATGGTTACAATGACCACATTTTCAACACATTATGATACATTTTTCTTTCCAGTCAAGATTCCCGTGAATTGGTTTTGATATGTATATAACAAACTATGCTTATAACAAAGGAACTGATTCCCAGTGAGATTCTTTATACCCATGTTTTAGTGTTTCCTGGTCAGATACTATATCATCTGTTTACACTGTTTTGATGACGACAAGTCCTCTTCTTCGACTTGCTTTAATTTGCGAGTGTAAACTTTATTGTTTTACCTTTTATTGTTTTTGTTGATTTGTTTATTTTTCAAACCTTTTCACATGGTCTGTGATAGCCGTCCTCAAATGCCCTGTGAACAAGTTGTTAATTATCAAAGTTGATGTTTTCATTCCGATTACAATATAAGTAATTAATTGTACTGTAGTTATCAAAGATATGATTTCTGTACTCTGTTACGGGTATACAGGTCACACGACAAACAATTGTACTTTAGTTATCAAAGATGTGATATCTGTACTCTGTTACGGGTATACAGGTCACACGACAAACGTTTGTACTGTAGTTATCAAAGATGTGATATCTGTACTCTGTTATGGTATACAGGTCACACGACAAACAATTGTACTGTAGTTATCAAAGATGTGATATCTGTACTCTGTTACGGGTATACAGGTCACACGACAAACAATTGTACTGTAGTTATCAAAGATGTGATATCTGTACTCTGTTACGGGTATACAGGTCACACGACAAACAATTGTACTGTAGTTATCAAAGATGTGATATCTGTACTCTGTTACAGGTATACAGGTCACACGACAAACATTTGTACTGTAGTTATCAAAGATGTGATATCTGTACTCTGTTACGGGTATACAGGTCACACGACAAACGTTTGTACTGGTCTAGAACACAATGGACAGTATTATTTCACATCTGTAACACAACTGTAATTTGCATTGATTGGCCTATATAAATTTCAAACAATATTTTTCAGGTTTGTCACTAAAAATGAACATATAGGATCTTACATAAGTGGCTATGTAATATGAAATTTATCAAAAAAGTTCAATAATTTGATATGTGAGTGCCATATCAAGTTATTTAATGACTTTTCATAGAAGTATGAAATAAGGTCAATCAGAAAGTCAGATTTAGTTTGAAAACAATTTGAAAGAAAAAATAATTATGATATGTACATGTCTGTACATGAAGTTGAATTTGAAGATAGCAATCATGTGATATTTTTATATGAAGAAGTGTGGGGTTAGTTTAAGTGGTTGGGAATGTTGTTATTTGAAGAAAAAAAATGTGATAGGATGAAAAATGGTAATACGTCTGAATGAAAATTAACACTTATTGAAATTTCACCATTAAGATCATAATTACTTCTCTTCCATGTATTTATTTTATTTGTTATGTATCTATTGACAAACATACATAATTTTGCACACAAACAGTAATTTTTTGGCCTTTCAGCTTTATTGATTGACAATAATTATGTTTTGTTTTCCAAATAATCAAGATTTGGATATTTTGCAGACTTTTATTAATATAGTTTCCTAAGTAACATATAAAGAAAATGGCTCCATATTTGAATGGGGAAAATTTTGCTTTTCGTGCTTTCATTAAATCGCCATGAATATAGTAACCAAAGTTTCACTTTTGATTGATTTAACTTTAGAAACAATGCAAAAAAGTACTTAAATCCATAGTGAAATATTCAAATTTATGACACAGAAAGCTGGTGATAATCTGGAGAGAAAGAAAAATGTATGAAAAAAAAGTTTTGTTATGAAAGAGATGACACTTGTTGTAAATAGATAAAATCATGAAATTCTGGCGGGGAGGGGGGCAAAATTGTGTGAAGATAAGGAGCTAGAATTACTCTATTGTTATCTTTATTTCAACTGTGACATTTCAGAACTTTAATTCTGGAAATGAAATACGTTTATATGCTGGTTTTCTATGATTGAGTCTTTGGCTTCCTAGGTTAGACTGTATCTGGTAGAACTTATCCCTGTATATATGTATATGGATATTGTGATAGTAGTTGTAGACAACTTTTAATTTATTCAATAAAACAACTTTGGAGAACACTGTGATCGATTTGTTAATTCATCTCTCTCTCTCTCACCTCTCTTTCTCTCTCTCTCTCTCTCTCTCTCTCTCTCTCTCTCACTGGTTTCACCGTATATGTGAGGACACACGTCTCATACCATCCTTGTAAGGATAAATTTACCATATCTACATTTGTTTTTCCCTGGAATTTGAAATGCACTCATTGAATCACCATAATCTCACTTTGATTTTCAACAATTTCAAAATAATGGAAAAAAAATGAGTGACACTCGTTCAAAGGACTTTTCTCTCATTATGACGCGGGGACAATGGTCATACTGGGATACATGTATGTCCTATATATGTAACTAACATGATATTTAATGTCCCCACTAAGATGAGATATCCAATGTCCCCACATAATTGTGATGTACAAGATATAATGTATGTCTCCATAAAACTGTGGCTTGAGATATAATGTAGGTCCCATCTAACACGAGATATAATGTAGGTCCCCATAAAATTTTGGCTTGAGATATAATGTAGGTCCCATCTAACATGTTATATTCACTGTCCCCACAAAATTGTGCTGCATGAAATATACCAGGTAATGTATGTCCCCACTAACACGAAATATTCAATGTCCCCACAAAATTGTGCTGCATGAGATATTCAATGTCCTCACAAAATTGTGCTGCATGAGATATTCAATGTCTCCACAAAATTGTGGTGCATGAGATATTCAATGTCCCCACAAAATTGTGGTGCATGAGATATTCTATGTCTCCACAAAATTGTGGTGGATGAGATATAATGTATGTCCCCACTAACATGACATATTCAATGTCCCCACAATTTTTTTTTTTTATATTAGAGAGACTATCGTGTATGTCCGCATTCCCACGAGGTAATAGTATGTCTGTCTTAAATGCTCGTTAATATGCAGTCAGTTTATGTTCTGTTGAAATATTTTGGCATTTTCCGGATTTGACTTAGATTTACATGGCAGGTGTCACAAACAAAATAGAAGACACTTAATCTTCTGGAACACCTGGTTTTGCTCTCCAAGTTACCAAATTGTCTCAATGCAAATCCACATTTTGAAAAAAATTGTGTGTTGTCCTCACAATAATCTTTATAAAGATTATATTGCACACATGTTTTAGTGCTGAGGGTAAGGACAGAAAGGGGAACCAAAGTATTTCCTTTCATCAGGACAGTCAACTTCACTAGCCAAGGGTATTTAGACCGATTCTCTTCGTAGTAGAAAGAGAACCGGACTAAATGCCCTTGGCTAGCGAAGCTGCAGGACAGTTAGAGAAAATAAAACAAACATAAACAAACTGGGTTTTTACTTATTTTTTATTGAAGTTTTCAATGATCAGGCACTGTTTTAAAACATGTGAATAACTCTTATAAAGTTAACTGACTTTAGTTTCTTAAAATACAATCACCTCACAAATCATGGTTTTATTCATATTTAGTGCGATAGGAATTAATACAATATTTTTCTGTTTTAAAAGATCATGAACAATAATGGCACTTAATACACGTTGATTCTACAACGACCCAAATGCCAAATATATAGCAATGCTTTTGATAATACATTTAGTACAGGTATACACATTTATTGAAACTTATCTGATAGATTTAAGTTGAAATATTGCAACATCATTGCTTACAATTTGCACTTTGATGGATCCATCATCTAGAAACATGATGGGATGACTATATTACCACTGTATTATTGACGCTCTGGTTGACACGCAATATATGTCAATTTTGAATTCAAACCCCACATGTGATCTTAATCTTTAATTGCCATTATTATTGTTATTATTTCAAAGAATTGTCTCAATGATGTAGAAATAAAAAGTTCAATATATATTTGAAGTTCAAAAATTTCAAAAAAAAATCAAATTTTGAACATTATAATGCATGACCTACTTACCTAATTATGTAGTTCAAATTTGGCCTACTACTCACAAATATGTAGATATATTGTTTTCATTAATTCAAATATCATTTAATCTCTGAACAATACTCTATTATCCCAAGAAAAAGGTGTCAACTCCTTCCAGATTATAATTTTTTATCTTCTATGAAAAATGATCGCTTCAAAAAAGGTCATTAGAATTCCTTGGGTAATCTAATTAGATGTATTCTATTTTTATTATATCACATTAATATCAACACGTTAGTAGCACGTTAAACATCAATGATAATCAATAAAAAAACTTGAAGCATTATCACAGCAATATAGCTTAATGTGGTCCAAAACGTATTTATCATCTCTGGTTATCAAAACTCTTTGGATAAAAGGCTACAAGAAACAGTATTATTTTCCTCTATTGTCTTCATTGGGTAGAACTACCTGAAAGACAATATTTTGGAGTTGAGACAGCAAAAGTAAACAAGAGCACTGTAAACAGACGCATAATACGCCTCTCTGACCATATCTAATGATTCTTTGTTTGTTTGATATTTAAAGTGCCTAATAAGGATAATAACATGGTCTGAACAGTACACTGAAGAAACTTGCACTGGGGTAGCATACAGAGGGAGCTACCATTTGACATCAAAAGCTAGCTTGTTCACAACATGTAAAAAACTGCCCTACCACATACAATTATATATCACTGTAGTCAACTTGAACACAATCATAAAACGTGTCTTGGTCAATTATACAATATTGCGCCCATGTCAGGACTCTTGAAGCACTGTGCCTGTAAGTAAAGCAGTTCAGGACCTTTACCAGTAACATAACTACAAACTCGACATTTTGATGTTTTCCTTAAACTAATGACATGTTATAAAATGTTGCCAACAAAAACAGTATTTTGTGCATTTCACAAGTCCATTATTAAGCTCCAATATATGTACCTGGGATATATTTTCATGATTCTGTCAAATTCTGAGAAATATATCCTTAAATATTCATGAAAAATTATTGCAAATGCTAACTTATTGACATCTATTATATAACTCTCAGAGGAAGATAACAAATTAATGAAAACAAAATGAAAAATGTAATGCTATTTAATTTTGGCTAAACTCTCACTTTTTATTGACGAGAGAAACTGAAAAGAGACTGAATCACCAACAAGAGCTATGTATTATTCAAACAATCATCTTTTTTGACAACCTAAATTTTGACAAAAAAAAACCCTCAAATGCATTTTTATTGCAGCAATAGCTCTGAAGTCTATTGCCAAATTTAACTGACATCTAAATTTGAACCTTATTGGAATCCTTAGATTAATTGATACAGATAAAGGTATGATAACAATAAGACACAAAAACGTCCTATATGTCAATATGTATCAAACCATTTTTTAAGACTTTGCTAATCAGAGGTTACCACTCTGCTACCTTGCCAATTACCAATATCCTTTCAACATGCCTGAGATTCAAATACCCCTACATTAAATTGTTATGAAAAATAGGATAGTATAAGAATTCCAACACTCAAAAGCAACCACTAAGTTACCATTACAACCAAAAATAAAAAAAAAAACACATGCATAGTTCGGAGAAATAAAACGACGCACATACAAATATTCGGCAAAACTGGACAATATCTAAACTTCTAGCAATTACAGATAGCAACATGTGTAGACAAAAGCTGCCCCCCCTCCCCCATCCCCGCTTCCTACGCACCTGGATAACATCAGGTAACAAAAAGAAACAGTAATCTGATATATATATATATACAGAAAGTTTCAAGGAGCTGCATCGAACGGTTTTGGAGTTTATAGAGCCCGGAAACAAAAAGAAACATTACTTTGATATTTTTAGCCCACCATCATCAGATGGTGGGCTATTCAAATCGCCCTGCGTCCGTGGTCCGTCGTCCGTCGTCCGTCCGTAAACAATGCTTGTTATCACTATTTCTTAAAAACTGCTGCAGGGATTTTGTTCAAACTTCACATGGAGGGTCCCCTTGGTCCATATTTGTGCCATACAGATTTTGAGGCTGATCGGAAAAACAAGAAGGCCGCCAGGCAGCCATCTTTGATTTTGGCAGTTGAAGTTTGTTATCGATATTTCTTGAGAACTACTGAAGGGATTTTGTTCAAACTTCACATGGAGGTTACCCTTGGTCCCTAGTTGTGCCATACAGATTTTGAGGCTGATCAGAAAAACAAGATGGCCGCCAGGCAGCCATTTTTGATTTTGGCAGTTGAAGTTTGTTATCGATATTTCTTGAGAACTACTGAACGGATTTTGTTCAAACTTCACATGAAGGGTACCCTTAGTCCCTAGTTGTGCCTTACAGATTTTGAGGCTGATCAGAAAAAACAAGATGGCCGCCAGGCAGCCATTTTTGATTTTGGCAGTTGAAGTTTGTTATCGATATTTCTTGAGAACTACTGAACGGATTTTGTTCAAACTTCACATGAAGGGTACCCTTAGTCCATAGTTGTGCCATACAGATTTTGAGGCTGATCGGAAAAACAAGATGGCCGCCAGGCGGCCATCTTGGATTTTGATAGTTAAGGTTTGATATCCCTATTTCTCAAAAAGTGCTGAAGGGATCTTTCTCAAATTTAATATGTAGGTTCCCTTAGGGCCCTTGTTGTGCATATTGCATTTTGAGACCGATCAGTCAACAAGATGGCCGCCAGGCAGCCATCTTGGAATTTGTTTTTCAAAGTTTGTTATCGTTATTTCTCAGAAAGTACTGAAGGGATCTGTCTCAAAATTCATATGTAGGTTCCCCTAGGGCGCTAGTTGTGCATATTGTGATTTGGGACCGATTGATCAACAAGATGGCCGCCAAGGAGTCATCTTGAATTTTGATAGTTGAAGTTTGTTACCGCTATTTCTCAAAAGGTACTGAAGCGATCTGTCTCAAATTTTATATGTACTGTAGTATGTTTGAAAAAGTTTAAAAAGTAGAGAAAAGATCCATCTTTCCTTTGTCAGATATAGATCATTCTTTGGTGGGCGCCAAGATCTCTCTGGGATCTCTTGTTTACAAAGTTTCCATGGTAACAGAAAAAAACACGTAACATGGACTAGCAAAAGGCACAACAAGGGCACTTTTCTGATATATTCAGAAAGTTTCATGGAGCTGCTTTGCATGGTTTTGGAATTATAGTCTGGAAGCAAAAGGAAACAGTATTAGCAAAAGGCATAGCTACGGCACTTGTCTGATGTAAACAGAAAGTTTCAAGGAGCTGCGTTGAACGGCTTTTGAGTTATAGCTCGGACTGACGGACGGAGCCCAAAACAATATCCCCCGCAAACGCGTTTCGCGGGGGATAGTAAAAGTCATTTTTCTGTAAGATTCGATTATATATACATCATTTGTTCATGGAGCAATGTTAATCCTAATGCAATACAGTGTACATAAGGCTTACAATCAGACATCTTAAAGTTTGTATGTTTGTAAGATAATTCATATAATGTATACTTGTGAGATATCATATAAAATGTAACATATTAATAAAGATGCTCCACTGCCGATAGAGCATACATGAATTCATCATTTGAACAATAATTTGTGTTTAATCGTGTATATATATGTTTAACTAACACAAAAAATAATATAAACAAAATATTTTGCCTTTGGTGCATACGCAGTCTGTACTTCATTCTATATAGGATATAGTGCAACGGAATTTTTTCGGGATGCAATTAATTTTTTTTTTTCACTTGAAGTAAAATTAGAAGCTTAAACTGTTCAATGGTGGTAAAGGTGTAAATTAAGTAGTTTTTTTTAACTGAAGAAAAATACTAAATCGTCTGCTCCTGTTTTTGATAGTGAAAAAATAGCATTTGTCAGCAGTTTTTTATTAACGCTCCATGAAGAAATGACAAGTTGCCGTCCATAGAAATTGTCAGATCAGCAGTGCCGAAAAATGTTTTCGTCAAAAAACGTTAATTATAACAACTATATCACTTGCAATATTTACTAATTTTTTGACTAACGGGCCTTCGGACTATTGGGTCTTCGGACTATTGGACCTTTGGACTATTGTGCCTTCGGACTATATTAGGCCGTAGGGATATAAGGGTGTCATTTCTACTGATTGATAAGACGTCAAATAACTGATTAGATATATGAGTTTGCTGTTGGGGAAACTATTTTGCTACGGCAAATATAAAAAAATGCTAAAAAATTAGCATTTGTAAGCTTAAAATCCTATCATTTTCATTTCCTGCGTAGAATTATTATATATATTGGATTATTGGTCCTGATATGTATTTGTTGTTCTATTGTGGTCATTTTGAAACCTCATTTGTCTGATTCGGTTGAAAAATGTCAATGTTGACTATTTTTACACTTTTTAGCAAATTCGAAATGACGGCCATCTTGATGACTTCATAACCGGAAGTTCTTCCCAATTTATGCAATGTTAGCATTTTTATTTGTGATATAAGGGTTTAGAAAAATATTGGTTCGGAGGTTTGGGAGTGCATGTGGGACCCTCCTAGTCCATGGCTTATATGTTTTACAACAGTTTGGTAGAGTGAAAATTGCATGAAATATAACTTTAAAGATGCTCCACCGCTGCCAAATGGTATTTTTTCACTATAAAAAATAGGAGCAGACGATTTAGCATTTTTATCCAGTTACAAAGGTTACTTACTTTACACCATTAACACCATTGAAAAGTTTGAGCTTCTAATTTTACTTCAAGTTAAAAATATGAAAAATAATTAACTGCATCCGAAAAAATTCCGTGACACTATATCCTATATGGAATGAAGTACTGATTGCGCATGCGAAAGGCGAAATAAATTATTTTATATTATTTTTTGTGTTAATTAGACATATATATATATACGATTAAACACCAATTATTGTTCAAATGATTAACATCATTTATGCTCTGTCGGCGGTGGAGCATCTTTAATGTCTTATTTCTTTATTGTTCCCAAAATACTACAACATGCGATGTGGAATAACGTTTAATGTTCTAAGCCTATATGTACAGGTGATGTGATTGTCCGAGGTAATTATTTTCGATTCATATTCAAAGATTTGTTTTAATATGAATGAAAACGAAAATAATGAATCGCTTCTAGTTTTTGTCTTTTCATAGATGCATTATAATGTTAGACAGAAACTTTTTAAAACCATTGTTTCCTTTCCTTTTTACCATCAATATCACGGGCATATAACATATATGTTGAGAATATTATGATATCGTGTCCATACTATTGCATAAAGGCGTCAACCTTATTAAAATATCTAAATATTCACGAGATTTTTAAATAGTCTTCAATACATTAACTCCCGCTTCTACTTTGGATGTAACAAGCCCCTGTGGTCTCGGTCATGTACTATATCATATAACTATGCACGGACTCGCGCACGCGCTCCAAACAGATTAGTACCGCGTGCTCGTCGTGCGTTGTAATGGATTTCTTCGGTAACAATTCCAATCAAACAAAGGAGCGACGCTGTATATACATACGATGATAGATTGTCACATGTAGCTTCATTTGGACCAGGACTTGGTGTATATGCACACAGGATGTGGTTTTGGAGATATTTTTCTTTTCATACTTACGTACATTTAATTTGTCGGTATAGTCATATGAACACTTTTTTTCGATATCCTTTAATTAATATTTGCACTTTTTTTGATTAGTTGTACTCTAATGACGGACTTCTTTTTTATGTATCTCGTTGTAGATTTTTAAATTAACATAAAAAAATAAATACGAATGAATTGAAATATAAGGATTGAATCTTGCTTTGGTCGATTTCATGGGGTGATGAACTGAGTTCCTCTTGAAACAAATTGAATGAATTGCGAAGCAGTTCATGTCAAATTTGTTTCAAGAGGAACTCAATTCATCAACCCATGAAATCGACCAATGGGATGATGAATTGAGTTCTTCTTGAAACAAATTTAAAGCTGACAATGCAAGTTAAAAAGTTTTAAATTGAGAGTAAAAAAAATAAGCACACTTGTATTTCAAGAATCGTTTATGAGACAATCCCTTATCGAGGTCAGCCATTTTTGTTTTTCGCTCTGCCTGTATCCGGTGCTCTCACCCCTATATAAAGCGCGTGAATCGACACACGTCCGCTCAGTCTATACACGTACATACACACCTGGCAGTTGTTCACTGTGTATCACCTACTATTACGTAAACAATAAACTTACCTATTAAGGTATATGGGGCTTGTTTGGCAACAAAATACATCAAATCCTCTAAGCTGTCATTTACATGTTTGTCAAAATAAAATTTCAACACAAATGAATAGAAATCCAAATGGCCATGTGCACGTGACTACCTGTCCCGAACAAGCGACAATTACTGTACCAAGGACACACACGTGTCGGTGTACGTGTAAAACCTAGTGTATATTGAAGTGTTTCATTAGCTCGTTTTTGATATAATTTGAGATTTAGCTGACATCACATTCATGTATTATTTCAATGAAACCTTGTCAGGTGAGTGCAGTGTTTATTTTCAGTTTGACATTGTTATTTGCAATATCGGGGCACTTGTATACGAGACAAGTTATGTTTGAAATGACGCACGTGTGTCTAGTCCCGTGCTTTATATAGGGTGTTGGCCAGTGAATGTAACTAAGCAGAGCAAGAATAAAAATAGCTGCCACTTCCTTGGATACGACACTGTTATAACTGGGGAATGTCTCAGAAAACAATTTTCCAAACAAAAATCATTATTTTTTTTTCTAATTTCAAATGCATGCTTTTTAACTTGCATAGTCAGCTTTAACATAAACTGCTTCGTGAACTGCTTCGCTGTTCATTCAATTTGTTTCAAGAGGAACTCAAGGTAACTGTGCACCTGTTCAGATGTGGCTGTTTTGTCTCTATAGAAATATGAAGTATTTTAGTGGTTTTACTGAAATATTTTGGAAGATTTTTGCTTAGAGCACTTTCAATGGACTAATCTACATAACTGTGCTACCAAAATGTGGAAAATTTGTGACTGTTCAGCAATATAATTGATATTTCTTTGTGAACTGACCAGAGTTCGTCATGCTCCAGTGATTCCAACCCTAGCCACTGACAACCTAAGTAGATCTACAAAGTTGTAGATCTGGAAGAAAGGCAGTTTGATATTGATAATAAGCAGAACGAGTTAGAACGACATGGATTTGAAATTGTAAGGACTATATGCAAAGCGTCTAGAGGAATATATAAATGTTGGTAAATTCTTGACAAGGGCCCATGCCCCCGAGAGAACAATGCTTTTATCACACAATGCAGTTCACCATGCATGGAAGTAGGTAAATATTTTGGAACTCCAACAAAAAATATATTAGCCGAGTGTGATCTTTGTTTGTTTGATTAATTTACGTCCTATTAACAGCCCGGGTCATGTAAGGACGGCCTCCCATGTATGCGTTGTGCTGCATGTATGAAGTGTGGATGTGTGATTTGGGATACTGCGGTATATTTATCATGTGTCCTCTGGTATAGTGGAACTCTTGCCCTTTTATTAGGTCATCTGACCTGAAGTTTGACTGACACTTGAATGAAATGATCCGGATATCATAATGACCAAGACCGGGTCGATCCAAAATCCGAGATGGTCGCTACAGCCACCATCTTAAAAACACATTTTGAACTTCTTCTGATGTTCTACATGTGCTATTTGGCTGAAACTTTCATTAAATGAACCTGACATTGTCCCGATCAAGTGTTGTAATTTTTCGGTTCGATCCGAAATCCAACATGGTCGCCACGGCCGCTATTTTGATAATATATTTTGAACTTCTCTAGTTCTACTGGTGCAATTTGGCTGAAACTTGCCTAATGATCCTGACATGGTCGTGAGAAAATTAAAGTGATCTTATTTTTCGGGTTGTTCCGAAATCCTAGATGGCCGCCACAGCCACCACCAACCTGAAAGCCGAGTGATTTGCCTGAAACTTGCATGAAATGATCCTGACATTGTCCTGACCACACATCCGCCATCTTGGGAACACATTTTCTTCTCAAGATCTACGAGTCCGATTTGGCTGAAAAGTGCCTGAAATGATCCTGATATGATCTCGTCAAAGTGTTGATACATTTCAGATTGATCCCAAATTGAAGATGGCTTCCATGATATGGTATCTAATTAATTTACTACATGACTATTGCCAAGAAAGTCAGATGACCGTTAAGGCCCCTGAGCCTCTTGTTAAAGTTGTATGGTCTATCACTTTCGCTCTTTTTTTCATAGTAAAAACTGTATAGGTGCTATACTCATTTTTCTCCGTCTGTCCGAGGTTTAAACTTTCTACTTTTACCACTTACCACTTGCAGCACTTTAAGTATTTTAATTATAAAAGTGAAAAAAATCTTTTTAACGTGTACACGTAAAAAATAGGCTCGAAAGATGCCGAATCATTCCGAACTCTTCCGAACATCGTCGCGACAATCTCGAAGTAACACGAGAGTTGTGAAACCAAGAGAAATATCAACAATTTTTCGTAAACAAAACACGTGGTCGACTTCAGCAGACTGGATCTACAAAGAAATTAATGCTCGCACATTACAATTTTTGATACACACAATATTGAATTACGGCAATGTGAATTAGATGTTTCAAATACTCGCTCTGTGGACATAAACCAGCACGATTTGCTCATACATATATATTTACACTTGCTAGGCTTGGCAACTATACGGTAATATTAGCCGATTTTGTTTACCATAACTGCATGGTAACATTGAACTTTGAACTGGCGTATGAAAATGTTCTGTGCAACGTTAAAGGACTACTTTAAAAAAAAAACCAAACCAGATGGCATTGTTTACACTTTGACGCAACATAACGTGTATATTGTTGTTTTTCATAGAATTTTGGAAAAATGTAAACAATACATACATGTTTTATATTTATATATGATTCAAACAATTTTTAAATTAACAATTGTATAAAGAAAAGAAAAAAATATCCCGACCGGGGCGACTTACTTTCATTTTTGTTAAAAATGATGGGTGTCAAATGTAAACATTACATATGTGCCTATGTTCGTCCTACGATCGAGTCTTTGGGGTGGACGGGCGTGAGACCCTCTGATAGAGGTCAGTTATAAACATATCCTCTTGTCTTTGTTCTTTGAGAATTTAATCATGTGTATTATAAAACATGCACCGCTAGTAATCCACGTGTTGACGTTATGCTTCACCACAAATACATTGTATCCATATCGAACACAAGTGAAGTTGTTCCATCTATAGATGGCGATGGGTCTAAGCGTGGATTAATAATCACATGGCTCCGAAGGATGTAATATCGTCAAGTCAGACGACAATCTCAAACAAATTTAACTACTTGAATACCGGTGTTTTGACAACTTCGGAAAACTCCAGTGTGTAAGCGTGCGTCAGCCTCGCCTCGCTGCACAATAACGGTCACCGAGTTCCACATGTCGCCGAGTACAAATACTTTATGTTATTACACTTTTAGAAAAATTGAATACCTATTTAAGGTTCTGATCTGATTGAATAAAATTATCATTGAAATTTACTTTGTCATGTTTATTTTACACCAAAATATTGAACATTTTTGTCGTCGCGGATGAATAATTCTACCTTACGTGAAGAGTCAACATTCGCTGTTCAATTGAGTAAGCTTCTCCCACTTTTGACCGCCTTTTATTGAATAATTACGTCACTTTCAAATGACGATTTTATTGCATGAAATATAAATAAAAAGTCGTGTGAGTGTAAATATAGGGATTGGATTTCGTTTTTATGTTAACCATGCTTGTATGGAGCAATTCCTCTAAGAATATATTCAATATGGGCGCTCCTATGTATTAGCCAGAAGGAAACCGTAAACACACACATGTGCGCTTACGCTAGTTACCTGGATCACCACGAGCAGGACGTGTCGACGTCAGTCACGTGATACGATTCGGAATTCCGACAAAATCCGAAGGTACTGAATATGGCGGAGATTGAAGGCGTTTTATTCAAAACCAGGAATATATGATCCTTAGATTTCGGCTCTTTTATAGACTGACATATGGTTTTTGGGAGCTAAATCATCAAGTTACATGTCCATATTCAAATATCAAATGTTAAAACGATATATCGTTACAGTGAAAATTACAAGAAATACAACTTTAATAATGGAATACTGTTATATGAACATACAGTTGTCGTATTTGTAAATTTATCTTAATGAGTTTTCCTATAAAATGTGAATTTTGGACATGTGAATTATAAACAATGGGCTGAGACCCAAGTGGTGAACAGTTAAATTGTAACCTCACTACGGTGCACTTTCTTACCTGGATTTACCAGGACTACTTTACAGTTTCTGCAGTGTTAATACTAAAACAGTAAACATGCCTACCAATAGTAGCAGCATGAGTGAAAGTACAAAACCATGACCCCATGGTGACAGACTGGAAGAAATCACAAACATGCTATCTACTGTCGTTACTAAAAACGTATATGAAAGAAAATTACACTTGTACATTAAGCTCAAGGAGATAAACAAACAATTGGTAGACGAGTTGAAGGGAAAAGTTTTTGATCTTGAGACTGAAAAGGAAAACTCACGCTGCGCATTCAACAATCTAGAGAAACAGCTAGTCAAACGTCAACATGACGCCATGGAGAACAGGAACAACAATATGGCTGAAAGAGAGATTTATACGTCTGGGATTGCACTACACTTGGACAAATCAGAGGAGTCATTTCACATAAATGCTAGTATTTTTACTGGAACTTTCTGTTTGGTTTATGTCAGACCAATAGGGATAGTGATGCTAGTTTTATGAAGGACTGACTAAAAGGAGATGAATAACCAAGAGATTTCCAGAGAAATGAGTGTTCATTTTAATTCCAGGAATCTCTACAAAGTAACCCATGAAGAAGTACTAACTGGTAAATGTACAGAGGAGGCCCTAAGCAGGGTCTGACTTTGAATGCATAGTAACACTGTCAAACAAGGCTACGATTTCTCGAAACAAAAGTGCAGACTTAAGTCAACACTCTCATTTTGAAACTTATATGAAAACTTAAGACTTAAGTCAGTTTCAAGAAATCGGGACCAGGAGAAGAAAATGGACCTGATCATAAATGATGTTGATATGAGAGATAGATCTATGCGTGGTTTGGGTGTGGAAAATAACAAATGTGACGATCAAGGGCAGCCCGTATGAACTCGGCGATACCTATATTATAGAAATCATGCTACCCTATGGTGATGTAATTCCAGTTATAGTCTGAAAAGACTCGGATGTCGAACACGGTGTGAGAAATGTACAATTACTAAATGTAGAATCTATGATTTCAAAAGACACAGAATGTGGGAGGTATTCTGTAAATATGTATGCGGATAACAACAGAACACAGTGCAGGTTTTGTGATGGTACAAGTCACCTCATTTTAGGTGTCCCTTGAAACCTTCAATACAAAAACAGTGTCATATGTGTAAGAGCACTTCTCACCTACTAAAAGATTGTCCAGAGCTAGATCTGAGACACATAGGAACTGGAAACACCTGGACACACTTTGATGCCCTAAACAATTGAACATCAAGAACTCCCAATATTGTGGCAGTACTAGTGTTAGCAACAGTTCGAGAAAAATGCCTTGATATCAGTCAAGACAATTACACACCCCTCCAACCTTAGCCACAAGTGCATGCCTTTCCACATCACCAAAGTACTTTCGGACCAGCAGTCATGTCAGTAGTAATCGGATATTCAAATTGTAACAGACCAGAGATAGCAGATCAATAAATGAAAATTGTGTCTAAATCTGATGCAACAGCGGACAAAGTCAGCGGGCAAAATGGAAGACCTATGGCAAATGTGTGAGCAAGACCCAGACCTGGGGTGGTAGTAGACGTAATTGTACATCTCGGAACCAGTGATATGAATAAGAATTCCAGTAGCAATATCAATATTAACTTTACAACAGCCGAAGACAAACGTTTTCAGGATTTAGTATCACACCCTGTAGTATGATATCAAAGGCAGTAGCAAAGGGAGGGATACTGACAAAACTATCCATACAATGTTAATGAGAACATTGTGAAACAAATGTGGACTTCATGGAGATAGAAAAAGGTTGTTTTTGCATAGGATAAATCATTACAGCGTGTAATGATCAAAATGATAGCACAACTATACACATCATCAGCCCCATGGAGCCAGAATCATATGCAAGATGATCCAAGACCATGTGCATCCATCAGTGTCAAAAATGGACTATTTTAGGATAAACCCCTAAAAACCACGGTAGAGTGTAGGAATATGAACAAGAGTTGTGGACCGTGAGTAGGGCATCTATTGATATCAGTTACGTTCAATTAATTAAAAATATCTATAAAAAAAACACAATAACAAAAGCAGCTGAAATGCATTTATATCAATGTTCATGGCTTAAATGATCATGGAAGGAAGGAATATTTTTCATTGGTTATCATATCAAAATAGATTGTATTATTGCAAGAAAGGAATAGAGAACGGAATTTCATACTAGGCCGATGGGAACTTGTCTTCTCTGGGAGTCGGGATTCTTATAAAGAAAGGCCTAAACTTACAGGTTTTAGATTTTACAATAGATATGAATGGATGATATATTATCTTAAAAATAGAAATAAAAGAACCAGCGTTTGGTTTACTAATTTATGTACACCAAAATGATGAAATTTACAAAATATAAGTTTTCAAGAACGTGAGTAAAACAATATGAAGTTTAAGTAGAAATGATTCAAAACATGTTGTAGCTAGAGACTTTAATCGAGTTCAGAACATATATTGAGAAAGGAAAAGTCATACATCACAAGCAGAAATAGGGTAGAGGATCTAAAATAGCAAAACAAAGGGTCAATCTGTCGATGATTTATGAATCCGTAGCACCCAGTGTTAAAATAATATACAATTAAAATAGGAAGGAAGTAATATAGAATTGATTATTTTGTTCTCACACTCTAGTATAGAGTTATGTGCTTTACAAAGACATTCATTTAAAATGAGATCTATTACGTCAGTTAGAGGTTACAAATCAACAAGTCTACAGATATTTATGGTATTTTACAGAATTTTATTGTTTTATGATAAAAGATCAGCTCACCAAAACAATAAAGAATTATCGTAGAATCTTCGTAGTATCGAGGAATTATTAGATTGATGTACAAGCAAGGGGAAAGGGAAGAAATCAGGAACTGGAGACCGATTACATCACTGAACACAGACTTTGAAATCGTAGCCAATGTAATCACAGGACGAATTAAACCTATTATACAAAATATTATTCATATTTGTAACCTAGGTGTTATATACCAATTATGTACTGTGTATGTGTGCGTCAAGTCCCTGTGTATGTGGCGTGTTGTTTACATGTGACCCTGTCAATGTACATGTCCTGTGGAATGTGAGGTATTTACCCAAAGTGGCCGGACCAGTCCGACGTGACATGGACATCAGCAGGAACGCAACTCAGCAATTAACACTCGCACCTGCTTTGCATGCTTGTTGCGTTCTCACACCTGTCTACGTCATCTCACTTCTGGCTTTCTATCTTCCCCATTCTGAACTTTTATTGCTGGACGTCGGCGCAAACGGTCCAGCAAAACATAGCCAACGGAACTGCCTGTTGCGAGACAGATTTTCCCATGGAGTCGCCATTAACAGAAGCCTGGTAAGTTGGCATGGTAAGAATATTAATGGTGAATGGTGTGTGACATTCGCGTGGGTGTGTTCGATATGAAAGACATGGTGAGTGACTGTTTGTTTTGTCTTTGTAGGCTTTTCCTTACCATCCGGTAATAAAAGGAAATCAACTGAACCTTGTCTCTGGTTATTTTTGTTACGCCCCGGTGACAAATGACGCCCAACGTGAATTGATGACCTTTATTGCCATGCGGCGGCAACACAATGTCCAAAATGTCCTGTACCTCTGATTGCTTCAGTGCCAGATGAAACTGCCCCTCCTTCGGCCGATGAGGTGGAAGTTTCAGGCACTGAGGTTAATAGGGTTGATTGGGTGCTAGAGCAGAGGAAGGATCCCACTCTTGCTAGGCTGAGTACTTGTTTGGTAGCGACCTTTTCCCAGGGGGTGAAGCGGTAAAGAATGAGTCGCCTGAAGTACGCAAGTACCTTGGGGAACGTCGGCGCATTTCTTTGAACCAGGGTGTCCTTTATAGGACAGCTACGGTAGACGGTACTCAGGTCAAGCAGCTGTTAGTACCAACAGCTTACAGAACCCAGGTGTTGAAGGGTGTCCATGATGACGTTGGGCACCAAGGTAAAGACAAGGCACTTTGGCTGGCTCGACAGCGGTGTGTAAGGAGAAAGACCCCTCTTAAAAGAGCTGCAGGATTAGTTCCAATCCTTAGGATACGGCCATTGGAACTGGTGTGTGTAGATTTCCTTAGCTTAGAGAGATCTAAAGGGGGGTACGAAAACATACTGGTAATGGTAGACCACTTTACACGATATGCGCAAGCGGTACCGTGTCGTAATCAGTCTGCCCATACCACAGCCAAGGCTATATACAAGAACTTCATTCGCTTGTCTCTGGTTATATTTGCTACGCCTCGGTGACATGTTGATGAGAGAGAGTTACTTAAAGACGGATTTTAATCGAAGAGTTCATTAGACTACTGTCAGACATAAAGTAATATTCCAATATAGAATATAGAGGCAGAGTCACAATGTTCTTAGACCAACAGAAAGCCTTCGACAGAGTAGAACGAGAGTAGTTTTAAGAAATTTGATTTTAGGCACTAGACAAAAACAGGGTAGGGATTGACCTCTCAGAAATAAATAACATAGAATTCACACTAAAATCAGCATGTTTGTAGAGGATTCACAGTTGTTTAGGGAACGAACCTTCGATACCAGTTCAGTTTATTAAAAAATATGAGAAATTAATATTCAGGTGACTGGTTTGCCCGTTGTCAGTATAATGCGGCCGGGTGGGTGGTGTTGCTTGGTGTCTTCGACGGCATGCTTCAGTGATGTAGCACTACAAAAAGGGCAACAGTTCCATCATACAAGAAGACACAACACGAACATACCGCAGTCTCCCAAAACACGCACCTCGTACTTTACACTCTCTACACACTGCATACATGTCCTTACATGACCCTGACTGTTAATAGGACGTTAAAATAATCAAACAATCAAACACACACGGGTAAGTAAAACAAAACAAAAGGTATGTACGTAGGCAGTTGGAAGCAAAGACCAACACATTTTATTGTCATATCATGGTTAAGTGACAGCATAAAATGTTTAGGAATATTCCATGGATATGGAATCAAGAAACAAAAACTTGGCACAATAAGATTTAAAAGAAAAAAGTAATTAACACAAAGGAAATGAGCTTCAAATCGTTAAATCACGTATATTGTCTCAACTAACATATAAACTGACTCAAAATACGTTACCTGAAGTATATAAGAAAAAAATAAACCATCAATATATGGATTTCTGTGGGGATGAAAAGTAAATAAGGTTGCAAAAGAAACTATTTATTTATTAAAAGCAAGACGGATTGATAACGGATTTGAATATAATGATATATCAATAGAGTCAAAGTTGTATACACAATAACATGCATTGAAACTCTAGAGCCTTCTCGGAAAGTAGTTTTTACAAAGCTATGACAGAATTAATGACTTAGAATATTTCATGTGAAGATCTAACAATAAAATAATTAAGGGTTGAATAAAGTTCCAAACATTTATTGAGAAGGAATCTTTCACTGGCAGAAAGATAAATAAGCATTCTGAAGATGTCCTTCATGAAAACTAAATTTGAAGTAATAAATTACTATTTAAAATTCAAAAATTGGGCAAAGAGTGGAGTAACAAAACTGAAAATATATTTGGGATACCGCTGAGAATGATTTAATTTCATCGGAACAATAAATGGAAAAAAAACTAGAAATGAAATAACTGGACATAAGAATTTGCAAAAATCAAAAGGGACATCCATTCAGGATGGAAAGCCAAGCATGCAATAATGGAATTGATAATAAAGTTATCTAAATTTTAGATGACTGAATAATTAAAAAAAAACTAGTATTATGATTTTAAAGAAGAATTTTAATAAATATATTGAGTCTATACTTTTTAAAAATTGTAATGAAATAGAGTCGACCAAAAATGGAATGATAAATTTTATATTGAAATGGAATGCAATAAAAAAATAAATCTATTGATATGAAAATTGGGGACTTTCAATGTAGAAATTTGACCTTTAACCAATGCTTATAAACTTAAATTAATGCAATAATTAATTGATATGGGGAATCTATGTAAAAACGAGCAAGACATACGATATCACCTGTTTAGCAGTTGTAATTTTGGAGTTATTATTAACTCGAATTAATTATGAGGATAATATAAATAAATGGAGCAATTTCATGACATTCAATACCAAATATCAAATTTGGAAGGTAAGGGATCAAAAGATATTTTAAAATGAAGAACAAAAGGCGAGTCAGCGATATAAAAAATCAACTGAAAATTAAAGCACATTTTTAATTGACATGTGCAAATAATATTAAAAATCCGGTTATCATTGTTTTAGTAGAGAAAACAGGATCTCAAAGCTTGAGGAGGCAAGCAAAACTATAAATAGTATGGAAAAATAATAGTAATAATAAAATACCGAGTAATAGTCATGTATTGGTGGTGTTACAGCTGAGATTTTTAAATGCTCCACAACAAATTTGATAATTTTTGTGGTAAGATCTATTACTTTAGGCTTTGAAAAAGATTAATTAGCAGTTTCAAATGTCCTAGGATTTAAAACTTGTATACCGAAGGGAAATAGACCTAGGCATTTTATCAAAACAAATCACACCTGCAGGACGTTATAGTGAGGGAAGAACTAGTCTAGAGAAAAATAAATAAAAGGTATGCCATTTATGAAAATAAACCCTCTGATTCACTTTCATGGTATTTCATCGAAAATGTTTTACAATTTTTAGGCTTGGCATTTGATTTACGAAAATGGATATGCGTAATATTCATAGGGTGGTTGGGGAAAATCGGTTATCATTCTTTAATGTAGAACTTGGCTGTCGTCAGGGCGACCCTATAGCCCCATATATGTATTATCTTCTGCGAGGAAATGGCTTTTAAGGTATTGAAGTAAATAGTTGTGCACTCTTACTGTTACAATATGCAGTCGTGAATTTAGATGGTTCTGAAACAGAATCAGTGAATTAACTCAACTCAGATGCGAAAATATCTGGTCTTCAATTTAATGTGCCTAAATCACAGGTAGTCGAGATTTGTAACAGCTTCAGAATTAAAATTACAATAGGGTAAACATAAATTCACATTTGAGGGATTGACTTCTTCCAGGCAAATTTACATAAAATACCAACATGAAAACTGAATTTGGGCGAGTTACCTCATTTAAGATGCTATACCGCTGAAAAATGATATTATTCACAATCAAAAAGGGCAGATGATTTAGTATTTTACTTCAGTTACTTACTTTACAATATTACCACCATTGACAAGTTTGAGCTTCTATATTTACTTAAAGATAAAAATATTAAAAATCCATGAAATTATGTTCTATATGGAATGAAGTAATAATGATAATAAACTTAATTTACTGAGGATGAACATCCTAAGCCAATTGAGATTAATCTACCGCATGGTCCTTTAGTTAGTAAAACATATAATAATGGATTAGTTAAAAGTACATAATATGGGATATAAGAAATATAAAGAATGACAAAGTTATATCACAGTAGCTAATTTAAAATTATCACAGGATGCATAAATTTAATCCATTGAAGTTGATCATTTAAATTGCATTTGTCTAATATACATACATGCTAATATAGCAAAACAATTTACATAGTTATACGCTAATATAGCATAATCTAAAATTGCTATAACTACAATTTAACAACTACATGTAATATGCATTTGGAGAATATTTGATTATACCACCTTATTTAAGGTTAAATATCCGATGGTTAAGACACATAGACAAAAACAAATGTAAATCTCTATGTGAAAGTCGATATGATGTGGAATATTATTAATAAAAAATTTGGTTGTAGCTAAAACTCACTAAGATGAACAAAGCTGTCAGGAGTCACATGAACGTTTAAAAGTACTGATGTTCACAGACTTCCTTAGCTGATATGGTAAATCATTCCAAGTGCTGATTGCGCATGTACCAAAAGTAAAATAATGTTTGTATTATTTTGTGTGTTAATTAGACACATACACGAATGAATACCTATATTTTGTTAAACTTTTGTTTATGCTCTTTCGGTGATTTTACGTTACCGTTATGATATAATTCATGATATCAAATCTCTTTTCATTTCACAGTTTAAACATCCTTTTGTTGCACTTCTAAATCCTGATGAACAATTTCTTGCATTATTCTATTCTTTTTTAATTCCTAGACTGATAAAGTTAAAGCAGACGTTATCATCTAATATTATTTAAATAGGGGCTTAGAAATTATCAATAGAAAGGCTTAAAGACTCACTTAAGTTGTCATGGATTCGAAGGCTTCTTCAGACCACATCTTATCTAAATTATTTTAAACATTAGGTTGATATTGATTAACTAGTTACAGTAAAACAAGTTATAATGAATCTCTGTGGACAAACAGTTCCCCAGATCACTTTACACATATTGTAGGCATCTCATGTGAATTACCTTTGACAGAGGATGAAAAGTACTGTTACATGTATAACCATTAATTCCTTATGCCTCCCGTGGCATTGCCTCACTTTTGGCCTTGAGTTGAGCGTTCGCCCCTGTGAGGAAAGCTCTGGGTTCTGTCCCCTGGCCGAGACACACCGAAGTCTAAAAAAGTGGTAGTTTCTGCTCCTGCTTAGCGCTCAACATACGGGGGATGGGACGACTGGTTCGATGTGGTATAACGATGTCTTGATATGGAAATTTAATTTAAAGATTTAAGTTAAAGTAAGCTATATATAGTATGATTGACCAGTGTTAATATTCTTCAGACACATATTTCAGAAATACATTTGATACGTCGTGTATATGTCCCCAGGCCATAACATGACAGATTTGTCAGTTTTACATGTCCGATTAAATGTTAGTGTCTGGTCAGATGTGACATATACATGTGATATGTAATAACCTTAATATGTTGTATTGACAAGTATTTCAATGTCGTATCTATTCTGACAAACTTGTACACGTATGCACATATTCACATAGGTTATAAAAAGGCCTGACAGAGAGAGTCTTAGGGAGTCTTAGAGAGTCTCAGGTCTGCATCACTCCCTCGGGAGTACGGTCCCACTTGGGATTCAAGATGCTTACACGTATATTGTAAGTTGAACTGTATATTGAAATCTAAATATGCATCACAGGATGAAATAAAATGTCGACAGAAATTTGGAGTCCTCATTTCATATGTTTACTACGTTTACATTGTTATGTATGACACTAAATACATGTAGTTATGAGATAAGGGAGATAACTCCTATAGCTTTTTTTATCAATACATCCTATAAAGGTCATATCATTAATCTAGGTTATAGAACTTTCTAGAATATAATCATGTATAAACAAATATGTTTGTAAACATGTTGATTTTAAGTAGAGATCTAGAATGATCTATTTCCAGAAAGTTATGTGTGTTTATTTGTTTACTGCTTTTAGTTAGATATTTCTAGAAGTAGAAGGTTCTCCAATATTCTTGAATTAGGTTTTAGCTATATATACTCCAGCTGTCCAAGGCTAATCAGAACTGTAATGAGACCTGTGATAAGACATATCAAGAATTGTACAGCGCCATATAAATGATTCTATTGGAGAGCTATTGTGACTTTATCTGTGGATTATTACAACACTTTGTGTGGATTTATTCATAATTGCCTGGAACTTTACAAATCATCTGTGGACATTCATTTTCCTCGTGGATTTTTGATTATTGTTAATTTGAAACCTGGAAGGATCCAGGATTATGCCAGGACATTACGCATACAGATAAGTAACACTTTAAAATCATCGTACTACTCTTGTACCACCACCAATTACTTTAGACATTGTAAACCATCTCTGAGTATAATATTGTTATATATAATTAAATTTTGTGTTTTGAATTTAGCTGCTGGTTTCCTCCATTTCTGTTATTCTGGGTCATAACAACATACTATAATGTATGTTGTTCAAATGAAGTTCTCCTTTCACTATGTTTTCATTATCAATTATGTTTTATGATGTATATATTTCATTTTCAAAATATTGGAAATGATGTGGAAGAGTATGTTATTCTTATTCTCATTTTAAAATCTTAATATCATGGTATGCTATTTACACACATATGTTGTTTGTGCAAAAGTTTTGAAATTCTTTAATATAGGATATAATTGTCATAATTTATAATGACAATAATATAGAGTATGGAAATGTTAAATATTTAGAAAATTTCATAATATATTATACCAATTTATAGCTAAATTGTTATAATTTATAACATGGACACGAATGTGCCATTATATGGAAATGTTAAATATTTAGAAAATTAACTTTATGTATAATTCAATGAATACACTTAGTCTATTATAGTTACACATGTATAGCCTTAGACATCAGGTCGCAGTGACCAGACGGTTATAGACGGTTATTCAACAGATGCCTTGTAGCTATCATGACCAAGTCATCAGGTTTCGATACACTATTACTTAAGTGCGTATTCGTGACAAGAAGTGGTCAGATTACTTTAGAAGGATATGTACTCTGACATTTATTATAAAACTGATTGATGTTGAATGTCCATGTATCCCTATATAAACCAAGATTTCACAAGTTAACGGGGTCGCTCTTAAGGACTCCACGAATAAACACCAGAAGCTACCAACACGTGTTTGAGTCCTACATATACACACCACTACAGAACATACAACCAAACTACAGAACTTCTACATTTCATTGGTGCTGTGGTGTCTTGATATGGAAATTTAATTTTACTTTTGTAGCATTATGATTTCAAATTTTAACTAATTTGAAATCATATATGAGTAAAGGGCGAATGTGGTGTAACGATGTCTTGATATGGAAATTTAATTTAAAGATTTAAGTTAAAGTAAGCTATATATAGTATGATTGACCAGTGTTAATATTCTTCAGGCACATATTTCAGAAATACATTTGATACGTCGTGTATATGTCCCCAGGCCATAACATGACAGATTTGTTAGTTTAACATGTCCGATTAAATGTTAGTGTCTGGTCAGATGTGACATATACATGTAATATGTAATAACCTTAATATGTTGTATTGACAAGTATTTCCATGTCGTATCCATTCTGACAAACTTGTACACGTATGCACATATTCACATAGGTTATAAAAAGGCCTGACAGAGAGAGTCTTAGGGAGTCTTAGAGAGTCTCAGGTCTGCACGGCTCCCTCGGGAGTACGGTCCCACTTGGGATTCAATATGCTAGGCACGGCATGATTCTGTATTTCACGTATATTGTTAGTTGAACTGTATATTATATTGTAAAATGTACCACAGCAGAATAAAACGTCGACAAAACATTGCAGTCCTTCTTCAATTACAACACAACATCGACATGAACCTCTCGGACGATGTACCAACAACCCACATCAAGCCATCATCATATACCATCAAACGTTAAAATATTATAGTCAGTATAATGTGGCCGGTGGGGTCTGTTACTTTGGTGTCGTCGGCGGCATGCTTCAATGATACAGCACTAAAAAAGGGCAACAGTTCCACTATACAAGAAAGCACAACATGAATATACCGCAGTCTCCCATAACACGCACCTCGCACATCATATACGCAATACACCGCATACATGGGAGGCCGTGCCTACATGACCATGCTGTTAATATGACGTTAATTAATCAAACAAACAAACATCCTTGTAAACTTGCCCATAAAAATGTAGTTATCCATTCCTAGTAGATGTTTATAAAGATTGATTGTATTTCAATTTTCTAATTGATACGGCTAGTCATTTAGATGAACTCTATTAGCGGCAGGGACTATATGGATATAATGTTAAAATGCTATCTTCGACTGATAATTATATAGTGAAAACTAAACAAACAATATCATAGAGTGTTTTCCCTCTATAAACTATAGTAAATTTGAGCCCAACCTTAGAGGAAAATCTGACCCCAGAACCAAAAAATGTACAACTTTCGTAGATGACATTACGACGTTTCAATATTATATGAAGAGTATTTGGTTCCATCAAATCGTTTGAATTCGGAAGATTTTTAAAATTAGTCGTCAATTTGGATATCATGTTTTAATGCTATCTCAGGCTAATAATTCTAACCAAGTTAGACTCATTTCTATAATTTCTTGTTAATAAATAACGTCCTATTAACAGTCAGGGTCTTGTAAGGACGGGCTCCCAGTTATGCGGTGAGCAGCGTGTATGAGGTGCATGGTGCATGTTTTGGATGATTGAGGTATATCGTGTTGTGTCTTCTTATATTGTGAAACTCTTGGCCTTTTTATAGTGTTAGAACACTGAAACATGCCGCTAAAGTCACCAAGCAACACACCCATCCGTTCACATTATACTTATAACGGGCGTACCAGTCGTCCCACTTCCTTAATGCTGAGTGTTATGCAGGAGTAGAACTTTGGTGTGACTCGGCCAAGGGACAGAACTTAGAGGAGTGAGTGCTCTACAGCATAAAAGTATCCATAATAACATTTCTGTCTTCATAGTCACATATAATATCGTTCAATGCCCCATGTAAGGTAAATGTCGCTACACCAGATCACGTGATATCGTCCAGCCAGTCCTATGGTAGTCGGTCACGTGATGTTATCCCCGGTCTCCTCTGCCTGATTCACGTGTACTAAAGTGAAGAACAAAGCACTTTAATAATGAGAAACAGTAACCGAGTAACAGTGAATATATAGATACAAAAACTGTACTAATTATAGAGTTACTGTGAATGTATGATTATACGATTGCATGACAATTTGTTTTATAATAGTTGCCAACTTTTGTTTTACAAGAAGTGTTTGGGTGTGTTTAATTTTTTTTCAAAAGCTATGCGCCAAAACGACGTCAACACATTTGGACGTTGCCCTTCAGGAGTTTGTATTTTATCTTTTGATGTTGGTGATGAACGGCAGAATTTGCATTAAAAAAAAAATCCGGTCATACAATCACTTACCAATACTTTTCACATTGATAATTACTAATCAGTATATGAGCGTACCACCCATTTAATCGATTACCTTCAAAACTTCAAACAATATACCGAGCGTAAATGATTGTCCTCAGATTACCAGACCAAATGGTCAGGAGTCGCCTGAGGAATTTCTAAAACATACACGGAACGAAAATCTATATTAAAATATTTTGTATATAAAGTTAGAATTACCATTCACACCTTTATAAATAATGCCTATAATAAGAGAGTGTATAGGTATACATTTCAAATAAATACAACATACTTTGTACACTGTCACAGTTCCGTCATCAAACCCCAGCCACACATCATTATCTGTCGTCATGGTGATGGACCACGGTAAATAGTCCTGTGTCGGTAGTATGGTAGTCATGGGGACACAGTCTCTGGACAACAGCTGGACACTCCTACTGTAGGCCTCACAGATAATGATACCATCTAATGAGTCGAAGATGAAGTCAGTGATGGCATAATTAGTATCCGGTTTGTAGGTTGTAGTATTAAACTTCTCCTCCCCCGACACGAACTTGCCGTTACCTAGATACCGTAACCTTAACGTCAGGTCTGTATTCAGTAAAGAACCAGGTGGGTGTTGTCCTTGTCTGTAACATTAATCACCCCAACAACGTCACCGTTGGTCCTCACTCTCCCAAGGCAGGTAAACAGGACATCTCCTCGTCTGTCATGACTAGCGCGCCCTTTCTCCTGTCCCTGGGCAGAGTATCGGACCAATACTCTCTCACTGTCGGCGGTGACGTTGTAGTCTATCTGATCCATCAGTGTTACGTAGAGGTCACCACCAGGTGACATGCAGATGGACAGAGGGTACAAATTTCCAGTAGAGAACAGTGAGGTGACTTTCCAGTCGACAGTGTGACTTGTTTAATATCTCTATCACCACGTCCACATATCAATAGTGTGTTGTCATTAACAATAGTCATACCAGTCACAGCAGAGTTGAATTTCACAGTTTTCTCTTTGTGTCCATGTTTATCTGTAAGAGATATCTCCCATTGATCGCGACACTTTATCAAAGATTTACCTAGACAACTACAACAAATCTGAGTAACAGTCCTAGATGTTGAGTGTTGAAATGACGTAACCGGGACCAGTTCTCTCCCTTGGCGGATGACATTACCGAGAAAATCGGACCCTTTGTAAGTTGACAGGGACATACCTGTTGCCATCTGAGCTCCCTGTAATGAAGCTAGTTCCTCCATTTCGACGGCAGTCCCCCCAAACATCAGTTTCAACTGTCTATCATTCACCTTCCCTGAAGTAAAATCGATGGTCACTAATTTAGGAAGCGGATTCCGTGTCCCGTCTGTATCTTCTAGTTTTTGTGAATCGTTTATCACTTTGATGTCGTCATTTTCGTCAATTACACGCTTTACTTGGTCGCGTTGTTGTTTAACTTTTTCTTGTTTCTCTGACACCTTGTCAATGTTGCGTTGTAGTTGAATACAGTTATTTTGCGTCTCGGCCTCGTATTGAGATTTTAGACTCTCGGCCATCTTGGTAGCAGCGTCGATGATTTCTTCCTTTTGTTTATTGATTAGCTTTACTCTTTCCTTCTGATCATCTTCTTGCTGTGTTTTTAGTTTCATCATCTCATTTATATCCGATTTTAAACTCGAAGCAAATCGACTGTATTCGTCTTTTTTCAATTTTAATTCTAATTTGATGTTGCTTGCAACTTTAGCCAGTTTATGAAACACATGTGTCTGGTGTGACTCGTCCGTCATACATTCCACACATACCAGAGTGGTTCCACACGTGGCACATACCGAAATTATCGGAGAACCCGGATGTTTAGGACAATCCATTATCAATTATTCTGAAACGGTAAAATAGTAAAATATATGAATGAATTTAGTCAGAAAAAAAGATATTTCATAGATCGTGACATTTCGTATGTGGGTATTTTTTGGGCATTGGTATTTTCGCAATGTCGCGGGAAATTACTATGCTTTCGCAAATTGATCCGTGAAGTAATGAGTGATAGCATTTGTGCGTTCCATTTGTGGTTTCGTACCAGTACGGATGTGCTGTATCTGTAATGGAACTCGTTTTTGACGCGTACCATTGTATCCAAGATGTATTGCATTTGTCAACAAAATTTCCTTTTAGACGAAAACAACCTGCAATTGATTTATAACAAATTTGATTTACGTGTTGTCGATTTATTGTCGAGTTGTCTATGTATGTAAACAATGGATAACACTCGCTATATTGAGTGCTAATGAAAATAATTGTGTGCATGTGTTTGTAGCTAGATGAAGATATTTGATAGCAATTTCTTCATCGAGAGTTGTCAAAGTATTTTTTCTTTGAATTATGAATTTCAATAATTTGTTTATTATATGATAATCGTGTAATAATGGTCTGGTCGTGCCGTCTGGTTAGTACGCAGTAATCGTCATTTGTTAATTTTAAGGTCACTTGAACCGCTAAGGCCTAATAGTTCGAAGGACCTTTAATCCGAAAATTAGAAAATATTGCAATTTATATAGTTGTTTTACTTCATGTAAATTGATAGTTTGACATAAACTATAGTTTCACAATAAATTGTGATAAATACATTTTTCGGCAATTCTCTAAAGTTATTTAATTGCAAACTTCTATGGACTTCAAGTTGTGATTTCTTCATTGAGCATTGCATGATAAAAAATACATCAAAATTATCAAAAAAAATCATAAAAACAAAGAAATATCTTACATTTTATAAGATGTCACATAAATATGCATTTTATGAATTATCTTACAAATATATGCCTAATGTAAAGCTTATGTCCCCTGTAATTTGACTGCATTAGGGATAACATGGCTGCATGAATGGATGTTATATATCACCAATTCTAACCTGTATATATGTTTGAAATATGTATTTCACGACTTATTTTTGTTTTTCCTTCTTCTTCCTTTTACTTGTTTATGGTTCGCATAATGGTAATTTCTGGGAAACTAATAACCAGGATTGCAATGTACATATACATTCTTTCATATCGGATACGTTTACGTACATGTATGGCAAGATTATGCTTTTTTCACAATTTTTAAAATTAGTCACATTTCGCTTTTTGTCGATGACCCAAGCCATTTGTGATAAATGTAGCGTTAGTGTAGTGCAATAAACCGTGGGTCACTGAAGATGGTGTCAATCTAGAGTTACACATATCTTAGCAAGTTTACTACTGAGTCTTGTAATTAAAGTCTGTACATTTATATCTGTTATCGGACTATCATACTTTCGGACTAATGGGCCTTAGGACTAACGGTCGTTCGGACTAACGGACGTTCAGATTAACAGGCCTTCGGACTATTAAGCCTTAAGGACAAGGTGGTCACCCAGGCCGGTAACCTATCGACATCACTTTTATTTGTCGTCTATCACCATAAACATAACAATTCCATCATCTTCTCAACTGGTCCGAATTCAACTAAACCTGTTAGGGAACATGTTTAGGATAAGGTAAAGTGTAAAAATCAAGCGGCTGATCTCAACAGGGTAGCAGATCTACATATATATGTAGATATTTGAAAAATATTATAATTTTGCCACGCCTAGGAATCAAAGTTCAATATACGCTATTCGGATAATATATACATTTATCCTGCAACTGTTCCACATACTGACCGATAACTACTGCCGGATAAACTTGTGCTTTATCCGTCAATACGATCACGTGAATTTGTTCCATATCTGTCGGAACTTTTTCTAACTTGACCCAGAACTTGAACCTTCCGGTGAATGGAACGTCATTCAGTCCCGCTAAAACGTGACGTCACATTCACCGGAATGACGTCATTTTTACGCTATCGAAAATCTCGTATGGTGGTGTCGTCTTTTTCTTGGCTCATGGCAAAGGTATGTATTGCAAAATAATTCTTTAATAGGTATTTATTGTTTTTTGAGTATTTTCATTTTGTTTGAGCGATGTATCATACTGAATAGAATTACGGATACTGTTTGTGAATGCGCTTATTTATTTCCCACGGCAGTAAACAGGAGTACACTCTCATACGGTTTAGTGAATGAATCTTTATCTCCGCATCAAAGGAGAGTCTCGCTTCGAAAGAAACCAAGTAAATAACTGTCAATTTGCTTTCGTTTGAATGCCATAATGGTTGCAGGATAAACAGAATACACGGTTAGTATCTTACAATACAAGGTTTATTTTGGTGCTCGACACGGAAAGCCGAGATGACTCGGCAAAGCCTCGTCATCTTGGCTTTCCTAAGTCTCGCACCAAAGTAAACCTTGAATTGTAAGATACTAACCATGTAGGCATATTCTCTATGTACCTATAGCATAGATGTTGTATGGTGGCTGGGAACATTTTGTTTTATTAATTACCCGATATTATGTATTGATTGGTTAAGTTATATGTGCCGTAACTGGGCATGCAATTTTTTCTTCAGGAAACTATTGAAAACCATAAAGTTTTTTTAAGGTGTGATAATCATTCAAATGGTCAGAAAACAATGTACGATGCCTTGTAAACATTATTTACAAGTCAGAATGTATGCCTTATGTATGTTAAGATAAATGCATACCTGCAGTAATCACTTTATAATTTCTTATTATTTTATAAAAATGTTAAACGAAATTGCAGACCACATCTTGGCTTCATAGCCTGATCGCATACGTACTGTCAAAATCATTTTCAGTTCTTATTCATACTTGTAAATGTAATTTTCAAAAGGTTGATGGTGAATAAAATATCCAAAAGCTCTTGAGTCGTGAGTATGAAAATTACGGCACATATATCAAGCTTAAAAGACCAACTATCTTTCCGAAACGAAGAATTCAATTCGCGTTTGCTTCTTACTTGTTTTCATTTTCATAATATGAATTAACAAGAATTCCACGGAAGTGGATGTGTCGCCTGCACAGCATCACAAAAAATAGTTATTTACAGTTGAAAATATTGTTAATAATTTAGGTGAAGAAATCAAATATTGATGGATTTTGAAAAGTATCGAACCCATCTAAGATCTCATTAATATAAAGCAATATACCAAATTTGGTTAGAATCGGACAATCAATACTAATGTTTTCAAGCGGAAGCCATGTTTCGACTATTTTAAGGTCCCGTCACAAATGTAGCGTAGGGTCACCGACAAAAAGAGAAATGTGACTAATTTAAAAAATTGTGAAAAAAAACATAATCTTGTATGAAAGAGTGTATATGTACACTGCAATCCTGGTTATTAATTTCCCAGAAATGACCATTATGCGAACCATTTTCATCATTGAAAAAGGGGAGAATAAACAAGTAAAAGGAAGAAGAAGGAAACACAAAAATAAGTCGTGAAATACATATTTCATACATGTATGCAGATTAGAATGTGTGATATATATCATCCATTCATGCAGCCATGTTATCCCTAATGCAACCAAATTACAGTAGACATAAGCTTTACATTAGGCGTATGTTTGTAAGATAATTCATAAAATGTATATTTATATAATTATGGCATCTTATAAAATGTAAGATATTTTCTTTCTCTTTATGATTTTTTTATTTATAATTTTGATGTATTTATCATGCAATGCTCATTGAAGAAATCACAACTTGCCGTCCATAGAAATTTGCAGTTAAATTAAATAATTTTAAAGAATTGTCGAAAAATGTATTTCACAATTTATTGAAAACATGTCAAACTATCAATTTACACGAAGTAAAACAACTACATAAATTGCAATAATTTCTAATTTTCGGATAAACGGGCCTTCGAACTATTATTCTCCCGAATTCGTCCTAATATTGGCGCGGTGGCAGGGAGTTTCGTACTCACACCTTCTCATCAACAAACAGATGAACATTTGAACAGTGGGAGACGGGTAATTATTGCGTATTTGATTTATACCTGGTCGCAAACGTGTGTAATAGCGTAACTCATCTCGCCCCAAAAATGGCGAATAACCTTGTTTATGGAGGAAAATTTACTTCGGAGGGACATGGGCATCACCCATCACGAAAACTGGTGGTGTTCACGACTGCGCATACCAATGATTGCATACACCGAACTAAAATGATCGGTATTGTATATTCAACCATTTTTCACAGTGGAAACAGAGAACACATTGATTGATAGGTTATTTTACAGGATTCTGTCTATCATACGACCGTTCTAACGAACTACAATTTAACATTCAGCCAAACAAGGTCCTGTTCCATACCCAGGTCTGTTTCTTGCGTGAAAATCGCGTGGTTTTTCGTCAGTAGATTTTTATTTGAGTGAGGACAGTAATTCTTATCGTTTTCTTGCATTTATAGAAATTGCAATCATTTTGTCACCGAAACGCAATATCTACAAGAGTGTTTCATGAAGCATATAAGAGACATGAGAGACTTCCAAGTCCCGGCTGACACCTTAAGCGGAACTTTCGACGCCATATTTGCTTCGCATACCAAGACACGCACGTCCGACCCCCTGAATTTGCCGAGCACAACCTTTGACCGTTAAAAAGGGGTCCGCGGTGGCCTAGTGGTTAAGATGCCACGACATATTACAACAAGCCCTCCACCTATGGGACCCGGGTTCGAATCCCATGTGGCGCAGTTGCCAGGTACTGGTCGGTGGTTTATCTCCTGGTGCTTTCCTCCACCAACAAACCTGGCACGTCTTTACTGGCTGTTAATAGGACGTTAAACTAATAAAACCAAACCTGTTGACCGTTAACGGTGTTCTCTGTAGTTTCTTTTTGCGGGGGTCGCACATGTAGAGAACATTATGATCAAAAACTTCAGTCGAGTATTTTTCCGTTAAAATATCCATAAAGTGAGTCCAATTTAGAGTCGTTATCAATCTATATGTATCATGTCAATAGAAGTATAATACTGTGCACCCTGTGATTTATCATTATATGAGAAATATAAGGATATATGAATTTTCTTGATAAAGCTATCCTACGGTAATTTACCGTTCAGTTGACAACTTTACATGTCATGGATTTTTTTGAAATTTTGAACATAGGTTTCCTCTATATACCAGTTTTTACTTAATGCTGACATCATTTAAATCTTAGCCAATCGGAGGTCTCCTTTTATGGCCGTTGCAATCAATATTGTCAAAGGTGTTACCATGATATTTAGCATCTTAAATAATAACTGTACACTAATTTTCACTTACATCGGACTCTGGAATCATACACTGGAAATGTATAGCTAGGTATACTAACAAAGTAGTGGTCCGTTGCTATCTGCACTATCTATTTTCAAGTCACTCAAAAACTGTTTCTCCGGATTTTAAATTTGAAACTAATTTCCACATAGAAGGAAATGTCATGGCAGTATTTCAATGGGGAGTATTTCAAATTTCCACATAGATAGAAAATGTCATAGCAGTATTTTTAATCGGGAGTACAATTGTGGACAAAATTCCTTACAGGGCGAAATGAGTTAACAAAGAGCAATGTTCCGTTTTCGTTTTTTCTAAAAGGTGTTAATTTTTCGTAAAAATTACTATTTCAAACAAAATATTCCGTTAAAAATCTAAAAGAAAAGATATAAATATAAAGTATATGATCTACTCAAATGATTTATGAATAAAAATGCAGAATATTTAACAAAAGCTAAACTATTTTAGTATGTTTGTGAAGGCAGTTTTAATGAATACGAAGAATTAAGTCTCCTTGGGTCTTTTCAAAATCACAAAAGGAAAAAGTAGTGTCATTTTTAAAGAAACATCTAGTGGTACATTCGATATGCAAAGTGTCAAGAAAATTGGACTGTGGGCATTTTAACAATAGCTTGAACACCACCTTTCCATCATATTGTGTTGATGTTGACATTGTGGTGCAAATAATTATAAAATGTTTTGGGGAACAAGAACCAGACGTTGGTGTTCCATTTCGGTAAAAAAGGATATTTCTAAACATAGGTCTCAAAGTTTGGCCATTATTTGGTTTCAAGAGACTGAAAAATATATTGAATATTTAAGCTACAAATGTTCAGTCAAAGTTTGCAGAAATGTACCCTTTTGAAAATGTAATATGGATTTAAGAAATTTAACATTAATTTGATATCACACAAGAAAATTGACAAAGTTTCCCCAATTCACTTCCTGGTCCAGTAACCAACATACACACGTAAACTCTAGCCTTAGATAAGCCGAATTAGTCTAGTTTTGTTCATGTTTGCAGATACTGACATTTAATAACGATAGTTCAAAATTGATCTCTGTCTATGGGGTACCTGTCTATGAACTGGGTATACCCTGTGGTGTAGGTAGAGAGGTACACCTGTTTGATTGGTTATCTTAGTATGAAAGTGTCGTTAGAGGCTTTTAGGGCTTTTCATCCTTTTCACTCGTAGGTGTGCAGTTTTGTTGTTTTTGCAATGTTTCTTATTCTTTTTTTTTCTTTTTTTTTATTTTTCTGCCGTTTTATGGGTGCCGCGATAGTCAAGTAGTTATCAAATCTTGACATATTGCCACAAGTCCTCCACCTGTTCGAATCCCATGTGGGAAAGTTGCCTGGTACTGACCGCTGAGCGTTGGTTTTTCTCCGGGTGCTCCGGTTTTCCTCTACCATCAAATATGGCGTGTCCTCAAATGACCCTGATTGTTAAAGCTGACGTAAAGCTAAACAAATAATTCTTCATATATTCATGAAGTTTGATGAATAAAAGTGATTCATAATATTCATGAAGTTTGATGAATAAAAGTGATTCATAAATGTTCATGAAATATTTTTCCTAAATTATTCATGAAGTTTTAAGTTCATGAATTGCATGAAAATATTCATCAATAATTGAAGAATATTTATGAATTTTATTCATGAATGTTCATGAATTATTCATCAACGTCTCGCAGGGGATAGATTGCAGACTATCTATACCATTTCCCCTCACATTAATAGTTTAATTTAACAAGAGGTTCATGGGCCTTAATGGTCATCTGACTAAAGGCACAATGCATCACCTCAAAGTATATAGTAGTGGCAAACAATATTGGCAATACAAAAGAACTCTTTTAATTGAAGTTAGGGTTCTGATATGCTTGATGAGTTAGACTCATTAACGGTTCATAAAATGTTCTTTTAGGCATATTGACATATAATTCCAATTTATTATGAAACATATGGCAACTACAATATGTGAAGTAATTTATTTCGGTAATAGTTGTATAAGGTAATAACTGCAATTAAGCATAGTTACACCTATTTCTAGTTCAAACTCAATCAGTGAACAAATAAAGTAAAAAAAAATATTGGCATTTAAAAACCACCATTTAGTTGCTAATGTCATTCTATAATAAAGACAACGTCATATAAAATCTTAGCACACTGGTAATATTTGTGATGTTTTGTTACTGATGACAATTGCAGATTGTCACAATGTAAAATAACTGCAAATACACACAGCTATAATTTCATTTTCTATTAACATGATTTCTGAAAATACATGTAAGGAAAAGGAATCATTTCTGTTTATTCATCTGTACTGGATATTTCAATACCATTCCAATGAAATATCATAAAATGGAATAATATTTTTACAGTAGTACTATATAATTGTAACCATATTAGATTTGTAATGATTATGGAATGTACTTATTTATCATAGCAGTCTCATGCAATCATATTGGCAACTAATTCAAAGTACATTAATAAATATTCCCACAGACAGTGCAAATATTAATGCATCACCCAGACTGTTAATTGTTTAACTTCACTAATCATTTATTAGCATTCATATTTACTAATATAAGCTCCTAATTCAAAGGTAAAAATCCATTCATTCCCATGTATTTAGTAAATGCAAATCATGGTATACACGGATTGCTTTCACAAATTTGATATGTAATCAAAAGTTTAATGTCATACTTAATTGAATTTTGTTTCAACATAAATTATTCATCAAACGATAACATTTAAATAGTATATCAACCGTTTATGTAACAACAAGACTCATATAATATTACGTGTGTATATGTCAACTGCACTTGAATATTTTCTTAACGAGACCTGAATATTAAATAGTCAAGATACTGGTGTTACTTCGCGTAATACGGAGTTTAGTATCAATCGTGATAGATTTAGTCATCCTTTGAAATATGAAGTGTGAATACCAAACGAACCAGCAGGATTCACAGATTTCAAATATGTGACGTTCTGACAGATATAAATAATTGATTAAGGAAAAATTCGTAAATATTTGTCAACATAACCTCATTTTCTTGTTGTCTCATGTTATAAGATTAAAGAAAGAATCGATGCTCTCGTAATTTTGCACTTAAATCGTCTCAAATGTGCCCATCTTAGTACGGTATATTTTATAAAGAGAAAAAAACGTCCCATCTTATATCAAGATGTAGTTTAGGTACGCTGAAATGTATTAGGATATAAGTAGACGATAACAATCAAGACAGTATATCCTGGCTGTTCATAGAAAATACAGGAGGGGTATCACTTTGCGCCGTTTTACAGCCACTCAGTGGTAAGCAAAATATTTTGCATGAAGATACATTAGAGGCAGCTGCATATTGTATATTAATCAGAATATCCGCTTTTTTCTGGGCTCATGGTAATTTCGGAGGTCAAAAAGGTGAAAAAAATTCACATCTTAATTGTTAAAGTCCTAATTAATCAAATACTACAAAAGAGATATTTTTTGCAGGTTTTGTATGTAAATATTGGTTAGGGAAGTTCAGTTTAGAAAACCGATGAAAAATTCAGTAGGTCACAACGCACAAAGCATATGAGATGGAAATGTAAAGTCACCAGAAGAAAAAAACATTGACCTGTGGTCAGTACATGGTATATGTAATTGTCCCATATTGGTTTCCAACTCATGACTCAGAGATGGACGGTTATATAGTGGTTTCTATGCCGGGTAATCTTTATAACTCTATGACTGCGCCAATCAATCCCCTATTCTCAATGAGAATACGCTTTAAAAGGTTTATTTGTCACCGTCGGGAATCATACAAAATTGAGCTCACCTACACATTCGTTGATATCATATTGCCGAGCACAACATTTAACCGTTAAAAAGTGATTAAGATGTCCCGACATATTATCACAATCCCCCACCTCTGGGATGCGGTTTCGCATCACATGTGGGGCAGTTGCCAGGTTCTGGTCGTTGGTTTTTCTCCTGGTACTCCGGCTTTCCTCCACTAACAAACCTGGCACGTCTTTACGTGACCCTGGCCGTTAAAAGGAAGTTAAACTAATAAAACCAAACCTATTGACCGTTAACGGTGCTATCTGTAGTTTCCTTTTGCCGCGGTTGTACAATTAGTGAACATTAAATTATGATTAAAAACTTCAGTCGAGTATTTTTCCGTTAACATATTCATGAAGTGAGTCCAATTTAGAGTCGTTATCAATCTTTGTACTCAATTTTATTCGCAAGAAATGCTACGTTACTGGTGTCAAATAACAAATATTGCATACCATCTTTTCATTAAAAACGTTAACTTTGTCTCATGAAAGTACAATCGCCGTATTTGATTTTTAAACCGAGAAAGATTGAAATACAGCTTGGTGTACTAGATTAGCATTTTACACTGTTATATTTTGCAAGTAAAATACAGATGAAATTTGATTTTAGTTCTTATCATGGATATCGGAAACTCCATTTAAAAACAAGGGAAACACAACAGGAATCCTTAATTAAATGGAAATCGAAAAAAGCGAGTGCCCTACACATTCACATGTATATAGATGCATATTTTGGTCATCTTACCCGAAGGGTCAAATACGCTAAAATATTTAAAACGACGCCTTGTGAATAACTAAGAGGCCTAGAGACCTGTTATTGGGCTTGTGACATGCTGGGATGAATGACTACCAAATTTGTTCGGGTGAATGACCTTTATCTTCATTAAATGTCACAGGGGTCAAATAGGCTAAAATCTTTAAACGACATCTTGTAAATCAGTAAGAGGCCTAGAGAATGGGTATTGATTTGTAGCACGGTGGGGATCAAGGGACCTTCATTCATGGTCTAATACATCAAATATATCGGAACCTGAACTTCTAATAAAAGAGTTCTTTTGCATAGCCTTAATTGTTTGCCACTACTATATTCTTTGAGGTGTTGTATTGTTCAAATAGTAAGATGACCGTTAAGGCCCATGGGCCTCTTGTATGTACATGTACATGGTCTTATAGGTCATAAAGAATTAGATGCATTTATTACTTTTGTACAAGTCACGTTAGCGTTACGTTATGTATCATAAGAATCGTGAGACGCGTCTTACTGAAGTTTAAAGGTTATGGAGAATGTACAATTTATAACAAATATTTTCCATAAACTCTAGCCTTAATTATTCCTAGATTGATTAATAAATGAATAGTCAAAAGATGCATATAATCCCAAGTTGAGTATTCTATGTACTATTTAGAGAACGGCATAGTGTCATATACGGCATTGATAATTTGTTGTTTACCAAATACTTAAGATCTGACCTTGAAATGGTTCCCGGTGTCCGATTTTCCGCACTTTTCACTATGGTGCCTATTATTGTGTAGATTGCGAATACAAAAATTGGTTAGTGGTATAGTAGCCTTAAGTGGGGACGTCATTGGAATAACTATTCGAAAAAGTAAAAAATGCACCATAAATTGTTTGCACTTTAAGTCTGCTATTTTACAATATATATCAATAGAAATTGTTGTGAACATTAGATAAAACTTCACTTATGTAATCATGAATAAGTCTGAAAAAGATGATAATGTTTTCCTAATTAATTATACATTTCGAGAAAATTGTAGTATATGCTTGGTGTTTCTAAAAAGGACCTTCCAACAGTTTGTTTTTTAGATGACAATTTTACTGATTTCAGATTTTTGTTGTTGATGTTGACATTGTAGTCCAAGTAATTACAAAACAGTTTTGGTGTACAAGAACTGGACGTTGGTGTTCCACTTCGGTAAAAAATTAAATATAGGCCTCAACGTTTGGCCATTGTTTGGTTTCAAGACTTTGTAAATTATATTTAATATTTAAGCTATACATGTTCAGTCAAACTTTACAGAAATGTACCATTTTGAGATTTTGATACCGATTTAAGAAATTGAACGATAATGTGATATAGTTTTGGACTAAAAAGGGAATCCTGGTATAGAACTTGGGAACAACATATCACAGGCCCCTGGATCCTTTTGATTTTTTTAAAGATAACTTGCAGGTTATCAGTTATAGTATTACAAAAGACACATGTGTTTTGTTTAATTGGTTCGTGGACAAAGTTCAGTGGTAGATGTAACAGCCTTTGGTTACAATTTAGAACTCTGTAACAATTTAAAAGATTGTTGACGGACGGACGGACGGACAGCGATGAATGTCGCGCTTTCGGGACAGATGGGTTATCCATTGTCCTTTGAATTTTTTCCAGAATGTAGCTATTTTCAAAATCAAATTTGTCCTAATAAATAATTTTGCTTAAAATTAGAGTTAAATTTTGTTTGGCCACCGCTCTTCAAGAGACAATTTAAGCCTTTTATTTGAGTACCATCATTTTGTCTGGCAACTGGTTACATGCTTATTTCATAATGGGGAGGGGGACGTGTTGCATGGGGACCCTCTATAGGTTCTGTTCGTTAAGTTGCACTACAGTAAAACATAATAAATTAGAACACCATACTCAATGGTATTTTCATATTATCCACATTTAGTAGCAACTAAACATGTCATTTCATTAAAATCTCTATATAGTGTTATAACGCAAGTGATTATCTACCTGATATGCCGCAGGTTAATCTGTTGAGTTCCAAAGGCTTCGAATATTTTCAGTATCTCCTCGTGATGAAAGTTACAAATAGAATGATCACTAACTGTATCCAGGGGGGGGGGGGGGGGGGGGGGGGGGGGGGGGGGGGGGGGGGTGGGGGGGGGGGGGGGGGGGGGGGGGGGGGGGGGGGGGGGGGGGGGGGGGGGAAAAAAAATCTAATGTCAAATTATAAATACCTTCCCGATGATATATACATGTTCATAAAGGAACAAACGGGAGTAACTAATGCAGATGCCAAGTAACGTCCATGCACAAAAGTAGACCGACTTGTAAAGTTTTCACAATTTAGTTCCTGGTCCAGTAACCAACATACAAACGTAAACTCTAGCCATAGATAAGCCGAATTGGTCTAGTTTTGTTCATGTTTGCAGATACTGACATTTTAATATCGATTATTCAAAATTGATCTCTGTATGTGGGTTACCTGTCTGTGTACTGTGTATACCTCTGTGGTGTATGTAGAGAGGTACACATGTGTGTCGGTGGAGGCTTTTAGGACTTTTCATCCTTTTCACCTGTAAGTGTGTAGGTTTGTTCTTTTTGCTATGTTTCTTATCTTTTTTCCCTGCCGTTTTAGGGGTGCCGCGATGGTCAAGTAGTTAAGAAATCTTGACATATTACCATAAGTCCTCCACCTGTTCGAATCCCATGTGGGAAAGTTGCCAGGTACTGACCGCTGGTCGGTGTTTATTCTCCGGTTACTCCGGTTTTTCTCTACCATCAAATCTGGCACGTTCTCAAATGACCCTGCTTGTTAATAGGACGTAAAGCTAAATAAACCAATCAAACCGTTTTTTGTGTGGAGTCTATTACCGTAAATCTAAAACATAGGATAAAACCATTTAGTGTGTTAATAGGTTATGGTGGAAGATGTACCAGAAACAAAAATTAAGGTTGTCAGACAAACAAAATGGCCGTTATGACATCATAAGGCAAATATTAGTGTTATCACAATAAATTTCAAATTCAGGTTTTTGAGGTCTAAGATTAACACGACTACTTTTGAAAATTAATTTCAAAAACTGTCTTCTTTACGGTCTTGGATTTTACATGTAATATTCCACAGATACGATGCCTATAGTATGGGCTATAAAGTGTGTAACTATAAATAACTTTGACTTACGTTCGAGGTCACAGAGGTCAAGTATTAAAAGTTTCATAACTTGAAGCAGTAATATTATTTAAAGTAAATCTAAAGAGGATTTAATCTCTTATCATAAGTTATTACCAAAAAGTCAGCTTTCTGTTTGAGGTAGGGGTGAAACTTAAAAAAGTGATATTTTTTAAAAAGAAAAATAACATTTCAGATGGAGTGTGTGAGAATTCGTTTTGGTTTTGTCTGGAGACCGGACGAGTGATTGTGCTTGTAACTGAATGTAAATAATGGACATTATCAAACATTGGGTTTATTTAAGCGATTTATGATGAGAGTATGGGTTATTTAAGCGATTTATGATGAGAGTACACTCAGATTTTTGTGGTAATGTCATAACATAAACAATCTATTAAAATTAATCCTTATAATTCAATTTACTAAAGAAAATCTCTTCAATATTTAAAATTCATTTTGGGACTATTTTGTCTATGAAATCATTAGGCCGTCATCTCAGCCAATCAGAAGCAACGTTACAAACGGCGACGCCATATTTCCCTCTATGGGCTGATAGAGTAAATTTTTAAGCCAATAAAAATGGTCGTAGCAAGCAAAATTGAATTATATTATAAATAAACAATAATAGTGACATCATTCCTTTCTCTCTTACTTACTTAATCAACAGAAATACATCAGTGGATCATCTGTCTCCGCCAGTATACAACAGTGGATTATTTTTCTCTCTTACTTAATTTTAAATCAACACAATCTTTCTCCGTTAGTATACATCAGTGGATCATCTTTTTCTCTTACTTACTTTCAAATAAACACAAATACATCAGTGTATCATCTTTCTTTCTTACTTACTTTCAAATCAACACAAATACATCGGTGGATCATCTCTTCTCTTACTTTTTCTTTCAAATCAACACAAATACATCAGTGGATCATTTTTCTCCGCCAGTATCAATATGACGCGAATAGATCAAACTAAAACTTTTACTTCGGTAGTTCTATTTAATTATGCGTCTATTGTTTACCTCAGAAAATGATTTCATGTAGTTTTAGTGACGTCTGATCTGGGGGTGACGGTTCAGCTTATCACGACGGTATGCATATCAGTGTATAGTTCTTGTTTTTTTATAGACACTAGGATCAATAGTATCCCCTTACTTTTATTGATAACACCGAGAATTATCTGTAGAACAAGTCAATTCTTAGATACACAATTACTTTTTAAAGTATGTCCATACTTTGAAAACCGCGCCTATGCGCATGATGCTGGAAGTCGGCCACGTGGTATCGTCCGGTCAATCCTCTGGTAGTCGGTCACGTGATGGTATCCCCGGTCTGCGTCTGTCTGTTGGTTCACATGTACTAAAGTAAAGAACAACAACATTATTAATTAATGAGAAACAAAATTAGGGCAACATGGCACCAATTAATGGGAAACATGTATTAATTATATATAATACTGTGCTGTGAATTATTGGGTATGAGACAACAGGGCAAGTTTTCTTTTCAGTTGCAACTTTCGTTTTAAGCAAAATATATTTGGGGTGTTTAATTTTGTTTTCAAAACATATGCGCCAAAACGACGTCTACACATTTGGAAGTTTGTATTTGATTTTTTTTAAATCTTGGTTTAGATCAGCGGAGTTATACTTATAGCATTTTCGGTCTGACCATACTTTACCAATAAGTTTTAGATATATAATTACTCATGCGATAGACTTATATATGTTGCACCAATCAATATATAAGCGTAACGCCCTATCAAAAGATTGCAATCAATACTTTAAATAGTTATATGTCGAGCGGAATTGATTGTCCTCGGAATGACAGATCAAATGATACGAAGCCGCCTTTGAAATAACTTAAACATTCACGGAGCGAAAATCTATATAACACGTCATTACAGTAAGAATCACATTACTCACAGGGATATCAATTCATCATCCACGAAATAAGAACATGTATTTAGTAAAAAGATGTGCATACATATTCAAATACAACACACCTTGTACACCTTAACAGTTCCGTCACCAAACCCCAGCCACACTTCATCATCTGTCGTCATGGTGATGGCCCACGGTACAGAATCCTGTGTCGGTAGTATGGTAGTGATGGGGACACAGTCTCTGGACAACAGCTGGACACTCCTACTGTAGGCCTCACAGATAATGATACTATCTAATGGGCCGAAGAGGAAATCGTTTATAAAATAATCCGTATCCGGTTTGTAGGTTGTAGTATCAAACTTCTCCTCCGACACGACCTTTCCGTTACCTAGATGCCGTAACCTTAACGTCAGGTCTGTATTCAGTAGAACCAGGTGGGATTTGTACTTGTCTGTATAATTAGTCACCCCAACAATATCACCATTGGTCCTCACTCTCCCAGGCCAGATAAACAGGACATCTCCTCTTCCGTCATATTGAGCGCGCCCTTTCTCCTGTCCCTGGGCAGAGTATCGGACCAATACTCTCTCACTGTCGGCGGTGACATTGTAGTCATACAGATCCATCAGTGTTACGTAGAGGTCACCACAAGGTGACATACAGATGAACCAAGGACACAACTTCCCAGTGGAGAAGAGTGAGGTGACCTTTCCAGTCGACCGTTTGACTTGTTTAATATCTCTATCACCACGTGCACATATAAATAGTGTGTCGTCATTTACAATAGTCATACCACCAACAGCGGAGTTGAATTTCACAGTTTTCTCTTTGTGTCCGTGTTTATCTGTAAGAGTTACCTCCCATTCATCACGACACTTTATCCAAGATTTACCTAGACAGCTACAACACATCTGGATAGCAGGTCTAGATGTTGAGTGTTGAAATGACGTGATCTGGACCAGTTCTCTCCCTTGGCGGATGACACTACCGATGAAATCGGACCCTTTGTAAGTTGACAGGGACATACCTGTTGCCATCGGAGCTCCCTGTAATGAAGCTAGTTCCTCCATCTCGGAGGCCGTACCCCCAAACATCAGTTTCAACTGTCTATCATTCACCTTCCCTGAAGTAAAATCGATGGTTTCTAATTTAGGAAGCGGATCCCGTGTCCCGTCTGTATCTTCTAGTTTTTGTGAATCGTTTATCACTGTGATGTCGTCTTGCTCATCAATAACACGTTTTACATTGTCACTGTGCTGTTTAACTTTTTCTAGTTTCTCTAACACTTTGTCGATACCTCGTTGCAGTTGAACAATATTATTTTGTGTCTCGGCCTCGTATTGAGATTTTAGACTATCGGCCATCTTGGTAACAGCGTCGATGATTTCTTTCTTTTGTTTATCGATTCGCTTTACTCTTTCCTTCTGATCATCTTCTTGCTGTGTTTGTAGTTTCAGCATCTCATTTATATCTGATTCTAAACTCGAAGCAAATCGACGGTATTCGGCTTCTTTCGGCTTTAGTTTTGATTTCATGTCATTAGCAACTCTACCCATTTTATGAAACACGTGTTTCTGGTGCGACTCGTCCGTCATACATTCCACACATACCAGAGAGGTACCACACGTGACACATACCGATACAATCGGAGAACCCGGATGTTTAGGACAATCCATTATCAATTGTTCTGAAAATGTAAAATAGGAAATTATCACACCTTCTTCGTCCTAATGGTAAATCATTGTGAGGGGGACAATAAAACCAATTAATAAAAAAAATGCGAAGAAAGAAATCATTTACTATAGGCTTAAATATATTGATAAAACGGTCATAATGTGAACTTTTAAAATATTGGGTTATCGTTTCACAAAAGTTGTCAAACCACATTTGTATATAGCCATTCGTTATGTTATCAAACTAAGCATTTGCTTCAAATAGGTTTAAACGTCATCCTCGATACTCTATGGGTTACTATCACTGACATCATATATAGCCGTGGAATATGTAATAGCAAAACTGAAGGCAACAGAAGACACGGATAATTTGGTCATTTGATGTGCATCAAAGACTGTGTTGCTCTACGTATAATCTCTAAAGAAAGTCTTGAAAAAGAAAGTAGGCATATAATTTGTCAGTTTTTTTTTCTCTTTAACTGCCTCACGATTTACTATAGGATAATTGAGGGATGGAAGAACATCATTGATAGTAATCCCTGGAATATCGAGGACGACGTCTCCATTGATTTTTAACTTCTATATCGCTATTGACGTCATGATGAAAATAGGTTTTCGCGTTATTCTCGGATTTCATTTTTCACATAGATATGGGATCATTGACCAATGGGAATCATTCACGTACAACGTGATACCTGATAGGTTCATTCGGGACTATTGTTTCTATTGGTATTGGAATGACGCCAAAAAATTATACCCATGGCTAACGTCATTTTATAGGGAAGATTACAAATAGTTAATTTCAATCACCACTGGAGATGGTAGTCTCGGACAAACGTTATCGGTTACACGTGATACGTGAATTAGTCCCGTTAGAAAGTAAGATTATTTATGAAGACAAAGAAAAAAAAAACCATTTATCCGTTAAAACTAATAACGGATCATTTACTGGGCGTTTTGTAGTTTTGATTTATATGGTTACCTCAACAATTAACTACTCGTGTTCTAATTATATCCCGCCATTCGCTACATTTTACTTCCAGCCAAATAACCATCACACTGTTGTAACCAAGTTTTATAACGACTACTTAACCCATGTGGTTGAGCTATAATTATTTTTTTTTTATATTAAATCCAACTTTCTGATTGGCAGATCCCTTTCCGTCATACTACTATAAAGAAAAAAATCAAAGAATAGCGCGAAAACCCGATGTTTTTATGACGTCACAATATAGACGTCGAAGTGGTGTATTGATCTAGAAAAAAATAATCTATCAGAACATCAATGGAATCGTACGTTTAAACATATCTTACGCTATCAATTAGTCTGAATAATTATTTATAAGCATTGATGTAGCTATTTTTCAACTCCATCGGGGTATTAGCGAGGGTATGGCAGGTGTCATCATCCTCCCGCCAGATAATCAGTTGTGTTTAAGTCCGTTCCAGTTTCGTTACATTTATCAATTTCCTCAGAAAATTTCTCTTCAACAAGGCATAAGGTACAGATCTATCAGATTTCAACACCACGACACATCCGCTGTAAATCGCAGTTTGTACATGAATTAGCGGTCAAAGCTGAATAGTATGACGCCACTTGATTATTAATGACGTTAGACAAGACGTGACGTCATACTGAGAAAAAATCACCGTGTCAGTAAGTCAGAATATGTACAGATTTATACTAAGTATGCTATATAGAGGTTCCCCAAGAAGTTACTGTTGTTTTAATCCTGTTTATCAAACTCGTCGAGTTAGTTAATTTTTAAAAACAAATTTTAAATTGAGTTTAGATCAACATGATTAAACAACAGTCACGTATTGGAGAACCTGTTTATCCCATAACTCAAACTCTATATATATGCCATGGTTACCATTTCATACATTTCATTTATTGATAAAGGGATAAACATTCCTAATTATGACGCCCACAAGAATGGAAAAATTGTGATGATCAAATTTATTTAGTTTGATAGAATTTGTCATTAAACAAATGAGTTGTACATGTTTTCAAAAAAAATATTTTACCAAATCAATGTTTAATTCTCTAGACATGATACACATTTGAGGGCTGTCAAGGTTGGGCCATGGAACTAGACTTCGAAAATACACGACTCATTATATTCATCCCATACTATAAACATTTATCACATGAACAATAACACGGAACCCGTATAAACTAAAAAACATTCAAAAGACATTGATATCTAAACTATTATTGTATTCCTACGGAGTTTTGTTTGTTCAGAATGTATAAACCGTAAATTGCACAAAGAAACTATAAATAAGATTTTTGCTGAGTTAATAGTAATCTAATGTGGATTGGTTATCGTGATTAGACTTTGATCTCTAAATTCCTATTGTATTCCTACTGTGTATTGTCTGTTCGGAATGTATAGATACAGTGTATTGTCTTACCGGAATGTAGGTAGATACACATGTAAGCTAGTTCACTATACATGTGTTTTAGTAGATTTAGAAAAAGGGTTTTTGTAAACACTTTTTAAAAATATTTTAAAGATAACAAGAGGCTCATTGGCCTTAACTGTAGTATTGGCAAACAATTAAGGCAATACAAAATAACTATTTTAATATAGAAGTTCGAGTTCTGATATATATAATGAATTTTACATATGCATTTAGCGTTGTTTTGCTATTTGGGCGAGATGACTACATACACGAAAATAATACTTACAGCTTTTTAAACTATTTCGTCCATTTTCACATTCAAGATTCTGATGGTAGTAATTTGATTAGCCATTTCCAAATCTGGACACGGCCTTTTGGATTTATTTGTTTAATGTCATATTGACAGCCAGAGTCATGTAAGGACGTAACAGGTCTGTTGGTCGAGGAAAGCCGGAGTACCCGGAGAAAAACCAAAGACCAGCGATTTGTTTGATTATTCTTACGTCCTGTAGTGCTTGTGGACTGCGAGGTGCGTGTTTTGGGAGACTGCGGTATTCGTGTTCTGTCTTCTTGTATAGTGGAATTGTTGCCCCTTTTATAGTGCTATATCACTGAAGACGCCGATTGCAAGCAACACACCCACCCGGTCACATTATACTGACAACGGGCGAACCAGTCGTCCCACTCCCTGTTTGCTTATCGCTAAACAGGAGCAAAAACTACCACTTTTATAGACTTTGGTGTGTCTCGGCAAGGGGACAGAACCCAGAGCCTTCCTCACAGGGGCGAACGCTCAATTCAAGGCCAAACGTGAGGCGGTGCCAAGGGAGGCATTAGGAAACATGAAGTCGGTTAGGAAGAAGAGAATAAATAAGATCCTAAATTTAGTCAACTCTTACGATCGTGCTATAGGGGCAGCCGGTACAATTCTAACGCTCTACCTGCAGGGCCAGAGGACCAGCGATCAGTACCTGGCAACTGCCTCACATGGGATTCGAAACCGCATCCCAGAGGTGGAGGGCTTGTGGTAATTGGACATGACCTCTAATGGGATGTTGTCAAATCCTCTTATTAAACGTAGTGATAATAAGGATGATCTGTATTTTAATCAGATTGGCGAAGGGGTATCTATCTTTGAATTAAACGTAGTGATAATAAGGTCTTTGAATAATAAGTGGAATCACTAATATCCAAACATACTTCGGCGTGCTTATGTTTGCCAATTAGATTGATTCACCAGTGTTAGTCCGGTGTATCTTAAGACTGTGTAGAAAAATGATCTGATCACGTTACAAAAAAAATGCAGAAAGACCAATTCACCAGGTATCGACAATAAAGCTGACAATGTGCAAGACGAATGATCTGATCACGTTCCAAAATAAAAGATATTTAATTGCAGATAGCTCTATTCATCAGGCATCGACAATGAAGTCGACAATGTACAATTATATGGACTATGTTATTAAAGTCAATACAATCCTTTTATACACATGGTTTGGAATTCAAAATAAATTAATTTTTATGAAGCATGGTAAGTAATCAAATATTTGGCCTTAAATCGACGGAAGGTGTGTCAGTATAACAGTTAAAGATATGCAAAAGAAAAAGACACATACTTCCTGATTGTAGCGGGACGTGCTATCTTCGTATGAACGAAATCAATATGACAGTTGGAATGTCTCGAAATTGATAATTGGAATGGATTGTATTTGTATTTACTACTACTGTAACGTTTAAGTTATATGTGCCGTATTTTTCATACTCACGAATCACGATATTAAGCTTTTGATATGTTATTCGTCTCCAGAATTTACTAACATTTTGAATTACAGTACTTGCAATGCATTGGTTTTAATTTTACAATTACAAATAAGAGCAGAAAATGATTTTAGCAGTACTGCCAAAACTCATATGTACATCTATAGTGAAGTGATATGAGTACCTGCGGTCAGACCATGAAGTCATATTGTGGTCCACAATTTCATTTAATATTTTTCAGTGTTATTAGTAATTGTAAAGTGATTTCTGCAGGAAAAAAAGTTTCCATCTAAACATACATATAGTATAAAAAGCAATAATTTTTCAGTACATAATTTCTGTGCTATAACTAACGTTTTTGAGGCGTTTGAAGTCATTTAAATGATTTCCACAGCTTAATTCATCAACCCTTATGCTTTTAAATAGATTAATGAAGAAAAAATAAACATGCCAACATTTTCGCCCAGTTACGGCACATATAACTTTAAGGATTTCAACTAAATGTTTGATTTCATTAACGTATCCAATGTAGTATGGAAATACAAACTTACCTGGTACACTGTGATGTGGCACGATAACCTGTTGTTAGCCCCAAAGCAGTTATCTAGAATATCCGGGTTGATGTATTTTGATCACCAAGCCACATTGATCTCCTCGTGACGATATAATATATGAGTGACAGTTTTCAATACCAAAACAGAATCACCAATCATACTTGTGTTATATCTCCAGTCTTACATACTTGTATACATAGAATATTCTTCTACGCGGTAACTAATGTAAATAGACGCCTAGTAACGTAACATAAAACGATCAACCTGCTATATTTACTGGTTATTTAAACAATGGCGAACATGTATACAATGTCATAATATAAGTTATGTAGTACGTCAGTTTTGGTCGTGTTCACAAACCGTGACATTCAAATACCAATAACATATATTTAGTGTCTGTTGCCTGTGTGTATTGTGTAATTAGTTATACCTCCAGCGCACAAAGGTACACAAAGGTACACAAGGTACACAAAGGTACACAAAGGTACACAAGGTACACAAAGGTACACAAAGGTACACAAAGGTACACATCTCTTTCGTAATCTTAATGCAGCTAAGCAACCCACTTAATTCGAACTCATTCAATGCCAACTTGTATACGTAACGTATACTCTCAAAATCCCTATAACATTTTATCGAAACACAGTCACATATCTCAGATGGATCTGCCAGAGAAATTATGACCTGTCAACATCGCAATTTCTAACATAATTATGACCTCACAACGCTTTAATATTCCGCACTACTCGGCAACTTCATCTAATATAAAACAGCATAAAGGTCTAAAATGACATTCCTATGAAATCAATTGTCTATGTAGATGCTTTGCGGATAATCTTCATAATGCACGCTAGATGATTGTCTGCAAAGCTCTGGCATCCATATAGACAATAGATTCTCATTTTGGGTGTCTATGCATCATCATTGTTTAAGATAGTTTAAGTTTACCACAAAAACCGTTTATTGTTTGTTTGTTTGATTGATTAATTTAAGTCCTATTAGCAGCTAGGGTCATGTAAGGACGGCCTCCCATGTATGCAATGTGCTGTGTGTATGTTGTGCGGGGTGTGTGCAGAACACTGTTATAGCTGGTTCTAAATTTCTTGCTTTCCGAAATTGTGGGATCACTTTCTGACCTTTTCAGACGATTGTGACAATGGCAATGACAATGGCATTTTTTATTCTCATAAACTGAAGTTTACAGTGCAGAGAAATATACATATCAATTTTACAATTAAGTCAATAAGGAGTAATTTCTTATTCTTATAGTTACAGATTATATGCATGTTTACAAAACAAAATAATAGATAAGATCAGATGGACATCAAATATTGTTACCGACAGTCTGTGTTATTACAATCATAATTTAATCAGTGAAATGAGCTCATTTTCTGTTACATAATTAAATAGAGTATGCAATTTTAAAATGTTTGGCCGCTGGAAGTAATATCTAGACAGTAGTTTTCTCCTATTTGTACGAATGACTTCATTTTCACATCTGCCATATTCAACAGGAAGCTTAACATCACATGTTCTAAACTTACAATAAGCTACAACCAATTTAGAAGGGAGTGCAATAAGATATCTTTCTAGAATAAGGTCTTGTTTACACATTCTATAATGTGTTCCTTTCGGTGAACCAAATACCTCTTGTCTCTAATTGTGTATAAGTTTAGTTTTTAGTCTTTGGAAGACTAGTTTTCAACCAATTAACGCTTTCGAATTCAAGAGAATCAAAAATATTTCCCAAATCAATTTAATTTAATATATCCTTTAAATATAATAAAGGTTGTCCATTGTGAATTACAATGTGTTAATACTTTTACTCAACTTGTTACTTGGTTTATTTTGTGTACTGTCCACTACTTTGGCCCAGTAACTGATCATTCTAACTTCTACATTAATACTCAGTGGGTAAATCACCATATATCATATAATTTGGTGCTTAAGTTTTAACTTTCAAAATATGTTTACAAAATTTGAGAAGTAATCTCTCTAATAATCTGAAGTTACAATATCCGCACACTTCACACCCATACAATATAACAGATTTTATAACTTCAAAAATATAATCTCACAATCTCTCTAATAATTTGAAGTTACAATATCCACAACCTTCACACACATACAATATAATAGATTTTATAAAAATATCAAAAATATCAAAAATATCAAATTTACAATCAATTGAAAGGTTATGTTCTCTGCATTTTGCTAAGGCACATTTTATATATATATCTTTTTTTTTATTTATTATTTTTGTTGTTGTGTAAATCCATTTCTTGTGGCGTTGTGGCGATATGTAAGCAAAAGTACTTACATCTTGGACATTGTCATTTGGGGTCAACACGTTCTGTGCGTAGTGCGTGGTCTCCCGGCGTAAGATGACCTCCGACAAATTAAATGTATCTATTATCCTGTTTTCCTCGGCCATGGTCCCAAAAAAAATTACATATATAGAACACAACATTTGCATTAGAACACTTGCTAAATATTAAAATGTCCAATGCTTCTTAAACTTCTAAAACAGTACAATCTGGTACAATATATGTGAGCTGCAAACTACACCACCATTTAATTCGAAGCATGCACATAGCTACACATACCTCGCACCTTTACGTGTGTACACATACCGCGGACAGGTAAAGAATATCTCTGGAGACACAGCCCTACGTGCGTAAAACCTGAAGTAAAACTAGTAATGAGATGGATCAAATATTTTTATAACATATATATCGGGTTGTGATGCAGTTTGCATGCAAGATAATGTATACACGGCTGTCGCTGTTCTACATGCGCACACGTACTTGTGTGGAGACGTTGAGCCCGCGAAATACAAACTATCTCTATGACACGTTCCTACTATGTAGCATCTGATATGTGTGGTGTGTTTAATAAATCCACATGAGCAGCACACACGTGTTTCATAGCAGGTTCAAAGTTCCAGCAAAGAATCCATAATAATACTAACTGTTTATATCGTTCAATAAATGTATTTAATATCGTTCCATGTTCCAAGTAAAGTAAATATAGCTACACCAGGTATCGTCGGGTCACGTGATGTTAACCCCGGTCTCCTCTGCCTGATTCACGTGTACTAAAGTGAAAAACAAAAACCATTTTAATAATGAGAAGCAATAATAGAGTAACAGGGAATATATAAATACAAAACCTGGATTTACTATAAAGTTACTGTGAATTATTGAGATTAAAGACTACAGGACGATATTCAATTGATTATAGTTACAGCTTTTATTTTACATAAAATGTTTTTGGGTTGTAACGCCTACAGATAAACGTTGCCCTTCGGGATTCCGTATTTTATTTCTTATGTTGCCTATCAGCAGCAGAGTTTGAATTAGAATAGTCTTCCGGTCTTACAATCATTTACCAATCAGTTTGAAAGTATAATTACTAATACGATAGACTTGTATGGGTTGCTTTAATCAGTACATGAGCGTAACACTATATCAATAGATTATCATCAATACATTAAACAATATACAGAGCGTGTACTATTTTTCTCTGATTGCCAGATCAATATGATCCGAAGTCACCTTTGAATTGAAAGTTCTTTAACATACACGGAACTTCAATTTATATTTGTATATATTTTTTTTTTCAATCATTATGTTTTGTATGAAAACACGTCATATAAGTTAGTATCATCCACACATTGATAGCATATTTTATGTTGTGGAGATAAGCCGAAAGCTGTACATTATGTGGGAGAGAGACTGTCACAATCTGATTTAAAATACATATCATTATAACCACTCCTTTCAATAGAGGATCTGACAACATTCCATTAGGGGTCATGTTTGGATGACCTTTATACCACGTGTAATTCAGATCGCATGCATTTTCTCGCCTTGCTTCATCAATTGGAAACGCCATTTCGTCCCAGAATACATATCCATATTGCTTTGTTGTGTTATATGGCGAAATGACTACATACATTGAAATAATTCTGACACCTTTCTCAAACTATGTCGTTCCCTGAAATCACTTCCAAGATTCTGGAGTTTACCATTTCTAAAGTCACCAGAAAGTGGCCCTTATTGGGATGTTGTTAGATTCTCTTATTGAACATAGTGATGATAAGGAACTGTATTTTAAATCACATTGGCCCCGTCATAGCCGAGATCTGTTCCCTCTCCCTCGTATTGCACAGTTTGAGGCTTATCTCTAACTTAAAACATAGCAACTCTTTGTGTTATAACATAAACTGATTTCTGATATAAGCCAGATTTTGTCTATGGGCTCAGGTTACTCTACCAACATAAAATTACCTTTTGCCTGTACAATGAATAGTATTCATGAAACGTAATGTATCCTTATTATCTGTAAATTCACTTTCACCATGTTCAGCGGCAGTGATAGGGTGACATTACTTTTTCAATTTAAGCAATACAAAAAGATGGTTTTAGTGACATATATTACAAAAATGACCGATTCTACCTCAATTTATTTGTTTCCAATATGATCTGGCAAAGAAATGGCAGGAAAAAAGTCCGATTCATGCGTTTGTTAGAAAGGGTCAGGCTAAAGTGGTATAGCATTTATTTCCAGGCCTGTTCAAAACAGTCGATGCCCTAAGAACTTTCATTCGAAATTGGAGGATGTGAAAATTACGACCTCTAGGAACAATATAGCGACCTTCATGGATTTATCGGGGAAATCCCAAAATCATTATGCATACGTGTACCAATATACACTATATACACATATATAATATATGTGTATTTTCACTCAGCAATAGGCATGTATCTATTATCCTGTTTTCCTCGGCCATGGTCCCAAAAAACTTTACATATATAGAACACAACATTTGCATAAGAACACTGCAGAAAAATATAAAATGTCCAATGCTTCTAAACTTCCAAAAAACAGTACAAACAATCTGGTACAATATATGTGAGCTGCAAAACTACACACCACCGAGTTTTAATTCCGAAGCATGCAAATAGCGAACACATAGTCATCGCAGCCTTTACGTGTAGTTACACATACCGCGGACAGGTAAAGAATATCTCTGGAGACATTCAGCCTACGTGCGTAAAACCTGAAGTAAACTAGTAATGAGATGGATCAAATATTTTTATAACATATATATCGGGTTGTGGATGCAGTTTGCATGCAAGATAATGTATACACGGCTGTCGCTGTTCTACATTACGCACACGTACTTGTGTGTTGGAGACGTTGAGCCCGCGAAATACAAACTAATCTCTATGACACGTTCCTACTATGTAGCATCTGATATGTGTGGTGGTGTTTATATAAATCCACATGAGCAGCACACACGTGTTTCATAGCAGGTGTTCAAAGTTCCAGCAAAGAATCCATAATACAAAATACAAACTGTTTATATCGTTCAATAATAAAAGTATTTAATATCGTGGAAATTTTTCCATGGTTTCCAAGTAAAGTAAATATATACGCTACACCAGGTATCGTCGGGTCACGTGATGTTAACCCCGTCTCCTCTGCCTGATTCACGTGTACTAAATGTGAAAAAACAAACCATAATTAATCTTAATGAGAAACAATAATAAGTAACAGGGAAATATATAAATACAAAACCTGGATTTACTATAAAGTTACTGTGAATTATTGATTATTATCATCCACACATTGATAGAAGATGTCTATATGTTGTGGAGATAAGCCGACAACTGTACATTATGTGGGAGAGAGACCGTTACAGTCTGATTAAAATACAGATCCTTATAACCACTCCTTTCAATAGAGGATCTGACAACATCCCATTAGGGGCCATGTTCTGATGACCTTTATACCACGTGTAATTCAGATCAAATGCATTTTCTCGCCTTGCTACATCAATTGGAAACGTCATTTCGTCCCAGAATACATATCCATTTTGCTTTGTTGTGCTATTTGGCGAGATGACTACATACAATTGTACATTGAAATAATTCTGACACCTTTCTCAAACTATGTCGTTTCCTGAAATTCACTTCCAAGATTTTGGAGATAGCAATTTGATTTGCCATTTCTAAAGTCACCAGAAAGTGACCCTTATTGGGATATTGTTAGATCCTCTTATCGAACATAGCGATGATAAGGATCTGTATTTTAATCAGATTGGCCCCGTGATGGCCGAGATCTGTTCTCGCTCCCTCGTATTGCGCAGTTTGAGGCTTATCTCTAACTTAAAACATAGCAACTCTTTGTGTTATAACATACACTTATTTCTGATATAAGCCAGATTTTGTCTATGGGCTCAGGTTACTCTACAACATAAAATTACCTTTGCCTCTATGATGAATAGCATTCATGAATGTAATTCATAAAGCATGCTTTTGAGTTGGACAATCCTTATCTGTAAATTCACTTTCACCAGGTTCAGCGGCAGTGATAGGGTGACATTACGTTTTCAATTTAAGCTATACAAAAAGGTGATTTTAGTGACATATATTACAAAAATGACTGATTCTACCTCAATTTATTTGTTTCCAATATTTCTGATGTGGCAAAGAAATGACAGGAAAAAAACCGATTCATGCGTTTGTTAGAAAGGGTCAGGCAAAAGTGATTATAGCAGTGGTTTCCAGGCCTGTTAAAAACAGTCGATGCCCCCAGAGCTTTCATTCGAAATTGGAGGATGTGAAAATTTCGACCTCTAGGGACAATATAGCGACCTTCATGAATTTATCGGAGAAATCTAAAAATCATTATGCATACATGTACCAATATACCATGTGCAAAGTCGCTCAGCAAAAGGCCTATGTGACTAAATCTCCGGAAACTGATTATGACATGTTGTTGACACAACATCAAAATAAGTGTAAAACATGATGATTTGGAAATTAAGTGTCAAAATGGTGTGCAAAAACAGGAATTTTTTCAGAAAGCAGAGTTAATGCTGTAATTTTGTGGATGTATTTAATTTTGCGTTAAAAGGGAATTAGATTCTCTTCTAAGTTTTTTGTTCATATTTTGGATTAAAAATAATGGAATATTCCTGTTTGGGTTGTACGTTAAAATAATTATGGTATTATGCCCGGAGATCTTCTCACCCGTCTTGTAAAAGTCTTCCATAAATTACCTTTTACCGTCTTATAAGTAACTGTAATATATAACAGTCACATATAACACAGTAAAATGTAGCATATATGACATAACAGGTACCTGTTCCATTATCGGGGAGTTACAACGTAAAGAAAGAATAATAGCTGACATCACATCAATATTTTATTAAATAAGAGAATATAAAAACATGTACGTATTTAATATTTTTATCATAAAAATACAACATACCTTGTACACCTTCACAGTTCCATCCTTAAACCCCAGCCACACCTCATCATCTGTCGTTATGGTGATGGCCCACGGTACATAATCCTGTGTCGGTAGTATGGTAGTCATGGGGACACAGTCTCTGGACAACAGCTGGACACTCCTACTGTAGGCCTCACATATAATGATATTTCCTAGTGAGTCGAAGATGAAGTCACTGTCTAATATAAAATAATCCGTATCGGGCTTGTAGGTTGTAGTATCAAACTTCTCCTCCCCCGACACGACCTTGCCGTTACCTAGATACCGTAACCTTAACGTCAGGTCTGAATTTAGTAGAACCAGGTGACTGTTGTACTTGTCTGTACCATTAACCACCCCAACAACGCCACCATTGGTCCTCACTCTCCCAGGATAGATAAACAGAACATCTCCTCGTCCGTCATGTCGAGCGCGCCCTTTCTCCTGTCCATGGCGAGAGTATCGGACCAATACTCTCTCACTGTCGGCAGTAACGTTGTAGTCATACTGATCCATCAGTGTTACGTAGAGGTCACCACCAGGTGACATACAGATGTACCTCGGGTACAACTTCCCAGTGGAGAAGAGTGAGGTGACCTTTCCAGTCGACAGTTTGACCTGTTTAATATCTCTATCCTCATATCCACATATCAATAGTGTATCGTCATTAACAGTAGTCATACCATGAACAGCGGAGTTGAATTTCACAGTTTTCTTTTTTTGCCCATGTTTGGTTTTAAGAGTTATCTCCCGTTGATCGAGACACTTTATCCAGGATTTACATAGACAGCTACAACACATCTGGGTAACAGGCGTAGATGTTGAGTGTTGAAATGACGTGATTGGGACCAGTTCTCTCCCTTGGCGGATGACATTACCGAGAAAATCGGACCCTTTGTAAGTTGACAGGGACATACCTGTTGCCATCTGAGCTCCCTGTAATGAAGCTAGTTCCTCCATCTCGGAGGCCGTACCCCCAAACATCAGTTTCAACTGTCTATCATTCACCTTCCCTGGAGTAAAATCGATGGTCTCTAATTTAGGAAGCGGATCCCGTGTCCCGTCTGTATCTTCTAGTTTTTGTGAATCGTTTATCACTGTGATGTCGTCTTGCTCATCAATAACACGTTTTACATTGTCACTGTGCTGTTTAACTTTATCTAGTTTCTCTGACACCTTGTCAATGCCGCGCTGCAGTTGAACACAGTTATTTTGTGTCTCGGCCGCGAATTCAGATTTTAGACTCTCGGCCATCTTGGTAGCAGCGTCGATGATTTCTTCCTTTTGTTTATCGATTATCTTTACTCTTTCCTTCTGATCATTTTCTTGTTGTTCTTTTATTTTCATCATTTCATTTATATCTGATTCTAAACTCGAAGCAAATCGACGGTATTCGACTTGTTTTGGTTTTAGGTTTGCCTTTATGTTGATTGACACTTCCCGCAGCTTCTCGAACACGTGACCTTTATGTAAGCTGTCCGTCATACATTCCACACATACCAGAGTGTTACCACACGTAACACATACCGATACTATCTGAGACCCCGGATGTTTAGTACAATTCATTATCGTCTGTTTTAAAAACACCTGTCCACGGACTGGTTTCTACAATAATAAAAAAGTGTATGAATGATTTAGTTTCAAAATAAGATATAATCGTTCATGACGTGGCGTATGCGAGTAAATTTTGCGGCGATGATTTTTTTTGCAATGTTGCGGGAAATTACTTTGATCGCGCAAATTCCAGTTGGCCAAGTTTTGTTAAGATGTCCCGAGATATTACCACAAGCCCTTTACCTCTGGGGATGCGGGTTCGTAATCCCCATGTTGGGCAGTTGCTTGTTTGTTTGTTTGATTAATTTAACGTCATATTAACAGCTATGGTCATGTAAGGACGGCCTCCCATGTATGTGGTTGTGTTGCGTGTTTGTTGTGCTAGGGTGCGAGTTTGGGAAGGAAGAAGACTGCGGTATATTCATGTTGTGTCTTCTTGTATAGTGGAAACTGCTGCCCTTTTATAGTGCTAAATCACTGAAGCACTGCCAGGTACTCACCGTGTGGTTGGTGTTTTTCTTCGGGGTTACTCGACTTTCCTCCACGGAAAATCTGGCACGTCCTTACATGACCCTGACTGTTGATAGTGTGGTTAAAGTAATACAAACCAAAAAAGCGTAAAACCGCAAATTTTTGCAATATAATTAAAACGTATAGGATATTTGTCATTGCATTAGTAACGGCACAAGTCACCTTTGAATATGCCAAATAATTAAGAAATTCAGGTCTCAATGTGCAGGTTTCTTCCTACCATGTCCCGTGCCCGATGATACTTTAGGGGACTTCGGTAAAAAATGTTTGTTTATTTTTCGTGCGTAGTGTTTTATGCACACTGCTTTCCTAAAAATGACAATTTGGTTATAACTAATTGACCAAAAATCAAATCCGGATCGAATGCTGCCGCCGTCAAAAGTATACAGTATATTTTTGATATACAAATTATTATTTTTTCTAAGCTATCAAACCGGTCCTTCCTTATGGTTAAATGAAGATGACGGGGAAAAACAAAATCAAGGAACAAAAATATGCGCTTCTCGGGAAAATCACATACGCATTTAGATATATTGATTATGCGTTCGTAATGTGACATTTAATTTTTTTTCTACATAGCCATTCGTTTATCATACTAAGCTTTTTGCTTTACATACACGTAGCTTAGCGGTCAGAGCAGGACATACTGACGTCAATTGATTATCGATGACGTTGACAAAAATGACGTCACATTGACAAACAATTAGTTCGATGATAAATAGTCGTATCAGCCAAAACCATAATGGTACAGAATGTAGATGACGTCTGATATATAGATTGTTAAATCAACATCGTTATTATGGTATAATTTACCTTTTCATACAGATCCTTATTATCACTGCGTTGCATTAGAGGATCTGATAACATCCCCATTAAGGTCATGATGAGGTGACTTTTGTAAATGGCCAATCGAAATTGCTGCTGCCCAAAAATCTTGAATGTGACTTTAAGGCGACGAAATTGTTTGAAAAAAAAGATGTCGGGATTATTTTCGTGTACGAATTCATCTCTCCAAAATACACAACAAAACTAACTGTAATATGTATACTGAGACGAAATGCTTTTGTAAATTGATGTAGCAATACATGTGTAGAAAAATGTATTGGATCTGAAGCACACACCCCTCAACATCTAGGGGTCGGACCAGGCTCATTTATATGAAATATGATTGGCCTTCCCCAAAGAAATGTGGTTGCAATTCATCCAAGGATAAAGGAGGAGTTAAAGTAGTATTTCAAAGCGAAAATTAAGAACATATCACCCCCCTTTGGGGCCCTACCTCTCAGCCCCTAGAAAGTCAGACCAGACTCATTTATATAACAAAAATAAGTGTCTTTCCCCAATGATGTTCCACATCAAATATGGATGAAATCCATCCAATTAGGATGAAGGAGGAGTATGATTTTAATGCCAAAATTAAGAAAATTTCTCCTTTTTTGGGCCCCGTCCCTCTGCCCCTGCAGGCTCATTTATATGAAATACGATTGCTCCTTTTCAACAACGTCAGATGACCTAAAATGGAAATGTAAAACGAGATCGATAATTTTGTAGAGTCGCAAAAGTTATTTAAATACTACAAGTAAACCTGAGCAATTTGATTGGAATGAATAAAATGTTAATTTTCAAAACGCGGGTCGAATTATGCGTCCCGGCGTCGTCCTAAATGCAGCGCAGTAGTTGCCTATCACTACACCAGATGGCAAAACAATGAATGACTCTCCACCGTTATCAAACATTACGCAGGAAATCTCGCATATGTTTGGTGTTGTAACCTCATCTTAGGCCATCGATACGCATTTTATTATATTCTTATGTTTATTATCGGCTTTTTTAAGAAACCTTAATGCTTTGTTCAGGAAAGGTAGTGTATATTGACTCTTTTATATAAACGAAGAAAACCGGTCTCACTTCTGTCCGCTTTTTCAGCCTGTTACACAATGTTACTCCTAGTCAAATAACGCCCCGTACAAAGTTTAATTTTGATCAGTCGTTATCATTAAGTAGTATATAAATCACCTGATAACGTCAGCGGTGTAAACCATTTCTCGCAGGATATGTTTAATCTGTATGTATAACTACCTTGGCAATAGTAAAATTAATTATATATGGTGTCACTTTGTCAGGACCATGTCAGGATCATTTTCAATTTCTTTCAACAAATTTATTTCAAACAAGAGGCCCAAGGGCCTAAACATATAGGAAATTAATTAGATATAGTGTCATGGTAGCCATCTTCGATTTGTGATCAACCAGAGATGTAACAATACTTTATCGGGACCATGTCAGGATCATTTCATGCAAGTTTCAGCCAAATCGCACCAGTAGAACTTGAGAAGAAGTTCAAAATGTGTTTTCAAGATGGCGGCTGTGGCGGCCATCTTGGATTTTGGATCGACCCCAAAAATAACAACACTTTGTCGGGACCATGTCAGGATCATTTCATGCAAGTTTCAGCCAAAATCGCACTGGTAGAACTTGAGAAGAAGTTCAAAATGTGTTTTCAAGATGGCTGCTGTGGCGGCCATCTTGGATTTCGGATCGATCCGAAAAATAACAACACTTTATCAGGACCATGTCAGGATCATTTCATGCAAGTTTCAGCCAAATCGCACCGGTAGAACTTGAGAAGAAGTTCAAAATGTGTTTTTCAAGATGGCGGCTGTAGCGGCCATCTTGGATTTCGGATCGACCCGAAAAAATAACAACACTTTGTCGAGACCATGTCAGGATCATTTCATGCAAGTTTCAGCCAAATCGCACCGGTAGAACTTGAGAAGAAGTTCAAAATGTGTTTTCAAGATGGCGGCTGTGGCGGCCATCTTGGATTTCGGATCAACCCGAAAAATAACAACACTTTGTCAGGAACCATGTAAGGATCATTTCATGCAAGTTTCAGCCAAATCGCACCGGTAGAACTTGAGAAGAAGTTCAAAATGTGTTTTCAAGATGGCGGCTGTGGCGGCCATCTTGGATTTCGGATCGACCCGAAAAATAACAACACTTTGTCGAGACCATGTCAGGATCATTTCATGCAAGTTTCAGCCAAATCGCATCCGGTAGAACTTGAGAAGAAGTTCAAAATGTGTTTTCAAGATGGCTGGCTGTGGCGGCCATCTTGGATTTCGGATCGACCCGAAAAATAACACAACACTTTGTCGAGACCATGTCAGGATCATTTCATACAAGTTTCAGCCAAATCGCACCGGTAGAACTTGAGAAGAAGTTCAAAATGTGTTTTCAAGATGGCGGCTGTGGCGGCCATCTTGGATTTCAAATCAACCCGAAAAATAACAACACTTTGTCGGGATCCCATTTATGTCAGGATAATTTCATGCAAGTTTCAGCTAAAACCGCACTGGTAGAACTTGAGGAATGAAGTTCAAAATGTGAAATGTTAACGCACGGCGACGGCGGCGGACGGCGGACGGCGCACGGCGAGGACGGCGACGTTACGACGGACGAAACATGACGACTATAGGTCAATCCTGACAACCCTTTCGGGTCAATGACTTCTAAAAAAATACACCTTTTATAGGTCATCACGCATTGACACTATTTTTTTTTTTATATTTTTATCGGTCAAAAATGTGTTTGTCCACCATACTGTGTGAATCACAAAAGATTTCAAACAATTCTTTTTAATTCTAAACCAGAAGATATGCACATGGAATTAGAGAGAATTTGTTGTGATTATAGATGCTTTTATATATATATATATATATAGAAACCTGAAAAGGGTTGATCACCGGACTGCAAATGAATAATGACCTGGTGCTTAGATCACGTAGCGTCACCGACTGCAAATGAATCAGCACTTAGCGTGATGATTCTCTTTCGATATTGCTGTCGTGTTCTCACGTACTCGATCACGCACTTGAGGTTTTAACCAAGTCCGAATTTGTTCTTTAACATACACCAAATATACAGTTCGCGCGGGTATAGACCGGGAGTAGTCTGTGGTGTTGTCCGATATAGAGAGGGAGAAGACGGCTCAAAGTCAGTCATGGTATCGCCAACTCTACAGAATTGCCCAGCGTTTTCACTGCACTCCCGCGATTGGAAGATACGTAACTGACCGTGTTCCACCTAATCCGATTTGTAGCAGGGTGAATGAGTTGAAATGAGAACGTTTTGATTTCCGTTCTTGCGCATGAATTGTTTTCAAAATCCCTTCCCTGACCAAGAAGCCATGGACCGTAGTTCCAGACACAAGTTTTCTCGCCGTAATCCTGTTGTTTCCGGCAACAAAATCCTGACGCATTGTACTGACAGTGACCTGTCCGATTGCGGACTTTGTTGGAATGAAACGCTCCAACCACATATACGGTGTTAAGTATCAAGCACCGATCAAAAACAGCACGTCCTTGGAAAGGACCCTGCAAAAGTCACGACGTGTAATGCCGCCGTCCATTGCTTCCTTCCAGGGCCAATTCCACGAGTGTTAATGGGGGCCACAGGTTGGTGCAGGTTCGATGTATCGTGACATATCAGATACATGAGCGTGAACACGTTTTCTTGAATATCAGAGTCGATGTCTACCTGCCACCACACTTGACCTTGCGGCTAGTTGGCCTTCGATGCATCACGATTCCCCTGGGTTATTTTCTGATTTATGTAGAAGTTCAACCAACGCCAGGCGCGTCCGCTCTTTAGTGGTATGACCTGAACGGCGTGCCCCCCAAATTTAAAGCACCTATCAGGACATGAGCGTACAGCTCTTCTCTGGTTGAAATGTGTAGCGTTGTGGTCGCTCATCAAACGTGTTATGTATCGCATCCATTGTTTTGTACGTTATGTCCTACGTACGTGACAAAGTACGGGTGTCTTGCTTTAGTCCCATAGCTATGGATTTTGTATCAACATGGATAAACTGGAGTATGGTTTTATCCAATGTATCGAACAACAATGTAGGTTCTTCTCCCTGGAATGGGGGACACTCATCGACTGTATTGCATAAAGTTCAGCGACTGAGACCATCAGCATATACTGTTCTGTGGTATACCTTGGCCTATAGTCTCACAACTGAATACTCAGACTGTAGCTAGTAACCAGAGCCCATACTCTGAATATGTGCAGAGGCCATGTTAGTAAGCCTTCAACATACCTAACAATGGTTTATGATCTGTGTACGCGACAAAACTTCCAGCCGATATTGGTGGAATTTACGCACACCGAATTGCTGCACCTTCTTTGTCAAGCTGCAAATAGTTTCTTTTCAGCAGGTGCTAGTGGTTCGCGAACGCGTATGTGATTTGGTCGTTCACGACCATTAGGCTAATATGAGAAAGCACGGCTCCAAGCCCGTATGGTGATGCATCGCACGACAAAACAAGTTCCCTTATCCGGATCATAATGAACGAGTAAGGAGTCTGACTGAAGCATGTCCTTTGGCTTCCTGAAAAGCTTTGTCCTCAGTGTGCTCCATTTCCACTTCATATCTTTAGTAGCTAGCAAAAGCGTATAACGGTGCTTATGTTGTGCTTAGCTGAGGCAAGTAGCACGAATAGTAGTTCAATATCCCTAAAAATGCCTGTAACTCCTTCACGTTGGATGGAGCTGGTGCGTCCTTGATTGCCGTGACCTTGACCTCAATAGGTTGCATGCCCTCACTATTATCCGGTGTCTGAGGTATTCAACTTCATCCTGAAGGAAATGGCACTTGCTCCTTTTGAGCCTCACTCCAGCTTTCTCCAAACGATTAAGAATAGCTTCTAAGTGTTCTATGTGTTGTTGACGGTTCTTACCAGTCACCAAAATATCGTCCACGCGCACGATTACTTGAGGTATGCCTTGCAATAAATTTTCCATAGTGCGCTGAAATATCCCTGGTGCGGATAAAATGCCATATGGAAGACGGTTATATACAAACAATCCCTTGTGTAGTGTTTTCGAACCCTCATCTAACTCGAGTTGCTGATAGGCCTGGCTCAAATCCAATTTTGAAAATTCTGTTCCTCCGCCCAGAGTAGCATACAGATCCTCTGTTAATTATCCAATTTTGAGACTTTATTGACTGTTACTTTATAATCACCACAAATCCGTATGGTTTTGTCACTCTTGACAATTGGTACGATGGGTGTCGCCCAATCAGAGAACTCTACTGGTGATATGGTTCCCTCTGAAACCAATCGGTCAAGTTCGTGCTCGATCTTGTCGCGAAGCGCGTAAGGAACAGGTCGAGCCTTGAAATATAGTGGTTTCTCGCTCTGGTCCACATAAATCTTTGCTTTGGTTCCCACGACCTTTCCTAAGCCTGGCTCGAACACTGAAGGATATTTGTCCAAGATCTCCTCAATCTGGTGACAGTTTGACTCCTGTCTAATCATGAAAATTTCATTCCAGTTGAGTTTAATATGCTGTAGCCAGTCGCGCCCAAGCAAACAAGGATTGTTTCCCTTGATGACTTCAGCTGACAAAACACCGCTGTATTAGCCATAGCTCACTGGAACATCATCACAACTCCCTAATACAGGTACCATTTCGCCTGTGTAGGTTTTAAGCTTAGTGTTCGACTGTTTCAATGCCACATTTTTGTTTTTGTTCAAAAGTTTAAATGCAGGCTCACCCATGACTGTTTTCGAAGCACCGGCGTCAATCTCCATCTTTAATGGTGAACCGTTGACTAACACTGTCACTAAGTATGGCGCCTTATTTTGTGATGATATTCTGTACATTGGATAAATGTCGTCATCCTCATCCTCATTGCAGCTGTCCAACGCATTCATTCTGTTGCTGGATTTCTTCCTGACTGTAGACTGTCCCCCTGAAGCTTTATTGTTGTCCGCGAGTCTTGACAAACATTTCTCCAAAATATGACCTTTCTTGTGACAATAGAAGCATTCAGAGTCTTTGAATTTACAGTTATGTGGGTTGTGTTTACCTCCACACCGAAAACATGGTTTAAACGACTGACCTTTGGTATGACCTTCAGGGTGTGACCTCTGTCCACGTGACTGTGTCTGGGTTTTTTGTCCTTGTTTTGACTGGCTAAGTTTGTGGATATTCTCTTTGGTAGGGATATCTTCCTTATGCAAATCTAAGACATTTTTAGCCGCTGTTTCCATTGAAATGGCTATTTCATATGCTTTTGTAAAAGTTAATTCATGCTCCGACAGCAAATGGCGTTGTATTCTGTCGTCTCTAATACCACATACAAAGCGATCTCTAATCATTACGTCAAGTGTTTGTCAAAAATTACAATGTTCTGATACATTACGTAATGCCGCGATGTACTGAGAAACTGACTCACCAGTTTTCCTGAATCTGTTGTGAAACTTGTATCGCTCGACGATTTCTGACGGTTTCGGCGAGAAATGTTCTCGAAGGAGTGTGACCAGATCTCCGTAGGTGTTCTCTGACGGTTTCGTCGGTGCTGACAAGTCACTCATCAACTTGTAAACTTTAGGTCCGCACACACTCAAAAGTATGGCGCGTCGTCTGAACTTGTCCTCCGCCTTAGTATCTCCGATGCCATTAGCTACAAAATACTGTCCAAGGCGCTCAGTATAATGTTCCCAGGTCTCCCCCTGGCATTCGTCGAATGCATCGATCTTCCCATAAGTCGATGTCATTGTCCAAAAGTTTTCCTCGTCGCCAAAATTTTACAAATCTTGGGACCGGCATGACATAACTGACAGACACAAATATGGCGGCGTCAACATGTGCTTTTATTACCCATGATACAGTTCGGTATTACATGTGTCATACTAATTACCTGAATGATATTACAGATATTGTAGACCGACAAACAGCGACAAGACTCAATTATGCAAATACATTACACTGTGTACTGTTAAATATAGTATGATTGATAGTTCACAATTTGAAGAATTTTATTTCTAAAGTATAATGGCAACATTAATCGTATCTGCTACGTATACATTAAAAATTTACATTATAACCAATAAGATCTTTTGGTCTTTATACAAATGATAGAAAATATAACACAAAAAATTGTAGCCCGAGTTGTCGGTCAAAACGTAGAAGTTATGTTGAACTCTTAGATTGTTCATTTGCTCGTGAACTTGGCTTGATAAGAATCGATCTTCACGCAAGAACTGTTCTTCGACATCACACATGTTGTCCCATGCATTATGATGCATGTTGTTTTAGTTAAATATAGCGTTTTCAATTCATCATCTGATGAGATAGATATGAACAAAGCAGTATTCAATCCTTAAATAACACTTATTACATCAATTCGGTAACACTACCCATATTAAATATAGTGGGAGAGTCCAGCTAGACACTATACAAATGATGACATTAGTTTAATACGAGGGAAGTATCACCGTTCAAAGGTTTAATATATGAATTACGAATATTTTATTGACTTTTTGTTAAATTAGTCATTGTGTTTCAAATAGCAAAACTTGTATCGTTTCATAAAAAAACAACTATTGACTTTTTGTAGGTTAATACAAGGAATTGTTAAACCCGAGAAAGGCGATATTCCCCAGGCCATATGATAGAATTTACAGTTGTAGGGTTTAGCCTATTCTTTCCAATGTTGCCCAGTGTCCATTAGACTGTTAAACGCTCCTTTTTAATGTTACTCTGTATGGAAACAGGATTTGTTAGTATTATCGTGGTGGAGTATTCCTTCAGACAGTCTGGGACTTGGCCATCATGTATGAATAAGTTTAAACGTGTAACCAAAACTTCTGATACTCTGGCGCTTCAATGTTTAAGTGTTTTTTGTTGTTGTTCGGAGTTTTTTACTTTCGTATTAATAATGTAACTTGAATTAAGTTGTATAATTACAAGTGAAAATAAAAACACATTTCATTTCTTGACAATTTTAATTTACACTCAAGATACTTGTGCCATGGTTATCGTACATTATGCCTATATATCGGAATGCGAAAACCAAATCAAAGACGAATGCTGCTATTGATAACCAAATGTTGCAAAAACTGTTGCATATAGATGGCTACTATAGATGATTACTATACAGTTATTTCAATACAGTTGGATTGACACCAACGGAATGCCATAGGTATACTAACATATACTGTATGCATTTTAACATACATGTATGCCATATTCCCCAGGCCGAACCTGATTTGGCACTCTTATATAGAAACAAAATTGAAAGTTTTATCTATATTTCTATGAGAACTTTTTTGCAATTGTTTATTTTTCAAGGCATTTCGAATTTCTTTAGGATACACTAATAAAGCAGAATTGTAACAATCTACCTTCACATCATTCATCATAACCTACCATCAACATCATCAACATCATCATCATCATCATCATCATCATATCATACATACCATATCATAATCATCACACTTTCATATATCTTTTTATCATATTCGTCATATCATTATTGTCATCATCATCATCATTTCACAATCATCATACCTTCATAAATAATGCCATCATCATCATCATCATCTTCCTCATCCTCTTCATTATACTATTACCATCATCCTGTGGGTGATCGGGTGATGTAGTGGTTAAGCCACTCGCCTTTCACCTAACCGGCCGGGGTTCGATCCCCAGCACGGACCTGAAAAGGTTTGGGGTCACATTCCAGATCACGTGGGTTTTCTCCGGGCACTCCGGTTTTCTCCCACTCTAAAATCCCTCGCGCTCTTACATTCGGGCCATCGAGAGTGATTTGCATAAGTTGTATAACTTGTTTCGTATTCGATGTAACATAAATAAAGTTTATATTTATATTTACCATCATCATCATCATCATCATAATCATCATATCTTCAATTTGTTTTTCTAAATATTACCTTCATCCTTATTCTATCATCATTATCATCATTATTTATCTAAATACACAGACACACCCTCACACACAACATACACGTGCGCACGCACAAATACGCAACATATGCATACACAGAGAAAAAAGAGAAATTATACAGAAATATTTACAGTCAGTGGTGAATTGATAGTATAAACCCCGTTGATTTCAACCAAAGGCTACTCAACTTTATTTCTAGATAGATTGAGTATGTCGCGCGCAATTTGGAGCCGCGCGGATGAATTTATGATGGTCCAAATCAGAAACTTTTGGTGTTTTCCGTACTGAACGTATGTTCGATGAACATGTACATGTATTAAAAATAGGTTTTGAACACATATACATGTACGTGTGTAAATACAAATGTAGAAAAGTTACATTGTTTATGTTACTACCGTACCTCTTTAAGCAATGCTTCCGTGCGTATAATAAATAAACAATGTTGTACAATGTACAGTTTTGCACATTCCGATGACGTCGCATCGTTTACATGTTGAATGTCGGTGAGTCTGTGTTGTTCGTTACAACATGTAGATCTACATCCTATTTGTATTTTTTAACATCTTTGGTTGTACGCAAATGGGTAAGATATGTCAGGACAACATCAGTCTTTGAGTTGTATAAGTTTAACCAAAACGACCTAGCACGACAATGCATTTTTGTTCACCTCGGGGGACAGACAGGTCCTGTACGTTATCTACTGTGAATCGGCGAGAGTAGGTCTTACGTTTGGGTGTTTCGAAATATCAATGAAACGGAATCCTACAATTGTAGCTTTACAATACTTGTAATAGATATTTCTAATATTTATTGAAGTGTTTGAAACAACAATATAAATATGAGCTAACATTTTGAGAGCGGTAAAACGTTTACAGTAGTGGACCTACCTGTGTTTGTACATGTTCCTCGAAACGACGTCCGATACATTTGAAAATTTCCAAAATCCGGAAATAATGACATGGAACTATGTAAACATCCGCGTATTCAAGTAATTTCAAACATGTACTGATTAAGTAGAACTCAAATGATCACAAAATTGAAGAAACTCTCTGTTTGTCACACTTCCTTGACACAGGCGGTTTGAATCGGACGCCGCGTCACAACTACGTTAAATATCCTGCCACGTTATGAATGTTGTGTAAGCGTGTGTAATCATACGAAGCAAAAGATTAAAACCAAACTGCTTTGCACCATGGTGTTTTTAACAACAGATAAATAAAACGATTTATAGTTTCATACCGAGAAAACCCAGATATATGCTTCATCAGACGGAATTCATTTTACTTGTATGTTCATTGATAAATTGGCGGGAATTTCCACCACTTCGAGTGGCTGTTCCAAATGCCTGTCGGAACCAAACGATATAATCCCATTTTAGTCTTATAAATGCCATAAACACCATTAAGGGTACATTTTGAGCTATGAAAATAATAGTTAAGACTGTAAATATAAGGATTAAAGTCTTCGCGGTCCATGAAACAAATATCGATACCCTACTCAACTTTATCCTTCGATAGAACCACCAGAAAGAGACTTTAATCCTTAAAGAAATATAGAAAGAGTCCTGTATGTGATGAATATACAAAGGAAAAACATTTCCATATATACTAGTTTTATACAAAGGCAAACATTTCCATATATACTAGTTATATACAAAGGCAAACCTTTCCATATTGTAACGATTTCCGCCTCCGGTCCTCTCGTAGGGTCCCTTCGTCAGTATAACGAAAGTGGTAGTCGCAGACTACCTGGAATGTCACATACAAATTTCTTATCCTGGCGTCCCCGGAATACAGCTGTCTTCTGGACTATGGGTTTCTCAGTTAGATTATAGTCTGAGTAGTAGTCATTATTGTAATATCAATGTATAACAAAGGCCAGTTTTTAAGTATAAATGTTATTATTAAGAAATCATCAGAGTTAACTTACAATATGCAATATGCAATAGAATAGCAACCTCATGAAATCTCCAACTAGAATAAGTGAAGTTCAAAGAACAACTTTAACTTGCAACTAATATAAGAGTACGATCCACAGTTCCACAGAGAAACTCACAATAAATATGAATTAACAGAGAACATAGAAACTCTCTCTAGGGATAATAAATAATATAAGTAATTATATTGATCTTTGGAAAATAGCTAAAACTATAATCTCCAATAAATAGCATGTATGCATATTACTAGTGATAACACCAAGTAATAACCATTACGTACATTTCTATTCAATACGACTATGGTTGGGGTGAACCCGATGCCGGTCGAATGACTACTGGCTGCCCAGCGCATGAAACCCGGTATTTATACCCAAAGCTGTCAGTGACAGCCACGCGGCTGTCAGTGACAACCCAGTGACAGCCCGAAGCTGTCATTTGGAAGCCGCTGGCAACCGGAAGTTGTCATCGCAACCAAGTTACGCCAAGAAACTAACAATCCTTACGACTATTAATATAGTTCCTAATGAAATACTAAAATCATTAACTTAGATAATTTATACAATAACTATAACATATTTCCAACTCAATAATATTCCGGAAATCATACAAAATCTAGAAGAGCCGGATACGACTCTAAATTTACTAGTTTGGCTCAAACGCCGGTCGACCTGGTCAGCCATTTTATCTAAAGTAAGACAAAGATTAGGCTTACTACGACGTATTAGTCCATATTTACCCATGGAAGGGAAATTGAATTTTTTTAACTCATGTGTGTTTCCACATTTTTTATACTGTAGTACAGTATGGTCAGGATGCAATTTCAATCTGATGGGCAAGCTTCTCAAGGCCCAGAAAAGCAGGCAGCTAGGCTTATTTTAGGTGCACCTTATGATACACCATCTCAAGATATGTTGTACTGCCTTAAATGGATGTCCTTAGACAAATATTTTAAATTCAGAAGACTTTGTATGTTACACAAATGTTTTAACCAGAATGTACCTGAATACTTATCAGAAAATATGTCTCTTGTACGAGAGACTCATAATAGAAATTTCTCATGTCAAAATAATTTTAAAGTGCCTAAACACAGAACTGTATTTTATTCAACGCAATTTCTTGTAAACAGCATCACAGATTGGAATCATTTACCAAATAGCATGAAGAAAATTCAAAGCTATCAAACTTTTAAACGAAATCTTGTCCAGCACTGTAAATCACTATCATAGACCAGTATTGTATTTTTATTGTGATGTCTAATCATTTTTCTATCTGAGTTTCTTATTTGAATTCCTTATAATATTATGCTTACTTATTTTAGATTATGCTATATTAGCATGTTACTATTTCAATTTTTATATATTTGCTATATTAGCATATATGGATACAAGGCATATGCCTTTTAATGACGTATAACTATATGCATGAGATTTATGCATCCTGTGATAATTTTAAGTATATTTTCTGTGATATCTTTGTGATTGTTTATAAATTTGCTTAATTTGTCTGCTGTTTTAACTAACAAATGATATTATGTTTTACTAACAGGAGGACCATGTGGTAGATAAGCCTTTGGCTTAACATGTAAATCCATCCTCAATAAATAAAGTTTATTATTATTATTATTATTATTACAAGCTAACCGATACTTACATTATATATATCATAAATGACTTCTTAGGTAAAATCTGTGTTTTCGTTCAAATATCACATACAGTGTATATAAAAATAATGATAATAAAAAAGCTAACCGACTTGATGTATAATTCATTTTTCACAAAAAAAATAATACGGGACGCCCACTTGAAACGTCATGATATACCCGTTCATATCAAGAGGTCTCTAATTTACTAGTAAACGTTTCACTCATAATTTGCGTGTCCCTGTGTTTTGGCTACTTTTAAGGTGACTAAGATTGCATTTTACGGTCTCGGAATAGCAGTTGAGACGACTTGTTTTACATATGTTCATAGAAATTTAACTGTCGAAAACAGATATATCTAGATTTTATATCCGATGAAAGGTTCCATAATATAACACCACGATCGAGAGTATCGTGGGTAGCGATAGGCCAAGGACACCTCCTTGCAGGCGGTGTATGGGATTTGCAAATTATTTAGTCTAGATGAAATAAACGATTATTCTAATTACTGGTTTATTTAAAAAATGAATGTACTTGCAATATTTCCAACGTTGGACATTTTTGTTTTGCTATAATTAATGTCGATGCTGCTATCGTTTGTGGGATGAGATGAGATGAGGAGGTTTTGCTGAGTCATCTCGGTTTTCCCAGTCGACACCAAAATAAAACTTGTATTGTAAGATAGTGACCGTGTATTCTGTTTTCCTGCAACTTTTTCCTTATTCATACAGAAGATGGTATTCAAAACGAAAGCAAATTGCCTGTTATTTACACGATTTCGCTCAAAGCGAAACACTTGATGATCAAAAGAAGAATGCATTCACTAAACCGAATGAGTATATACACCTTTTTACTACCGTGGGAAATAGGTAAGCGACGTCATTCTGGTGATTGTGACGTCACTGTTTGGCGGGACTGACTGCCGTTTCATTCACTCCTACTAAAAAGTGACGTCACTGGAGTATTCGGGATCAAGTCATCAAATTTAGAAATTGAATTAAACGAAAGAAATTAAACATTTATTTACTGACATCGTACTATTGTCCTATTGCAAATATTACAGGAAATTCTTATTGTCTGGTATCGAGTTTTGTGCCCGACTAATACCGATATTAGTGCTAAAAATGCATTGTTTCTTGATATTGTTCCGCTTCCTTTGTTGACTTTATATTCGTAAAATGAAATTAACCTGCGAAGGGCGCCAGGGCGCTTGTTTTCAACGGGAATAAAACACCGTAGTGATAAAGACCTTCCAAGTATGGCAACAGTAAATATTTGCATCTGGGAAATAGGGACACAAAGAGTCGATTTTCTCCCAAAAGTAAGTAAGTTACACTACAATAATGTTGCTGGAACACTTAAAAAATCGTTCTGATTTCAGAACAATTAGAATTATGAAGATACATCTTACAGTATTTTTATTATTATTATTATATATAATGTAAGTTAATAACAAGCTAACCGATACTTACATTATATATATCACTGGCTTTTTAGGTAAAATATGTGTTTTCGTTTAAATATCACATACAGTGTATGTAATAATAATGACAATAAAAAAGCTAACCGAATTTTATAACATATTTGTATAATTCATTTTTCACAAAAAATAATACGGGCAGCCACTTGAAACGTCATGATATACATGTGCATATTAAAAGGTCTCCAATACTTTTTAATGACATACGTATCAAATTACTAGTAAACGTTTCTGTCATAATTTTAGTGCCCCTGTGTTTTGGCTGAGGTGACCAAGATTGCATTTTACGGTCTCGGAATAGCAGTTGAGACTACTTGTTTTACACATGTTCATAGAAATTTAACTGTCGAAAACAGATATATCTAGATATATATATCCCATGAAAAGTTACATTATATAAGACCACGATCGAGAGCTTCGTGGGTAGCGATAGGCCAAGGACGTCTCCTTGCAGGCAGTGTATGGGATTTGCAAATTATTTAGTCTAGATAAAATAAATTATTATTCTAATTACTGGATTATGTAAATAATGAATGTACTTACAATATTTCCAACGTTGGGCATTTTTTATTTCGCTATAATTAATATCGATGCTGATATCGTTTGTGCGATGAGATGAGATGAGGAGGTTTTGCAGAGTCATCTAATTTTCCCTGTCGACACCAAAATAAAACTTGTATTGTAAGATAGTGACCGTGTATTGTGTGTATCCTGCAACTATTTCATTATACATACAGAAGATGGTATTAAAAACGAAAGCAAATTGCCTGTTATTTACACGATTTCGCTCAAAACGAAACGCTTCTTTGATGATCAAGAAAAGATACATTCACTAAACCGAATGAGTGTGTACTCTTTTTACTACCGTGGGAAATATGTAAGCGACGTCATTCCGGCGATTGTGACATCACTGTTTGGCGGGACTGACTGCCGTTTCATTCACTCCTACTAAAAGTGACGTCACTGGAATGTTCTGGATCAAGTCATCAAATTTAGAAATTGAATCAAACGAAAGAAATTAAACATATATTTACTGACGTCGTAATATTTTCCTATTGCAACTGTTACAGGAAATTCTTATTTATCTGGTATCGAGTTCTATGCCCGACTAATGTCGATATCAATGCTGAAAATGCATTGTTTCTTGATATTGTTCCGCTTCTTTTGTTGACTATAAATTCGTAAAATGAACGTAACCCTCGAAGGGCGTCAGAGCGCTTGTTTTCAAGGGGAATAAACACCGTAGTGATAAAGACCTTCCAAGTATGGCAACAGTGAATATTTGCATCAGGGAAATAGGGACACAAAAAGTAGATTTTCTCCAAAAGTTAGTAAGTTACACTACATTAGTTTTGCTGGAACACTTAAAAAATCGTTCTGATTTCAGAACAATTGGAATTATGAAGATATCTCTTACAGTATTTTTATTATTATTATTATATATAATGTAAGTAAATTATGACCTTCACCTCTCGTCATAGTTGACGATGACAACACATTCAACTAAGCTTAGGACGAAATAAGCTTCGTACCTATCGAAATAAACTGTAAGTACATCGATTACTGTTGCACTTATACTTATAACATAAAAAGCATACATAATATGTAGTGTGAATCTTATAACACATCGTTATAATACTAAAACTTACATTTGAATGTTCAAAGCAATCAGCTGATCTTTACAGCTATAAAATTGAACGTAAACAAATAGATTATCAAAACAAGATTACAATAAACTTCATCAAGTATGATGAACTATAATTCACTTCGTTACATTGCCCCCGTTTTTAAAAACATTGTCGTCCGCGACAATATTGGGACATTAAATTTAAATACATAGTTAACATTTGTATGTAATAATAAGATGGTTAAAATTAACTTTCATCAAGTCCACCATCTAACAAGATCTACTTCTGTTCCTTTAAATTAATCACAAACTTACCACAGACTCATTACATAGTTCTTCACATGATATATAGATAATATTCTTATCCTTAGCTTACTGTTCAACAACAGACTAATTGACTTGACAATAATATAACAATAAAAATGAAAATGGCAGTGTTCAATCTGCTGAATAACTTACTATAATAAGCGACCAATGCTCTGAAACAATTTCAGATGCAACTTTACAAAAGGTAGCATTCTATTTTGAAAATAGCACAGCATACTATATAGATATTTAAGAATTTTAACAGATTGCAAAACTTTCCTGGTATATATTACACTAAAATTTCTGGTAAAGAAAAGTTCATTCACAAAATGCATAACGCTTATAATCAGACAACCGCGCGCGCGATGTTGTCATCACAATTCTTGGTCTTTCCTTGTAAACAGCTCTGCGGTCACAAGTAATGATACAGTATAGGTATTCCTCGTCCAATCAAGGTTATGTCTAAATGGTCTGGTCATTCCCGTCAATTTAGATATTGATGAAAATCTTGTTACGGATAACCGTTAACATCCACTTTAATGTTTCAGATTACTGATGAAGTTTATGGTGAAGATTAATGTTTAAAGGTTTATGTTAGATCAATCTTCTTTCTGCATACAAATGGCAGGCTTGTAAGAGCGTTGAACATCTGGTAGGCGCAGCTCTGTGTCCGTGACTTCCCTCATCTGGCCAGGAAGAGGAAACCAGGATACTTCTTCGCAAAGCCTGTGTCTCCCATCTGATGCACACATATCGGACGCAGTTGCTTTACCAAGGGCTCCACGGGGAATCATACCCAGTCCGTCCAGGGAAAGGGTTATTGGATAATTACCAGGGATTCCAACCCCAACCTATATAGATCCGCCAAGTATGTAAAACCATCGTGGAAACTGGACAAAAACTTCACCCAGCAAGGCTATAGGCCGGTTACCGGTCGGTGAAACAACAGCTGCATTCTTCTTATATTTTCACTCCTCGTATGTACTTGTTATAATGTAATAAACAAAAGTACAAAAGTCCTAAGTCGCTGTCAATAGTCTGTGTTCGATTTGTTCTTTGTAACACCTCTGTTGCAGCTACGACTTCAGTATTCTCATCTACCACGTCATCAATATTCTCGTCTGGAGGTCGCACTTCTTCCTCTGGTTGTCATAACCAATATATATTCACCTTTGGTACGGCTTAAGTAAATCACGATGAATAGTTATAATCTTCAAAGTAGGACTCTTCTGAACCCTATAGATCAGGTCCGAAACTCAAATCAACACTAAGTATGGTTCTTCCTGTCGGATGGATGTCTAGCTTCTGTTATATTGTTATACCCTTCACTTCCCATGAGTGGAATACAGTCCACAGTCCCAATCGTATCTAGTTTTCCGACACGTTTCTGCTTGTAGAATTTGCCATATCTCTCTGTTTCTGTTGACAGTTTCTCTGGATATGACCCTCCATCTTACAATAAAAACAGACGACATCTTTCCAATTTTTCCTCTGACTTGTCCCGTTCCCTTGTTGATATTGACTTTTAGTGTTATTCTTTTGTGTTCCTTTGTCCTCCTTCTGTGCTCTTACAACGTTGTTATTATTTCCTCTCCTTTTTCTGCCGGATTGAAAAGCTTCATATTCTATTGCTATTCGGACTGCATCTTCTATCGTCTTTGATTTTCCCTGATGCACAGCCCACTCCATGTCAGTATCATTAAGTGCATCTATGAATCCATCCAGACATAACTGTTGTCGGACATTCGTAGATGCCGTTGGGTAAGCCATCCGCACTAACTTCCTAACCTCATGCGATAATTCCGGAAGTGTCTCGTTCCGCTTTCGGATTCTGGTCTTAAGTTGTACCCTGTATACCTCTGATTGGTTTTCAGGTTCAAATCGTGCAGTCAGTGCTGAAACCAATTGGTTATAACTCTGTGAATCTTCGTCACTCATATCACTAAGTACGCTCTGTGCTGTTCCTCTCAATGATACAGCTAATTCTAACGCTTTTTCTTCTTCATTCCATCGGTTAAGCCTTGCAATGATTACAAAATGTGCCAAATAATCCCTCCAATTTGTTGTCCCGTCATATGTTGCAGCTTTCCTTTGCCTTAGGCCTCCATGGCCTCTATCGGTCTCATGGTACCTTACACTCCCAGTAGATCCAGTACGTGGCACACTGGCAACATCCTCGCGCACAGCTGCAGAAACATTTTCTCTTCTACTGGCGCCGGCGCCTATAAACGTCTTCTGCCCATGCTCTCCCTGGGCATGGCGTGCTAATGTTCCAATCTCTTGTGTCCACTCGGTATTTGGTAGGGCCCCCTCCCCCAAATACCCGGCTCTAGTGTCTCTGCACTGAGAACCAACATCCGGTCTATCCCGCTGTTCTGAGTCTCTCCATTCCCGCGTCCGGGAAGGCCCTTCAGCGTCCGCACGGGCCATCGGATCATCTTCTGATAATGCCTGTCCATATCTCATAGAATCAGGCCGTTGTGAATCCAGTGACTGGCTACTTCTAAATTCCAGTCGCTGACGTACCATGTCCCTTCTCAGGTCTTCCAAAGCCGTATGCAACAGTTTAACTTCATGACGTAAACCCTCATTTTCCCTCTGAAGACTGGTATTATATTCCGGTTCGTGTACATTACTCTGGTGAGTCCCCAGTCCACTATCTGTACGCGTAAGTCGTAGCTGAACCTCGCCACTAGGTGTTCCATTTATATATCTCGTCTGTGGGAGTAGCGAACTCCCGGCACCGGGTTCTGGTATAGGATCCGTAGGGACGGTAGGGCTATGCCTACCTTGCTCCTCGTCACCCCCAAAGTCCATCGTCTCAGTGTGAAATGAAGCAGAAAACGTCGCTGTTCAATAGCTTGTATATCTCAAATGAACAATATGCCAATATGTTGTTGTTGTTACTTAAACCCTCAAAAGCTCAGATATTACGCAGCTGATAACAGCTAAGTTCCGGAAAATGGTATCGCCTCAGATAAGATCGGATGTGTTCATCAAAGAATCATCCCACCGCTGCCACCAATGTAACGATTTCCGCCTCCGGTCCTCTCGTAGGGTCTCTTCGTCAGTATAACGAAAGTGGTAGTCGCAGACTACCTGGAATGTCACATACAAATTTCTTATCCAGGCGTCTCCGGAGCACAGCTGTCTTCTGGACTATGGGTTTCTCAGTTAGATTTAGTCTGAGTAGTAGTCATTATTGTAATATCAATGAATAACAAAGGCCAGTTTTTAAGTATAAATGTTATTATTAAGAAATCATCAGAGTTAACTTACAATATGCAATATACAATATAATAGCAACCTCATGAAATCTCTGACTAGAATAAGTGAAGTTCAAAGAACAACTTTAACTTGCAACTAATATAAGGGTACGAGCCTCAATCCATCCACAGATAAACTCACAATAAATATGAATTAACAGAGAACATAGAAACTCTCTCTAGGGATAATAAATAATATAAGTAATATTGATCTTTGGCAAATAGCTAAAACTATAATCCCCAATAAAGAGGTAATTTATAATATTGGGAAATAATTACAGATAAACAGATTTATTAAGAGAGAATAGATCGACGTTGTCCTATGATAGTGTTATCAAAGTACCAAAGTTCGTTACTAATTCTAATAACAAGTCTATAATTCCACTGGTTAAAAATCACTATCATTAAATGTGATAACCTATCACTGGCCTATTATATAAGAGTAATAATAGTGCTATATAACGTTATAAATATAATACTGGCTTATATATAGATAGACAATACTTAATAAGTTTTAAGGCAACACGAATCGTGATGCAGATCCAATAAATAGCATGTATGTATATTACTAGTGATAACACCAAGTAATAACCATTACGTACATTTCTATTCAATACGACTATGGTTGGGGTGAACCCGATGCCGGTCGAATGACTACTGGCTGCCCAGCGCATGAAACCAGGTATTTATACCCCTAAGCTGTCAGTGACAGCCACGCGGCTGTCAGTGACAACCCAGTGACAGCCCGAAGCTGTCATTTGGAAGCCGCTGGCAACCGGAAGCTGTCATCGTAACCAAGTTACGCCAAGAAACTAACAATCCTTACGACTATTAATATAGTTCCTAATGAAATACTAAAATCATTAACTTAGATAATTTATACAATAACTATAACATATTTCCAACTCAATAATATTCCGGAAATCATACAAAATCTAGAAGAGCCGGATACGACTCTAAATTTACTAGTTTGGCTCAAACGCCGGTCGACCTTCACCGTCATAGTTGACAATGACAACACATTCAACTAAGCTTAGGACGAAATAAGCTTCGTACCTATCGAAATAAACTGTAAGTACATCGATTACTGTTGCACTTATACTTATAACATAAAAAGCATAATAATATGTAGTGTGAATCTTATAACACATCGTTATAATACTAAAACTTACATTTGAATGTTCAAAGCAATCAGCTGATCTTTACAGCTATGAAATTGAACGTAAACAAATATATTATCTAACAAGATTACAATAAACTTCATCAAGTATGATGAACTATAATTCACTTCGTTACAATATATACTAGTTATATACAAAGGCAAACATTTCCATAAATACTAGTTATATACAAAGGCAAACATTTCCATAAATACTAGTTATGTGATAACGTATTTATATATATTACGTAGCCAAGTACATTCATTTATCCCATAAATACTAGTTATTTGATAACAAATTTATATATAAACGTAGCCACGTACATTTATTTATCCCATATATACTAGTTATTTGATAACAAATTTATATATAACGTAGCCAAGTACATTTATTTATCCCATATATACTAGTTATTTGATAACAAATTTATATGTAAACGTAGCCAAGAACATTTATTTATCCCATATATACTAGTTATTTGATAACAAATTTATATATAACGTAGCCAAGTACATTCATTTATCCCATATATACTAGTTATTTGATAACAAATTTATATATATAACGTAGCCACGTACATTTATTTATCTTATAAATACTAGTTATTTGATAACAAATTTATATATATTACGTAGCCAAGAGCATTTGATAACAAATTTATATATATAACGTAGCCAAGTACATTTATTTATCCCATATATACTAGTTATTTGATAACAAATTTATATGTAACGTAGCCAAGAACATTTATTTATCCAATATATATACTAGTTATTTGATAACAAATTTATATATAACGTAGCCAAGTACATTTATTTATCCCATATATACTAGTTATTTGATAACAAATTTATATATAACGTAGCCACGTACATTTATTTATCTCATAAATACTAGTTATTTGATAACAAGTTTATATATATTACGTAGCCAAGAACATTTATTTATCCCATATATACTAGTTATTTGATAACAAATTTATATATAACGTAGCCACGTACATTCTATTTATCTCATAAATACTAGTTATTTGATAACGTATTTATATATATGACGTAGCCACGTACATTCTATTTATCACATAAATACTAGTTATGTGATAACGTATTTATATATATGACGTAGCACGTACATCCTGTTTATCCCATTAATACTAATTATGTGATAAATAAAATCTTACATTCGTGGCTACGTAATATAAAATGAATTAAACTCGTTAAAGGTTCGTGGCATATCAAATTATTAAATACGTTAAAAAATTCCATGTTACATAGCCGCAAGTGTAAAATAACCTCTTTATACATGTAACATATTTCTCGGGTGTTAGTGTCGTTCAGAAGCAATAGAACGTTTTAACGACTTCCGTTGTTCCACATGTCCTCACGTACTTACAAGAAGTTCAGCGCGAAATTCAAACTGCCTCTATGGTATTACGTGTGTTATGTAGTATATAATATATATGGTGTATTTTATGAATCCACACAGCACACATGTGTTCACAGGAGGTTCAGAGTTCCAGCCAAGTATCCAGTATAATGTCTATATAGTCTTTATGTTCCAAGTAAAGTAAAATGTCAAATCAAACTAGCGTTACAACAGGTCACGTGATATCGTCAAGCCAGTCCTGCAGTAATCGGGCACGTGATCTTACGCCAGGTCTCCGGTCTTTCACTTAAATAATGAGAAAAAACGGGGTAACATAACACCAACTATACAAAACCTGTATATAACTGTAAAGTTACTGTGAGTTATCGATTATGATATTAGGATGTCTTTTATTAATTCAGTATAATTGTAACTTCCATTTAACATCAAATGCATTTGGTCTGTTTGATTGTTTGACAAAATATATGAGCCGAAACAACGCCTACAAATTTGGATTTGCTCTTCAGGATTCTGTATTTTATTTTTCATGATGGTAATGAGAAGAAGAGTTAGAATTCGAAAACTTCCGCTCTTACAATCATTTACCATTAATTTTAATAAAATGATAACTCATGCGATCGATGTGTTTCGTAAGTCAGTCTATAATTGTAAGCGAAACACCCATAAAATCGATTACTCTGAAGGTTTTAAACAATACAACAAGAGTAAATGATTGTTCTCCAATTGACAGATCAAATTGTCAGAAATCACCTGCGGAATTTCTTCAACATAAAAAGAACGATTTTTTTTATTCAGTTATTTTGATCGGTATAAAAATACGCCTTATTAGTTAGAATTACCATTCATACATCACCACTGTATGGTAATGACACCGGAACTAGGTACCCCCTGAAGCGAGAGTGAGAAAATCATGATTTGAACACAGGTAGCATTGTCCCTTTTACCTCGATTTTGAGATGCTTTTGAATACTGACGTTTGGCACACGTGTTTCCGAATATATCAGCAACACAATTATATATAAATGGTTTTGAAGAAGTGCCGCAAAAAAAACCTCCGAGATAAACATTTGTAATTAGCCGTACACATCCTCCTTCGCTATGTGCCGTACACCATTACGATTTGGACGAGCCTTTTGACATAAATGAGACGAGGTGAGAAGTATTTTCCTTGTGAATCTACCTTTATATATTATAATAGAGTAATGTAGTACTAAATTATGCATTTATGGGCGATGGAAAGTTCTTTTCCAGCATCTGTTTTAACGACATGCGATTTATGTCCATACTTCCCTTAGTGTGGTGGCATCTTCACATCAGTCAAGTTTTTTTTGCGACATTTCTCGAAAACCATTTATATATCATTGTGTGATATATTCGGAAACACGTGTACCAAACGTCAGTATCCAAAACATCTCTCAATGCAGATAAAACCGACAATTTTACCTCTGTTCAAATCCTGATTTTCACACTCTCGCTTTAGGGGGTACCGGAGGGAGTACTGGTGGGGGTACCGGTAATTCTGGTGTCATTACCATACGGTGATTGAAAATGATGTCTATAATAAGAGAATACACATATAGGTATTCATTTCAAATAAATACAACATACCTTGTACACTTTCACACTTCCATTAAAAAAACCCAGCCACACCTCATCATTTGTCGTTATGGTGATGGAATACGGTACATAATCCTGTGTCGGTAGTATGGTAGTCATGGGGACACAGTCTCTGTACAACAGCTGGACACTCCTACTGTAGGCCTCACATATAATGATACTATCATAAAGGGCCGAAGATTAAGTATATTCCTTAAAATCCAACTGTTTCAGAAAACCATTCGTGAACAAGTGTAATTCAATCAACCGTTAGAGTCTGACTGATCATCATGGATTGTCCTAAACATCCGGGGTCTCAGATAGTATTGGTATGTGTCACATGTGGTACCACTCTGGTATGTGTGGAATGTATGACGGCCGACATACACAAAGGTCACGTGTTCGAGAAACTGCGGGAAGTGTCAGGCGACATCAAATCAAAAAAACTAGTACCGGAAGAAGCCGAACACTGTCGATTTGCTTCGAGTCTAGAATCGGATATAAATGAGATGATGAAAATAAAACAACAACAAGAAAATGATCATAAGGAAAGGGTAAACCTAATCGATAAACAAAAGGCAGAAATCATCGACGCTGCTACTAAGATGGCCGAAAGTTTAAAATCTCAATTCGAGGCTGTGACGCAAAATAACTGTGTTCAACTGCAATGCGGAACTGACAAGGTTTCAGAAAAATTAGAAAACGTTAAACAGCACTGCGAAAAAGTTAAACGTGTAATTGATGAAAAAGACGACATCACAGTGATAGAAGATTCACAAAAACTGGAAGAAACAGACTGGATACGGGATCCACTTCCTAAATTAGAGACCATCGATTTTACTCCAGGGAAGGTGAATGATAGACAGTTGAAACTGATGTTTGGTGGTACGGCCTCCGAGATGGAGGAACTAGCTTCATTACAGGGAGCCCAGATAGCGACGGATGTGTCACTGTCAACTGCCAAAGAATCCCATTTTCTCGATAGTGTCATCCGTCAAGGAGAAGAACTGGTCCCGGTCACGTCATTTCAACGCTCAACGTCTACGCCTGTTACCCAGATGTGTAGTAGCTGTCCAGATAAAGCCTGGATAAGAAGTCGCGGTGAAAGGGATATAACTCTAAGAAGCAAACGGGGATACAGAGAGAAAACTGTGAAGTTCAACTCCCTTTTAGGTGGTATGACTATTGTTAATGACGATACACTATTGATATGTGGATTAGAGGACAGAGATATTAAACAGGTCAAACTGTCCACTGGAATGATCAACTCTCTCTTCTCCAATGGGAAGGTCACATCACTCTTCTGCACTGGGGAGTTGTACCCGGGGTACATCTGTATGTCACCTGATGGTGACCTCTACGTAACACTGGTGGACCTGCAGTCTGACTTCAACGTCACCGCCAATAGTGAGAGAGTACTGGTCCGATACTCTGCCCAGGGAGAGGAGAAAGGGCGCGCTAATCATGACAGACGAGGAAATGTCCTGTTTATCTATCCTACGAGAGTGAGGACCAATGGTGACGTTGTTGGTGTGATCAACGATACAGACAAGTACAACAGTCACCTGGTTCTACTGAATACAAACCTGACGTTAAGGTTACGGTATCTAGGTAACGGCAAGGTCGTGTCGGGGGAGGAGAGGTTTGATACTACAAACTACAAACCGGATACGGAATATGCCATCACCGACTTCATCTTCGGCCCATTAGATAGTATCATTATATGTGAGGCCTACAGTAGGAGTGTCCAGCTGTTGTCCATAGACTGTGTCCCCATGACTACCATACTACCGACACAGGATTATGTACCGTGTTCCATCACCATAACGACAAATGATGAGGTGTGGCTGGGGTTTTATGATGGAAGTGTGAAGGTGTACAAGGTATGTTGTATTTATTTGAAGTGAATACCTATATGTGTATTCTCTTATTATAGACATCATATTCAATCAGAGTGTAGCGGGATTGGACTGGGTCGATCATCGGTGACCAGGTAGCTCAGTCGGTAGAGCACTCGGCTAGTATTCTGAGGGTCCCGGGTTCGAATCCCGGTCTGGCCGCTACATTTTCTCCTCTCCTGTTACAAAATTGGCGCCCAACTAAATAACCCACGGTGGTGGTGTTTGGAAGGATCTCGTGTGTCTTCGAGGGCGAAGACTTCGAGAAAGGAGTGAGGAGTGTAGCGGGATTGGACTGGGTCGTTCATCGGTGACCAGGTAGCTCAGTCGGTAAAGCACTCGGCTAGTATTCTGAGGGTCCAGGGTTCGAATCCCAGTCTGGTCGCTACATTTTCTCCTCTCCTGTTACACACCGTATGGTAATGACACCGGAACTACCGAGAGTGTGAAAATCAGGATTTGAACAGAGGTAAAATTGTCGATTTTATCTGCATTTAGAGATGTTTTGGATACTGTTATTTGGTACACGTGTTTCCGAATATATCACACAATGATTTTCGAGAAAATGGTTTTCGAGAAGTGTCGCAAAAAAAAAAAAAAAAAATGACAGATGTGAACATGCCACCACACTAAGGGAAGTATGGACATAAATCGCATGTCGTTAAAACAGATGATGGAAAAGAACTTTCCATCGCCCACAAATACATAATTTAGTACTACATTACTCTATTATAATATATAAGGGTAGATTCACAAGAAAATACTTTCATCCCGTCTCATTTATGTCAAAAGGCTCGTCCAAATCGCAATGGTGTACGGCACATAGCGAAGGAGGATGTGTACGGCTTATTACAATGTTTATCTCGGAAGTTGTACGGCACATACAAATGTAGGACTTTATATGAAGGGAGTTGTACGGCACATACAAATGTAGTACTTTATCTGAAGGGAGTTGTACGGCACATACAAATGTAGTACTTTATATGAAGGGAGTTGTACGGCACATACAAATGTAGTACTTTATATGAAGGGAGTTGTACGGCACATACAAATGTAGTACTTTATCTGAAGGGAGTTGTACGGCACATACAAATGTTGTAGTACTTTAGTATTTATTGAAGGGAGTTGTACGGCACATACAAATGTAGTACTTTATATGAAGGGAGTTGTACGGCACATACAAATGTAGTACTTTATATGAAGGGAGTTGTACGGCACATACAAATGTAGTACTTTATCTGAAGGGAGTTATACGGCACATACAAATGTAGTACTTTATATGAAGGGAGTTGTACGGCACATACAAATGTAGTACTTTATATGAAGGGAGTTGTACGGCACATACAAATGTAGTACTTTATATGAAGGGAGTTGTACGGCACATACAAATGTAGTACTTTATATGAAGGGAGTTGTACGGCACATACAAATGTAGTACTTTATATGAAGGGAGTTGTACGGCACATACAAATGTAGTACTTTATATGAAGGGAGTTGTACGGCACATACAAATGTAGTACTTTATCTGAAGGGAGTTGTACGGCACATACAAATGTAGTACTTTATATGAAGGGAGTTGTACGGCACATACAAATGTAGTACTTTATATGAAGGGAGTTGTACGGCTTATAGTATCTATTATATATCTTTTCAGTGATGGGATGATGAAATCTAAAAGGATAACTATTTAAGACTTAAGGTAATTCATCTTATGTATCGTTATTACATTATTAATGTTACTAACAGTTTACAATCATGCGTAAAATTGTGGGCTTTTTTCTCGTAATTGCAACATAAAGACACTTACAAATCGCTCTAATTTCGTTCCCACTAACTAATTAGGTTATCGTTTGTAGATCCAATTATATTCAATATCCACGAAATTGTCGAGGTGATATTGCCTTTTACTAAGATATATATATTTTGGTATCTGATCCATTGTCAAGTTTAGAAATAAAAATGATTAAGATGATGATGATGGAAATCATAGAATGATGATGATATATATGATGGTTGTGATGATGATGAGTTATGATGATGATATGAGTAAGATGTTTGAGAATGAGTGTGATAGCGATACGGAATGTGAATAAGAATGAAAGTATTTAGATAACTGTTGTTTATTGCACATTAAAAAGAAATAAAAACAAAAAAACAAACAAATAAAAATAGCTCAACGCGAAGCCGCAAGAATTATTACTGGTTTTCTTTCATTAAGTATGTGAATGGCAGAATTATTTAATTGATATATTAGAAACTTGAATGTTGATATAACGAAAGTGTTGATCATATAAACCAAAGTATTTTCAGACATCAATTGATAAAGTCCAGCAAAAGATTTTATAAAAATGTAAATTTTGTATTTAATGTTATCTGACTGAGAAATATATGTAGATTCATCAAACAAACATTACATGTATAATTTTACACCTCATTTATTATCTTCATGATGATTACCGATATCGAGGTAACTATAAGCCGTACCGTTCGTTTGCTATGAGCCGTACACCCTCCAATCAAAATATTAGCTATGAACCGTACACCATCGAGATTCTATATTGTTCCCATAACATAAATAGATGGCGCCAGTAAATATATAGCGCTTTAATTGTATTCCGGATATAGTTTACCGGGCCGTATCCGTTTGTAACGTTTTACGTCACCCTCTCTCTTTCCGCCTGTTTTTCTCTAGTAAACAACGTGTGTGTAACTGTGGCTTCCTTTTGTTACTTACTAGATGGGGCTGAGAAGTAATTTTCTTGTGAATATACCCTAATAAATCATAATAGAGTAATGTAGTACTAAATGATGTATTGATGGGCGACGGAAGGTTCTTTTCCCATCTGTTTTAGCGACAGGCGATTTACATCGGTACTTCCCTTGGTGTGGTGGCATGTTAACATCTGTCTGGTTTTTTTTTGGCGACACTTCTTGAAAACCATTTATATATCATTGTGTTGCTGATATATTCGGAAACACGTGTGCCAAACGTCAATATTCAAAAGCATCTCAAAATCCAGAAAAAAAGCGATAATTTTACCTCTGTTCAAATCATGATTTCCTCACTCTCGTTTCAGGGGTACCTAATTCCGGTGTCATTACCATATAGTGTTGATGTATGAATGGTAATTCTAACTTGTATGACGTATTTTCATACTGAACGAAACAACTGAAAAAATCGTTCTGTTTATGTTGAAGAAATTCCTCAGGTGATTTCTGTCTATTTGATCTGTCAATCGGAGAACAATCATTTACGCTTGTTGTATTGTTTAAAACCTTAAGAGAAATCAATTTTATGGGTGTTTCGCTTATAGACTGACTTACGAAACACATCGATCGCATGAGTTATTATTTTATGAAAACTAATGGTAAATGATTGTAAGAGCGGAAGTTTTCTAATTCTAACTCTTCTGCTCATCACCATCATCAAAAAAATAAAATACAGAATCCTGAAGAGCAAATCCAAATTCGTAGGCGTTGTTTCGGCTCATATCTTTTGTCAAACAAACAAACAAACCAAACGCAGTTGATGTTAAATGGAAGTTACAATCATACTGAATTGATAAAATACATCCTAATATCATAATCGATAACTCACAGTAACTTTACAGTTATATACAGGTTTTGTATAATTGGTGTTATGTTTTTTCTCATTATTTAAGTGAGAGACCGGAGACCTGGCGTAAGATCACGTGCCCGATTACTGCAGGACTGGCTTGACGATATCACGTGACTTGTTGTAACGCTAGTTTGATTTGACATTTTACTTTACTTGGAACATAAAGACTATATAGACATTATAATGGATACTTGTCTGGAACTCTGAACCTCCTGTGAACACATGTGTGCTGTGTGGATTCATAAAATACACCATATATATTAGATACTACATAACACACGTAATACCATAGAGGCAGTTTGAATATCGCGCTGAACTTCTTGTAAGTACGTGAGGACATGCGGAACAAAGGAAGTCGTTAAAACTTTCTATTGCACGCGAACGACACTAACACCCGAGAAATATGTTACATGTATAAATAGGTTATTTTACACTTGCGGCTATGTAATATGGAATTTATTAAACGTATCTAATAATTTGATATGCCACGAACCTTTAACGAGTTTAATTCATTTCATATTACGTAGTCACGAGTGTAAGATTCTATTTATCACATAATTAGTATTAATGGAATAAATAGAATTTACGTGGCTACGTAATATATATAATTACGTTATCAAATAACTAGTATATATGGGATAAATAAATGTTCTTGGCTACGTAATATATATAAATTTGTTATCAAATAACTACTATTTATGAGATAAATAAATGTACGTGGCTACGTTATATATAAATTTGCTATCAAATAACTAGTATATATGGGATAAATAAATGTACTTGGCTACGTAATATATATAAATACGTTATCACATAACTAGTATTTATGGAAATGTTTGCCTTTATATATAACTAGTATTTATGGAAATGTTTGCCTTTGTATATAACTAGTATTTATGGAAATGTTTGCCTTTATATATAACTAGTATTTATGGAAATGTTTGCCTTTATATATAACTAGTATTTATGGAAATGTTTGCCTTTGTATATAACTAGTATAATGGAAATGCTTGCCTTTGTATATAACTAGTATATATGGAAATGTTTGCCTTTGTATTCTTCACATACAGGACTCTTTCTTTTATTTATTTCTGTATAATTTCTCTATTTTCTCTGTGTATGCATATGTTGCGTATTTGTGCGTGCGCACGTGTATGTTGTGTGAAGGGGGTGTGTCTGTGTATTTAAAGAAATAATGATGATAGAATAAGGATGAAGGTAATATTTAGAAAAACAAATTGAAGATATGATGATTATGATGATGATGATGATGATGGTAAATTTAAATATAAACTTTATTTATGTTACATCGAATACGAAAAAAGTTATACAACTTATGTAAATTACTCTCGATGGCCCGAATGTAAGAGCGCGAGGGATCTTAGAGTGGGAGAAAACCGGAGTGCCCGGAGAACACCCACGTGATCGGGTATGTGACCACAAACCTTTTCAGGTCCGTGCTGGGGATCGAACCCCGGCCGGTTAGGTGAAAGGCGAGTGGCTTAACCACTACATCACCCGATCACCCACAGGATGATGGTAATAGTATAATGAAGAGGATGAGGATGATGATGATGATGATGATAATGATGGCATTATCTATGAAGGTATGATGATTGTGCAATGATGATGATGATGACAATAATGATATGACGAATATGATAAAAATTTATATGAAAGGGTGATGATTAGGATGATATGATGGTGGTGGTGGTGATGATGATGTTGATGATGATGATGGTAGGTTATGATGAATGATGTGAAGGTAGATTGTTGCAATTCTGCTTTATTAGTATATCCAGAAGAAATTCGAAATGCTTTAAAAAATAAACAATTGCAAAAAAGTTCTCATAGAAATATAGATAAAACTTTCAATTTTGTTTCTATATAAGAGTGCCAAAATCAGGTTCGGCCTGGGGAATATGATATATATGTATGTTAAAATCCATACAGTATATGTTAGTATATCTATAGTATTCCGTTGGTGTCAATCCAACTTTATTGAAGAAACTGTCTAGTAATCATCTGTAGTAGCCATCTATATGCAACTGTTTTTGCAACATTTGGTTATCAATAGCAGCATTTGTCTTTGATTTGGTTTTCGCATTCCGATATATATGCATAATGTACGATAACCATGGCACAAGTATCTTGAGTGTAAATTAAAATTGTCAAGAAATGAAATGTGTTTTATTTTCACTTGTAATTATACAACTTAATTCAAGTAACATTATCAATACGAAAGTAAACAAGAGGCCCGTGGTTCTTAACGGTCATCTGACTATTGGCACAATACACCATAGTCATTTAAAGATTTTAGCCATTTTTGACCCCTGTGATCTTGAATGAAGATCAAGGTCATTTTTTTAAACCAATATGGTAGCCCTTCATCCCAGCATGTCACAGGCCCAATCTCAGGTCTCTAGGCCTCTTAGTTATTCACAAAAAAATTGTTTCAAGATTTTAGCCTATTTGACCCCTGTGACCTTGGATGAAGGTCAAGGTCATTGATTTTAACAAACTTGGTAGCTCTTCATCCCAGCATGACAGGCCCAATATCAGGTCTCTAGGCAGGCCTCCTAGTTATTCTCGAGAAGTCTTTTAAAGATTTTAGTCTATTTGACCCCTGTGACCTTAAATGAAAGTCAAGGTCATTCATTTGAACAAACTTGGTAGCCCTTCATCCCAGCATGCTACATGCCCAATATCAGTACCCAGGGCACTCTGGTTCTTCAGAAGAAGCCGTTTTAAGATTACAGCTTTTTTGATTCCTGTGACCTTGAATGAAGGTCAAGGTCATTCATTTGAACACATTTGATAGCCCTTCATCCCAGCATGTTAGGGGCCTATTATCAGGTATCTAGGCCTCTTAGTTATTCATGAAAAGTCATGTAAAGATTTTAGCCTATTTGACCCCTGTGACCTTGAATGAAGGTCAAGGTCATTCATTTGAACAAACTTGGTAGCCCTTCATCTCAGCATGCTACAAGCCCAATATCAGTACCCTGGGCCTTCTGGTTATTGAGAAGAAGTCGTTTAAAGATTTTAGCCTATTTGACCCCTGTGACCTTGAATGAAGGTCAAGGTCATTCACTCGAACAAGCTTGGTAGCCCTTCATTCCAGCATGCTACATGCCCAATATCAGTACCCTGGGCCTTCTGGTTATTGAGAAGAAGTCGTTTTATGATTTTAACATTTTTGACCCCTGTGACCTTAAATGAAGATCAAGGTCATTGATTTGAAGACACTTGATAGCCCTTCATCCCAGCATGTTGCAGGCCCAATATCAGGTGTCTAGGCCTCTTAGTTATTCACAAGAAGTTGTTTAAAGGATTTTAGCCTATTTGACCCCTGTGACCTTAAATGAAGGTCAAGGTCATTCATTTGAACAAACTTGGTAGCCCTTCATCCCAGCATGCTACAGGCCCAATATCAGTACCCTGGGCCTTCTGGTTCTTGAGAAGAAGTCGTTTAAAGATTTTAGCCTTTTTGACCCCTGTGACCTTGAATGAAGGTCAAGGTCATTCATTTGAACAAACTTGGTAGCCCTTCATCCCAGCATGCTACAGGCCAAATATCAGTACCCTGGGCCTTTCGGTTATTGAGAAGAAGTTGTTTGAATGAAAAGTTTACGCACGACGGACGGCGCACGACGACGGACGATGCATGATGACAATAGGTCCCCTTCGGGTCAGATGACCTAAACAACTCCGAACAACAACAAAAAAACACTTAAACATTGAAGCGCCAGAGTATCAGAAGTTTTGGCTACACGTTTAAGCTTATTCATACATGATGGCCAAGTCCCAGACTGTCTGAAGGAATACTCCACCACGATAATAGTAACAAATCCTGTTTCCATACAGAGTAACATTAAAAAGGAGCGTTTAACAGTCTAATGGACACTGGGCAACATTGGAAAGATTCTATCATTATGGCCTGGGGAATATCGCCTTTCTCAGGTTTAAAAATTCCTTGTATTAACCTACAAAAAGTCAATAGTTGTTTTTTTATGAAACGATACAAGTTTTGCTATTTGAAACAGAATGACTAATTTAAAAAAAAGGTCAATAAAGTATTCATACTTCATATATGCTTCATATATTAAACGTTTGAATGGTGATACTTTCCTCGTATTAAACTACAGTCATCATTTGTATAGTGTCTAGCTGGACTCTCCCACTATATTTAATATGGGTAGTGTTACCGAATTGATGTAATAAGTGTTATTTAAGGGGGTATTATAATTATTTTTGGGTGAAAAAAATATCGTCATAAAGTACCAAACTTTGCTGAATAGTAGAGCATATATCCTTATGAAAATATCCGCTAATAAAAAATGCCCAACATTTCCATGTTTTTCAAAAACAATAGAAAACCCCTCTTCGGAGAGGGGGAAATCCGTAGTTCCGCCCCAGAGCCAAAACAATCTAGTACGCATGCGTAGGCACATAAAAAGTGGGATTTCCCTAACAAACTTCAACATCATGTATGGCGAACGCAACTCGCCAAACTTATACATGTCAGCGAACACACATGCGTCTGTTAGAACGCAGTGAAAAGGGAGACCAATTTTTCAAACAACGACAATTTAGCGGTCAAGTTGCTCGATCGCGATCGACTGCACGTTACGAACCCACGCATTCCACGCGTGGACCTAAAATCCATGTTGTACATGTAACTATGTATTTACATGTAGTTTCTATATAAAACTATGCTAAAACTATTTAAAAAGTGTTTGTTCTTGAATGGAAAGCAAGCAATTAACAAAATTATGATTACTATTTTATTTGCTGATCTTATGTATTTTGTATTAACGATTTATAGATGCCTATATGGCCTAATCTGGCTTTATTGAAATGTACATCGAAACCGAACACACGTTTGTGTTACCTGATGAGGCCCTCCCATGGGGTGGCTCGACAAAACTCGTAAACAAATGAAAGTAAACACAAAACACGCCATGTCGTTACCTGCTATATAGATCTTACACTTTGGTTCTTTGTATAACAATACAGCGATGTATACATTCATACGAAGTCTGGTAAGCCCACATGTTCTACCCCCATCGAAGACCGAACATAAACTTAGACCAGTGTATCGGCATTATCAGATATATCCATGACAAGTGATCATGATCATGAATTACCAACTGAGTACAATCCACATTGTAGCATAAAATTATTAGTATGAACTTTAAAATTACTACATGCAGAAACATAATTATGTTTATGTTACATGTAAAGATATATACATGTATATGAACCACAGGTGTTTGGCTCTATAGACATTTTTTCTACACACACATATATATATATATATATGTGATACTGTGTCAGTATATAAAGAGAGAAAAATGTCTAAAGAACCAAACACCTGTGAATGAACCACATGTAGGCCTATGTGATTCATATCATCTCATAATTCACTGCATGCACGTAACAGGAAAAGGAATGCATGTACAAAATGTAGAATAACTTGGTTTGATTGAATAGTACTAAGAAATGAAGTATAAAAACAGTCAGTTAATGATTTCTATACAGTTCATCAAATGAACTAAAATCTGGTGGAGAAGTATACCAGAAAAGCTAAAGAAACCCTGGATCAGTCCTTCATTAAAAGAAGAGAACATGGGGAAAATATCCGTTTTAATAAGACTGGTAAAGTCCTAGCAGGTATCACGAACCTATTTTTCTTACATATTTATTTAGCGCATAAACTTTTAGACTTGCTCCATAAATCGAACTTTTTCTATGAAAACAAATAGGCTGAATGCTAATAAACATAATTCACGTTCGGCGTAAAGTGATATAGCACTATAAAAAGGGCAAAAAGTTCCACTATACAAGAAGACACAACATGAATATACCGCAGTCTCCCGAAACACGCACCTCGCACAACATACACGCAACACACCGCATACATGGGAGGCCGTCCTTACATGACCATAGCTGTTAATAGGACGTTAATTAATCAAACAAACAAACAAACAAAGGAATGTACACTCGTGAAAATAGAGAAATTTCAGTTTCAATTCCCTTTTCCTTTTTACTACGTACATGTATACCGTACTAAGAATTACGTACTGGCGGAAATTGATAGTCCGCCAGGTAGCATCATGGGTCAAAATAATATATGCTGTGTCTTTTTAATGATGAAATAGTCTGGCAATATTTATATCCCCTTAGTTCACTCTAATACTGACGTTTGTACGAATATAAATGCGAGTCTTTGATTACTTTAATTCGTTCCGTGTACATAAAAATGTAGGCCTACATGTATATTTAAAAATGCCCATACGATAATTAAGACTCATGCACCTGGTAATCAATACTTGATGTATATACACGCGTACTCTGATGAAATGTATGATGATCCTTTTCTAACCACACGTAACGTAATCGAGAAACATTTAATCAGTTAATTATACAGAAATGAAATCTCGACAGGTATCGGTATATAGCTCCCCGGTTGGAATATATACCAGAAAATTTTTACATGTATAATTGATAAAAAAATAAAGTAGGTAATAGCAACGGTATATATGTCAATTAAGTGATGGGTCCTAACAAACACATATATGTTGGGTACATGAATACTGAGAATAGATATGTATAGATGTAATATACGATATAAGTAATATCTATAATACAGACATGTCTCAATATACATATTGACGTATCTCGACTAGCACCGATTCCAGTAATCTTTCATCTACATGTACTATCACATATTTCATAGACATAAGAATATCGTTATAAGATACCCAAAGAAGAAATAGAAAGCAGTTATACATGTATATAGTAAGCTATTGGTCTGTTCTAAGTATTTTAGATATACTGTGCTCTTCTAACTCTCAAATTACGAATAGATTAGTAGTATCATGATATTTACTTATCAATATATAGTTTGGGACAAATACTGTATTTATCTCAAATTATTACACGAGAGGAAAGTTAAAATCAACCGATCATTACCAAAATTGACACGGCCACGTGTTTATATTGGTACGATAAAATACCCCATATGGTGCCCCATGTACGCATTTCACTATTTACATTCACTATTTTCGATTAATACGTATTCTGTATTAAGCTTTATATAAACTATATGTAACCTTTGACAGGACACATTTATAATTTGTGAAATCTGATATGTATCATATTCTAAAACAATTATAGAACATTGTATTGCTCACCGTTTGCTCAAAACTGCCCTCTCTCTCGGCCATGCGTGTTTTTGTTTACTATACGGGTACCGAACATACGTATACACGAGGTATTTTAACTATGCAAATCAACCCGTTCTATTTTAAGAATTCTTTACTAATTGATAATTGCGTAATTATCTTCATTGGAAAGAAAACCAAATGAAGAACCTTTCATAAGGGATGTTAATATATATTTTAGCAAAGTTTGGTGAAAGCATAATGGGACTTTAAGGATTGAATACTGCTTTGTTCATATCTATCTCATCAGATGATGAATAAAAGGGGATACGAAGGAGAAACCTCAAGACTCCTTGATGAAAATACGCGACTTCTTCAAAGCCCATCTCAAAATAAATGATGACGTCGTCAATCTCATGTTGTTCCAAGCCGTTCATAGACTGCCCAATGGCCCCGAAGGCAAACGGAACATCATTGTAAGATTCCTGTCACTTATGGACCGCGACATCGTTCTGAACCAAGCCCTGTCGGCTCTTGGATCCAAATCAGGATTTTCTGTCGTGCCCGACCTTCCACCTCCCTTGGCAAGACTAAGATATGAACTATTAGGAGAAAGAAAACAGATGAGTCCAGAAGAACGGTCAAAGCACAAACTAATATATCTAAAGGAATCACCATTTCTGAAGTTGGTCAGGAAAAGGTAAACAGTGACAATGGAAACGGCGCAATTAAAATTATAGACAACTTGTAATAATAACACAATGTGTTGTTTTTTTTCTCATCGAGCTGTGAAATCAATTTTATTCATTTAAAATTTAACCCTATTGGAAATAATGTAATGTATTCCATATCCCATATTAATTAATTAACGATCAAGGCGCGGAAGCTAATGAATATGAATACAAATTTTATGGGGTTAACGATATATGATTGAAACATAATACAATAATTACATATGAATGAAGATTGTCTCCACAGTGCTTACACACATGCAGGCTATGAAATGCTCATTTAGAGTCTAATCCCACGGGCACGCTCCCACAGTGTGACAAATATTTGTTCACCTGTACTCAGGTATGTTCCTATACAAATTACCTTAGCCGTACTCGTATGAAAAGCACGTGATTTTGTTCGGGTAGCTGCTACACAATCTTATAACAAAACATAGTAAACAGGTAATGGAGATGTTTGTTGATAGTGATCAAATCCAATAAGTTCAAGTCCATGCTACACAAATGGCACAAACTTACAGGATACTTAGTGAACTTACTAGGCGCATGTAATATATGTTATAAATATATGAAAAAACATATAGAAGTTTATTATACACTATACTATAGAATATTGAATAAAAACATGCAAATGTATGGTTCACAGCTACCAGATATAATAAAAACAGATAAATATATATAGAAGAATGAAGTATACTAGTCTATTTTTCTATGGAATTGGATACATAATTGAAACAACATGATTTGGTCTGTCTACTTTATACTAGGTATACAAACTTATATATAGAAAATTATTTACATATATAATAATTGTAAAGTGCTGGCTAAACGATATGTATATATACATTCAATGATTAAGCATTCTGCTACACATGTTAGATTGTTACCAAAAATAAAAAAATCTGCTTCAAAAATATTAAAAAAATACTTTGCAATCTAAGTAAGTAATTGTTCAAAAAGTGAAAAAAAGTATATGTTATGAATTATATTATCCTATAATGAATATACATAAAATGCCTTTGAAACTGGGAAAAACTATGATATTGATGGAATTGATATCGGTAGAATATTGGTATAATGATACAATATACAATACATTCTACATAGTTTGGCAGTTTTCATCTGTGGCATATTTGATATGAAAACATCCTCTAATATACCTTCGAATTAAAATCTTGTTCTCCTTGAAGTTGAATTTGATAAAATGTACTTTGAATTATCAAAAAAAAAACCAATTGGAACATAGTTGGTTATTTGCCGAAGAGTTGAAATGTCAGACTATGAAATGGTTACAGAATTGTTTGTGATACGTAATATTGTTATATATTTCTTTTTCTTCTAAATATAAACGAATGTAACGAATCAACGTCCACAGCCTGTACAGTTGAAAAGCCTTTTTGCCTATATGGCGTTTGTGGTAGACATCTCTATTGGTTTAATTTTATGAATTTTGTTGAAAATATGGCATTAAAAAGAAACAGATAGTTTTAATATGCCGGGGTATTGTATTTTGATGGTGTATCTCCGAAATGTATTTTGCTGTATTTATTTTAATAACTTACATACTGGTATTATACCGGTTTATGTTTAGTGAAAAGGAGACAGAAAATTGTCTTTTTTGTCTCTTTATATGTATTAAAGCAATTTTGCTTTTTCTTTTTTGGTTGGGTAACGGGGTGTATTTCATATGTAAAATAAGTCATATTCTATGTTTTTGTCATGTCAATGAAGGAACGTTGTATATAATGTCTACATCAAACTTTACGATCTTTGAAAAACACACGCAAATATCAACAGGTTTTTAATTAATTCCCTTAATCAAGCTTATGACGAGGGAGTAATTTCTATTTCACAACGCCAAGGGCTGATTACATGTATTCCAAAAGAGGGTAAATCTAAATTATATGTAAAAAATTGGAGGCCAATAACTTTACTGAATGTAGATTACAAAATAGTTTCTTCAGTTATTTCAAATAGACTAAAAACAGATTTAGATAGTATCATTAGTGAAACACAAAAGGGCTTCCTCAAAGATAGATATATTGGCGAATGTACAAGGTTGATATATGACATTATTGAAAATACAGAGAAGGACAATATTCCAGGTTTATTATTACTAATTGATTTTGAAAAAGCCTTTGACTCTTTAGAATTCAATTTTATCTATAAAACACTTAATTTTTATGGCTTTGGTCCATCATTTATAAAATGGATAAAAACCTTTTATAATAATAATTCAAATTAATTTAATGTATGCCGTGGGGTAAGACAAGGCGACCCTATTAGTCCTTATATTTTTATCATATGTGTTGAAATTCTAAGTTCAGTCGTTAAAATGAATCCGAACATCAATGGTATCAAAATAAATAACTCCGAGTACTTGATAAACCAACTTGCAGATGACACGTCTTTTACTTTATCTGATGATCCCAACTCCTTAAATAGTGTACTTGAAATTTTGAATGATTTTGGTAATATTTCTGGTCTTAGAATAAATGTTGAAAAAACACAAGCAGTTTGGATTGGGGCAAAACGGGGTTGTGAAGAGGAAATCCTTCCAGAAAGAAATTTGAGTTGGAACCATTCAGGGAAATTCAAAGTATTAGGAATTACTTATAACCTTCAGTCCGAAAATATGTTTGAAGATAACTTCAGACAAAAGTTAACTGCTGTCAAAACTCTTCTGCATGATTGGTCATTCAGAAACCTCACATATATAGGGAAGGTAACTATTATAAAATCGTTAGCATTACCAATTTTTATACAAACTTTTACTGTTTTACCAGATCCACCCAAAGAAATTATCAGTGAATTACAAAAATGCTTCTTTGAATTTGTATGGAATGAAAAGACTGATAAAGTAAAGCGCACTGTTTTGTATAGCGATTATAATGAAGGAGGTCTTCGAGTACCACATATTGTTTCTTTTTGCCATTCTTTAAAAATGTGTTGGATCAAAAAAATTCTTGATCCCTTAAATTCTTCGCCTTGGAAAACACTGCTTCTGGATAAGATTGAACCATATGGCGGCGATAAAATTTTTCAAATGAAAAGAGAAAGGTCTTTTAAAAATTTCAAAATCTCTAAATATTTTCTGGAAAGAGAGATTCTGAACACTTGGGCAGACCTGTCTGGTGATGATCTCCCCACAACCCCTGACAACGTTGCATCTCAGCCAATCTGGTATAATAATTACATAAAAATTGATAATAATATAATATTATATAAACAATGGTGTGAAAATGGTGTATACTTTATTGGTGACCTCGTTGGAAATAATGAATTTTTATCATACGATAACTTTTGTATGAAATATAATTTGAATATTAATTTTATTGAATTTTATGGAATTTTGAATGCAATTCCTAGATCTTGGAAACATATTTTATACCAAAATAATACACAATTGGAAATGAAATCATGTAAACATATTCAATACTTAAAAAGTCATGAAAAGGTTACCAAATTCTTTTATAAAAAAACAAAAGTTACAGAAGTACCAAAAAAAAGTCAAGATTCCTGGCAGGACATGTTACATGTCAACATTCCCAAAGAATCCTGGTCAGAGTTTTACTTAATTCCAAGATATATTACAGATGACACAATTTTGCAAAATTTCCAATTCAAACTTCTTCACAGAATAGTATATACAAATACTAAATTAATGCAAGTTAAAATGAGCGAAACGGAACGGTGCACATTTTGCGAAGTGGGGAGAAAAACGTTAATGCATTTGTTTTGGGAATGTTGTCATGTACAATCATTTTTGTCATCTTTTCTATACCTTTTAAGAACAAAATATCACTTAAAACTGCCAAGGACCCCAATTATCATGTTTCTAGGACTTTTAGATAATAAATACAAAGATGTTATCAATTTTTTATTCCTTATGATAAAATATTATGTATACTTATGTAAATTGAAGAAGAAAATCCCTACAATTAGCGACTGGAAAACACACATGTTTTATTATAGAAATGTAGAAATGTATGGGTTACAAACTTATTCAAATAGGAAACAAATTATTATAAATCAAAAATGGAATTTCATTGAAGGTCTTTTAGAATAATTATTAAAGTAATGAAATTTCTATTAAAATACTCTGTCATATTTAATAAGGCATCGTCATTAAGTTGTTCTTCATGTTTTCACATAATATGTGTTTTCCTTTAACCATGTTGTTGTTTTTTTGAGTGTGCTTGTTCAAACAAAAAATCAAGTAAATTTTATAATATCTAATAAAATGATGTAGACAATTTTTGTACAAATAAGCCCTTTATATGTATATTATATAGAAAACACTTACTTTTTATTGTAATTCAAACTATATAAGACATATGAATGTGACATCAAAAATTGAAAAAAGAATACTGCTTTGTTCATATCTATCTCATCAGATGATGAATTGAAAACGCTATATTTAACTAAAACAACATGCATCATAATGCATGGGACAACATGTGTGATGTCGAAGAACAGTTCTTGCGTGAAGATCGATTCTTATCAAGCCAAGTTCACGAGCAAATGAACAATCTAAGAGTTCAACATAACTTCTGCGTTTTGACCGACAACTCGGGCTACAATTTTTGTGTTATATTTTCTATCATTTGTATAAAGACCAAAAGATCTTATTGGTTATAATGTAAAGTTTTAATGTATACGTAGCAGATACGATTAATGTTGCCATTATACTTTAGAAATAAAATTCTTCAAATTGTGAACTATCAATGATACTATATTTAACAGTACACAGTGTAATGTATTTGCATAATTGAGTCTTGTCGCTGTTTGTCGGTCTACAATATCTGTAATATCATTCAGGTAATTAGTATGACACATGTAATACCGAACTGTATCATGGGTAATAAAAGCACATGTTGACGCCGCCATATTTGTGTCTGTCAGTTATGTCATGCGGTCCCAAGATTTGTAATATTTTGGCGACGAGGAAAACTTTTGGACAATGACATCGACTTATGGGAAGATCGATGCATTCGACGAATGCCAGGGGGAGACCTGGGAACATTATACTGAGCGCCTTGGACAGTATTTTGTAGCTAATGGCATCGGAGATACTAAGGCGGAGGACAAGATCAGACGACGCGCCATACTTTTGAGTGTGTGCGGACCTAAAGTTTACAAGTTGATGAGTGACTTGTCAGCACCGACGAAACCGTCAGAGAACACCTACGGAGATCTGGTCACACTCCTTCAAGAACATTTCTCGCCGAAACCGTCAGAAATCGTCGAGCGATACAAGTTTCACAACAGATTCAGGAAAACTGGTGAGTCAGTTTCTCAGTACATCGCGGCATTACGTAATGTATCAGAACATTGTAATTTTTGACAAACACTTGACGTAATGATTAGAGATCGCCTTGTATGTGGTATTAGAGACGACAGAATACAACGCCATTTGCTGTCGGAGCATGAATTAACTTTTACAAAAGCATATGAAATAGCCATTTCAATGGAAACAGCGGCTAAAAATGTCTTAGATTTGCATAAGGAAGATATCCCTACCAAAGAGAATATCCACAAACTTAGCCAGTCAAAACAAGGACAAAAAACCCAGACACAGTCACGTGGACAGAGGTCACACCCTGAAGGTCATACCAAAGGTCAGTCGTTTAAACCATGTTTTCGGTGTGGAGGTAAACACAACCCACATAACTGTAAATTCAAAGACTCTGAATGCTTCTATTGTCACAAGAAAGGTCATATTTTGGAGAAATGTTTGTCAAGACTCGCGGACAACAATAAAGCTTCAGGGGGACAGTCTACAGTCAGGAAGAAATCCAGCAACAGAATGAATGCGTTGGACAGCTGCAATGAGGATGAGGATGACGACATTTATCCAATGTACAGAATATCATCACAAAATAAGGCGCCATACTTAGTGACAGTGTTAGTCAACGGTTCACCATTAAAGATGGAGATTGACGCCGGTGCTTCGAAAACAGTCATGGGTGAGCCTACATTTAAACTTTTGAACAAAAACAAAAATGTGGCATTGAAACAGTCGAACACTAAGCTTAAAACCTACACAGGCGAAATGGTACCTGTATTAGGGAGTTGTGATGTTCCAGTGAGCTATGGCTAATACAGCGGTGTTTTGTCAGCTGAAGTCATCAAGGGAAACAATCCTTGTTTGCTTGGGCGCGACTGGCTACAGCATATTAAACTCAACTGGAATGAAATTTTCATGATTAGACAGGAGTCAAACTGTCACCAGTTTGAGGAGATCTTGGACAAATATCCTTCAGTGTTCGAGCCAGGCTTAGGAAAGGTCGTGGGAACCAAAGCAAAGATTTATGTGGACCAGAGCGAGAAACCACTATATTTCAAGGCTCGACCTGTTCCTTACGCGCTTCGCGACAAGATCGAGCACGAACTTGACCGATTGGTTTCAGAGGGAACCATATCACCAGTAGAGTTCTCTGATTGGGCGACACCCATCGTACCGATTGTCAAGAGTGACAAAACCATACGGAAATTTTGGTGATTATAAAGTAACAGTCAATAAAGTCTCAAAATTGGATAATTAACAGAGGATCTGTATGCTACTCTGGGCGGAGGAACAGAATTTTCAAAATTGGATTTGAGCCAGGCCTATCAGCAACTCGAGTTAGATGAGGGTTCGAAACACTACACAAGGGATTGTTTGTATATAACCGTCTTCCATATGGCATTTCATCCGCACCAGGGATATTTCAGCGCACTATGGAAAATTTATTGCAAGGCATACCTCAAGTAATCGTGCACGTGGACGATATTTTGGTGACTGGTAAGAACCGTCAACAACACTTAGAACACTTAGAAGCTGTTCTTAATCGTTTGGAGAAAGCTGGAGTGAGGCTCAAAAGGAGCAAGTGCCATTTCCTTCAGGAGGAAGTTGAATACCTCAGACATCGGATAAATAGTGAGGGCATGCAACCTATTGAGGTCAAGGTCACGGCAATCAAGGACGCACCAGCGCCATCCAACGTGAAGGAGTTACAGGCATTTTTAGGGATATTGAACTACTATTCGTGCTACTTGCCTCAGCTAAGCACAACATAAGCACCGTTATACGCTTTGCTAGCTAAAGATATGAAGTGGAAATGGAGCACAGCTGAGGACAAAGCTTTTCAGGAAGCCAAGGACATGCTTCAGTCAGACTCCTTACTCGTACATTATGATCCGGATAAGGAACTTGTTTTGTCGTGCGATGCATCACCATACGGGCTTGGAGCCGTGCTTTCTCATATTATGCCTAATGGTCGTGAACGACCAATCACATACGCGTCGCGAACACTAGCACCTGCGGAAAAGAACTATTTGCAGCTTGACAAAGAAGGTGCAGCGTTGATATTCGGTGTGCGTAAATTCCACCAATACCTGTTCGGCTGGAAGTTTGTCGCGTATACAGATCATAAACCATTGTTAGGTCTGTTGAAGGCTGATCGCGCTATTCCTAACATGGCCTCTGCACATATTCAGAGATGGGCTCTGTTACTAGCTACGTATGAGTATCAGTTGAGATATAGGCCAGGAACACAGAACTGTAATGCTGATGGTCTCAGTCGCTAACCTTTAAGCAATACAGTCGATGATGTCCCCATTCCAGGAGAGACCACATTGTTGTTAGAACATTTGGAAACTACTCCAGTTACATTTGAGCAAATCCAAGCATGGACAAAGCAAGACCCAGTACTTTGTCACGTACTAGGACATGTACAAAATGGATGGAACATACACGTTGATGAGGACACAAAGCTACATTTCAACAGGAGAGCTGAACTCTCATGTCATGATGGTGCTTTAATTTGGGGCAACCGCGTAGTAATACCTAAAGAGGGACGCGCTGCGTTGTTGAACTTCTTACATAAAAGAAACCCAGGAATCGTGCGCATGAAGGCACTAGCCCGCAGTCATGTGTGGTGGCCAGGCATAGACTCTGATATTCAAGAACGAGTTCAGGCATGTACTGAATGTCAGCTACAGCGACCTGCACCACCAGTGGCCCCATTACACTCGTGGGATTGGCCTGAGAAGCCATGGACGCGCATACACGTCGACTATGCTGGTCCTTTCCAAGGACAAATGTTTTTGATCGTTGTTGACTCTTATAGTAAGTGGTTGGAGGTCATTCCAACAAAGTCCGCAACCGGACAGGTAACTGTCAGTAAACTGCGTCAGATTTTTGCGGAACACAGATTACCGGAGAAACTTGTGTCTGACAACGGTCCATGGTTTGTCAGTGAGGAATTTGAAACATTCATGCGAGAGAACGGAATCAAACACGTTCTCATTTCACCTCATCACCCTGCTACAAACGGATTAGCTGAACGGTCAGTTAGAATCTTCAAAGAGGGAGTGAAAAAGATGGGCAATTCTGGTGGCGATACCATGACTGAATTGAGCCGTCTTCTCCTCTCATATCGGTCAACACCACAGACTACTACAGGTCTATCACCTGCAGAACTGTTATTTGGTCGTAAGTTAAGAACAAAATTAGACTTGGTAAAACCTCAAGTGCGTGATCGAGTCGAGAAACGACAGCAATCTCAGAAAGAGTATCATGACGCTCGTGCTAAGCACCGTTCATTTGCAGTCGGTGATCAAGTTTTTGTCAAAAACTTCTATGCTGGACCTAAATGGAAGTCTGCCGAGATAGTGTCTAAGAACAGTCCAGTATCGTACACTATTGAAGGTCAAAACGGCACTGTTGCCAGACGTCATGTCGATCACATTCAACAAAGACGTTGCCTGATGAACCAGACAGTCAGGAATCACAGGATAACGTGAAATCGGACAACCATACCCCTATTCCAAGTCCTACAGCTTTAGCAACCACAACGGAAGCTCAACGTGTGAGTGAAGGGAAGATCAGTATTCAGCCAATGCCATCTGTCCGTCCACAGCGTGTGAAGGCAACACCTGCTTACCTGAGAGACTATGTGACTCCGAAATGAACAGTCTCCAGAGACAGAGTTAAATGTTTAAAGTGTTGAAGAAATCTTCACTATGTTGAATTTTGCAAGAGATATTTAATGTACCAGCAGTACATTTTAATGTGTTCAAAGTTCTAGTTATAATTACAAACAATGATTCTTACGTATACAGTGTTAGTAAATTTTAATGAGCAGTGATACTTTAGTAAGAGACATGGACATGGACATTAATGTAAATGAATGAAGCGATCTTTAATGGAAACTGGAAAACATTTAATTATTTTGTTTTCATCAATATCTATAGACAGTTTAAAGTCTTAACTTAAAGGTGGAGAGATGTAATGTACTTGCATAGTTGAGTCTTGTCGCTGTTTGTCGGTCTACAATATCTGTAATATCATTCCGGTAATTAGTATGACACATGTAATACCGAACTGTATCATGGGTAATAAAAGCACATGTTGACGCCGCCATATTTGTGTCTGTCAGTTATGTCATGCGGTCCCAAGATTTGTAACACACAGAACGATAGAACAATGTTGAAAAACAATTCGATTTTGTCTGAATCGGTTTTTTTTTCTATAACAAAACAGACATATGTCTCAGATTTTATTCATCTAATCTCGGACGATTCCTGGATCTGCCGAAAAGCGACGAGTGGTTTACGTATATCGACGGAAGCTCCCGAATAGTACCGAATACTAATGAATTGTGACGTTATCGTGATGTAAGCATTCAAACTTTCGATGTTGACCGGTCAACATTTCTCAGGCGCAAACATCTGAAATATTGGACTTTGTTTAATATAAAATAATACTTAAGGATTCACTTTCTTCATCAGTCAATGGAAGCAACAAAATTGATAATAAATCCTTATATTTACGTTTACCAATTCAAAATTTCATCTGGTGAAAAAAATCAAATTCTATGTATTCGGTTTAACACTATTATACAAATTTGCAACATTGTATCAGTTATTGAACATGTATGTACACCCACGGAACAGCCGCCAATCAGTTCTTCTCGTCACCAAGGCAACACAAAATATAGTCCCAAGAATAGCTTCATTCTTGGATAATTTTTCGATTAAAACGGTGATTTTGGAATATTGGTTTCATGCGCAGTAGAATCTACTAGCAGTGCAGTGATGTGTGATCTGGTTGCTCGATTTAGCAGGGGTCCGGTTTCAAAGAAAATGACGATTGGTGAAAATGCCGAACAGTTGCTATTTATACATAATCAAACGTTTTAAAACTCTATTTCAATGATTGTTGAATGTAACTGAATGTTGTATTTCCGTCTGATAATTATTTGCAGCTGACATTTAAATATTTATTAACTGAACCTAGTGTGAAACCCAACCCCTGTACGTGTGTCTATGGTATGCGATGCAGTCAAATAACATGGTGCATTCGGGGCTCAATAAAATGTGTCAAATGTGGATTTAATCGCAGATCACTGGAAGAATTCTGTGTTATTCTTGAAGTGTGATAACTTCATTGTCAACCGTAGTTTTAGGATTAACATTCCAAATGAGCTAAGTAGAAAAACATCGATTTTAAATATTGGCGGTTTCCAACGACCCTCCGATCAATTGTCGTGGGTTGACACCCACGAGTCACGACATCGTTTCGTTGATAATGAACGGTAAACCTAATGTCAATGAAATAAGCTTGTTTATAATTTGAGCGTATTTTCATGGAATCTATCGTTTCTACACCCAACCCCTGTTTCTAGCATTTCTAAATAAGTGACGTGTACGGTAACGTTACGTCAATATAAAACAAGGGTCCAATGGGCCCGAATCGCTCACCTGCAATCTGGTAATTATACATGGTTCATACTTAACAAATAGAGAAAATAAGAATTTATATCATCCCTAAGCATATTAGAGGCCTCATTGCCTCTTGGTTATTAAAAAGAAGTTGTTTAAAGATTTTAGCCTATTTGACCCCTATGACCTTGAATGACCGTCAAGGTCATTCATTTTTGAACAAACTTTGTAGCACTTCATCCAAGCATGTTACTTGCCAAATATCGGGTCTCTAGGCTTTTTGGTTATGAAGCAGAAGTCTTAACAAGATATTTCAGCCTATTTGATCCCTGTGACCTTGAAAGAAGGTCAAGGTCATTCATTTGAACAAACTTTGTAGCACTCTATCCAAGTATGTCACAGGTTCCTAGGCCTCTCGGTTATTAAATAGAAGTCGTTTAAAGATTTTAGCCTTTTTGAAAACCTGTGACCTTGAATGAAGGTCAAGGTCATTCATTTGAACAAACTTGTTGTACACTCTATCCCATATGTCCTTCTAGGCCTCTTGGTTATTAATAGAAGTTTTAAAGATTTTAGCCTTTTGACCCTGTGACCTTGAATGAAGGTCAAGGTCATTTATTTGAACAAACTTTGTAGCACTCTATCCCAGTATGTCACAGGTTCCTAGGCCTCTTGGTTATTAAATAGAAGTCGTTTAAAGATTTTAGCCTTTTTGAAAACCTGTGACCTTGAATGAAGGTCAAGGTCATTTATTTGAACAAACTTGGTAGTCGTTTATTCCAGCATGCCACATGCCCAATATCAGGTCTCTACCCCTCTTGGTTATTAAGGAGAAGTCGTTTAAAGATTTTAGCCTTTTTGACCCCTGTGACCTTGAATGAAGGTCAAGGTCATTCATTTGAACAAACTTGGTAGCCCTCTATCCCAGTATGTCACAGGCCTAATATCAGGTTCCTAGGCCTCTTGGTTATTAAAAAGAAGTCGTTTAAAGATTTTAGCCTATTTGACTCCTGTGACCTTGAATGAAGGTCAAGGTCATTTATTTGAATAAATTTGGTAGCCCTCGATCCCAGCATGTCACAGGCCCAATATCAGGTCTCTAGGCCTCTTGGTTATTAAGAAGTCGTTTAAAGATTTTAGCCTTTTGACCCCTGTGACCTTGAATGAAAGTCAAGTTAATTTATTTGAACAAACTTGGTAGCCGTCTATCTCAGCATGCCACAGGCCCAATATCAGGTTCCTAGGCCTCTTGGTTATTAAAAAGAAGTCGTTTAAAGATTTTAGCGTATTTGACCCTTGTGACCTTGAATGAAGGTCAAGGTCATTCATTGGAGCAAACTTGGTAGCCCTTCATCCCAGCATGCTACAGGCCAAATATCAGGTCTCTAGGCCTCTTGGTTATGAAGCAGAAGTCTTAACAAGATATTTCAGCCTATTTGACCCCTGTGACCTTGAATGAAGGTCAAGGTCATTCATTTGAACAAACTTGGTAGCCCTTCATCCCAGCATGTCACAGGCCCAATTTCAGGTCTCTAGGCCTCTTGGTTATTTAGAAGAAGTCTGTTAAAGATTTTCACCTATTTGACCCCTGTGACCTTGAATGAAGGTCAAGGTCATTCATTTGAACAAACTTGGTAGCCCTTCATCCCAGCATGTCACAGGCCCAATTTCAGGTCTCTAGGCCTCTTGGTTATTTAGAAGAAGTCTGTTAAAGATTTTCACCTATTTGACCCCTGTGACCTTGAATGAAGGTCAAGGTCATTCATTTGAACAAACTTGGTAGCCCTTCATCCCAGCATGCTATAAGTCAAATTTCAGGACTCTAGGTCTCCAAGTTTTGGAGAAGAAGTTGTTTAAATGGAAAGTTGACGCCTACCGCCGGACGACGGATGGACGACGGACGCTGTACCATAGCATAAGCTCACTTGCCCTTCGGGCAGGTGAGCTAAAAATCATTGAAAATTTGTCAATACACATCACAGCCTTTTACGACCTGTTTGTTTGTTTGTTTATTAATTAACGTCCTATTAACAGCTATGGTCATGTAAGGACGGCCTCCCATGTATGCTGTGTGTTGCGTGTATGTTGTGCGAGGTGCTTGTTTTGGGAGACTGCGGTATATTCATGTTGTGTCTTCTTGTATAGTGGAACTGTTGCCCTTTTTATAGTGCTATATCACTGAAGCATGCCGCCGAAGACACCAATTGCAAGCAACACACCCCACCCGGTCACATTATACTGACAACGGGCGAACCAGTCGTCCCACTCCCTGTATGCTGAGCGCTAAGCAGGAGCAGAAACTACCACTTTTATAGACTTTGGTGTGTCTCGGCCAGGGGACAGAACCCAGAGCCTTCCTCACAGGGGCGAACGCTCAACTCAAGGCCAAAAGTGAGGCGGTGCCAAGGGAGGCATTAGGGAAGATAAAGTCAGTTAGGAAGAAGAGAAAAGATAAGATCCTAAATTTAGTCGCCTTTTACGATCATGCAATAGGGGCAGCAGGTACAATTCTAACGCCCTACCTGCAGGGCGTAACATTGTGTAACAGGCTAAACAAAGTGGACTGAAGAGAGATTTGAACAATCAAAATTACAGTCGTGAGTATATATTTTAACAGATACTAAATTTATTTGATGGGGTTAAGCAGCATAAAGTAAATTTTGCAAAGCATTACTTATAAATCCTGACCAAGATCATTCTTTATGTGAAAAGCTAATAGGCCATGGGCTAGGAGGGTCCCACATGCACCCCCCCAAACCTCCGAACCAATATTTTTCTGAACCCTTATGACCCACTGATCACAAATCAAAAATGTTAACATTGCATAAGTTGGGATGAACTTCCGGTTATGACGTCATCAAGATGGCCGTCATCTAATAGTGTATAGATTTTATGCAAAATATTGCATATTGGTATTATGTAATAGATCGATACTATTCAGGTGGGTGTGAAGTTCACCTGACCTCCGAATTCATGAAGTTGTAATGAAGTCTTCAAACTTGATAAACCTACTCTTAACATGAGCGTTGTATGGATTCTTTAGTGATATATTTCTATTAACAAATTCATTATTCCAAATATCGAGATGGCGAAGAAATATAGTCATCAATAGCTTAGGATACGTATTGCCTACTTAACCATATTCCAAAATATTAATATGTGTCATGTCAAACTCCAATATCAATCAAGGGATCTGATTATGAATGCAAGATTACTGGCTTACATCCTGGAGGGAGAAAGACGGAGAAATTGGATAAAACATCCTGTAGAGCTTTGTTTGATTAATTAACGTCCTATTAACAGCTATGGTCATGTAAGGACGGCCTCCCATGTATGCTGTGTGTTGCGTGTATGTTGTGCGAGGTGCGTGTTTCGGGAGACTGCGGTATATTCATGTTGTGTCTTATTGTATAGTGGAACTTTTGCCCTTTTTATAGTGCTATATCACCGAGCATGCCGCCGAAGACACCAAGCAACACACCCCACCCGGTCACATTATACTGACAACGGGCGAACCAGTTGTCCCACTCCCGTTATGTAGAGCGCTAAGCAGGAGCAGAAACTACCACTTTTACAGACTTTGGTGTGTCTCGGCCAGGGGACAGAACCCAGAGCCTTCCTCACAGGGGCGAACGCTCAACTCAAGGCCAAAAGTGAGGCGGTGCCAAGGGAGGCATAAGGAAGGATAAAGTCACTCAGAAGAATCCTGTAGAGCTAAAAGCCTTTTGTTTGATTTGTGAAAGCTAAGGAAAGGGCAGTTGAAAATCATTTCCATGGTGGACAAAGCACAGACAACGGAGACGAAGACGGATTTGTACACAAAGCTTGTCCTTCGGGTAGGGCGATAAAATTGTACATGCTGCCCCTATTGCACGATCGTAAAAGTAAATTTAGATAGTATCTTTTCTTTCTTCCTAACTAACTTTGTTCTCCATAAAGTATCTCTTGACACCGCCTCACTTTTGGCCTTCTGTTGAGCGCTCGCCCCTGTGAGGTAGGCTCTGGGTCCTGTCTCCTAATAACTAACATCAGTGACATACTTCAAGTAACGGATGCTGCAGCATGCACACTATCATCATTTATAAGTCATCACATAGTAATTATGTGGGAGAGAGGTATAATATCAGAAATTGATCTTACTGCGAGTGTTTCACACATTATTTTGCTACATAAGTGAATTTGTAAATAAGCAGTGGATGAAAATCTCTGCATGCTGTATCAGTCTGATAAGAAAAATACATCCTGTTTTGTTGCATTTGCTATTTCTGATCTTAACAAGTTCAAATGTTAAATAAACAGCAATGTTTCCTTCACGGATATTAGGATATTACTAAACTAATATATAATTGATGAAAGCCATTTTTTATTTCATAAATATCTACATATGTAGCACAAAACGTCGTAATTAAACAGTTAAGATAGGTATGTTTTTGTTTCATTATTTAGTTCCCTGAATTGATTATCCAGTGAAATTAGCATGATAAGTTCTATCTTTGATTCACTTGCCACTTTCAATATATAAACTAATTAAGGCAAAATGAAGTATATGGGGGTATATTTGAAATCTAAAACGTGACCATTGTGACGTCAGCTGATCACTGTCAAAATCGTCGTTGATAAACTGTTGTGGATTAAATCGTCGTTGATAAACGGTTTTTTGTGGTAAACTTAAACAATGATGATGCATAGACACCCAAAATGAGAATATATTGTCTATATGGATGCCAGAGCTTTGCAGACAATCATCTAGCGCGCATTATGAAGATTGTCCGCAAAGCATCTACATAGAAAATTGATTCCATAGGAATGTCATTTTAGGCCTTTTTGCTATTTCATATTAGATGAAGTTGCCGAGTAGTGCGGAATACTAAAGGGTTGTGAGGTTATAATTATGTAAGAAATTGAGATGTTGACCGGTCATAATTTCTCGGGCAGATCTATCTGAGATATTGGACTGTGTTTCGATAGAATGTTAAAGGGGGTTTAAGAGTATACGTTACGTATACAAGTAAACATTGAATGAGTTCGAATTAAGTGTATTGCTTAGCTGCATTAAGATTACGAAAGACACGTGTACCTTTGTGTACCTTGTGTACCTTTGTGTACCTTGTGTACCTTGGTACCTTTGTGTACCTTGTGTACCTTTGTGTACCTTTGTATACCTTGTGTACCTGTGTGTACCGTGTGTACCTTTGTGTACCTTTGTGTACCTTTGTGCACTGGAGGTATAACTAATTACAAAATACACACAGGTAACATACACTAAATATATGTTATTGGTATTTGAATGTCACGGTTTGTGAACACGACCAAAACTGACGTACTACGTTACTTATATTATGGCATTGTATACATGTTCGCCATTATTTAAATAACCAGTAATTATAGCAGGTTGATCGTTTTATGTTACGTTACTAGGCGTCTATTTACATTAGTTACCGCGTAGAAGAATATTCTATGTATACACGTATGTAAGACTGGAGATATAACACAGAGTATGCATTGGTGATTCTGTTTTGGTATTGAAAACTGTCACTCATATATTATATCGTCACGAGGAGATCAATGTGGCTTGGAGATCAAAATACATCAACCCGGATATTCTAGATAACTGATCTGGGGCTAACAACAGGTTATCGTGCCACATCACAGTGTACCAGGTAGGTTTGTATTTTCATACTACATTGGATACGTTAATGAAATCAAACATTTAGTTGAAATCCTTAAAGTTATATGTGCCGTAACTGGGCGAAAATGTTGGCATGTTTATTTGTCTTCATTAATCTATTTAAAAGCATAAGGTTTGATTAATTAAGCTGTGGAAATCATTTAAATGGCTTCAAACGCCTTAAAAACGTTAGTTATAACACAGAAATTATGTACTGAAAAAATTATTGTTTTTTGTAACTTAGCCGAGCAATTGCTACACAGGTAACCCAAGTAATAACAAATTCATGAAATACATATATACAATATCATTATTATACACTATGATTACAAGCAATATACAATAAGATATACAGTTACTTTACAAGATTCTTTTTACTATTTCTCTATTTTATAAAACCCCACTCACATCCTCTTGTGATACACTCAGCAAGCGAACTTACACACTTTTATTATTATATTAGAATATACTTAAATACAACTAAAATTAACCTAACAGCCCTACAGTCTTTGTAGCATCACAAATATCACATCCGGGTTCAATGTCTTCAATCCTGATACTGATGATGTAATATCGGTCTCCTTGAGACCAGGAACTGTCTGATAAACTCCGTCGAAGCTGTTGTCCTCGACGCCGCCGGCTTCAGTTCCAAGGCCCAATATAGGTATAACCACAACCCTCAGGTTGGACTAGCCGTGAAGGCTACAACCGAGCACACACTCCTTCGTGTCCTCTTTACCTCCCACAATCAGGTAATCGTGGTACGCCGCTTACATAGCGAATAAGTGCAGTATCTATGATACATGTGTATATCTGACCAATCTGGTCTCTCCCCGCTTATTTTTTCTGTACTGGACAGCGAGTCCTTGCACGTGAAGCTACAACATACGATAATAATCCCTAAACTTACTATTTATACAATTAGTACAATTTATATCATAAATAAACATGTATACGGGCATTAACTAACCATATAATTACCCTAGTATGCCTATACTGCTAACGTAAACAGTACTCGCGCACGTGCTAAAGCGTACTCGGTTAACACAATAACAACTACTTCATACCCGTTTAAAATGACCTTTCAACAAATACATTCAAAATCATCAACTATATACACACTCAGAAAGATAAGAAAGATAGATTAAACTTACCGTGACTGTATTTCACGCTTCCTGCGAACATACAGGCATCAGCATTTCCATGCCCTTACTTGCCACGTTCTCCATTATCACGCCGGGTGGATTACTCACCTACGGCAGCCCAAACGACCCAGCCGTATAGTCGCGTATAGCGTAAACGCACATACTTACGTATACCCGTCGTACCGTCGTACCGTACACATACTAAACTATTCTACCTACCTTTCCAATAATAAGATAGAGTTGGATTGTGACACACCTCCCCACCTCGAGAAATAAACTTGGGCTAAAAAAGTTTCATTTCTTACCAACACATATCTGACGAAGTAGAATGTACAAAACGAATGCTAGAATATATACACTACCGTTGATACATTATATACATATACACTACAATTCATAACTATCGAAGATTCTGTTGTCTCCGATCTGTAGATCACAGCGGAACACTGATTCACAACCTGCTCAAACAGTCTGCCGCAACATTGTCCCTTCCTCGAATAGCACGTATTGTGAACCGGTACGGTTGCATCTGCAGCGCCCATCTCATAAGCCGCGAATTTGAACCTTTCAGTTTGTTCAGGTAGAGCAGCGGTTGGTGGTCCGTGTCTAGAATAAAGTGACGTCCATACAAATAACACTGGAATTTCACAATCCCAAACAACACCGCCAAACATTCCTTCTCTATCACTGAATACGAGGCTTCAGCTCCCTTAAGCTTCCTATAGCTACTGGCATAAGCTATCGGTAGACGCTCTCCGTCTTCATCCCGTAGAAGAACTGCACCTAATCCGTAGTCGGACGCATCCGTCTGCAAAATAAATTGCTCGTCAAGATTAGGAAGTTTTAGAATAGGTCCAGCAGAAAGGAATTTCTTCAGTGTCACAAAAGATCTCTCCTGAGATTCTCCCCACTGAATCTTATGAGGCTGACCCTTCCTGGTCAGATCGGTTAAAGGAACTGCAATGGAGGCAAAATCCGGAATAAATTTGCGGTAATATCCAGCCATTCCAAGAAACGATCTTACTTGTTTCTTCGTTTGTGGTGTAGGAACATCCAAGATAGCAGTAAGTTTCTCTGGATTTGGAAGTAAACGCTGATCTCCCACGATATGTCCTAGACATTCCAAACTTCTATAGCCAATAGCACACTTTTTCGGACGAGCAGTCAATCCCGCATTCCGTAACCGCAAGAAAAGATCATTTAGAGTAGACATATGTTCTTCCCAAATAGTGGTGTGGACCAGAATATCATCTATGAAACTTTCAAAGTCAGCTATGTCACGAAGCAATTTCCTCATAAGACGACAAAAAGTTGCCGGCGCGTTGACAAGCCCAAACGGCATGACGCTGAATTGAAATAGTCCTATTGGGGTGGAGAATGCTGTTTTCTTCTTCGATGTCTCTGCCATTGGAACCTGCCAATAGCCCTTGCTTAAATCTAGCCGTGAAAACACATTATGTCCTGACAGTCTTGCAAAGATGTCGTCGGCGTTTGGCATCGGCTCCGCGTCAAAGATTGTTATCCGGTTTAACAGCCGATAGTCTATGCAGAAGCGGTTGCTGCCATCTTTCTTTCGCACGATTACAACCGGTGCTGCATATGGTGAGTCCGATGGCTCAATCACCCCCATCCTCAACATCTTATCGACTTCATCTTTGATTGTTTCCTTCATGGCAAAAGGAATGCTATGACTTCTTACACGCACAGACTCTTCTGTTGTTGTCCGGATTTCATGTTCAATGAGGTTGATGGACCCTGGCACGTCTGTCAAGACATCAGTATATTCGTGAAGTAGACTTACTCCCAGACTTTGTTCCTCTGATAAGTCGCTAAATACATCAACATCCTCAATGAATTCCGTCCGGTTGGGTTGTGGAGGCGTAAAACTGTTTTGCGGAGTGACATAAGAATCTACTGATCCCTCTTCGTGCTCCTCTTCAGAGATCATCGCCATACAGACGGTGGAAAAAATACCAGATTCTTCTTCACATACAGCAGCCCTCCGTTCAACATACTGTCTCAACAGATTAGCATATAAAGTCTTCAGTTTCCCGTTAATGATTACACTGTAGTCCATTTGACTTTTCTTCCCTTCGATGGTGTAAGGTCCCTTCCACTGCATCAGAAGCTTATTCTTCTTTGTGGGAAGTAAAACAAGTACCTTCTGTCCTGGCTTCATATTTCTTGCCTTGGCTTTCCGGTTATAATATTTGGCTTGCTTCTCTCCAGCCGCTTTAAGTTGTTCAATGGCTAACTTGCATGTATCTTCCAACCTTTCTCGCAAGTCAACAACATACTGGTACGTCGTTTTCGTGTCTGGATCGGGTACATCTTTAGTCCATAATTCCCGTAGTATCATCATCGGACCTCTTATTGTCCGACCGTATAGAAGCTCGAACGGTGCAAACCCCAAACTTTCTTGTGGCACCTCACGATAGGCAAATAGTAGAGCGTTCAGATATTTGTCCCAATCTCGCGGTCGTTCCGCACACATCCTTTTCAGCATGGTCCTCAACGTGCCATTAAACCGTTCTACGATCCCGTTACACATTGGGTGATACGGTGTCGTCGTAAGTTGACGTATTGACAAGAGTCTTGATACTTCCTTCATCACCTCAGATGTGAACTGGGAACCCTGATCCGTAAGTACTTCTCTTGGTACACCCACTCGACTATAGACATCCACTAGCGCCTCTGCTACCCGTTCAGCCTCTATTCCCTTGAGTGGCACAGCCTCTTGGTATCGCGTAGCGTAATCAACAATAGTGAGAATATAACGATGCCCGCGTTCAGTTGATGGTGTCAGTGGGCCGATAAGATCAATGGCAATCCTCTGGAAAGGCGTTTCGATCAAAGGCATCTGTCCCAATGGTACTTTCCCCACACGACCCTTTGGGAATGTCCGTTGGCATACATCACATGATCTACAGAATAATGTGACATCTGTTTGCATCCCGGGCCAGAAAAACTCTGTCTTAATCCGTTCCTCCGTTTTCTTGGCTCCTTGATGCCCGGCCATCATTCCGTCGTGAGCTAAATGCAACACTTCTGGTCGAAACTTCGTAGGAACTACTTACTGCTTGAAAAGTCTTCCATTGGCCTGCCCTGGACTTTGAAATTCTCTATACAAAAGCCCTTGCCTCACCATGAATCGCGAGTATCCTCCGTCTGGTCTGTCTTTCCTATTCCCCTGCTTCGCTAGGTCCCACAGCCTACATAGTGACTCATCCTGCTCCTGTGAAGTCTTTAACTCGTCCCTTGTACCAATGTCCTTAGCTGCTCTTGGTACTCGTAGAGGTTTATATGCTTCATCATCTCTCTTCTTCTGTGCTCTCGTTTGGACGGCATGTCCTACATCACAAGGCTTCCAATTCCTGTCGGGATCGTCTGCTTGTCTTGCGCCCTCAATGTTTCCTATCAGAAGGTCGTACATAGGACTGTCCATGCACCAGGCTGACACGAATCCCGTATAGTAAGGCGAATCAACAAACACCTTAGCAATCTGCACACTCTGTTTAGACCCATTAGCCATTACACAAGTCTGAGTTTCTCCAGTTAAATCCTCTTCATTCACCAGACTCAGTCTGATGACTACTCCAGAACATCCGGTATCACGCAAAACCGCAACATTCTTGTCACACGCCCGTCCTCTGACTACAGGCATCTTGCATGAGGATTCACAAGCTTGACTCAACAAATTTGTGCGAGACACATTACCTGACTTGTCTACCGCCGTTGATTCGTGCTCCGAAGAACAAATATCATGAGACACAAACTTGACCGGGTTCTTCTTCTTCTTTGGACACTTGAATGCCAAATGATCTGGAGAATTGCAGATAAAGCAAGTTTTCCTTCTCTGAGCGCCATCTTTGTCGCCTGTCGCCTTATCACTGCTCATATCACTACCCTGGTTGTTCGATCTAGTGCCATTTCCATCAATATTTCGTCTCTGTCGATCAGGTCGAGGCTTCGCTAAATTAGTAGGATTACCTCTTGCATCGGCTACTGGTCCGCTAACTTCGCCATCTCTGCGATACTAGACGGAGTACGTTCCTTCAAAAATAGCATTAAATCATTTCCACAAGCCTGGATAAATTGATCACGAAGCATCAGGTCTCGAAGATCTGCAAATGTCTCTTTCACTCCTGCCAACTCAATCCATCTCATGAAATAGCTCTCTAACTTCCAGCAAACTGTGAAAACGTCTCACCTGACTCTGGTCTTCCACCTCTAAATCTTTTACGGAAACCCTGCTCTGTCATCTCAAAGCGTTTCAAAAGAGCTTGCTTCAACGCATCATAATCCATACTCTGGTCAAGTGGCATCCGCGAAAATACATCGAGTGCACGGCCTCTCAGCAATACGCTCAAATGTGTTGCCCACTGGGTCTCCCTATTCCACTTCTGAGTAGTTGCGTATCTTTCAAATCTCTGTAAGCAGGAGTCGATATTATCTTTCCCATCATCGAAATAAGGCAACTTGGGAGCCTTAACTACACCTGCAGGTTTCACCTCACTGCTGGTCAATGTTGGGCCTACCTCACCCTGCTTTTCTAACAACTCCATCTGTTATTCATGCTTCTGCGCCGCCATCTTTTCCTGAAGAGCAGCTTCCACTTCAGCAACCCTCAGTCTCTCCTTCGCCATCTCTAACTCATGTTGTCTATCTCTCTCTCTTGCCCGCTCTTCTCTCTTAGCAGCTTGTTCCTTGACAATATAATCCAAAACATCTTTCCCCTCTAGGCCTAATGAAACAGCCAACTCCTTAAGTTCCTGTACTTGTGAAGACATACTGAATGAGGATAATACTTACCTTGTAAACAAAATACAAAACGCAAAACTACAAAATATCCAAAAATAATAAAAAGTATATACACTACCTGGAAGAGAAATTTCCAATAAGCGTGTTTCACAAACCTGTCTGCTGCGTTGCTCGTCCTTTGTTCGTCTCAATGTGTTTCCGAACCCTAAGAAGCTCACCTCACACAGACTCTTTCCTGGTTTCACACAGTCAGCAAATCACACATGTGGCAATGCAACAACATCCCACCGCTGCCACCAAAATTGTAACTTAGCCGAGCAATTGCCACATAGGTAACCCAAATAATAACAAATTCAGGAAATACATATTTACAATTATTATTATACACTATTAATGCAAGCAATATACAATAAGATATACAGTTACTTTACAAGATTCTTTTCACTATTTCTCTACTTTATAAAACCCCACTCACATCCAAACACTCATATCCTCTTGTGATACACTCAGCAAGCGAACTTACACACTTTTATTATTACATTAGAATATGCTTAAATACAACTAAAATTAACCTAACAGCCCTACAGTCTTTGTAGCATCACAAATATCACATCCGGGTTCAATGTCTTCAATCCTGATACTGATGATGTAATATCGGTCTCCTTGAGACCAGGAACTGTCTGATAAACTCCGTCGAAGCTGTTGTCCTCGACGCTGCCGGCTTCAGTTCCAAGGCCCAATATAGGTATAACCACAACCCTCAGGTTGGACTAGCCGTGAAGGCTACAACCGAGCACACACTCCTTCGTGTCCTCTTTACCTCCCACAATCAGGTAATCGTGGTACGCCGCTTACATAGCGAATAAGTGCAGTATCTATGATACATGTGTATATCTGACCAATCTGGTCTCTCCCGGCTTCCGTATTTTCCTGTACTAGACAGCGAGTCCTTGCACGTGAAGCTACAACATACGATAATAAACCCTAAACTTACTATTTATACAATTAGTACAATTGATATCATAAATAAACATGTATACAGGCATTAACTAACCATATAATTACCCTAGTATGCCTATACTGCTAACGTAAACAGTACTCGCGCACGTGCTAAAGCGTACTCGGTTAACACAATAACAACTATTTCATACCCGTTTAAAATGACCTTTCAACAAATACATTCAAAATCATCAACTATATACACACTCAGAAAGATAAGAAAGATAGATTAAACTTACCGTGACTGTATTTCACGCTTCCTGCAAACTTACAGGCATCAGCATTTCCATGCCCTTACTTGCCACGTTCTCCATTATCACGCCGGGTGGATTACTCACCTACGGCAGCCCAAACGACCCAGCCGTATAGTCGCGTATACCCGTCGTACCGTCGTACCGTACACATACTAAACTATTCTACCTACCTCCCCAATAATGAAATAGAGTCGGATTGTGACACTTATGTATGTTTAGATGGAAACTTTTTTCCTGCAGAAATCACTTTACAATTACTAATAACACTGTAAAAATATTAAATGAAATTGTCGACCACAATTTGACTTCATGGTCTGACCGCAGGTTCTCATGTCGCTTCACTATAGATGTACATATGAGTTTTGGCAGTACTGCTAAAATCATTTTCTGCTCTTATTTGCATTTGTAAAATTAAGACCAATGCATTGCAAGTATTGTAATTTTCAAAACGTTAGTAACTTTTGAAGATGAATAACATATCAAAAGCTTAATATCTTGATTCGTGAGTATGAAAAATACGGCACATATAACTTAAACGTTACAGTAGTAGTAGTAAATACAAATACAATCCATTCCAATTATCAATTTCGAGACATTCCAACTGTCATATTGATTTCGTTCATACGAAGATAGCACGTCCCACTACAATCAGGAAATATGTGTCTTTTCTTATTGCATATATTTCAACTGTTATACTGACACACCTTCCGTCGATTTAAGGCCAAATATTTGATTACTTACCATGCTTCATAAAAATTAATTGTATTTTGAATTCCAAACCATGTGTATAAAATGATTGTATTGACTTTAATAACATATTCCCTATAATTGTACATTGTCGACTTCATTGTCGATGCCTGATGAATAGAGCTATCTGCAATTAAATATCTCTTTTTTTGTAACGTGATCAGATCATTTTTCTACACAGTCTTAAGATACACCAGACTAAGACTGGTGAATCAATCTAATTGGCAAACATAAGCACGCCGAAGTACATATGTATGTTTGAATATTAGTGATTCCATTTATTATTCAAAGATGGCTAATAATGATTTCATTTATTATTTAAAGATATATACCCCTTCGCCAATCTGATTAAAATACAGATCATGTCCTTATTATCACTACGTTTAATAAGAGGATCTGACAACATCCCAATAGAGGTCATGTCCAATTACAACAAACACTCCAATTGGCCTTGAATTGAGCGTTCTCCCCTGTGAGAAAGGCTCTGGGTTCTGTCCCCTGGCCGAGACACACCAAAGTCTATAATAATGGTAGTTTTTGCTCCTGTTTAGCGATAAGCAAACAGGGAGTGGGACGACTGGTTCGCCCGTTGTCAGTATAATGTGACTGGGTGGATATGTTGCTTGGCGTCTTCAGTGATATAGCACTATAAAAAGGGCAACAATTCCACTATACAAGAAGACAGAACACGAAGATACCACAGTCTCCCAAAACACGCACCTAGCACTCCACACGCACTACAGGACGTTAAAATAATCAAACAAATCGCTGGTCTTTGGTTTTTCTCCGGGTACTCCGACTTTCCTCGACCAGCAAACCTGTTACGTCCTTACATGACCCTGGCTGTCAATATGACATTAAACTAATTAATCCAAAAGGCCGTGTCCAGATTTGGAAATGGCTAATCAAATTACTACCATCAGAATCTTGAATGTGAAAATGGACGAAATAGTTTAAAAAGCTGTATCATTTTCGTGTATGCAGATATCTCGTCCAAATAGCACAACAACGCTAAATGCTTATGTAAAATTCATCATATATATATATCAGAACCTTAACTTCTATATTAAAAGAGTTAGTTTGTATTGTCTTAATTGTTTGTCACTACTACCGTTAAGGCCCATGAGCCTTTTGTTATTTTTAAAATAATTTTAAAAAGTAGTGTTTACAAAATCCCTTTTCTAAATCAACATTGCAGATACTATGACATAGATACTAAAACACAGGTATAGTGAACTAGCTTACATGTGTATTTACCTACATTACATGTAAGATTTGTAACTCGATATACATTCTGAACAGACAATACACAGTAGGAATACAATAAGAATTTAGATATCAATGTCTTTTAAATGTCTTTTAGTTTATACGGGTTCCTGTTATTGTTCATATGATACATGTTATAGTATGGGATTAATATAATGAGTCATGTATTTTCGAAGTCTAGTTCCATGGCCGAACCTTGACAGCCCTCAAATGTGTATCATGTCTAGAGAATTAAATATTGATTTGATAAAATAAAAATTTTTTGAAAACATGTACAACCTCATTTGTTTAATGACAAATTCTATCAAACTAAATAAATTTTATCATGACAATTTTTCCATTCTTGTGGACGTCATAATTAGGAATGTTTATCCCTTGATCAATAAATGAATGTATGAAATGGTAACCATGCCATACATAGAGAGTTTGAGTTATGGGATAAACAGGTTCTCCAATACGTGACTGTTGTTTAATCATGTTGATCTAAACTCAATTTAAAGCTTGTATTTAAAAATTAACTAACTCGAAGAGTTTGATAAACATGATTTAAACAACGGTAATTTCTTGGGGAACCTCTATATAGCATACGTAGTATAAATCTGTACATATTCTGACTTACTGACACGGTGATTTTTTCTCAGTATGACGTCACGTCCTGTCTAACGTCATTAATAATCAAGTGGCGTCATACTATTCAGCTTTGACCGCTAATTCATGTACAAACTGCGATTTACAGCGGATGTGTCGTGGTGTTGAAATCTGATAGATCTGTACCTTATGCCTTGTTGAAGAGAAATTTTCTGAGGAGATTGATAAATGTAACGAAACTGGAACGGACTTGAACACAACTGATTATCTGGCGGGAAGATGATGACACCTGCCGTACCCTCGCTAATACCCCGATGAAGTTGAAAAATAGCTACATCAATGCTTATAAATAATTATTCAGACTAATTGATAGCGTAAGATATGTTTAAACGTACGATTCCATTGATGTTCTGATAGATTATTTTTTTCTAGATCAATACACCACTTCGACGTCTATATTGTGACGTCATAATTAAATCGGGTATTCGCGCTATTCTTTGAATTTTTCTTTATAGTAGTATGACGGAAAAGGATCTGCCAATCAGAAAGTTGGATTTAGTATGAAAAAAAATATAAATTAATTAAAGTCAAATCACATGGGTTAGTAGTCGTTATAAAACTTGGTTACAACAGTGTGATGATTATTTGGCGGGAAGTAAAATGTAGCGAATGGCGGGATATAATTCGAAAACGAGTAGTTAATTGTTGAGGTAACAATATAAATCAAGACATACCAAACGCCCAGTAAATGATCCGTTATCGGTTTTAATGATAAAATGGTTTTTTTTCTTTGTCTTCATACGACTTTCTAATGGGACTTATTCACGTATCACTGGATACCCGATAACGTTTGTCCGAGACTTGCATCTCCAGTGGTGATTGAAATTAATTATTTGTAATCTTCCCTATAAAATGACGTTAGCCAGGGGTGTCATCTTTTTGACGTCATTCCATTACCAATAGAAACAATAGTCCCGAATACACCTTATCAGGTATCACGTTGTACGTGAATTATATCCATTGGTCAATGATCCACCGCGAAAACGCTAAAACCTTTTTCATCATGACGTCAATAGCGATATAGAAGTTAAAAATCAATGGAGACGTCGTCCTCGATATTCCAGGGATTACTATCAATGATGTTCTTCCACCCCTCAATTATCCTATAGTAAATCGTGAGGCAGTTAAAGAGAAAAAAAAACCTGACCAATTATATGCCTACTTTCTTTTTCAAGACTTTCTTTAGTGATTACAGTTAGAGCAATACAGTCCGATTTCTTTGATGCACATCAAATGACCAAATTATCCGTGTCTTCTGTTGCCTTCATTGTGCTATTACATATTCCACGGCTATATATGACGTCAGTGATAGTAACCCATAGAGTATCGAGGATGACGTTTAAACGTACGTTTAAACCTATTTGAAGCAAATGCTTAGTTTGATAACATAACGAATGGCTATATACAAATGTGGTTTGAAAACTTTTGTGAAACGATAACCCAATATTTTAAAAGTTCACATTACGACCGTATTATCAATATATATAAGCCTATAGTAAATGATTTCTTTCTCCGCATTTTTTTTATTAATTGGTTTTATTGTCCCCCTCACAATGATTTACCATTAGGACGAAGAAGGTGTGATAATTTCCTATTTTACATTTTCAGAACAATTGATAATGGATTGTCCTAAACATCCGGGTTCTCCGATTGTATCGGTATGTGTCACGTGTGGTACCTCTCTGGTATGTGTGGAATGTATGACGGACGAGTCGCACCAGAAACACGTGTTTCATAAAATGGGTAGAGTTGCTAATGACATGAAATCAAAACTAAAGCCGAAAGAAGCCGAATACCGTCGATTTGCTTCGAGTTTAGAATCAGATATAAATGAGATGCTGAAACTACAAACACAGCAAGAAGATGATCAGAAGGAAAGAGTAAAGCGAATCGATAAACAAAAGCAAGAAATCATCGACGCTGTTACCAAGATGGCCGATAGTCTAAAATCTCAATACGAGGCCGAGACAAAAAATAACTGTGTTCAACTTCAACGCAGCATTGACCAGGTGTCAGAGAAACTAGAAAAAGTTAAACAGCACAGTGACAATGTAAAACGTGTTATTGATGAGCAAGACGACATCACAGTGATAAACGATTCACAAAAACTAGAAGATACAGACGGGACACGGGATCCGCTTCCTAAATTAGAGACCATCGATTTTACTTCAGGGAAGGTGAATGATAGACAGTTGAAACTGATGTTTGGGGGTACGGCCTCCGAGATGGAGGAACTAGCATCATTACAGGGAGCTAAGATGGCAACAGGTATGTCCCTGTCAACTTACAAAGGGTCCGATTTCATCGGTAGTGTCATCCGCCAAGGGAGAGAACTGGTCCAGATCACGTCATTTCAACACTCAGCATCTAGACCTGCTACCCAGATGTGTTGTAGCTGTCTAGGTAAATCTTGGATAAAGTGTCGTGATCAATTGGAGATAACTCTTACAGATAAACACGGACACAAAGAGAAAACTGTGAAATTCAACTCTACTGTTTATAGTATGACTATTGTTAATGACGATACACTATTGATAAGTGGATTAGAGGACAGAGATATCAAACAGGTCAAACTGTCGACTGGAAAGGTCACCTCCACTCTTCTCCACTGGGAAGTTGTACCCGCGGTACATATGCATTTTACATAGTGGTGATCTCTACATAACAATGGTGGATCAGTTAGACTACAACGTCACCGCCGACAGTGAGAGAGTTTGGTCCGATACTCTTCCCAGGGACAGGAGAAAGGGCGCGCTCAATATGACGAACGAGGAGATGTCCTGTTTATCTGTCCATGGAGAGTGAGGAGCAATGGTGACGTTATTGGGGTGAGGAATGGTACAGACAAGGACAACAGTCACCTGGTTCTACTGAATTCAGACCTGACGTTAAGGTTACGGTATCTAGGTAATGGCAAGGTCGTGTCGGGGGGAGGAGAAGTTTGATACTACAACCTACAAGCCGGATACGGATTATGCCATCACCGACTTCATCTTCGGCCCATTAGATAGTATCATTATATGTGAGTTCTACAGTAGGAGTGTCCAGCTGTTGTCCAGAGACTGTGTCCCCATGACTACCATACTACCGACACAGGATTCTGTACCGTGGGCCATCACCATGACGACAGATAATGATGTGTGGCTGGGGTTTGATGACGGAACTGTGACAGTGTACAAAGTATGTTGTATTTATTTGAAATGAATACCTATATACTCTCTTATTACAGGTATTATTTATCAAGGTGTGGATGGTAATTCTAACTTTATATACAAAATAATTTAATATAGATTTTCGTTCCGTGTATGTTTTAGAAATTCCTCAGGCGACTCCTGACCATTTGGTCTGGTAATCCGAGGACAATCATTTACGCTCGGTATATTGTTTGAAGTTTTGAAGGTAATCGATTAAATGGGTGTTACGCTCATATACTGATTTTATATTAGCAACACATATAAATATATCGCATGAGTAATTATCTATGTCAAAAGTATTGGTAAGTGATTGTATGACCGGAATTTTTTAAATGCAAATTCTGCCGTTCATCACCAACATTAAAAGAAAAAATACAAACTCCTGAAGGGCAACGTCCAAATGTGTTGACGTCGTTTTGGCGCATAGCTTTTGAAAAAAAATTAAACACACCCAAACACTTTATGCAAAACAAAAGTTGGCAACTATAATAAAACAAATTGTCATGCAATCGTATAATCGTACATTCACAGTAACTCTATAGTTAGTACAGGTTTTGTATTTATATATTCCCTGTTACTCTATTATTGTTTCTCATTATTAAAATGGTTTGTTCTTCACTTTAGTACACGTGAACCAGACAGAGGAGACCGGGGATAACATCACGTGACCGACTACCAGAGGACTGGCTGAACGATATCAGGTGATCTGGTGTAGCGACATTTACCTTACATGGGGCATGGAACGATATTATATGTGACTATGAAGACAGAAATGTTATTATGGATACATTTATACTGTAGAGCACTCACTCCTGTGAGGAAGGCTCTGGGTTCTGTCCCTTGGCCGAGTCACACCAAAGTCTATAAAGTGGTAGTTTCTGCTCCTGCATAACACTCAGCATTAAGGAAGTGGGACGACTGGTTCGCCCGTTATAAGTATATCGTGCACGGGTGGGTGTGTTGCTAATGCCGTCTACGAAAGTTGTACATTTTATGGTCCTGGGGTCAGATTTTCCTCTATGTTTGGGCTCAAATATACTATAGTTTATATAGGGAAAACACTATACTTTGGTGTGTCTCGGCCAGGGGACAGAACCCAGAGCTTTCCTCACAGAGGCGAAATCTCAACTCAAGGCCAAAAGTGAGGCGGTGCCAAGAGAGGCATAAGGAATTAATGGTTATACATGTAACAGTTCTTTTCATCCTCTGTCAAAGTTAATTCACATGAGATGCCTACAATATGTGTAAAGTGACCTGGGGAACTGTTTGTCCACAGTGATCCATTATAACTTGTTTTACTGTAACTAGTTAATCAATATCAACCTAATGTTTAAAATAATTTAGATAAGATGTGGTCTGAAGAATCCTTCGAATGCATGACAACTTAAGTGAGTCTTTAAGCCTTTATATTGATAATTTCTAAGCCCCTATTTAAATAATATTAGATGATAACGTCTGCTTTAACTTTATCCGTCTAGCTGTTCCACAGGAATTAAAAAAGAATAGAATAATGCAAGAAATTGTTCATCAGTATTTAGAAGTGCAACAAAAGGATGTTTAAACTGTGAAATGAAAAGAGATTTGATATCATGAATTCTATCATAACGGTAACGTAAATATGCACCATCACCGAAAGAGCATAAACAAAAGTTTAACAAAATATTGGTATTCATTCGTGTATGTGTCTAATTTACACATTAAATAATACAAACATTATTTTACTTTTTGTACATGCGCAATCAGCACTTGGAATGATTTACCATATTAGCTAAGGAAGTCTGTGAACATCAGTACTTTTAAACGTTCATGTGACTCCTGTCAGTTTTTTTTCATCTTAGTGGGTTTTAGCTACAACCAACTTTTTTATTTACTTAAATAATACCCCATATCATATCGACTTTCACATAGAGATTTACATTTGTTTTTGTCTATTTGTCTTAACCATCTGATATTTAACCTCAAATAATTAAGAATAATCAAATATTCTCCAAATGCATATTACATGTAGTTGTTAAATTGTTGTTATAGCAATTTTAGATTATGCTATATTAGCGTATAACCATGTCAATTGTTTTGCTATATTAGCATGTATGTATATTAGGCAAATGCCATTTAATTGATCAACATTTATGGATTACATTTATGCATCCTGTGATAATTTTAAATTAGCTTCTGTGCTATAACTTTGTCATTCTTTATATTTCTCATATCCCATATTATGTACTTTTAACTAACCCATTATTATATGTTTTACTAACTAAAGGACCATACGGTAGATTAACCTTAATTGGCTAAGGATGTTCATCCTCAGTAAATAAAATTTATTATTATTATTACTTCATTCCATATAGGACATAATTTCACGGATTTTTTTCAAGATGCAATTAACTATTTTTAATATTTTTATCTTGAAGTAAATATAGAAGCTCAAACTTGTCAATGGTGGTAATATTGTAAAGTAAGTAACTGAAGTAAAATACTAAATCATCTGCCCTTTTTGATTGTGAATAATATCATTTTTCAGCGGTATAGCATCTTAAATGAGGTAACTCGCCCAAATTCAGTTTTCATGTGGGTATTTTATGTAAATTTGCCTGGAAGAAGTCAATCCCTCAAATGTGAATTTATGTTTACCCTATTGTAATTTTAATTCTGAAGCTGTTACAAATCTCGACTACCTGTGATTTAGGCACATTAAATTGAAGACCAGATATTTTCGCATCTGAGTTGAGTTAATTCACTGATTCTGTTTCAGAACCATCTAAATTCACGACTGCATATTGTAACAGTAAGAGTGCACAACTATTTACTTCAATACCTTAAAAGCCATTTCCTCGCAGAAGATAATACATATATGGGGCTATAGGGTCGCCCTGACGACAGCCAAGTTCTACATTAAAGAATGATAATCGATTTTCCCCAACCACCCTATGAATATTACGCATATCCATTTTCGTAAATCAAATGCCAAGCCTAAAAATTGTAAAACATTTTCGATGAAATACCATGAAAGTGAATCAGAGGGTTTGTTTTCATTTTTATTTATTTTTCTCTAGACTAGTTCTTCCCTCACTATAACGTCCTGCAGGTGTGATTTGTTTTGATAAAATGCCTAGGTCTATTTCCCTTCGGTATACAATTTTTAAATCTTCGGACATTTGAAACTTGCTAATTAATCTTTTTCAAAGCCTAAAGTAATAGATCTTACCACAAAAATTATCAAATTTGTTGTGGAGCATTTAAAAATCTCAGCTGTAACACCACCAATACATGACTATTACTCGGTACTTTATTATTACTATTATTTTTCCATACTATTTATAGTTTTGCTTGCCTCCTCAAGCTTTGAGATCCTGTTTTCTCTACTAAAACAATGATAACCGGATTTTTAATATTATTTGCACATGTCAATTAAAAATGTGCTTTAATTTTCAGTTGATTTTTTATATCGCTGACTCGCCTTTTGTTCTTCATTTTAAAATATCTTTTGATCCCTTACCTTCCAAATTTGATATTTGGTATTGAATGTCATGAAATTGCTCCATTTATTTATATTATCCTCATAATTCGAGTTAATAATAACTCCAAAATCACAACTGCTAAACAGGTGATATCGTATGTCTTGCTCGTTTTTACATAGATTCCCCATATCAATTAATTATTGCATTAATTTAAGTTTATAAGCATTGGTTAAAAGTCAAATTTCTACATTGAAAGTCCTCAATTTTCATATTAATATATTTTTTTTATTGCATTCCATTTCAATAATAAATTTGGTATCATTCCATTTTTGGTGGACTTTATTTCATTACAATTTTAAAAAAGTATAGACTCAATATATTTATTAAAATTCTTCTTTAAAATCATAATACTAGTTTTTTTTAATTATTCAGTCATCTAAAATTTAGATAACTTTATTATCAATTCCATTATTGCATGCTTGGCTTTCCATCCTGAATGGATGTCCCTTTTGATTTTTGCAAATTCTTATGTCCAGTTATTTCATTTCTAGTTTTTTTTCATTTATTGTTCCGATGAAATTAAATCATTCTCAGCGGTATCCCAAATATATTTTCAGTTTTGTTACTCCACTCTTTGCCCAATTTTTGAATTTTAAATAGTAATTTATTACTTCAAATTTAGTTTTCATGAAGGACATCTTCAGAATGCTTATTTATCTTTCTGCCAGTGAAAGATTCCTTCTCAATAAATGTTTGGAACTTTATTCAACCCTTAATTATTTTATTGTTAGATCTTCACATGAAATATTCTAAGTCATTAATTCTGTCATAGCTTTGTAAAAACTACTTTCCGAGAAGGTTCTAGAGTTTCAATGCATGTTATTTTGTATACAACTTTGACTCTATTGATATATCATTATATTCAAATCCGTTATCAATCCGTCTTGCTTTTAATAAATAAATAGTTTCTTTTGCAACCTTATTTACTTTTCATCCCCACAGTATAGAAGTACTAATAAATTGGGTTTTTTAAAAATATGTACATGTAAATGCCAAATCTCACCTATTCCTCGTGTTCAAACTCGTCATATTAAAGATTTTTAAATTTCACGAATTTATTTACAAATGTTCCGAGTCTTTTTTTTGCGTTAATTCTTCGTACATTGATAATATTTAACATAACAAGAACAATATTATGCAGCGTGTCTGTAATAATTTTTTTATATTTTTATTATATGTTTTAGCTATTTTCTTGTGTAATTTATCAGTCGTCGTGGATACGCGAAGCGGTAAACGTAATATCTTAGTAGATAAAAATGAACATTATATCCGGATCGCCAAAGCATATCACCGGCATTTGGTTCTATTTTTAGTGGTTAACGTTAGCGGAAGTGGGTCCTGCTAACTATTAACGCAAACAATTTCTAACGCAAACGATTGTAAACGCAACTAACGATTAACGATTGCTAACGCAAACGATAACGATTAACGATAAACGATTGCTAACGCTAACGATTGCTAACGGAAATAACGCAAACGCAAACGAAACGCAAATTTGGGAACGTTAAACGGTTCAGGTACTGTACGTGATTTAACGATTTGAAGCTCATTTCCTTTGTGTTAATTACCTTTTTCTTTTAAATCTTATTGTGCCAAGTTTCCATATCCATGGAATATTCCTAAACATTTTATGCTGTCACTTAACCATGATATGACAATAAAATGTGTTGGTCTTTGCTTCCAACTGCCTACGTACATACCTTTTGTTTTGTTTTACTTACCCGTGTGTGTTTGATTGTTTGATTATTTTAACGTCCTATTAACAGTCAGGGTCATGTAAGGACATGTATGCAGTGTGTAGAGAGTGTAAAGTACGAGGTGCGTGTTTTGGGAGACTGCGGTATGTTCGTGTTGTGTCTTCTTGTATGATGGAACTGTTGCCCTTTTTGTAGTGCTACATCACTGAAGCATGCCGTCGAAGACACCAAGCAACACCACCCACCCGGCCGCATTATACTGACAACGGGCAAACCAGTCACCTGAATATTAATTTCTCATATTTTTTAATAAACTGAACTGGTATCGAAGGTTCGTTCCCTAAACAACTGTGAATCCTCTACAAACATGCTGATTTTAGTGTGAATTCTATGTTATTTATTTCTGAGAGGTCAATCCCTACCCTGTTTTTGTCTAGTGCCTAAAATCAAATTTCTTAAAACTACTCTCGTTCTACTCTGTCGAAGGCTTTCTGTTGGTCTAAGAACATTGTGACTCTGCCTCTATATTCTATATTGGAATATTACTTTATGTCTGACAGTAGTCTAATGAACTCTTCGATTAAAATCCGTCTTTAAGTAACTCTCTCTCATCAACATGTCACCGAGACGTAGCAAATATAACCAGAGACAAGCGAATGAAGTTCTCGTATATAGCCTTGGCTATGGTATGGGCAGACTGATTACGACACGGTACCGCTTGCGCATATCGTGTAAAGTGGTCTACCATTACCAGTATGTTTTCGTACCCCCCTTTAGATCTCTCTAAGCTAAGGAAATCTACACACACCAGTTCCAATGGCCGTATCCTAAGGATTGGAACTAATCCTGCAGCTCTTTTAAGAGGGGCCTTTCTCCTGACACACCGCCAACATTGTTCAACCCTAGTTACCACATCTTTCTCAAGACCAGGCCCCGATTTCTCGAAACAAAAATGCAGACTTAAGTCAAAACTTAACTTTTTCTCCTTATGTAGTTTTTTACTTAAGTTTGTTTCGAGAAATCGGGGCCAGGCCAGTAAAACCGCTGTCGAGCCAGCCAAAGTGCCCTGTCTTTACCTTGGTGCCCAACGTCATCATGGACACCCTTCAACACCTGGGTTCTGTAAGCTGTTGGTACTAACAGCTGCTTGACCTGAGTACCGTCTACCGTAGCTGTCCTATAAAGAACACCCTGGTTCAAAGAAATGCGCCGACGTTCCCCAAGGTACTTGCGTACTTCAGGCGACTCACTTTTTACCGCTTCACCCCCTGGGAAAAGGTCGCTACCAAACAAAGTACTCAGCCTAGCAAGAGTGGGATCCTTCCTCTGCTCTAGCACCCAATCAACCCTATTAACCTCAGTGCCTGAAACTTCCACCTCATCGGCCGAAGGAGGGGTTTCGTCTGACACTGAAGCAATCAAAGGTACAGGACATTTTGGACATTGTGTTGCCGCCGCCTGGCAATAACGGTCATCAATTCACGTTGGGCGTCATTTGTCACCGGGGCGTAGCAAAAATAACCAGACACAAGGTTAAGTTGATTCCCTTTTATTATCGGGTGGTAAGAAAAAGCCTACAAAGACAAAACAAACAGTCACTCACCATGTCTTTCATATCGAACATACCCAACCGATACCGAACGCGAATGTCACACACCATTTACCATTAATATTCTTACCATGTCAACTTACCAGGCTTCTGTTAATGGCGACTCCATGGGAAAATCTGTCTCGCAACAGGCAGTTCCGTTGGCTATGTTTTGCTGGACCGTTTGCGCCGACGTCCAGCAATAAAAGTTCAGAATGGGGAAGATAGAAAGCCAGAAGTGAGATGACGTTGACAGGTGTGAGAATACAACAAGCATGCAAAGCAGGTGCGAGTGTGAATTGCTGAGTTGCTTTCCTGCTGATGTCCATGTCACGTCGGACTGGTCCGGCCACTTTGTGTAAATACCTCACATTCCACAGGACATGTACATTGACAGGGTCACATGTAAACAACACGCCACATACACAGGGACTTGACGCACACATACACAGTACATAATTGGTATATAACACCTAGGTTACAAATATGAATAATATTTTGTATAATAGGTTTAATTCGTCCTGTGATTACATTGGCTACGATTTCAAAGTCTGTGTTCAGTGATGTAATCGGTCTCCAGTTCCTGATTTCTTCCCTTTCCCCTTGCTTGTACATCAATCTAATAATTCCTCGATACTACGAAGATTCTACGATAATTCTTTATTGTTTTGGTGAGCTGATCTTTTATCATAAAACAATAAAATTCTGTAAAATACCATAAATATCTGTAGACTTGTTGATTTGTAACCTCTAACTGACGTAATAGATCTCATTTTAAATGAATGTCTTTGTAAAGCACATAACTCTATACTAGAGTGTGAGAAAAAAATAATCAATTCTATATTACTTCCTTCCTATTTTAATTGTATATTATTTTAACACTGGGTGCTACGGATTCATAAATCATCGACAGATTGACCCTTTGTTTTGCTATTTTAGATCCTCTACCCTATTTCTGCTTGTGATGTATGACTTTTCCTTTCTCAATATATGTTCTGAACTCGATTAAAGTCTCTAGCTACAACATGTTTTGAATCATTTCTACTTAAACTTCATATTGTTTTACTCACGTTCTTGAAAACTTATATTTTGTAAATTTCATCATTTTGGTGTACATAAATTAGTAAACCAAACGCTGGTTCTTTTATTTCTATTTTTAAGATAATATATCATCCATTCATATCTATTGTAAAATCTAAAACCTTTAAGTTTAGGCCTTTCTTTATAAGAATCCCGACTCCCAGAGAAGACAAGTTCCCATCGGCCTAGTATGAAATTCCGTTCTCTATTCCTTTCTTGCAATAATACAATCTATTTTGATATGATAACCAATGAAAAATATTCCTTCCTTCCATGATCATTTAAGCCATGAACATTGATATAAATGCATTTCAGCTGCTTTTGTTATTGTGTTTTTTTTTATAGATATTTTTAATAAATTGAACGTAACTGATATCAATAGATGCCCTACTCACGGTCCATAGCTCTTGTTCGTATTCCTACACTCTACCGTGGTTTTTAGGGGTTTATTCTAAAATAGTCCATTTTTGACACTGATGGATGCACATGGTCTTGGATCATCTTGCATATGATTCTTGCTCCATGGGGCTGATGATGTGTATACTTGTGCTATCATTTTGATCATTACACGCTGTAATGATTTATCCTATGCAAAAACAACCTTTTTCTATCTTCATGAAGTCCACATTTGTTTCACAATGTTCTCATTAACATTGTATGGATAGTTTTGTCAGTATCCCTCCCTTTGCTACTGCCTTTGATATCATACTACAGGGTGTGATACTAAATCCTGAAAACGTTTGTCTTCGGCTGTTGTAAAGTTAATATTGATATTGCTACTGGAATTCTTATTCATATCACTGGTTCCGAGATGTACAATTACGTCTACTACCACCCCAGGTCTGGGTCTTGCTCACACATTTGCCATAGGTCTTCCATTTTGCCCGCTGACTTTGTCCGCTGTTGCATCAGATTTAGACACAATTTTCATTTATGGATCTGCTATCTCTGGTCTGTTACAATTTGAATATCCGATTACTACTGACATGACTGCTGGTCCGAAAGTACTTTGGTGATGTGGAAAGGCATGCACTTGTGGCTAAGGTTGGAGGGGTGTGTAATTGTCTTGACTGATATCAAGGCATTTTACTCGAACTGTTGCTAACAATAGTACTGCCACAATATTGGGAGTTCTTGATGTTCAATTGTTTAGGGCATCAAAGTGTGTCCAGGTGTTTCCAGTTCCTATGTGTCTCAGATCTAGCTCTGGACAATCTTTTAGTAGGTGAGAAGTGCTCTTACACATATGACACTGTTTTTGTATTGAAGGTTTCAAGGGACACCTAAAATGAGGTGACTTGTACCATCACAAAACCTGCACTGTGTTCTGTTGTTATCCGCATACATATTTACAGAATACCTCCCACATTTTGTGTCTTTTGAAATCATAGATTCTACATTTAGTAATTGTACATTTCTCACACCGTGTTCGACATCCGAGTCTTTTCAGACTATAACTGGAATTACATCACCATAGGGTAGCATTATTTCTATAATATAGGTATCGCCGAGTTCATACGGGCTGCCCTTGATCGTCACATTTGTTATTTTCCACACCCAAACCACGCATAGATCTATCTCTCATATCAACATCATTTATGATCAGGTCCATTTTCTTCTCCTGGTCCCGATTTCTTGAAACTGACTTAAGTCTTAAGTTTTCATATAAGTTTCAAAATGAGAGTGTTGACTTAAGTCTGCACTTTTGTTTCGAGAAATCGTAGCCTTGTTTGACAGTGTTACTATGCATTCAAAGTCAGACCCTGCTTAGGGCCTCCTCTGTACAGTTACCAGTTAGTACTTCTTCATGGGTTACTTTGTAGAGATTCCTGGAATTAAAATGAACACTCATTTCTCTGGAAATCTCTTGGTTATTCATCTCCTTTTAGTCAGTCCTTCATAAAACTAGCATCACTATCCCTATTGGTCTGACATAAACCAAACAGAAAGTTCCAGTAAAAATACTAGCATTTATGTGAAATGACTCCTCTGATTTGTCCAAGTGTAGTGCAATCCCAGACGTATAAATCTCTCTTTCAGCCATATTGTTGTTCCTGTTCTCCATGGCGTCATGTTGACGTTTGACTAGCTGTTTCTCTAGATTGTTGAATGCGCAGCGTGAGTTTTCCTTTTCAGTCTCAAGATCAAAAACTTTTCCCTTCAACTCGTCTACCAATTGTTTGTTTATCTCCTTGAGCTTAATGTACAAGTGTAATTTTCTTTCATATACGTTTTTAGTAACGACAGTAGATAGCATGTTTGTGATTTCTTCCAGTCTGTCACCATGGGGTCATGGTTTTGTACTTTCACTCATGCTGCTACTATTGGTAGGCATGTTTACTGTTTTAGTATTAACACTGCAGAAACTGTAAAGTAGTCCTGGTAAATCCAGGTAAGAAAGTGCACCGTAGTGAGGTTACAATTTAACTGTTCACCACTTGGGTCTCAGCCCATTGTTTATAATTCACATGTCCAAAATTCACATTTTATAGGAAAACTCATTAAGATAAATTTACAAATACGACAACTGTATGTTCATATAACAGTATTCCATTATTAAAGTTGTATTTCTTGTAATTTTCACTGTAACGATATATCGTTTTAACATTTGATATTTGAATATGGACATGTAACTTGATGATTTAGCTCTCCAAAACCATATGTCAGTCTATAAAAGAGCCGAAATCTATGGATCATATATTCCTGGTTTTGAATGAAACGCCTTCAATCTCCGCCATATTCAGTACCTTCGGATTTTGTCGGAATTCCGAATCGTATCACGTGACTGACGTCGACACGTCCTGCTCGTGGTGATCCAGGTAACTAGCGTAAGCGCACATGTGTGTGTTTACGGTTTCCTTCTGGCTAATACATAGGAGCGCCCATATTGAATATATTCTTAGAGGAATTGCTCCATACAAGCATGGTTAACATAAAAACGAAATCCAATCCCTATATTTACACTCACACGACTTTTTATTTATATTTCATGCAATAAAATCGTCATTTGAAAGTGACGTAATTATTCAATAAAAGGCGGTCAAAAGTGGGAGAAGCTTACTCAATTGAACAGCGAATGTTGACTCTTCACGTAAGGTAGAATTATTCATCCGCGACGACAAAAATGTTCAATATTTTGGTGTAAAATAAACATGACAAAGTAAATTTCAATGATAATTTTATTCAATCAGATCAGAACCTTAAATAGGTATTCAATTTTTCTAAAAGTGTAATAACATAAAGTATTTGTACTCGGCGACATGTGGAACTCGGTGGCCGTTATTGTGCAGCGAGGCGAGGCTGACGCACGCTTACACACTGGAGTTTTCCGAAGTTGTCAAAACACCGGTATTCAAGTAGTTAAATTTGTTTGAGATTGTCGTCTGACTTGACGATATTACATCCTTCGGAGCCATGTGATTATTAATCCACGCTTAGACCCATCGCCATCTATAGATGGAACAACTTCACTTGTGTTCGATATGGATACAATGTATTTGTGGTGAAGCATAACTGTCAACACGTGGATTACTAGCGGTGCATGTTTTATAATACACATGATTAAATTCTCAAAGAACAAAGACAAGAGGATATGTTTATAACTGACCTCTATCAGAGGGTCTCACGCCCGTCCACCCCAAAGACTCGATCGTAGGACGAACATAGGCACATATGTAATGTTTACATTTGACACCCATCATTTTTAACAAAAATGAAAGTAAGTCGCCCCGGTCGGGATATTTTTTTCTTTTCTTTATACAATTGTTAATTTAAAAATTGTTTGAATCATATATAAATATAAAACATGTATGTATTGTTTACATTTTTCCAAAATTCTATGAAAAACAACAATATACACGTTATGTTGCGTCAAAATGTAAACAATGCCATCTGGTTTGGTTTTTTTTTTAAAGTAGTCCTTTAACGTTGCACAGAACATTTTCATAAGCAAGTTAAAAGTTCAATGTTACCATGCAGTTATGGTAAACAAAATCGGCTAATATTACCGTATAGTTGCCAAGCCTAGCAAGTGTAAATATATATGTATGAGCAAATCGTGCTGGTTTATGTCCACAGAGCGAGTATTTGAAACATCTAATTCACATTGCCGTAATTCAATATTGTGTGTATCAAAAATTGTAATGTGCGAGCATTAATTTCTTTGTAGATCCAGTCTGCTGAAGTCGACCACGTGTTTTGTTTACGAAAAATTGTTGATATTTCTCTTGGTTTCACAACTCTCGTGTTACTTCGAGATTGTCGCGACGATGTTCGGAAGAGTTCGGAATGATTCGGCATCTTTCGAGCCTATTTTTTACGTGTACACGTTAAAAAGATTTTTTTCACTTTTATAATTAAAATACTTAAAGTGCTGCAAGTGGTAAGTGGTAAAAGTAGAAAGTTTAAACCTCGGACAGACGGAGAAAAATGAGTATAGCACCTATACAGTTTTTACTATGAAAAAAAGAGCGAAAGTGATAGACCATACAACTTTAACAAGAGGCTCAGGGGCCTTAACGGTCATCTGACTTTCTTGGCAATAGTCATGTAGTAAATTAATTAGATACCATAACATGGAAGCCATCTTCAATTTGGGATCAATCTGAAATGTATCAACACTTTGACGAGATCATATCAGGATCATTTCAGGCACTTTTCAGCCAAATCGGACTCGTAGATCTTGAGAAGAAAATGTGTTCCCAAGATGGCGGATGTGTGGTCAGGACAATGTCAGGATCATTTCATGCAAGTTTCAGGCAAATCACTCGGCTTTCAGGTTGGTGGTGGCTGTGGCGGCCATCTAGGATTTCGGAACAACCCGAAAAATAAGATCACTTTAATTTTCTCACGACCATGTCAGGATCATTAGGCAAGTTTCAGCCAAATTGCACCAGTAGAACTAGAGAAGTTCAAAATATATTATCAAAATAGCGGCCGTGGCGACCATGTTGGATTTCGGATCGAACCGAAAAATTACAACACTTGATCGGGACAATGTCAGGTTCATTTAATGAAAGTTTCAGCCAAATAGCACATGTAGAACATCAGAAGAAGTTCAAAATGTGTTTTTAAGATGGTGGCTGTAGCGACCATCTCGGATTTTGGATCGACCCGGTCTTGGTCATTATGATATCCGGATCATTTCATTCAAGTGTCAGTCAAACTTCAGGTCAGATGACCTAATAAAAGGGCAAGAGTTCCACTATACCAGAGGACACATGATAAATATACCGCAGTATCCCAAATCACACATCCACACTTCATACATGCAGCACAACGCATACATGGGAGGCCGTCCTTACATGACCCGGGCTGTTAATAGGACGTAAATTAATCAAACAAACAAAGATCACACTCGGCTAATATATTTTTTGTTGGAGTTCCAAAATATTTACCTACTTCCATGCATGGTGAACTGCATTGTGTGATAAAAGCATTGTTCTCTCGGGGGCATGGGCCCTTGTCAAGAATTTACCAACATTTATATATTCCTCTAGACGCTTTGCATATAGTCCTTACAATTTCAAATCCATGTCGTTCTAACTCGTTCTGCTTATTATCAATATCAAACTGCCTTTCTTCCAGATCTACAACTTTGTAGATCTACTTAGGTTGTCAGTGGCTAGGGTTGGAATCACTGGAGCATGACGAACTCTGGTCAGTTCACAAAGAAATATCAATTATATTGCTGAACAGTCACAAATTTTCCACATTTTGGTAGCACAGTTATGTAGATTAGTCCATTGAAAGTGCTCTAAGCAAAAATCTTCCAAAATATTTCAGTAAAACCACTAAAATACTTCATATTTCTATAGAGACAAAACAGCCACATCTGAACAGGTGCACAGTTACCTTGAGTTCCTCTTGAAACAAATTGAATGAACAGCGAAGCAGTTCACGAAGCAGTTTATGTTAAAGCTGACTATGCAAGTTAAAAAGCATGCATTTGAAATTAGAAAAAAAAATAATGATTTTTGTTTGGAAAATTGTTTCTGAGACATTCCCCAGTTATAACAGTGTCGTATCCAAGGAAGTGGCAGCTATTTTTATTCTTGCTCTGCTTAGTTACATTCACTGGCCAACACCCTATATAAAGCACGGGACTAGACACACGTGCGTCATTTCAAACATAACTTGTCTCGTATACAAGTGCCCCGATATTGCAAATAACAATGTCAAACTGAAAATAAACACTGCACTCACCTGACAAGGTTTCATTGAAATAATACATGAATGTGATGTCAGCTAAATCTCAAATTATATCAAAAACGAGCTAATGAAACACTTCAATATACACTAGGTTTTACACGTACACCGACACGTGTGTGTCCTTGGTACAGTAATTGTCGCTTGTTCGGGACAGGTAGTCACGTGCACATGGCCATTTGGATTTCTATTCATTTGTGTTGAAATTTTATTTTGACAAACATGTAAATGACAGCTTAGAGGATTTGATGTATTTTGTTGCCAAACAAGCCCCATATACCTTAATAGGTAAGTTTATTGTTTACGTAATAGTAGGTGATACACAGTGAACAACTGCCAGGTGTGTATGTACGTGTATAGACTGAGCGGACGTGTGTCGATTCACGCGCTTTATATAGGGGTGAGAGCACCGGATACAGGCAGAGCGAAAAACAAAAATGGCTGACCTCGATAAGGGATTGTCTCATAAACGATTCTTGAAATACAAGTGTGCTTATTTTTTTTTACTCTCAATTTAAAACTTTTTAACTTGCATTGTCAGCTTTAAATTTGTTTCAAGAAGAACTCAATTCATCATCCCATTGGTCGATTTCATGGGTTGATGAATTGAGTTCCTCTTGAAACAAATTTGACATGAACTGCTTCGCAATTCATTCAATTTGTTTCAAGAGGAACTCAGTTCATCACCCCATGAAATCGACCAAAGCAAGATTCAATCCTTATATTTCAATTCATTCGTATTTATTTTTTTATGTTAATTTAAAAATCTACAACGAGATACATAAAAAAGAAGTCCGTCATTAGAGTACAACTAATCAAAAAAAGTGCAAATATTAATTAAAGGATATCGAAAAAAAGTGCTCATATATGACTATACCGACAAATTAAATGTACATAAGTATGAAAAGAAAAATATCTCCAAAACCACATCCTGTGTGCATATACACCAAGTCCTGGTCCAAATGAAGCTACATGTGACAATCTATCATCGTATGTATATACAGCGTCGCTCCTTTGTTTGATTGGAATTGTTACCGAAGAAATCCATTACAACGCACGACGAGCACGCGTTACTAATCTGTTTGGAGCGCGTGCGCGAGTCCGTGCATAGTTATATATGATATAGTACATGACCGAGACCACAGGGGCTTGTTACATCCAAAGTAGAAGCGGGAGTTAATGTATTGAAGACTATTTAAAAATCTCGTGAATATTTAGATATTTTAATAAGGTTGACGCCTTTATGCAATAGTATGGACACGATATCATAATATTCTCAACATATATGTTATATGCCCGTGATATTGATGGTAAAAAGGAAAGGAAACAATGGTTTTAAAAAGTTTCTGTCTAACATTATAATGCATCTATGAAAAGACAAAAACTAGAAGCGATTCATTATTTTCGTTTTCATTCATATTAAAACAAATCTTTGAATATGAATCGAAAATAATTACCTCGGACAATCACATCGAAATAAATTATTTTATATTATTTTTTTTGTGTTAATTAGACATATATATATACGATTAAACACCAATTATTGTTCGTTGATTCCATCATTTATCGCATGTCGGCGGTGGAGCATCTTTAATGTATTTTGGGAACAATAAAGAAATAAGACATTAAAGATGCTCCACCGCCGACAGAGCATAAATGATGTTAATCATTTGAACAATAATTGGTGTTTAATCGTATATTATATATGTCTAATTAACACAAAAAATAATATAAAATAATTTATTTCGCCTTTCGCATGCGCAATCAGTACTTCATTCCATATAGGATATAGTGTCACGGAATTTTTTCGGATGCAGTTAATTATTTTTCATATTTTTTAACTTGAAGTAAAATTAGAAGCTCAAACTTTTCAATGGTGTTAATGGTGTAAAGTAAGTAACCTTTGTAACTGGATAAAAATGCTAAATCGTCTGCTCCTATTTTTTATAGTGAAAAAATACCATTTGGCAGCGGTGGAGCATCTTTAAAGTTATATTTCATGCAATTTTCACTCTACCAAACTGTTGTAAAACATATAAGCCATGGACTAGGAGGGTCCCACATGCACTCCCAAACCTCCGAATCAATATTTTTCTAAACCCTTATATCACAAATAAAAATGCTAACATTGCATAAATTGGGAAGAACTTCCGGTTATGAAGTCATCAAGATGGCCGTCATTTCGAATTTGCTAAAAAGTGTAAAAATAGTCAACATTGACATTTTTCAACCGAATCAGACAAATGAGGTTTCAAAATGACCACAATAGAACAACAAATACATATCAGGACCAATAATCCAATATATATAATAATTCTACGCAGGAAATGAAAAAGATAGGATTTTAAGCTTACAAATGCTAATTTTTTAGCATTTTTTTTTATATTTGCCGTAGCAAAATAGTTTCCCCAACAGCAAACTCATATATCTAATCAGTTATTTGACGTCTTATCAATCAGTAGAAATGACACCCTTATATCCCTACGGCCTAATATAGTCCGAAGGCACAATAGTCCAAAGGTCCAATAGTCCGAAGACCCAATAGTCCGAAGGCCCGTTAGTCAAAAAATTAGTAAATATTGCAAGTGATATAGTTGTTATAATTAACGTTTTTTGACGAAAACATTTTTCGGCACTGCTGATCTGACAATTTTCTATGGACGGCAACTTGTCATTTCTTCATGGAGCGTTAATAAAAAACTGCTGACAAATGCTATTTTTTCACTATCAAAAACAGGAGCAGACGATTTAGTATTTTTCTTCAGTTAAAAAAAACTACTTAATTTACACCTTTACCACCATTGAACAGTTTAAGCTTCTAATTTTACTTCAAGTGAAAAAAAAAATTAATTGCATCCCGAAAAAAATTCCGTTGCACTATATCCTATATAGAATGAAGTACAGACTGCGTATGCACCAAAGGCAAAATATTTTGTTTATATTATTTTTTGTGTTAGTTAAACATATATATACACGATTAAACACAAATTATTGTTCAAATGATGAATTCATGTATGCTCTATCGGCAGTGGAGCATCTTTATTAATATGTTACATTTTATATGATATCTCACAAGTATACATTATATGAATTATCTTACAAACATACAAACTTTAAGATGTCTGATTGTAAGCCTTATGTACACTGTATTGCATTAGGATTAACATTGCTCCATGAACAAATGATGTATATATTAATCGAGATTCTTACAGAAAAAAAAATGACTTTTACTATCCCCCGCGAAACGCGTTTGCGGGGGATATTGTTTTGGGCTCCGTCCGTCAGTCCGAGCTATAACTCAAAAGCCGTTCAACGCAGCTCCTTGAAACTTTCTGTTTACATCAGACAAGTGCCGTAGCTATGCCTTTTGCTAATACTGTTTCCTTTTGCTTCCAGACTATAATTCCAAAACCATGCAAAGCAGCTCCATGAAACTTTCTGAATATATCAGAAAAGTGCCCTTGTTGTGCCTTTTGCTAGTCCATGTTACGTGTTTTTTTCTGTTACCATGGAAACTTTGTAAACAAGAGATCCCAGAGAGATCTTGGCGCCCACCAAAGAATGATCTATATCTGACAAAGGAAAGATGGATCTTTTCTCTACTTTTTAAACTTTTTCAAACATACTACAGTACATATAAAATTTGAGACAGATCGCTTCAGTACCTTTTGAGAAATAGCGGTAACAAACTTCAACTATCAAAATTCAAGATGACTCCTTGGCGGCCATCTTGTTGATCAATCGGTCCCAAATCACAATATGCACAACTAGCGCCCTAGGGGAACCTACAAATGAATTTTGAGACAGATCCCTTCAGTACTTTCTGAGAAATAACGATAACAAACTTTTGAAAAACAAATTCCAAGATGGCTGCCTGGCGGCCATCTTGTTGACTGATCGGTCTCAAAATGCAATATGCACAACAAGGGCCCTAAGGGAACCTACATATTAAATTTGAGAAAGATCCCTTCAGCACTTTTTGAGAAATAGGGATATCAAACCTTAACTATCAAAATCCAAGATGGCCGCCTGGCGGCCATCTTGTTTTTCCGATCAGCCTCAAAATCTGTATGGCACAACTATGGACTCAAGGGTACCCTTCAAAAGTTTGAACAAATCCGTTCAGTAGTTCTCAAGAAATATCGATAACAAACTTCAACTGCCAAAATCAAAAATGGCTGCCTGGCGGCCATCTTGTTTTTTCTGATCAGCCTCAAAATCTGTAAGGCACAACTAGGGACTAAGGGTACCCTTCATGTGAAGTTTGAACAAAATCCGTTCAGTAGTTCTCAAGAAATATCGATAACAAACTTCAACTGCCAAAATCAAAAATGGCTGCCTGGCGGCCATCTTGTTTTTCTGATCAGCCTCAAAATCTGTATGGCACAACTAGGGACCAAGGGTAACCTCCATGTGAAGTTTGAACAAAATCCGTTCAGTAGTTCTCAAGAAATATCGATAACAAACTTCAACTGCCAAAATCAAACATGGCTGCCTGGCGGCCTTCTTGTTTTTCCGATCAGCCTCAAAATCTGTATGGCACAAATATGGACCAAGGGGACCCTCCATGTGAAGTTTGAACAAAATCCCTGCAGCAGTTTTTAAGAAATAGTGATAACAAGCATTGTTTACGGACGGACGACGGACGACGGACCACGGACGCAGGGCGATTTGAATAGCCCACCATCTGATGATGGTGGGCTAAAAATATCAAAGTAATGTTTCTTTTTGTTTCCGGGCTCTATAAACTCCAAAACCGTTCGATGCAGCTCCTTGAAACTTTCTGTATATATATATATATCAGATTACTGTTTCTTTTTGTTACCTGATGTTATCCAGGTGCGTAGGAAGCGGGGATGGGGGAGGGGGGGCAGCTTTTGTCTACACATGTTGCTATCTGTAATTGCTAGAAGTTTAGATATTGTCCAGTTTTGCCGAATATTTGTATGTGCGTCGTTTTTATTTCTCCGAGCTATGCATGTGTTTTTTTTTTAATTTTTGGTTGTAATGGTAACTTAGTGGTTGCTTTTGAGTGTTGGAATTCTTATACTATCCTATTTTTCATAACAATTTAATGTAGGGGTATTTGAATCTCAGGCATGTTGAAAGGATATTGGTAATTGGCAAGGTAGCAGAGTGGTAACCTCTGATTAGCAAAGTCTTAAAAAATGGTTTGATACATATTGACATATAGGACGTTTTTGTGTCTTATTGTTATCATACCTTTATCTGTATCAATTAATCTAAGGATTCCAATAAGGTTCAAATTTAGATGTCAGTTAAATTTGGCAATAGACTTCAGAGCTATTGCTGCAATAAAAATGCATTTGAGGGTTTTTTTTTGTCAAAATTTAGGTTGTCAAAAAAGATGATTGTTTGAATAATACATAGCTCTTGTTGGTGATTCAGTCTCTTTTCAGTTTCTCTCGTCAATAAAAAGTGAGAGTTTAGCCAAAATTAAATAGCATTACATTTTTCATTTTGTTTTCATTAATTTGTTATCTTCCTCTGAGAGTTATATAATAGATGTCAATAAGTTAGCATTTGCAATAATTTTTCATGAATATTTAAGGATATATTTCTCAGAATTTGACAGAATCATGAAAATATATCCCAGGTACATATATTGGAGCTTAATAATGGACTTGTGAAATGCACAAAATACTGTTTTTGTTGGCAACATTTTATAATATGTCATTAGTTTAAGGAAAAACATCAAAATGTCGAGTTTGTGTTATGTTACTGGTAAAGGTCCTGAACTGCTTTACTTACAGGCACAGTGCTTCAAGAGTCCTGACATGGGCGCAATATTGTATAATTGACCAAGACACGTTTTATGATCGTGTTCAAGTTGACTACAGTGATATACAATTGTATGTGGTAGGGCAGTTTTTTACATGTTGTGAACAAGCTAGCTTTTGATGTCAAATGGTAGCTCCCTCTGTATGCTACCCCAGTGCAAGTTTCTTCAGTGTACTGTTCAGACCATGTTATTATCCTTATTAGGCACTTTAAATATCAAACAAACAAAGAATCATTAGATATGGTCAGAGAGGCGTATTATGCGTCTGTTTACAGTGCTCTTGTTTACTTTTGCTGTCTCAACTCCAAAATATTGTCTTTCAGGTAGTTCTACCCAATGAAGACAATAGAGGAAAATAATACTGTTTCTTGTAGCCTTTTATCCAAAGAGTTTTGACTGGTAGCCTGATAACCAGAGATGATAAATACGTTTTGGACCACATTAAGCTATATTGCTGTGATAATGCTTCAAGTTTTTTTTTATTGATTATCATTGATGTTTAACGTGCTACTAACGTGTTAATATTAATGTGATATAATAAATATAGAATACATCTAATTAGATTACCCAAGGAATTCTAATGAACCTTTTTTGAAGCGATCATTTTTCATAGAAGATAAAAAATTATAATCTGGAAGGAGTTGACACCTTTTTCTTGGGATAATAGAGTATTGTTCAGAGATTAAATGATATTTGAATTAATGGAAAACAATATATCTACATATTTGTGAGTAGTAGGCCAAATTTGAACTACATAATTAGGTAAGTAGGTCATGCATTATAATGTTCAAAATTTGATTTTTTTTTTAAATTTTTGAACTTTAAATATATATTGAACTTTTTATTTCTACATCATATGCATGAGACAATTCTTTGAAATAATAACAATAATAATGGCAATTAAAGATTAAGATCACATGTGGGGTTTGAATTCAAAATTGTCGTATATTGGGTGTCAACCAGAACGTCAATAATACAGTGGTAATATAGTCATCCCCTCATGTTTCTAGATGATGGATCCATCAAAGTGCAAATTTTAAGCAATGATGTTGCAATATTTCAACTTAAATTTATCAGTTTAAGTTTCAATAAATGTGTATACATGTACTTCCAAGGATCATTTTATGCAAGTTTCAACTAAATCGCAGTGGTAGAACTTTAGAAGAAGTTCAAAATGTGTTTTCAAGATGGCGGCTGTGGCGGCCATCTTAGATTTTCGGATCGACCCGAAAAATAACAACACTTGGTCGGGACCTTCCAAGGGTCATTTCATGCAAGTTTCAGCCAAATCACACCGGTAGACTTGAGAAGAAGTTCAAAATGTTTTTTTCAAGATAGCAGCTGTGGCCGTCATCTTGGATTTCGGATCCAGCCGAAAAATAACACTTTGTCGGGACCATGTCAGGATCATTTCATGAAAGTTTCAGCCAAATCGCACCGGTAGAACTTGAGAAGAAGTTCAAAATGTGTTTTCAAGATGGCAGCTGCAATTATGTGAGGACATTGAATACCTCTTCTTAGTGGGGACATACATTTATCTCATACACGTACATATCTCATCTTAGTGGGGACATTAAATCTCATGTTAGTTAGGACATACATGTATCCCAGTATGACCATTGTCCGCGCGTCATAATGAGAGAAAAGTCCTTTGAACGAGTGTCTCTCATTTTTTTTCCTCTTCATTATTTTGAAATTGTTGAAAATCAAAGTGAGATTATGGTGATTCAATGAGTGCATTTCCAATTCCAGGGAAAAACAAATGTAGATATCGTTAATTTATATGTCCTTACAAGGATGGTGTGAGACGTGTGTCCTCATATTTACCGTGAAACCAGTCAGAGAGGGAGAGAGAGATATGAATTAACAAATCGATCACAGTGTTCTCCAAAGTTGTTTTATTGAATAAATTAAAAGTTGTCTACAACTACTATCACAATATCCATATACATATATACAGGAATAAGTTCTACCAGATACAGTCTAACCTAGGAAGCCAAGGACTCAGTCATATAAAACCAGCATATAAACGTATTTCATTTCCAGAATTAAAGTTCTGAAATGCAACAGTTGAAATAAAGATAACAATAGAGTAATTCTAGCTCCTTATCTTCACACAATTTTGCCCCCCTCCCCGCCAGAATTTCATGATTTTATCTATTTACAACAAGTGTCATCTCTTTCATAACAAAACTTTTTTTTTTTCGTACATTTTTCTTTCTCTTCAGAATATCACCAGCTTTCTGTGTCATAAATTCAAATACTTTGCTATGGATTTAAGTATACTTTTTTTGCATTACTTCTAAAGTTAAATCATTCAAAAGTGAGATTTTGGTTACTATATTCATGGCGATTTAATGAAAGCACGAAAAGCGAAATTTTCCCCATTGAAATATGGAGCCATTTTCTTTATATATTACTTAGGAAACTATATTAATAAAAGTCTGCAAAATATCCAAATCTTGATTATTTGGAAAACAAAACATAATTATTGTCAATCAATAAAGCTGAAAGGCCAAACAATTACTGTTTGTGTGCAAATTTATGTATGTTTGTCCATAGATACATAACAAATAAAATAAATACATGGAAGAGAAGAGAAACTAAATAAAAAGTTGACAATGTAATATTGATCTTATGGTGAAATTTCAATAAGTGTTAATTTTCATTCAGACATATTTTCACAGTAATTTTTATAAGATTTATAAGTTTTGTCAGCCACAGTATGTTTAGTTTATAACTTCAAGGAAGATGAATTTATTGAAAGAATAAAATATGTGACTGAAATGATAAATGTTATATGACAAAACAAAATGTGCAATTTTCATATATCAATTGGCATATATTACCATTTTTTCATCCTATCACATTTGTTTCAAAATAACAACATTCCCCAAACCACTAAAACTAACCCCACACTTCTTCATATAAAAATATCACATGATTGCTATCTTCAAATTCAACTTCATGTACAGACATGTACATATCATAATTATGTTTTCTTTCAAATTGTTTTCAAAATAAATCTGACTTCCTGATTGACCTTATTTCATACTTCTATGAAATGTCATTAAATAACTTGATATCGCTCTCACATATCAAATTATTGAACTCTTTTGATAAATTTCATATTAAATAAATAGCCATTTATGTAAGATCCTATATGTTCATTTTTAGTGACAAACCTGAAAATTATTGTTTGAAATTTATATAGGCCAATTAATGCAAATTACAGTTGTGTTACAGACTTTAATGTCTGTTTATAATTTGCAACAGATGTGAAATGACAATGTCCATTGTCTTCTGGACCAGTACAAACGTTTGTCGTGTGACCTGTATACACATAACAGAGTACAGAAATCATATCTTTGATAACTACAGTACAATTAATTACTTATATTGTAATCGGAATGAAAACATTCAACTTTGATAATTAACAACATGTTCACAGGGCATTTGAGGACGGCTATCACAAACCATGTGAAAAGGTTTTGAAAAAATAAACAAATCAACAAAAACAATAAAAGGTAAAACAATAAAGTTTACATTCGCAAATTTAAGTCAGTCGAAGAGAGGACTTGTCGTCATCAAAAAACAGTGTAAACAGATGACATAGTGCCTAACAAGGAAACACTAAAATAAGGGTATAAAGAAACCACTGGGGACCAATTGCTTTGTTATATACATATCAAAAAACCTGTGTTTGTTGTAATCATGTTTTACTGTATGTATATGTTATCTATAAAACAAAGCTACCTATGTATGTATATGTGTATGGGCACTACAACAGTAAATTGTAGGCCGATGGCTACCTAGAGTTCAAACATGGGAACCTACACTTCAATCAAAGTACTGAATGTACTAAATGAGGTGTGATTTATCACTCTTACTGAATTCAAAGTAAGGAATGTATCTAAGAATACATGGTAGTCAAAGTATTAAAGAATTGACCATACTAAAGGATATCCTAGCAAAAGTATCAAAGTACTGAATGTACTTAAAGAAATGCTTGTCATAATATCAAAGTACTGAAATGTTAGTCAAAGTATCAAATTACTGAATGTACTTCAGGAAATAATGTTCAAACCAATGCCTTTTTTTAACAAACTGGTTCGACCGTCTGTATCAGTCATTATTTTAAGGATAAAATCTTATTGACCTGCATTTTTTTTTTATAAAGTCCTGTGAGGGATTTGTTAAGGGTTGTCTTAAAACAATCACCAGATACATCTTTAATTCATAAACAAACAGCTAGGCCGGTCCAACCAATCAAACTGTATTTTTTGTTAAGTAGAGAACATCAAAGAACAAGAGCTGTATCTCATGTATAATTCATAAACAAACATTATCAATAATAAACAAAATAAAAAGTTAAGTATACAAATGTACATCCGACCGGTATTTTGCGGACATGCAGCTAGTTTGAGAACAGCTTGGGACTAATTCTTATTGATATGAGTTTGTATAGCGGTACATTTATGTGGTATCTATAGAAAATAACGGTAAACCATTTTATTGTCATGTCTACAATATTTTTTAACCTTCGCTGTTTTCAACATATTCACAAATACATAAATTTATGATCAATGGTTCTAACTTACAATTGAACATTGATATTTATATTAATACGTTTCTGAAATTATTTGCAATACATTTAATTCACGTTATTCTCTATCATGGAGAATTGGATCTTGCAGAACTGAAGTGGTCTACAGTAATATAAAAGGAAACAAGAAAATTAAGAGAAAAACAAAACCCTCCCAACATCAGACATTAACCAACTCACACCTCTAGTTTATCCAAATTTTGCCAAATATTTCACAGATACAGATCAGTACTTAAAACAACAGCATGTTTGGGACGGATAATGAGTGATAATCTCATTAATTATATTGAGGACAGAAACATGAATTTTGTAAATACCATCTATAGTGTTCAAACCACTGCATGCACAGAAACCACAGCCAAAGAAGATTTGTATGCTTGATATAAAAAATGAATAAACAGATAATTTACCAAAATACTACAGATTTTTCCTATTTTCATGAGCATGCATAAAAGTTAGTAAAGTATTAAATACAATATTAAATAGTTTCCTAAAAGTCATTGTCTTCACTTTCTATAATTTGTGGCGGAGGTGAGGGCGAACTGCCGTATGTGTCAAAATCACCGTCAAATCTCACCACCTCCCCCTCGCTCACTCAAGTATGACTGTTCAAAACTATCCATACTGTAGTTATATATCACTCATGCGTGACCCTTCCCTTGGACCGGGCCTGCTGTCTCAGCAGCCTTATTACTGTCCGCTGATTTTTCTTTTTGTAAATCAGGACCATCGTCCTCAGACGACTTTCCCCGCGGCAGTGGTACAGGCCGACTACCTTTAGAAGAATCGTCCACTTCACTAGCATCAAACACTATTTCCTCTCCTAGTTTCTTACTCCACTCCTTTGCTTTGTCGTGGCTGTTGCCATTTTCTAAGTAATTTTTTTGTGTCCCCCTCACCCTGGGATTTCCCGCAGGCTAATGCGGCCTCCACACGGTTATGATTGAAAGCATTTGAAGTTTCTTGTAATATTCTCTCATACAACTCGTCATGCTTGGCCTGATCAGCCATGTTGTATGTCCCTTCATACTGCCCCGCCATAGTAGGGTCTTTGGCTGCAGGAACACTAAACGTTCCACCAGAGAATCCGGAGGTGGATACTTTATTGCTGGAAGAGATGTCTCCTAGGAAACCGTTGGTTTTAGTGATAGGTTTGGCGGGTCGCGGTGGGATACGACTTGCTGTAGAGTTGTTGTATGGCGTAGAAGATTTGGGTTGCTGACTGTAGCTTTGTCCTTTGGTCACTGGGAGCTGACTAGCACTGACAAACGGAGATTCCTTGTGGTCAAGTCCGGCCATAGTGATTAGCTGTCCAAGGCTGAAACACAGTATCAATGGTCATCATACAAGGTTAGTATAATTAAAATGATATTGATGTTCTTCATGGAAACAGTCATGCTCTCAAAACCAGACAATTGAATTAATTCAATGAAAATTGTTATTTCAATTAAGTTATCATCGGAAATGACCATCTTACATTGGTGCTAAATCCATTAGCATTTTGACACCTACCCTGCATCCTTGAGAAGGTCGAGGAACTGATGGAATTGTTTGAAGGCGCCCTCTATACTCTCCAACGTGCTGTCATCGTCAAGGATGTTACCACCTGGACCTCCGCCTCCGAACTGACTCCGTCTCAATCGATCATAATCATCCTGTAGTCGCCGATTTTCTATAGACAACTGTATAACAAAATGGTTGTAAGACATGATTATTTTGGATCATCTGAACAGGATCATAATTGTGGTAGCTTCAGACAACATACAATCCATGTATGTATAGAAAATTTGGATCAGGATTGCCAAAGTGATAAGCTAATCATTTGGTTGTGAACCCTGGATTACATAAAAATCATCTTCTATCATATATACATATTATTTTGTAAAATGAACAGATCAGTATTTCCACCATATAATTAGAAAAGACACATTCTATTTCCTCCAAATGATCAGGGTCACAAACTTGTAAACAAAAGAGTAAGACTTTCACAAAATGTTGTACAAATGCCACATCAAGAGAATCCACAGTCTGTATTTTGATGAGTGCATGGTTTATATATAAGTTACTTTATTATGAAAACAACCTGCTATTATCTGATAGAGGGGTCTTTTGATTTATCACCATATAAAATCAGGCCGTCAATGATAACGATTTGTGATCTATTCATGGGGGATTTGCGCGGCTGCGTATGACATGTTATGTTTTCAATGCCTGAAAGTGAAGAATTTTTCTTAATTTTTGTGCAGCTTAAGATAGATTTCTCATAACTGTCCTAACTATAAATATAGTGTAAAACTATGATAGATAAAAACAAGAGGCCCATGGGCCTTAGCGGTCACCTGAGTTCAGACACAGAATGAAACAAAGACATGCATATAAACACTATAAATATATATTGGCCCATCAGGCCCTTGAAGTCAGTCAGTGATTTTATAAATTTTTAATCTATGAAGATTATTTAGTTCCATCAAATCTATGAATTCAGGCGAAAGATTTTTGAAATGTTATCCATTTTGACCCCTTTTGGCCCCATCCCTCTCGCCCCTGGGGGTCGGCCAGGACGAATATGGATATGATGTTAAATGCTATCTCAGGCTAATAATTCTAACCCAGATTGACTAATTTCCTATGAAAACTAAGCAAATAATGTTCCTAAATGTGTTTTCCTAGTATATAAACTATAGTAAATTTGACCCCCTCCCTAGGGGAAAATCTGAGATCCCAGGGCCATGAAATTCACAAATTTTTGTAAAGGGCCTTAAGACCTTCCAATCTATCAAGAGTATCTGGTTCCATCAAATCTGTGAATTCAAAAAGAAGATTTTTGAAATTACCATTTTGACCCCTTTTGGCTCCGCCCCTCTGGCCCCTGGGGGTCAGCCATGACCAGTATGGATATGATGTTAAAATGCTATTTCAGGCTAATAATTCTAACCCAGTTTGACTAATTTCCTATGAAAAATAGGCAAATAATGTTCATAAATGTGTATTTCCTATATAAACTAAAGTAAACTTGACCCCCTCCCCAGGGGGAAACATGAGACCCCAGGGTCATATTATTCACAATTTTTGTAAAGGACTATTTCCATCTATGCAGAGTATTTGATTCTACCAGTTCCAGAATTTCAGAAGAAGATTTTTGAAGTTTTAGCATATTTGACCGGTTTTGGGACCGCCCCTAAGGCCCCTGGGGATCAGTCATGGAAAATTTGGTAATAAGATTCAATGGCCATCACATAGGGATAATTCTGACTACAATTGACTAATTTCCTATTATAATGACTAAATAATGCTCAAAAATGTGTTTTCCATATATAAACTTATATATAGTAAACTTAACCCCCTCCCTAGGGGGAAACCTGAGACCCAAGGGTCATATAATTCACAATTTTCATAAAACACCTTAAGACCTGTCCATCTATGAAGAGTATTTGATTCTACCATTTCCAGTATTTAAGAAGAAGATTTTTAAAGTTTTAGCCTATTTACCCCTTTTGGCCCGCCCCTCTGCCCCGAGGGGGTTGACCAGGACCAATATAGATATGATATTAAAATGTTATCTCATGCTTATAATTCTAAACAAGTTTGACTCATTTCGTATTAAAATTGAGCAAAAAATGCTCATAAATGTGTTTTCACTATATAAACTATAGTAAACTTGACCCCCTCCCCAGGGGGAAACGTGAGACCCCAGGGTCATATAATTCACAATTTTTGTAAAGGACCTCAAGACCTTTCCATCTATGAAGAGTATGTGATTCTACCATTTCCAGAATTTCAGAAGAAGATTTTTGAAATTATAGCCTATTGGACCCCTTTTGACCCCGCCCCTAAGGCCCCTGGGGGTCAGTCATGGAAAATTGGTTAATAGGATTCAATGGCAATCTCATACTGATAATTCTGACAATATTTGACTCATTTCCTATTACAAATGGAAAATAAAAATAATACTCAAAAATGTGTTTTCCCTATATAAACTATAGTAAACTTAACCCCCTCCCCAGGGGGAAACCTGAGACCCCAGGGTCATATAATTCACAATTTTTGTAAAGGACCTTATGACCTTTCTATCTATGAAGAGTATTTAATTCCATCACATCTGTGAGTGGAGAAGAAGATTTTTGAAATTTTAGTCAATTTTACCCCTTTTGGCCCCTCCCATAGCTCCCTGGGGGGGTAGGGACCATATAATTCACAATTTCGATTGGCCTTATGCCTTAGAAGGTTTGTGCTAAATTTCATTGAAATTGCTTCAGCAGTTTTGGAGAAGAAGTCGAAAATGTAAATTGTTTACGGACATACGACGCACGACGGACGACGCACGACGACGGACAAAAGGCGATTAGAATAGGTCACTTGAGACTTCGTCTCAGGTGACCTAAAAACTACTAACCTCAATGATCTTTTTGTCACACTTAGCCCTGGCTAGTCTCTCCTGCTGTAACTGTCTCTTCATCTGTATCAGTTCTATCTGGAAACAGAATAAAGGGAGGTAACTCCTGTACACTTACACTTAAAATAATAAGGTGATACTAAACTTATGGAGCTAAAAATAAAGTAAGGGTTGTCAACTCTTGTAGGCTTAAACCTGTACTACCAATAAAATGTTTCCTCCATTCAAACCAATTTATTATTTTTATCTATTTCCCATTATAAGATAAGTATGCTTCACACAAGAATTATACAAATTTCACTATTGAATATTGTGTAATAACATTTTTCAAAATATTATCAGATTTTCAGGGGTAGAATTTACTTTTTCAAGTTAGTAAAATTTCAAATTGCCAATCAGAACCTTACTTGCCACTTCAAAAGTATTATTGAAAGCAACAAAATTCATAGATAACTATTATATTTATTTATTGTATATAGCAATAAGTGTTTTACATTTTTAGTGTCACTATACTATTGTAGTTTAACAACCTTTTATTTTCAGAATTACTATTATGTGGCAGTTTGTGAAAATAATTTCTTTGAAAAACTTACATATGATTCAAGTGTCACTTGTTTTTGTCTAAGCTTAACTGTAAATAACAGTGTAGGATTGGTAGTCTTTTTTCTTTTTGTGCACGCTTTTGCACGACTGAAAGAACTTTGTTATGTCAACAATTTTAGTAATCTACTTAAAACATTTGAAAGAAGGACTGTTTGCAGAACACCTCTGAATTTGTCCATACCAAATCAAAGTCATTGTTTTTGAAGACGCCGCTTGAAGGTATACAGTATTTACAAGCGTCGACAAGATTGTTGCACTATTTGTGTGGAACGTTGTGCTTTCGTTTCACTAATCATTAAGACTATACTTTGGCACACAATTTATGAGAGGCGTATTGATTGGAATACTTAGTAACTGTATATGTATTTAGATGACGAATGATGCACCCGTTCGCCAAAAAATGCAAGCACAATATTTTTTCCACTCGCCATTCAAAAACCCAACTCGCATTTGGCAAGAATGTTAGTGTTAATTTCTAACCCTGATTTTCCTTTCTGAATAATTGATTTTTTTTTCTTTCAAAGATGGGCAATCTTTAAAAATGAGTTATAGTTTTGAATATGATAACAGAATGATATTTCAAATTGTTCAGAAAGAATTCAAAAAGTAATTCATCATCTGGAAAAAGAATTATCCTTTTCAAAATGACAAAGAGATATATAAGTTAATGGATTTCCACGTTTGCATCACAGATAAAGTGGTTTAAAGTCCTATCTGATCAAGGATAACATCAAACTCTAGAGTGAAGGATTTCATAATGGGAACTAATTCATACGTACCACGTGATACCCGATAAGGTTTGTGTGGGACTATTGTTTCTATTGGTGCAAAGGTTTTCATTTACACATAGTACATTTACAGTTTGCACCATTCCAAATTGAAATAATGTTTTTTAAATCTCTAAAAGATGTTGTTGATCTGATACAGCTGCTAAAAAACTGAAACTGTTGCAACCATATTTAATAGTTGCTCTAGGCACATCTAAAATTTTAATGTATATAAAAGAGTAAGAGGACTGTTTCTCAAGGATAAGTTCTTGTAAAAAACATGGACTAGTTCCGTATAAATTCTTAAAAAGTTGCAATGGCTAAAATCCGAAGCCTATTTTATATGTAAAGTAGAAAAAAATTCCTCTATCAAGAAGGGATTCATAGCTTGATTTAAAATCCTGATATACAAACTTCAGTGCTCTAAATGGACTTTCTCAAGTTTCTGGGAGTTTGATTGTGAGCAAAAGTGCCAGACCAGAGGACATCACAAAAGCATGATAGATGGCCTTACGTCCATCCAAGGTTAGGTACCTTTCAAGACCTCCATGGACATTTATCTGCCTGGATGTTTTTTAGACATATGTTTCTAATATGCGTGTCAAAATTTAGATATGAGTCAATAGTTAAGCTTGACTGCCCCCTCACAGTGAATAATGATGTCATTTATGCAACATTGTGTGTTCAAACCTATTTTGATAGGCCTACATAGATAATTGACCTATATACAGATAAACATATCCAGCTAGAGAAGGTTTACAGTGGATTGATTAGGTGGTTTATGTTTCTAAATGATAACGACTGATCAAAGTTAAACTTTGTACGGGGCGTTTATTTCACTAAGCGCAACATTGTGTAACAGGCTAACAAAGCGGACTTAAGTCAGATTTAAACGATCCAACTAACAGTCGTGAGTATAATTTCAAAATAATAAATTTATTTAATGAGTTTAGCGGTAAAAAGTTAATTATCCCAATCAGTCCTCATCAATCCCCATCAAGATCATTAAGTATTTCTTATGTTAGAAAATTTTAATATTTGGGCCTTTAAAACGTCATTTTACCAAAATGGGAAACCAAATGTACATTGTAGCTGTTGAACTAGAACGTGGTATAGAATCTGTACTTTTCTGATTTGCTGACATGGCTTTTAGTGAAAATATATTTTCTCAGTGTGACGTCATATTTTTATCAACGTCTTCAATGATCGATTGACGTATCATACTGTTCTGGTCTGACCGCCACTCTAGATCTATGAACAAACTGCGGTTAAGGATGTATTCTGATGTTTCAGTCCCGTTGAAGTCTCGTTTCGACATAGATCAAAGAAGTTATGAGATTTTCAAATACATTTAAATTTATCAATATCTGTAGCAAGTAGCCAGTTGCAAATTGCTATTTGTAGTAGATTTTTCATACCGGGATTTTAAGAAATCGACCGTTTGGCGGCGGTCATTTTGAAATTGTGTAGTTTTTCGCTATGAGTCCACAGTTTACCATTTTTTCCTGAAATTGGTTTTACTTAAGGATGTATTCTTCTGAGGTTTCAGTCCCGTTGAAGTCTCGTTTCGACAAAGATCAAAGAGGTTATGAGATTTTCAAAGATATTTTATCAATATCTCTAGCAAGTTGCCACATGCAAATTTTTGTCAAAATATTACATTTCTATTTTCAGAAGATTTTTTTTCTACATGGATTTTAAGAAATGGCCCATATGGCGGCCATTTTGAAATTGTGTCTTTTTCCTCTTTGAGTAGAGCCATAGTTTTAACTATTTTTTACTGAGATTGTTTTTACTTAAATCATCACTGCACCAGCATTTTTAGCTGTATCGAGCTAATTTTTGCTGTTAATCTTTACTAGGTTCGTGGTTATTAAGATATTGAGCATTATTGCGTGAGTGATACGCTTTTGTCACTTTATTTTTACATATAATGGTGATATGAGCACTTTTATTTTTTACTCTAAAATACTGAAAAATAACTCATATTCAAATGGGGCAAAAAAGTAAGCACACTGACCCCCCTTTTTTCTGCCTAATTAGAAAGAACAACCCATTCCCTATTGATATGCAAAATATTAACAAAAGTTTAATACCACAACTGTTTCTATAGAGGGTTTAATTTGACAAAAATGGCTGAAAATGGTGTATTTTGTAGCTCAAAATTAAGGAGTTAGGGGTAGCATATGTTGTTATTCTGAGAAAAAATATGAGTCTTATTAATCAAAAACTTGTATATTTTTGTAGCGGTATTGTACTGGGTCGATCATCGGTGACCAGGTAGCTTGATCAGTCGGTAGAAACACTCGGCTAGTATTCAGAGGGTCCCGGGTTCGAATCCCGGTCTAGCCGCTACATTTTCTCCTCTCCTGTTACATTTTTAAAGAAGACTACAAGAAAATAAATTCTTCAAACTTCCATACATATTAAACATCTCATTAGGAAATTATGGCTTTAAACTCTTGTGTATATGGTCAAAACGGCAAAAATCCGAAAAATTCTAAGATTTTGTCAACTTGGTACTTTGAGTAACAATAGCTCAAAAAAACAAGACACTCCATTTTCTGATGGTATGAACATATGTTTTTTTTGACTTTCAGTAGGTGTACATCCTTAACATCATGCGCAGCATTTTTAGCACTTTTTTTGCTGTACTTTTTTGTTCTTAAAGAAAATATGAGCATACATGTGGATGTCCCTTACTGTAATTTTAGCACTTTTACCTTTTTCTTAAGAAGTCTAAGAAGTCAAAATGTTCTTGTATTAAACATCTTTTCCCATATAGATTTTTGGAAATAGGAGTTCATACCAAAAACAAAATGGAAGAAAATAAAAATGTCCGTATGGTGGTTTTTGAGCTATTGTCACTCAAAGATACCCAGTTGACAAAATCTTTGATTTTATGGGAATTTTGCCGCTTTTGACCATATGCAAGATATTAAAGCTATAATTTCCTAATGAAGCGTTTGATATATATGGATGTTTGTAGAATTTATTTTCCAGTAGTCGTCTTTAAAACTATACCAGTTTTGATTTATGAGACTAATATTTTTTTCTTAGAATGACAACATATGCTACCCCTACCCCTTAATTTTGAGCTACACAATTTGCCATTTTCAGCCATTTTTTGCCAAATTAAACCCTTCATAGAAAAAGTTTATAGCAAAATATTCCTTTAAACTTTCAAGATAGTGGTAAAATGGCCGTCAACCTGACCCGGATAACTATTAGCGCGGAAAAACGACATAAGGACCACAAGAGGGGGAATCAAACGAAGCGTCAAACAAGTAAATACGTTTGTTTTCACCTGATGTTTGTTTATGTCAAAACCAGTTTTTGTAGGCTGCCGTATTTTCAGTGTAGCGAATAGACATTTTCGTTTGCAAAAATGTTCTCGATCGTGTCCGACTAAGGGAAATTCGTCAATTTTTTCAAGTTTCGAGGCTGTTTGTGAAAAAAGTAGACTATAGTTCAGTACAACACTTTTACCCAATTTTGCATCACGGAGGAGTTCCTTACTTTTCTCTAATATTAGTCTATAGGGGGTCTTTGACTTACCAGCGTGCTAAATACCTATGGTTTGACTGACAGCGATCCGTCAAGTAACTCACATGTGTGGAATAAATACTTTATTCAACAATTACTTGTTTCGTAACCTCTATTGTTACTATAGTACGTGTGATCAATCCTCTTTATAAACACGCTAGGTGATGAACACATATACGTGTACGTTGGTATCCCCTTGTGGAATATGACCTTCCGGTCAATTGATTGTTAAAAATAATTAAGTTGGCACGAATTACTTTTTGAATAATAGAATAACGTCGTATCAGTGTCATCTTAGTACAAATATTTGAAATACAAACTATGGCCACATTGTCGGAATCCTCCTCCCCCCAACTTAAAAGAAATATCGCCTCAAAATACTGTTAATCCGAATTCTTCTTCGTCTGCATATTACATCTCACTTTCTGATTGGTCGATGATTTCGATATTTGTTTTTGAAAAAAAATTAAATCCGAGAATGGCACGAAAACTCAATAGCGATATTGACGTTGCGTTGCGTATTAAATTATACGTTTAAATCTACTTTAAGCAAACGCTTCGTGTGTTACCATTACGAAATGGTTATATACAAATGTAGAATGATACTCGAATATTTTTAATGTCACATTATGACCGTATTTTCCCGCAAAATTTCGAAGCATTACCATTAAAATTATAAAGGTTTAAATATTTAATTTTTATTTTTCAGTCTATATCGATATTATTCATATTCCTTAAAATCTAACTGTTCAGAAACCATTCGTAAACAAGTGTAATTCAATCAACCGATCATGGATTGTCCTAAACATCCGGGGTCTCAGATAGTATTGGTATGTGTCACATGTGGTACCACTCTGGTATGTGTGGAATGTATGACGGCCGACATACACAAAGGCACTCACGTGTTCGAGAAACTGCGGGGGAAGTTGCTCAGGCGACATCAAATAAAAAAAACTAGTACCGGAAGAAGCCGAACACTGTCGATTTTGCTTCGAGGTTTAGAATCAGATATAAATGAGGATGCTGAAACTACAAACACACAACAGGAAGTGATCAGAAGGAAAGAGTATAAACGAATCGATAAAAACAAAAGGAAGAAATCATCGACGCTGTTACCAAGATGGCAGTTAAGTTTAAAATCTCCAATACGAGGCCGAGTGACACCAAAAAAATTTTGGTCAAAACTGCAACACGAAGAAACTGACAAGGGGTCTAGAGGTAAATTAGAAAAGAAAACGTAAAACAAGCACAGCGACAAATAATCACGGGTACTGATTGATGGAAAAAAGACGACTTCAAAGTGATAGAAGATTCTACAAAAACTAGTAGAAATAACAGATCTGGATTCGGGATCCACTTCCTAAAATTAGAGACCATCGGATTTTACTACTGGGGCAAGGTGAATGATAGTCAGTTGAAACTGATGTTTGGTGGGACAGCTTCTGTGATGGAGGAAATAGCGTCATTACAGGGCGAGCCCAGATAGCAAAACATTGTAAGTCCTTGTCAACTTACAAAGGTAATCCCATTTTGTCATCGGTATGTGTTCTTCAGCCATGGTAGGAAGAACTGTCCAGACCCGATCACGTCTTTTCTACATTCTACGTCTTAAGTCTGTCAGCCAGAGGTGTTGTAGCTGTCGGAGATAAATCACTGGATAAGAATAGTTCCGCGGGTTGAACGGGGGATAAACTCTTTAAATGCAAAACATGGACACAAGAGAGAAAACTGGGAAGTTCAACTCCGCTGTCATTGGTTTGACTATTGTTAATGACGATTACATCTATTGATATGTTGGTTTAGAGGACAGAGATATCTCATACTGGTCAAACTGTCGTCTGGATAGGTCACCTCACTCTTCTCCCACTTGGAGATGTTGTACCCGCGCAGTTACATATGTATGTCAACTGAAGGTGAACCTCTAAGTAACACTGATGTGGGATCAGTCCAGGATACTATCGTCACCGCCGACAAGTGAGAGAGTATTGTCATGTTACTCTGCCCAGGTACAGGGAGAAGGGGCGCGCTCGACATGGACAGACGAGGAAAATTTCCTTTTTAACTATCCAACGAGAGTGAGGACCAATGGTGATGTTGTTGGGGTGATAAACGATATCAGACGTGTTCAAACAGTCACACCTGGTTCTACTGAATTCAAACCTGAACGTTAAGGTGGGATTACGATATTCTAGGTAACGGGCAAAGGGTCGCTGTAGGGGGGGAGGAGTGGTTTGATTACTACATACTACAAACCGGATACGGATTGTATGCCATCACCGACTTCTTCTTCGGCCCTTTTTAGATAGTTCATTATATGTGAGGGCCTACAGTAGGAGTGTCCAGCTGTTGTCCATAGACTGTGTCCCCATGACTACCATACTACCGACACAGGATTATGTACCGGTGTTCCATCACCATAACGTCAAATGATGAGGTGTGGCTGGGGTTTTATGATGGAAGTGTGAATGGTGTTACAAGGTATGTTGTATTGTATATTTGTGGTATTCTTTATTACATTTTCTATATGTGTATTCGAGAGGTTATTTATTATAGACATCATATTCAGAAATGTCGCAAAAAAAACTTGACTGATGTGAACATGCACACCACACTAAGGACAATATTTACATAAATCGCATGTCGTTAAAACAGATGCTGAGAAAAGAACTTTCCATCGCCCATAAATACATAATTTAGTACTACATTACTCCTATTATAATATATAAAGGGTAGATTCAACAAGGAAAATACTTCTCACCTCGTCTCATTTATGTCAAAAGGCTTCAGTCCAAATCGTAATGGTGTACCGACACAACGAAGGAGGATGTGTACGGCTAATTTCAAATGTTTTATCTCGGAGGGGTTTTTTTGCGACACTTCTTCAAAACCATTTATATAATCAATTGGTGTTTGCGAGATATAATCTCGGAAAACACGTGTGCCAAACGTCAGTATTCAAAAGCATCTCAAAATCGAGGTAAAAGCGACAAATGCTACACCTCTGTTCAAATCATGATTTTCTCACTCTCGCTTCAGGGGTGTACCTAGTTCCGGTGTCGATTACCATACAGTGGTGATGTATGAATGGTAAATTCTAACTAATAAGGCTATTTATTTTTATATACGAACAAAATAACTGAATAAAAAAATCGTTCTTTTTATGGTTGAAGAAATTCCGCAGTGATCTCTCTGAGAATTTGATCCTGTCAATTGGAGAACAATCATTTACTCTTGTTGTATTGTTTTAAAACCTTGATAAGTAATCCTATTTTATGGGGTGTGTTCGCTTACAATTATAGACTGACTTTCGAAAACACATGTAAATCGATCGCATGAGTTATCATTTTATTAAAATTAATGGTAAAAGATTGTAAGAGCGGAAGTTTCGAATTCCTAACTCTTCTTCTCTTCACCATCATGAAAAAATAAAATACGGAATCCTGAAGAGCTCAATCCAAAATTTGTAGGCGTTGTTTCGGCTCATAAACTTTTGTCAAACAATCAAACAGACCACAAATGACATTTCGAACACAACACTGTATAATCATAGTGAAGTTACTCTCTGATCTCTAACTCCCACAACTATTGCCATAATACAAAGTGACATTACTATTATCATAATCGATTACTCACAGTAACTTTACAGTTATATACTGGGTTTTGTATAGGTGGTGTTATGTTACCCCCGTATTTTTATCATATTTTAAGTTGAAAGACCGGAAGACCCTGGCGTAAGATCACGTGCCCCGTTACTGCAGGACTGGCTTGACGATATCACGTGACCTGTTTGTAACGCCAGTTTGATTTGACCATTATACTTTACTTGAAACTAAAAGACTATATAGTACATTTATAATGGATACTTGGCGGGAAAACTCTGGAAAAATCCTGTGAACACATGTGTTGCTGTGTGGATTCATAAAATACACCATATATATTATATACTACATAACACAAGTGAATTACCATAGAGGCAGGTGCTGAAATTTTCGCGCTGAAACTTCTTGTAAGTACGTGAGGACATGTGGAACAAACGAAGTCGTTAAAACGTATCTATTGCTTCGCGAACGACACTAACACCCGAGACGACATCACATCGTCTACACACTGTATATTAGGAACAAGGTTATTTTTACACTTGTCGGCTATGTAATATGGAATTTATTTAACGTTATCTAATATTTTGATAATGCCACGACCCTTTAAACGAGTTTGAATTCATTTCATATTACGTTAGTCAACGAGAATGTAAATTTCCATATTCATCACATTAATTAGTATATTTAATGGGATAAACAGGATGTACGAGGCTACGTCATATATATAAATACGTTATCAAATAACTAGTAATTTATGAGATAAATAGAATGTACGTGGCTACGTTATATATAAATTTGCTATCAAATAACTAGTATATATGGGATAAATAAATGTCTACTTGGCTACGTTATATATAAATTTGTTATCAAATAACTACTATTTATGAGATAAATAAATGTACGTGGCTACGTTATATATAAATTTGTTATCAAATAACTAGTATATATGGGATAAATAAATTGTACGTGGCTACGTTATATATAATTTTGTTATCAAATAACTAGTATATATGGGATAAATAAATGTACGTGGCTACGTTATATATAAAATTTGTTATCAAAATAACTAGTATATATGGGATAAATAAATGTACGTGGCTTCACGTTATATATAAATTTGTTATCAAATAACTATTATATCATGCGGATTAAAGAAATGTTACGTGGCTACGTTAGACTATAAAATTGTTTATTCTAATAACTAGTCATTTATGGGTATAAATGATTGTAGTTGGCTACGGTCGATGTATATATAAAATACGTTTTCACATAACTTGTATTTAATTAAAATTTCTGCTTGTGTATATATCTAGTATTTATGGAAATGTTTGTCTTTGTATATAACTGCTATTTATGGGAAATGTTTGCCATTGTATATAACAAGTATAAATTGTAACGAAGTGAATTATAGTTCATCATGCTTGATGAAAGTTTATAGATAATCTTGTTAGTTAATTCTTTGTGTTTATGTTCAATATAAATAGCTGTAAAGATCAGCTGATTGTGCTCTTGAACTATTACAAAATGAAAGTATTTAGTTATTATAACGATGTGTTATAAGATTCACACTACATATTATGTATGCTTTTTATGTTATAAGTATAAGTGCAACAGTAATCGATGTACTTACAGTTTATTTCGATAGGTACGAAGCTTATTTCGTCCTAAGCTTAGTTGAATGTGTTGTCATCGTCAACTATGACGAGAGGTGAAGGTCGACCGGCGTTTGAGCCAAACTAGTAAATTTAGAGTCGTATCGGCTCTTCTAGATTTTGTATGATTTCCGGAATATTATTGAGTTGGAAATATGTTATAGTTATTGTATAAATTATCTAAGTTAATGATTTTAGTATTTCATTAGGAACTATATTAATAGTCGTAAGGATTGTTAGTTTCTTGGCGTAACTTGGTTGCGATGACAACTTCCGGTTGCCAGCGGCTTCCAAATGACAGCTTCGGGCTGTCACTGGGTTGTCACTGACAGCCGTGTGGCTGTCACTGACAGCTTTGGGTATAAATTACCGGGTTTCACGCGCTGGGCAGCCAGTAGTCATTCGACCGGCATCGAGTTCACCCCAACCATAGTCGTATTGAATAGAAATGTACGTAATGGTTATTACTTGGTGTTATCACTAGTAATATACATACATGCGATTTATTGGATCTGCATCACGATTCGTGTTGCCTTAAAACTTATTAAGTATTGTCTATCTATATATAAGCCAAGTATTAGTTATATCGTTATATAGCACTATTACTCTTATACATGTATAATAGGCCAGTGATAGGTTATCACATTTAATGATAGTGATTTTTAACTAGTGGAATTATAGAATTGTTATTAGAATTAGTAACGAACTTTGGTACTTTGATAACACTATCATAGGACAACGGCGATCTATTCTCTCTTAATAAATCTGTTTATCTGTAATTATTTCCCAATATTATAAAATTACCTCTTTATTGGGGATTATAGTTTTAGCTATTTTCCAAAGATCAATATTACTTATATTATTTATTATCCCTAGAGAGAGTTTCTATGTTCTCTGTTAATTCATATTTATTGTGAGTTTATCTGTGGATGGATTGAGGCTCGTACTCTTATATTAGTTGCAAGTTAAAGTTGTTCTTTGAACTTCACTTATTCTAGTTAGAGATTTCATGAGGTTGCTATTCTATTGTATATTGCATATTGTAAGTTAACTCTGATGATTTCTTAATAAAAACATTTATACTTAAAAACTGGCCTTTGTTATTCATTGATATTACAATAATGACTACTACTCAGACTATAATCTAACTGAGAAACCCATAGTCCAGAAGACAGCTGTACTCCGGAGACGCCAGGATAAGAAATTTGTATGTGACATTCCAGGTAGTCTGCGACTACCACTTTCGTTATACTGACGAAGGAGACCCTACGAGAGGACCGGAGGCGGAAATCGTTTACATTTGGTGGCAGCGGTGGGATGATTCTTTGATGAACACATCCGATCTTATCTGAGGCGACGCAATTATTCGGAACTTAGCTGTTATCAGCTTCGCTTAATATCTGAGCTTTTGATGGGTAAATTAAAACAACACCAACAACATCTTGGCGCTAATTGTTTCATTTAGATATACAAGCTATTGAACAGCGACGATTTTCCTGGCTCTTATTTCACACTGAAACGATAGACATTGTGGGAGACGGAGAGCAAGGTCAGTGCCATAGCCCTACCGTCCCTCCACGGGATATCCTAATATCAGCAACTCGGTGCCTGGTATGTTTCGCTACTCCCACAGACTAAGATATATAAATTGGAACACCCTAGTGGCGAGGTACAGCTACGAACCCTACGCGTACATATAGATGACTGTGGTAACTCACCAGATGTAATGTACACGCAACCGGAATATATTTACCATTCTTCAGAGTGAAAAATGAGGGTTTACAGTCATGAAGTAAAACTGTTGCAAATACGGCTTTTGGTAAGACCTAATAAGTGACATGGTTACGTCAGCTGACTGAGTGAATTTAGAAGTTGCTGTTGATGGATAGTTTGCGTTTCGCTATATGTTGCGTTCCGCTATTATGTATTCTATCAACCCGATCCGGAAGTTGTAAGAACCATGTACCCAGAATGCTTGTTGTTATTAAAAAATGGCTACCTGTTAGTATGCCTCGTGGTTATCTTTGCCTCACAACAAATTGTCCTGTTAGACAATACAACGAACCCATCAACATGGTGGCAGCGGCGTGGAAAGCGTGAAGTTCACGACTGAAGTAAGGAGCGTGCAATTAGCAAGTAACACGGCTGTGATTCAAGGTATTTTGAATTGAAATAATGGCACAGCCGGATCAAGCTCCACCACAGGCACTACCCCCTGCCCCTGCTCAAAGCATGTATAGTGCCTCGTTACGACTACCCTCCCAACTTGATATAACATCGGGAAATATATCAGAAAACTTCAAAAGATGGAGGAGAGAAGTTCAGATTTATCTCGCCGCATCAGGCGCAGGCGACCGTAATAAAAACACACAGACCGCAATAATACTTAATTGCGCGGGCTCCCACGTGTTAGAAATTTATGATCAATTAACATGGGAGAATGAAGGGGATAAAGACGATCCCGAAAAAGTACTTGATGAACTTGAAAAATACTGTAACCCCAGGGACAATGAAGTGTTAGAATCCCATAGGTTTTGGAACATACCCTACCAAGAGCCGTTTGATAAGTTTTTAACAGAAATGAAGACAAAGGCGTCTGCTTGTAACTTTCAAGAAAAAGATAGGATGATGCGAGATAAAATCGTGTTTAGCGTGACAGGCAAATTACAGGAACTATTATTGAGAGAGGACAAGCTTACTCTAGATAAGGCTGTCAAGGTTTGTAGAGCGTTTGAGCAGTCCAACAAACAGGTAAAGGAAATAAGGGACACAAACCCTCCAGCGAGGGTGAACAAAAGTCGCAAGCTCACTGAAATCTAACCGGAAAGTTAGAAAACCAGCAGTCACAAAGTCTTACACTCAACAGAAACCCCAGAAGCCCTCTCACAACTCTCAAAAGGGACCTGAGTGTCATTACTGTGGTTACCATCATGCTATGAAAAAGGAAAAGTGTCCAGCATGGGGAGAGACTTGCGATTTCTGTAAAGGGAGAAATCACTTCAAGGCAAAATGTAAAAAAGTTCATGCAGTGTCTGTAGGAAATGACAACATTAGTGGAAATGATGAGGAGGCGTGGCTCGTGGCAGTTAACACAGGCAAACGGCGCATACATGCATCATTATGTGTTAATGACAATTTGGTGGAATTCCAACTTGATAGTGCTGCTGACGTGAACACAATTTGTCAAAAGCATGTGAGGAAGTCACAAGTCACACCCTGTAACCTGAAATTAAAAATGTGGAACAAAACTAACTTAAAGCCTCTTGGTGAGTGCACCCTCAAGGTCACTAACCCTCGTACAGGTACTGACTCTGAAGTTACTTTTATTGTTGTGCCTAACGGACTCACTAACTTATTAGGTCTTACAACCATTCAGGAGCTGAAATTTGTAACAGTTAATGAAGATCGCTTCATATCACAAGTCGCCAAAACTTCTCCGAAACTTGGTGACTTAGGGGAGGCTACCCTCCATACGGACGATAGTGTACAACCAAAGGTCTTACCCTGTAGGAAGGTACCGCTAGCCATTCAGTCAGCTGTTAAGCAGGAATTAAACCGTCTGGAGGAAATGGGAGTACTTGTCCCTGTGACAGAGCCAACACAGTGGGTCAGCCAAATGGCTGCTGTACATAAAGCCAATGGGAAGCTACGGTTATGTATTGACCCCCAACCCCTAAACACTGCGCTGATGAGAGAGCATTACCGATTGCCTGTACTGGATGACATCTTACCAAAACTAAAGGACGCGAAGGTGTTCAGCAAGCTTGATATTAAGGAGGCCTACTGGCATGTGCGATTAGACGAACAATCGAGTTTACTCACAACTATGATCACTCCATTCGGGAGGTACAGATGGACTAGACTTCCTTTTGGCCTGAAAGTGTCCAGCGAAATATTTCAGAGGAAATTGGACGAGGCTCTGGACAACCTTGATGGTGTTTTCAGTGTCGTAGACGATATCATCATAGCAGGGTGTGGTCCAAACGTCGCATCTGCCCAACGCGGCAATGAACGTAAGCTCGCGAACGTCCTGAGACGTTGTGAAGATAGACACATTACATTACATGAGGACAAGCAGGTAACTGGCCTTGACGAGATAAGTTTCCATGGTCACCGAATCACAAGGGATGGTGTCAAAGTCGATGACGGGAAGGTTAAAGCCATTCGTGAAATGCCGTCACCCACTGATGTCTCGGGTGTAAAGCGTATATGTGGCATGGCCCAGTACATGTCTAGATTTGTGCCAGACCTTGCTGAGACATTGGATCCTATCAGAGCACTTACACGCAAGGGTACACCATGGAATTGGTCCACTGAGTGCGAAGAGGCGTTCAAAATACTCAAACAGAAACTTACGACAACGCCATGTCTAGCCTATTTCGACCAAAACAAAGAAGTTGTTTTACAAGTAGACAGTAGCAAGAGTGGAATTGGAGTTGTTCTACTGCAGGAAGGACGGCCTGTGGAATATGCATCACGTGCATTAACTACCTCTGAGAGAAAATGGGCCCAGATAGAAAAGGAAGCCCTGTCTGTTCTCTATGGTCTTGAGCGATTTGACCAGTACACCTACGGACGCAATGTGAAAGTCCAGAACGACCACAAGTCGTTAGCAGCCATACTTAAAAAACCACTCAGCATGGCACCCAAACGACTTCAAGACATCATGATGAAATTCTATAGATATGATGTGGATTTTGAGTTCGTGAAGGGTGTAAACCTTGTTATAGCCGACACTCTAAGTAGGGCGTACGTAGATACCACAGATGGGAACCACGACGAACGTGCCCGCATCCTAACTGTCAATGCTTTTGGTGACATTCCAGATGCCAGGATTTCGGAAGTTAGGGAGGCTACTGCTAAAGACTCTAACATGCAAACTTTACTGAATCTTATCGTCGATGGTTGGCCTACAGACAAACGCGATCTACCCGCGGGAACCGCTCCGTATTTTGATATGCGCGAAAGTTTGTCAGTTGTCGATGGCATTGTGATGAGAGGTGAGACAATTGTAATTCCTCCTAGTCTGCGATCTGACATGAAGTCGCGATTACACAGTGCACATCTTGGTTACCAAAGTATGCTTAGACGAGCGCGTGCAACCATTTTCTGGCCTGGAATGTCAGCCGACATAAAACAACTCGCAGATACATGTGAAGTTTGCCAGGAGAACAAACCGCGCAACCAGCCCGAGCCGCTTACACAACATTGTGAAGGAAATAGACCGTGGGAAAAGATTGGACTTGATTTGTGTCAGCTACATGGAAAGGACTATCTCGTGTCTGTTGACTATGTGTCGCATTTCATTGAGTGTGATTTGCTTACGACTACTACTAGTGCACGTGTAATGTCGTTTGTGAAAAAACACGCTGCGCGCTACAGCATCCCAAAGATGATCGTGTCTGACGGAGGTCCACAATTCACGAGCCGTGAATTCAAATTTTCGTGAACAACTGGGGCATCACCCATGTTGTTTCATCCCCGATGCACCAACAAGCTAACGGGAAAGCTGAGTCTGCCGTCAAAATCATCAAGACGCTATTGCAAAAAACAGGTACTGAGGATCCATATGAAGCCCTGTTGGAACAACGAAATACTCCTCGACAGGACACTGGTATTAGTCCTGCTCAAGCAATGTTTGGCCGAACAACGCGTACATTCATTCCTAGTCTACATTCATCGGCACCCAAATCAATGATAACAAAGAAACGCGAGACGCGTCGACAGTCGGTGAAAAGGTCTTTTGATAGACATTCGCGTCCGCTATCAGAACTTTGTGCGAGGCAACCTGTGTATTTCCAACACCTGGAAGGTGAAAGGTGGAAACTTGGAAGTGTGAAGGAAAAAACTGGCCCTAAAACCTACATAGTTGAAGGTACAGATGGTGGTACTTATCGGAGGAACCGTGTGCTCATGAGACCAACATCCGTAGTGGCGCGACCGCGGGAGTTATCTCCATTTCGCGTACCAGAGATTACACCTCAAAACACATCTCATGATATTAGCCCATCACAAGACGAGTTTCCTCAACCAGTAACTCCGAGAACGCGTTACGACAACAGAATCGTGAAAGGAGAGACATTGAACATTCCATCAAATGTAGTGCCAGGATCGCCAGCTACAACTAGAGACGCTCGTCCTAAACGTGATCCTAAGCCACCTTCCTATCTGAAAGACTATGTCACTTAACTCTTATGTTAAGGTGCGGATCAGAGACTGTGTTCATTTTGTTTCAATAGAGTTACGTTTCATTGATTTTTAGTTAACTCAAATGTTGAAATGATCAGTAAGAGTTAAAAAGACTGTTTTAATGCTGTTATTAAGAGTTTTGACTTTTTGAAGAAGTTAGATATTAAGCATAGGTAATGCTTGAATTTAAATCTACTTATTTTATTGTAGAACATGGTTAAGTGTACATGGGTATTAATTGAGAAATATGTTAAGCAGTATATTTGAAATTTGTTCAAATATTTGGAGAAGAAGAGATGTTGATTGTAGGTTGCGTTTCGCTATATGTTGCGTTCCGCTATTATGTATTCTATCAACCCGATCCGGAAGTTGTAAGAACCATGTACCCAGAATGCTTGTTGTTATTAAAAAATGGCTACCTGTTAGTATGCCTCGTGGTTATCTTTACCTCACAACAAATTGTCCTGTTAGACAATACTACGAACCCATCAACAGTAGCCAGTTCACGTGGATTCCACAACGGCCATGATTCTAATGAGATATGGACAGGCATTATCAGAAGATGATCTGATGGCCCGTTGCGGAACTCTGACAAGGCCATTCCGCTACGCCGGGAATGGAGAAGACTCAGAACAGCGGGATAGACCGGATGTGTATGGTTCTCAGTGCAGAGACACTAGAGCCGTGGTATTTGGGGGAGTGGTGGGGCCCAACCAAATACCGAGTGAGGACACAATGTAGATTGAGGAACATTAGCACTGACCAGTGCCCAGGGAGAGTATGGGCAGAAGCCTTTTAATTAGGCGCCGGCCCTGGCCAGTATACTAGAGAAAATGTTTCTGCAGCTGTGCGCGAGGATGTTGCCAGTGTGCCACGTACTGGATCTTTCTGGGAGTGTAAGGTACCATGAGACCGATATAGGCCATGGAGGCCTAAGGCAAAGGAAAGCTGGAACATATGAACGGGACAACAAATTGGAGGGATTATTTGGCACATTTTGTTATCATTGCAAGGCTTAAACCGATTGGAATGAAGAAGAAAAAGCGTTAGAATTAGCTGTATCATTAAGAGGAACAGCACAGAGCGTACTTAGTGATATGAGTGATGAAGATTCACAGAGTTATAACCAATTGGTTTCAGCACTGACTAGCACGATTTGAACCTGAAAACCAATCCAGAGGTATACAGGTACAACTTAAGACCCGAATCCGAAAGCGGAACGAGACACTTCCGGAACTATCGAATGAGGTTAAGAGGTTAGTGCGGATGGCCTAGCCCAACGGCATCCACGGATATCCGACAACATTTATGCCTGGATGGATTCATAGATAGCACATAATGATACTGAAATGGAGTGGGCCGTGCATCAAGGAAAAGTCAAGACGATGGAAGACGCGTCAGAATAGCGATCGAATATGAAGCTTGTTCAGCTCCGGCAGGAAAAAAAGAGGAAGTAATAACAAACATTGTCAGAGTACAGAAGGAGTACAAAGGAGCCTAAAATAATAATACACTTAAAAGTCAGTATCAACAAGGGAACGGGACAAGTCAGAGAGAAAATTTGGAAAGATGTGTCATCTGTTTTTATTGAAAGATGGAGGGCCATATCCAGAGAAATTGTCAACTATGAAAACCAGAGAGAATATGGCTAATACTCTAACAAGCATAAACTTGTCCGTCTGAAATAGAATACTGATTTGCGGGACTGTGGACAGGTAAGTTTCCACTCAGTGTTGAAAGGATTGAAGGTGTAATATACAATATGAACAGAATGCATAGACATCAAAGCCGGACATGGAAGAAACCATAAGACTAATTGTTGATTTTGAGTTTCGTACCTGATCAATAGGGTTTCAGAAGAGCCCTACTTCTTGAAGATATAGACTATTCCATTACGTGACACATTACATAAGCCCGTACCAAGGTGCATCATATATTGTGTTATGACAACCAGATGAAGAATGTTCGAACCCGATCCAGACGATAAAATTGATTGACGGGGTAGATGAGAAGTACTTGAAGTCGTAGCAACAGAGAGGTGACTTAGCAAATAAGAAATCGAACACAGAACTCAATGACAGCGAGCACATAGAGCACTCATTGTACCTACTGTTAAGATCACATCTCATAATCACAAGAACCAGAGCCTATTCGATCACTCTTATATGAAAGACTATCTTCAACTGCGCTGTATTATATCAACAACCCCCGTAACACCGTCCTATAGCCTTGGCAGGAGAAGTTTATGTGTACCGAGGAAACCACCACCTCGATTGTTTTACAAATTTTATCTAAGAGAAAAGAGCACTAATATAGAGTCGGGGTTTGAGGAATCCCAGAGTAAATATCTCTCTATACACCCATACATGGCATGGACTTGGTTTTTAGTTTCCCCGATTATCCCTTGGAGTGAGCCAACTGCGTCCGCAATAATGTATTCAACCAGATGAGAGAGACACAGGCATGACTAAGAAGTATCACAGGTTTCTATATCTCTCGTCTGGCCGAGATGAGGGGAAGTCACGTGACCACCAGAGCTTTGTGGTTAACATGCATAATAAAAAGACTAAAACAGATGCGGATTATATCGTTTTTGTTTACTACAGGCATTTGTAACAGCCACTCGACAGTTGGCGGAAATTCCTTGCCAATATATAATCAATAGAAACAATACAAAGTAAAGATGAGTTCCGTCACTGATGAATTCATATATCTGGGTTTTTCCTCGGTATGTGAAACTATAAATCGTTTTATATTAACTCTGTTGTATTAAAAACACCATTGGTGCAAAGCAGTTTGGTTTTACATCTTTTGCTTACGTTATGATTATCACACGCGTTACACAACATACACATAACCGTGGCAGTTATATTAACACGTATTTGTGACGCGGCGTCCGATTATCAAAACCGCTCTGTGTCAAGTGGAAGTGTGGACAAGACAGAGAGTTTCTTCAATTTTGGTGATCACCTATATGAGATTCTCACATAATCAGTACATGTCAATGAAATTACTTGAATACACGGATGTTTAACATAGTTCCATTTCATTATTATCCGGATTTTGGAAATTATTTCGAAATGTAGGTCGTGACGTGGGTTATCGTAGGAACATGTACAAACATCCGTAGTTCCACTACTTTCACAAACGATTTAACCTTGTCTCGATCATAAATGTTTAGAGCTTAAATAATTAATATTTGATTGTTTCAAACACTTTCAATTAAATATGAGAAATAACATATTACACGAATTGTAGAATGCAGCAATTTTAGGAATTCCGTTTCATTTAAATTTCTGAAATAAACAGCAAACGAAAGACCTTACTCTCGGCCGAATCACAGTAGATTAACGTCTAGCGACTTGTCAGTCCCCCGAGGTGTACCAAAAATGCATTTTGTCGAGGCTATGATCCTTTTTGGTTAAACTTATACAACTCGAATACTGAATGTTGTCCTTACATAACTTGCGCCCATGTTGCGTACCATCCCAAGATTTTAAGAAAAACTAATAGGAGGTAGATCTACATGTTGTAAGACGAACAACACATACTCCACGAACAGTTCACCATAGTTAAACTATGCTACGTTCATCAGTAATGTTCAAAACTGTACAATCTAACAGACATTGTATATATAATTATTAAACCGCAACGGAAAGCTTTGGTCTCGAAAGATGTACGTGTAATTAACAAAAAACAATGTTAACATTTACTACCTTTGTATTTTACTACCACGTAACATAGTATAGATGATGATCCAAACCAAGTTTAATATACATGAACAAGAAACATACGAACATACTTTTCAGTTACGGAAAACACACAAAAGTTTGCTGATTTGGACCATCATAAATTCAACCGCCGCGGCTCCAAATTGCGCGCGAAACATACTCAAACTATCTAGAAATAAAGATTGAGCGAAGCTTAGTGTGTTTGAAATCAATCGGGGTTTTATACAATCAATTCACTCACTGACATGTGTAAAAATTGGTACAGTATAATATTACACTCTTTTCCTGTGTGAATGCCATATTTTGCCGTATTTGTGGCGTGCGCACGTGTATGTATGTTCTGTGTGGGGGTGTGTCTGTTGACTATTTAGATAAAAAAAGATGATAATGATGATATAATATAGGGATAAAGGTAATATTTAGTGAAAAACAAATTTGAAGCATAAGATGATTATGATGAAGATGGGATGAAGAATGAGAAGATGTGAAAAAAAAATAAATATAAATACTATATTTTATTGTAGCAATCGTGAATAGCGAAACAAGTTATAACATACTATATGCAGAATACACACTGCGATGGCCCCCGAATGTAAGAAGCGCGAGGAATTTTTAGTATTGGGAGAAACCCGTATTGTCCCAGTGGGCGGGAAGGGGAAAGAAAAACCACGTGCTCGTGAATTTTGACCCCAAACCTTTTATCATATCCGTAGCTGTAGAACGAACCCCTAGCCGTGGATAGGTGAAAAGTCAGTGTGCTTAAACCACAACAACACACCTATCCACCCCCCAGGATGATGTGGAAAATTAGTATAATGAAGAGGCAAGAGAGATGAGGAGGATGATGATGATGATGATGATGATGGCAATCATGTAAATGAAGGTAATGATGATTATGTGAGAATGATGGAATGATGTATGAAAATAATGATATGAACGAAGTAATGATAAAAAGAGTATATATAAAAGTGGTGGATGGATTATGATATGAAAAATATGATAAGATGAAGATGAAGATGATGAGTGTTTTATGATGATGATGCTGTAGGTTTATGATTGGAATGATGTGAAGGTAGATTGTTACAATATTCTGTCTTTAATTATTATAAACCTAAAGCAAATTCGAAATGGCTCTGTGAAAATCAAAACAATTGCAAAAAGTTTCTCATAGAAATATAGATAAAACTTTCAATTTTGTTTTTCTATAATAAGATTTGTGCCAATATCAGGTTCCGAGCCAGTGGAAACATGGCATACATGTATGTTAAAAAAATGCATACCGTAAATGTTATGTATATCTATGTCATTTCCTATGGTGTCAATCCAACTGTATTGTAAATAAATAGTATATTAATTATCTATATTAGCCATATATAATTGTGCGACAGTATTTGCAACAATTTGGTTATCTCAATAGCAGCATTCGTCTTTGAGTTGTATTTTCGTGCATTCCGTGATATATAGGTGCGATACTGAAGCTATAGACCAAGTGCACAAGTCTTCTGAAGAGTAAAATAATATTTGTCAAAGAAAAGAAACTGTGTTTTAGTTTTCAACAATGTAATTAATATGGGAAGCATATAAACAATCTATACATTAATTAATACTAAAGTTAGGAAAAACACCGAACAACAAACAAAAAACACCTAAACATTGATGCGGCGCAGAAGTATCAATCAATTTATTTGTGTTGATAGCACGTATCAGCATATTCATACATGATTGCGTGCCAAGTCCCCAGACCTGTCTGAGATGAATACTCCACCACCGAGTAAACACTACACAAACATCCTTGTTTCCATCCAGAGTATACCATTAAAAAAGGATCGCTTATCCAGGTCTAATGGACACTGGGCAACATAGGAAAGAAATAAGGTCTAAAATCCACTACAGCTGTAAATGTCTATCATATTGCCTAGCAGTGAGATAACTGCCTTTCTCAGGTTAAGCAATTCCTAAGATTCAACACCTACAAAAAGACAATAGTTTTGTTTTTTATGAAACGATACAAGTTCTGCCACATATTAAAACATAAAGACTGAAATGTTAAAAAAAGTTCATACAGATCATATTTACTCATCATATATAATAATATTGGTGTATACCTTTCTCGTATTTAAACTACAGTCATCATTTGTTATAGTGTCTCGTTGGACACTAATCACACTATATTTAATATGGGTTAGTTGTTACCGAATTGATGTGATAAGAGTTATTTAAGGTTTAAAATACTGCTTTGTTCTTATCTATCTCATCAGATGAATGAATATGAGAACGTTGCTATATTTAACTAAAACCAACAAGCATCATAATGCATTGGGAACAACGTGTGTGATGTCGAAGTACAGTTTGGTCCGATAACTTAACATAATCTAGATTTGTATTTATTTTACCTATAATATATTCTTGCGTGAAATCCGAAATTCTTATCAAGGTCCAAGTTCACGAGCAAATGAAAGATATGAGAGTTCAACATAACTTCTTCTTGTTGGACCGTGACAACTCGGTTACAATTTTTGTGTTATATTTTCTATCATTTATAATAAAGACGAAAAGATCTTATTGGTTATAATGTAAAGTTTAAATGTGATACGTAGCAGATACGATTAATGTTGCCATTATACTTTAGAAATAAAATTCTTCAATTGTGAACTATCAATGATGACTATATTTAACAGTACACAGAACGATAGAACAATGTTGAAAAACAATTCGATTTGGTCTGAATCGGTTTGTTTCTATCAACAAACAGACATATGTCTCAGTTTTTATTCAGCTAACCTCGGATGATTCCGGGATGTAAGGTACGGGATATGCCGAAAAGCGACGAGTGGTTTACGTATATCAGTGTGGAAGCTCCCGAGTAGTACCGAATACAACATGAATTGAGACGTTGCATCGTGATGTAAGCATTCAAACTTTCTATGTTGACCGGTCAATCATTTCTCAGGCGCAAACATCAGAAATATTGGACATTGTTTACTATAAAATAATACTTAAGGATTAATTTTCTTCATCAGTCAATGTAAGCAACAAAAATGCGATTATCAATCCTTATATTTAGGTTTAACAATTCAAAATTTCCTCTGTTGAAAAAAGTCAAATTCTATGTATTCGGAATTAACACTATTATACAAATTTCAACATTGTATCAGTTATCGAACATGTATGTACACCCACGGAACAGCCGCCAATCAGTTCTCAACCAATTCAGTCCACCAAGGCAACACACAAATAACTCCCAAGAAATAGCTTCATTCTTGGATAATTTTTCTCGATTAAAACGGTGATTTTGGAATAAATGTTTTCATGCTGCAGTAGAATCTACGCATAGTCTGCCAGTGCAGAGTTGAATTGTGTGATCCGGTTGCTCGATTTAAGCAGGGGTCCGGTTTCAAAGAAAATGACGATTGGTGAAAATGCCGAACAGTTGGTTATTTCGATTTCAATGATTGTGGAATTTAACCTGAATGTTGTATTTCCGTCTGATAATTATAATTTGCAGTTGCATTTATATATTTATTAACTAAACAACCTAGTGTTAAACCCAACCCCTCTACGTGTGATCTGTGGTATGCGATGCAGTCAAATAACATGGTGCATTCGGGCCTCAATAAAATGTGTTAAATGTGGATTTAATCGCAGATCACTGGAAGAATTCTGTGTTACTCTTGAAAGTGTGATAACTTCATTGTCAACTGTAGTTTTTAGGATTAACATTCTAAATGAACTAAAGTAGAAAACATCGATTTTAAATGTTGGCGGTTTCCAACGACCCTCCGATCCATTGTACGTGGTGTTGGACACTCACAAGAGTCACGACATCGTTTCGTTGATAATGAACGGTAAACTAATGTCATTGAAATAAGCTTTTTTATATTATGAGTGCGTTATTTTCATGGAATCTAATCGTTTCTTTCTACACTCTGTGACCAGCCAAAGTTTACTAGCATTTCTAAAGAAGTGACGTGTACGTTATAACTATTACGGCAATATAAAACAAGAAGGCATCTGACTAGCCTTGTGCAATAGTTATGTATATGGAAATTAAATAGATTATGAGTGGTCCAATGGTTAGAAAATAAAAACACTTGGTCATGACCATGTAAGCGAATCATACTTAATAGCAATGTTTTCAGTTCAAACTGCATGGGGGGGAGGAACTTCAAGAAGTTTCAAAACGTGTTTATCAAGATGTGCATCCTTGGTTTTCGAGGGTCAACCCGACAAATAACAACACTTTGTTGGGACAAATGTCAGTATCCTTAAAATTATTCAGACACGTTCGCAGCATAAGTTCAAACAATAATTTCAAGCATGTGGCGCAGGAGTGGGTGTCCATCTCTGAATATCAGATCAACATAAATTATAAAAGACAGTTGGTCGACTCAGACTGACCATGAACAAGGATCAATTTCATGCAAGTATCAATCTAAATCAGCACCTGTGCATAAATTTAGAGAGGGTGTGGATTCAAGTTCAAGAATTTTAGAATATTTGACCCCCTTATCTTGATAGTTTGTGCAAGTTAATATAATGTCAATAACTTTGGTCACGCCATCAATCCCCAGCATGGTAGCAGGCCAAATATGATTACACTGGTACCTTTTGGAGATAGTTAGGAAGTCATACAAAGAATTTAGTCAATTTTACCCCTGTGGACCTTTGAAAGCATGTGGGGTCAAAGGTAATTAATTACTCACAACTTTGGTATCGCAATCATCCCGTCATACTACAGGCCAAATATGATACTCTTGGCCTTATGGTTTATTGAGAAGTCCATTCAAAGATTTTAGCCTATTATGACCCTTGTGATCTTGACGGTCAGGTCAAGGTCATTTTCATTTTAATAACTTTGGTAGCCCTGCATCCCCGCATGCTGCAGGCAAAATATGAGTACTCTGGGGCTTTATGGTTATTAAGGAGAAGTCATTCAAAGATTTTTAGCCTATTTGGACCCCTGTGACCTTGAAAGTAGGTCAAAGTCATTCATTTTTCACAACTTTGGTATATCAGTCATCCCAGCATGCAACAGGCCAAATATGAGTACTCTGGGCCATATGGTTTATTGAAAAGAAGACGTTCAAAGATTTCAGCCTATTTGACCACTGTGACCTTGAAAGTAAGGTCAAGGTCATTAATTTTCACAACTTTGGTAGCCATTCATCCTAGTATTCTACAGGCTAAATATGAGTACTCTGAGCTTTATGGTTATAGAGAAGAAGTGACGTTTTAATGAAAAGTTTACGCACGGCGCACGGCGACGGACGGTGCATGGTGACTATAGGTCACCCTGACCCTTCGGGACAGATGACCTATAAACATAATTGAAAATTTGTCAATACACACCACAGCCTTTTACGACCTGTTTGTACTTAATTCAAATTTACATCAGTATTTTTAATCTTATAATCACACTTCGAGGCCTAAGTTAGGGAAGTCAAATTGAAGGAAAAGGATTAACAATTTCTTTAAATTTGCCGCCAGTTTTGTTCTTGTTTGTTCTTCATCAAGCTCCTGCTTTGGATTGTGATGTGAGCTTTTGTTCTGAGAGAAAATGTTCTCGTTTCATGTTCATTGCGTTTGGCGAAAGTATAACCTGGAGTACAGTGTTCTTGTATCAAGAACATGTCGCCCAAGGACGACAATGCACATCACCTTTGAGCGAGTTTACTCCGGAGAGTTGAAACTCTTTGGAAGCCCAACTCGTCCAGTGTTCTTCAAAACAAAATTGTTGCAAATTTTAATTCTTAGTACAGACCTGATACAATTAGTATGATAAGTTGTGTATTATTGCAGATATAGTTGCCATGGTAACCATCCGAAAATGCAGAAATCAAGTTTTTGAACAAGAAAATAAATAACATTTTCCTCAGGTATATTACGGCAAAAAATAAAAGACTTCATTTTTTGAACATTTTTAATCGTTTGTTTTGATTATTTTTAACGTCCTATTAACAGCCAGGGTCATGTAAGGAACGGCCTCCCATGTATTGCAGTATGTGTGAAGTGCGAGTGTGCGTGTTTTGGGAGACTGCGGTATATTCATGTTGTGTGTCTTTCTTGTAAAGCGGAACCAAGCAACAAACCCCACCGGTCACATTATACCGACAACGGGCGAACCAGTCATCCCAATTCCCTGTATTCTGAGCGCTATAAGCAAGGATGCAAGGAACGACCACTTTATAGACTTTTAATAGACATCAAATTGCCTACTGTTTTTCCAACTCTGACCACACTACTCAGATACAATCCTGCGGTTTGACAGTGGACGTGTCCTGTTGGTGTTGTAATCTGAATAGTGATCTGTATTACGGTATAGTTTGTTTGTTTGTTTTTTTACGTCCTATTAACAGTCAGGGTCATGTTAATGACGGCAATTCCTATGTATGTTAGTGTAAGCGTTGTGTGCATGAGTGCGAGATGCGTGTTTTTGGGAGGCTGCGGTATGTATGTGATGTGTGTCTTCTTGTATAGTGTGCAAAAACTCGTCCTGCCCATTTTATAGTGCTAAACGGTACTGTATTGACACTATATACTTTAGTATTCCAGTTTTGGTTACACGTTAAAGTGTTGTTTTTGTAATTGTTATTTATCAACTTTTGAAACATATCTTGTACATGACTATACAGATATTTACACTTACATTTCTTAACCGTACACCACACCCAATACTATAAAGACATACACGGATGTGTTAGTTGGGAGGGGAAAAAATCAGAAAAGAAAAATAACAGGGAGATGAGAGAGCCGAAGAGTGATGGAGTGATAGAGACAAGACGAAGGAGAGACGCAGAGAGAAGGGTAGTGAGAAATGATAGAGAGAAATAAAAAGAATGAGAAAGTGGGTGTGTTTAGACATGAGATGGGTAGTAGGTAGTTAATCAAGAGCTTCAACACCTCTGTATTGGCGATAGATACTAGAAGATCTAGAGAATGAGGATGTACAGTTTTATATCGAGCCAATAATTTAAAATGGAAATTATATCTATGCATGCTATTATTGATAACACGCACTCTATGCAACAACTTATCTCTCAACACAACCGGCATACATGGGATGCCTGTCTGCCTTACATGTCCCGTCGCTGGATTTATATAGGACCGTTAATTAATATATACAAAAAAACAAATTAATATTTCATGGTAATGTTTGCGTAAGTGATTCTATTAATATATCGCTTTAATGTGATGCTATTTTCCTAGCTTTTTGTCTTTCTCAAAATTGTTTTTTTTGTTCTTCTGAGTAGTTATGAGGCTTTTAAACGAATTGACCGAAACAAAAGGACCATTAATGAAGACATGTCATTCTATGAATAATACAGTTTAATTACTAGCTGAATTTCAGTTGTTGTCAGCTTTTATGGAAATGGTAGTTGGAGGGAATATAGACCAAAAATAAAAGATTGGTTGATTGAAACCCAAAAGGAATTAATAAAATATCAATGTAGAGCTGTAGTAAACAATCTATAAAGTGATTTTCGTTTCTTCTTTCACATTCACCTTAATTATATTAGTTTTTGTTTTATTTTCAGAATTACATAAAATGATCAATAAAGCAATTTGATTAAAATACCAGAACGTATATTATCAATTAGTATTTTATAAAATGTTTCCGATTCAAATCCCATTTAAGAGCCAATAATCCAGGTTAAACCTTTGAAAATGGGCCAATCAGCATTTACACCTGCCAGCAGAACTATTGACAGTTGAATTTCAAGGGGACGAAATAGTTTGAAAACTGCCAGAAATAATTTTCGTTTATAGTAATCATTTGCGTGCCGAAAAAGTACAAAACAAAAGCTAATTGTAATATGTCACACTGTGGTACCGAAAACGTAACATTTTCAATTGGCATAGCGAGGTGTAGAGAATGCATTCGTATCTGAAGTTCACATTTGTATAGTCACCTATCGATCCTGCTCAAGTCTACATGTCTATCGCTCTTCTATTAGTTCATCATCCATCAATTATTTTTTCAAGTGAGATGGGAAAGGATATTTTCTATTTTTTAAAAACAAATTACTAATTTGAATATGACTTCCTCCTCAGAATCTATTAATGTTGATGTTAACTTAGTTATATAAACTGGATGATCAAACGATTTTCCTTAAACTCTGTAATGCACCTCTATAACTAAAACAACGTTCATAATTGAAGTAGAGTAACTATTATTGGAATTTCGAAACAACCTTTTCCTGCCATAAAAATCTTTAAGATTTTAGAGAGTATACAAGGGAAAGCAAGTGATCTGTAACTGTATCCAGTACCTCATATGTTGGTTACTTAATTCCACTGTACTTCATCTGAAATTAGGAAAAAGTACACGACCGAGCCTGTTTAAACCCACGGAAATTTTTTTTAACTTTTTCTCCATGTCTACATAAACATGTTACTAAGATATATTCAATAATCACAAAATATTACTATAAATCACTATTACTATATCTCGAGTATAGAATTTTAATAATTTGTTAGCAATCATAATGAGAGAATTCCTTACGCGGTAGTTTACACTGTTTGTCAATACAAAGTTATTGTTTTTCATCCCCCCGATAAAAATTAATAAATACGGTACTTATCATCATATGCTGAATTGATGACCTATAAAAGATCGTATATTTTTTATACATTACATGATAAACATATCTTAGACGAAGTAAAGTTGGTGTTTACACCAGGCCTGGGGGGAACTTTATCAGTGAATTATCAGCTACATAATTATTAACGTAGCTGTTCAAAACTTAAACTTTGTACTTGGCGTTATTTGGACCTAAGGAGTAAGAATGAGTTACAGGCTAAACAAAGCGGACTGAGGACAGATTTAAACAAAATCCAAACTTACAGTCGTTAGTAAGTATATTTGCAACACACTTACAAATTTTATTCAATGGGGGATTAATTGCAGCTATAAAGTAAATTTATTGCCAAGCAATACTTATAAAACCTGATCATAAGAAGCATTCTTCCATTTGTAAAAGATACAGCAGGTGGATTATCCACAGTTAAGGGAATCAAATGTAGTAGCTGTTTTCCCACTCTGATTTGACCAGACTCAGTTACAAACACATGCGTGTTGACAGTGGACCGTGGCGTGAGTTTTGTAATCTTATAGATCTGTTAACGGTATAGATCTGTTTGTTTTGTCTTATTTGTTTGATAATTTTAACGTTCCTACTATTAACATTCCAGGGGTACTTGTAATGACGGCTATCCCTATGAATGTTTGTGTATGCGTGTTGTGAAGTGCGAGATGGCGTGTTTTGGGCAGGCTGCAGTTTGTTTTGTGTTACATGTGTCTTCTTGTTATATAGGAACTGTTTGCCCTTTGTTTTATAGTTCTTGATACGGTAACTGTAGCTTGACACTAGATACTTATATTCAGTTTTGTCTAATCGAGTATATGTTTTTTGTACATTGTTTTTTATCAACTTTGTGTAACTATATGTGACATGACAAACAGAGATACATTCATTCATTTCACGTACTCCAACACTACACAATACTTAAAAACTTACATGTAGATATCGATGGGGAAAAAACAGAACAAGAATAAACCGGAGAGAGAGGAGCGAGAGATGAAAGAGAGAGGAGTGAGATTGAGAGGAGTTATAAAAAGTAAGTGAGAGGGGTAGTAGACACGAGAGGTAGTAAGAAGAGCTGCATGCCACAGTATGCGGAAGATCTGAAGAACGCGGAAGTTATATCGGCAAAAAAAATAAATAAAATGAATATATTCTATGATTATTATAGAAACACGCACCTCGCTACAACATTAACACTCAACAAATCCCTGCGCATACATGGTAGGCCTGTCCTTACATGAACCATAGCTGTTTAATAGGACGTTATATTAATCAAAACAAACAAATCCAAATGATATATTTTAGGGTAATGTGGATATGCATTAAAAAACGTTAAAAAGTTATGCTATATTTTCCAATCCTTTGTTTTCTTTCTCAAATTTATTAATTTTGTTCTTCTGAGTATTATGAGGCTTTTAAAGAATTGACAAAATAATGTCCCATTAATGGTAGACATGTCATTCTATAAAATAGACAGTGTACTTATTTAACTAGCTGAATTTCGGTGTCAGCTTTGGATGGAAAATGGAGTCTGGAGAATATATAGACCAAAAAATAAAAGAATTTGTTGTTTGTAACCCAATTAAGGAGATTAATAAAATATCAAGTAGTGCTGTGAAAACAATCTAAAATGATTTTTTTACTTCTTTACATTCCTTATGGAATACTTAGTTTATGTGTTATTTTTCAGAATATACAATAAAAATGTACATAATCAAAGCATATTTCTGATTTCATATACAGACAGCCTCCTTATATCATTATATATTATAAAATGTTCACGACAACATCCCCCAATAAGAACGCCATAACCAGGAAACCTTTTTGAAAATTGGCCAATCAGATTTACACTGCCAGCAGACAATCGTGAACAGTGAGAATTACAAGGGGGACGAAATAGTTTTAAAACTGCCTAAAATAAATTTTTCGTATAGTAGTAGTCATGTTCTGCCCAAAAGTACAACAAAGCTCAATGTATATATGCACACTGGGACGAAACGTCATTTTCAATTGGCATCAGCGTGGTTGAGTAGAGAAAGCTTTTCTGATCTGAAGATTACTTTGGTATAGTCCCAAGTCTGAACCTTGCTCAAGTCTCAATGATATCATGTCTTTAGTTCATACATCCTATCAATTTATGTTTCAAGTGATATGAGAATGATATTTTCTATTATCAGAAGTACATAGTTGAATAAATACTCTTCCTCCTTTCAGAATCGTATAATGCTCTGATGTTATCTAAGAAATAAACTGTAACGACAAAACATTTCCTTATACCTCTGTAATGCACTCATTTTACTAATTCATAGTTCAAATAATGTAAAGGAATTTTTTATAGAATTTCTGAAACACCTTTTTCCTGCCTTAAAAATCTGTTAGTTTTTAGGAGATATATCAATGTTGAAAGAGTGAATCTGGAACTGTAGCCAGACTCAATATTTGGACTTAATTCCACTGTGTAAGATTCATCTGAGAAATCTTGGAAAAAGTTCACGACGACCGAGCCTGTTAAAAAACGGATACATTTTCCTCCAGTGTCTATCCTTTCCGGTTTCTAATATATATCAAATAACCACAAAATTTTTCAGATAATTCCAATAATAATATCTCCTGATAAGGAATTTTTAACAATTTTGTTTTGAAACTAATTGTTGAGAATCCGTACGCGGATTCACTGTATTCATTACAAGGGATTGTATTTATATAACCCGATTAAATTTAAAAAATAGTGACAGTCCAATGCTGAAGTGAATGACCTAAAATTGATGTATTCTTTTTATACATACTGATTATACAATATTCTTGCCTAGGAAATGGTTTTACACCGCTGACGTTAATCTATGATAGAATTGGATACTCAGCGTTAGCTGAGTAACGAATTGATCCAAAAAATTAAAACTGTTGTACGGGGTCGTTATTTTGACTAAGCGTATACAAGTGTTTAACAGGCTAAAACAAATCGTGGACTGTGAATTGACATATAATTAAACAATCCAAACTCATTACAGTTCTGTGATTATTATATTATCAATACATACAAGGATCTATTATATACGGAATGGGTGAGTTTTTATGGGGGGGGGGGTGGGGAAGCAGTATAAAGAAAAATTTTTGCCATAATCATTACTTATTAATCCTGATCAAAGATCATCGTCTATGTGAAAAGGCTAAATCAGTGTTTTCCACGAAGTAGGCCTCAATTGAAGAGCTGTTTTCCACACTATGAGCTACCTACTCACAGATACAAACTGCGGTTGACAGTGGACGTGGCGTAGTGTTTTGTAATCTGATAGATCTGTAACGGTATTGTTTGTGTTTGTTTGTTTATTTGCTTTTATTATTTTTATCGTCTCTAATTAACAGCCCAGCGTGACATGTTAAAGGACGGCCACCACGGTAATGGAAATCGTGAAAGCATTTTTGGAGTGCGAGTTGGACAGTTGTTTTGGGAGGACAGCGGTATTGATTCGTGGTTTGTTTGTCTTTCTTGTTTAGTGTGAACTGTTTGCCCTTTTTATAGTGTTTTATAACGTTTTGATTATATTGGCACTATATTCTTTATAGATCATGTTTTGTCTAACGATGGAGATGTTTTTTATAGTAGCTTATTATACATTGATAACACACGAACAAATTTCATGACAACACGTACGCTCACCTTGATAATATAAAACATAACGGAGAGATGACGAAAAACAAAAAACAAACAGAAAAGCAAAAAGGAGAGAGGAGAGTGTATAAAAAGAGAGATGGGGGGGGGTGGGGGTTTTGGTAATAAGAGTAGCGTCAATACAATAGGAGATCTCACGAAATAGAAGTTTATATCTAAATAAAAAATCTAATAACCATAAACAACCCAAAATATTAATTATAATAGTATTCATCTATGACTATTATTATTTAGGAATATTTTCTAATGGAGTATTGATCATTAAAAAGTCTAAAGTTTAGCTATTTTTTACGTCTTTATCAAAATTTATTATTTAATTACTGAGAGACTTTATGTAGATCATCTACATTATATAACCTATACGGTGATTATGATTATCGAGAATGTCAATTGTCAGCTTTTGATGGAAATGGATGGATGGGAATATAGACCAAAAATAAAAGTTTGTTGATTGAAACAAAAAAGGAAATTAATAAAATATCAAGCAGAGCTGTGAAACAATCTAAAAAGAGTTCGTACTTCTTTACACTCCCTTAGAAATATTAGTTTTTGTTTTATTTTCAGAATTACTAGATCAAATACAATAAGCAATCTGATAAAATTGTATCCTTGCTCTTATCACTATGTTTGATAAAATGTTCTGACATTATCCCATTAAGAGCCATAACCAGTAACCTTTAAAATGGCCATCAGATTACACTGCCAATTTTTTAGCAGAAACTTGACAGTGAATTTCAAAATAGTTTGAAAACGTGCCAAAAATAATTTTCGTATAGTAGTCATTTCGCCCAAAAAAGTACAACAAAGCTAATTGTATATGTAATACTGGGACCGAAACGGCATTTTCAATTGGGATATAGTGAGGTGTAGAGAATGCATGTCGATCTGAAGTTCACTTTGTATCGATAGTCCCATCGATCCTGCTCAAGTCTCATGATATCATTCTTTAGTTCATCATCCATTAATATTTTTTTAAGTGAGATGAGTATGATATTGTCTTACTCCTAATATATGCAAGTAGAATTTTCAAGGGAAAGTACAATGTATGATCAGAATTACAAAGTTGAATATTCTACAAACTTCAGAATCTATAATGTTGATGTACTAATTTAAAATGTTTAAGTTAATAAACTGAAATTGACAAAACATTTTTTTCCTTATACTCAGTAATGCACTCTTTTTTTAGACTAATAAAAGTGATATGAACTGTAGCCAGGCTCAATATTGGACTTAATTCCACTGTAGAGAAGATTATCTGAAATTAGGAAAAAAGTCAAGACGAGCCTGTTTTAAAACGGATTACTTTTTCTCCGTGTGTACCTTTTTCAGGTATATATATATATATATATATACAATAATCACAAAATTCTCTAATTCCAATGTCATATCTCTCTGGTTTAGAATTAAAAAAAAAATTGTTTGAAACTTTTGTGATTCACAATACAGTTTGGCAAACACATTTTTGTTTTTGTTTTCATACCCCGATAAAATAAAAAATTAGTGACATCAATGCTTAAGTGATGACCTATAAAAGGTTGTATTTTTTTAATGGTCATCTGACCCGAAAATGGACGCAGACGTTATCAGGTGATTTATACTATTAATGTCGACTGATCATGTTTCGTACGGTGTCGTCGTGACTAAGCGCCGTGAAACAGCCGTGCGGACCGTGAAGCCGTTTAAACAACCAAACTTACAGTCGTGAGTAACATTTCACACATTTTGAAATTTTCTCAAGTTCAGTACCAGTGCGATTTTGAAACTTGCATAAATTATCAAGACATGGAAAAGACTAAATCAGTGTTGTTATTTTTCGGAACAGCTGCTTGAACTTTGAAATCCAATACATGGCCGCCACAGTGGACGTGCCATCTTGAAAATCTTTCTGAACTTTTGTTCAAGTTTACTTGTTGATTTTTTAACGTCCTGCATTAAACTTGGTCATGAAGGAAGATCCTGACATATGCAATGTGAAGATGTTTGTAAAGTGTTGTTATTTTTCGGGTCGATCCGAAAACGTGTTGTTATGGCCCCTTTTTATATGTTATACCATCTTGAAAACACTATATTTGAATTCTTCTCAAGTTTACCGGTGCGATTTGGCTGAAATTTGACATGATAAACTGACATGGTCTCATTCAAAGTGTTGTATTTTTACACGGAGAGAGGTCGATCGAAATCAAAAAACAAGATGGCCGCCAAGGAGAGCCGAGAGAGAGAGTAATAAAACGACATTTTGGTAGAACTTAATTCTCAATAAAGCGTTCACAAGAAATAGGAAGTTATTTGGCTACAAATAACCAATAACAAAAAAAGTATCCTTACATGGTTCCTGACTAAAGTGTTGAATTATTTTTAAGGAGTTGAATAAAAAGTTAAATGGCCGCCACAGCCTTTCTCATCTTTATTTAATACTGAGAACTTAGGTAGAATCTCATTTGATAAAACTTCTTCTCAAGTCATCTAAACAGGTGTCATTTGGCTGAAACTTGCATGGAAATGATCCTGACATGGTTAGACCAAAAATAAAAGTGTTGTTATTTTTCGGAATCGATCCGAAATCCAAGAGAGCTGTGAAACGCTAAAGAGTTCGCCATCTTGACAAAACCCATTTTGAAGTCTTCTCAAGTTTTTACGGGTGCGATTTGGCTGACAACTTTTGCAATCTGATGAAATTGATCCTGACACTATGGTCCTGATAAAGTGTTGTGACAACATCCCATTAAGAGGATCATATCCGAAATCCAAGATGGCCGCCACAGCAGCCATCTTGAAAGTGACAAAATTTTGAACTTCCAAAATAATTTCTACCAGTGCGATTTGGCTGAAACTTGCATGAAATGATTGTATATGCAAAATGGTTCCCCGACAAATGTTGTTAATTTTTTATAGCGAGTCGATTCCAAAATTTGATCCTGAGATTCACTTTGGCCGCCCCAGCCGCCATCTGTTGAAAATATCACATTTTATCATCCAAAATATTCTTTTTTAAGTGAGATGAGTATGGTGCGATTTGGCTAATATATGCAAATTTAATTTCAAGGAAATAGTATGTGAAATGATCCTGCTCTTCATGGTGTTGATTAATAAAGTATTGTTACTGATCAAAACAATCTTATTGTAATGCCTATAAAATTTTTTCTTGTATGTATTTTTTTAATAAATAATGTTTGAAACTTTTGTGATTCACAAAGTTGGCAAACACATTTTTGTTTTCATACCCCGATTAAAAAGTCAGAAATAGTGACATTGTGCTTAAGGCCCTTTAAAAGGTGTATTTTTTTTATACATACAGATAAACATATCCTGCGAGAAATGGTTTACACCGCTGACGTTATCAGATGATTTATACTACTTAATGATAACGACTGATCAAAATTAAACTTTGTACGGGGCGTTATTTGACTAGGAGTAACATTGTGTAACAGGCTGAAAAAGCGGACAGAAGTGAGACCGGTTTTCTTCGTTTTATATAAAAGAGTCAATATAAACTACCTTTCCTGAACAAAGCATTAAGGTTTCTTAAAAAAGCATTTTATAACATAAGAATATAACCCGGTCGTTTTGAAAATAATCATTGTATTTCATTCCAATCAAATTGCTCATAAGGTTTACTTGTTAGTGATTTAAAATAACTTTTGCGACTCTTACTAAACATTATCGGATTCTTCCGTTTTTTTTTCATTTTCCATTTATATGGTCATCTGACGTTGTTGAAAAGGAGTAAATCGTTATTTCATATAATTGTAGCCTGCTTTCCGAGGGGAAGAGGCCGACCGGGGGGCCCCAAAAAAAGGGAGAAATTTTCTTTAATTTTGCGCAATTAAAAATCATACTCCTCATTTTCATTCTAATTGGATGGATTTCATTCCATATTTGAATGTGGAAAAATCATTGGGGATAAGACACTTATTTTGTTATATTAATTGGGAAATGCTTGCGTCTGAACTTTAGGGGCTGAGATGGTGGGGCCCAAAAGGGGAATATGTTTCTTAATTTTCTGTTCTTGAAATACTAGCTCTCCTTTCTCCTCTTGATGAATTGAAACATTCATTTGGGAAGGCCGCATTTCATATTTATTATAAATAGTGCCTCTGGTCCCGACCCTAGATGTTGAGGGGTGTGCTTCTCGATCTCAATTCGATTTCTTCATTCAGAACTTGTATAGTACATCAATTTACAATAGAATTTCGTCTCAGTATACATATACCAGTTAGTTCTTGGTGTGTATTTTTGGAGTGATGAATTTCGTAGACACGAAAATAATCACCGACATCTTTTTACAAACAATTTCGTCGCCTTTAAGTATCATTCAATGATTTTGGCAGCAGCAATTCGATTGGCCATTTACAAAATGTCACCTCAACATGACCCTTAATGGGGAGTTATCAGATCCTCTAATGCAACGCAGTGATAATAAGGATCTGTATGAAAAGGTAAATTATACCATAATAAACGATGTTGGCATCAATAGATTTGATTTTTACAATCTATATATCAGACGTTCATCTCTACATTCTGTACCATTCTGGTTTTGCTGATACGACTATAGATTCATCGAACTAATTGTTTGTCAATGTGACGTCATTTTTTGTCAACGTCATCGATAATCAATTGACGTCAGTATGTCCTGCTCTGACCGCAGCTACGTGTATGTAAAGCAAAAGCTTAGTAACTGATAATACGAATGGCTATGTAGAAAAAAAAATTAAATGTCACATTACGAACGCATAATCAATATATCTAAATGCGTATGTGATTTTCCCCGAGAAGCGCATATTTTTGTTCCTTGATTTTGTTTTTTCCCCGTCATCTTCATTTACCATAAGAGAAGGACCGGTTTGATAGTTAGATAATGTATATCAAAATTATACTGTATACTTTTGACGGCGGGCAGCATTCGATCCGGATTTGATTTTGGTAATTATGTTATAACAAATGTCATTTTTAGGAAAGCAGTGTGTGCATAAACACTACGCACGAAAAATAAACAAACATTTTTTACCGGAAGTCCCCTAAAGATCATCGGGCACGGGACATGGTAGGAAGAAACCTGCACATTGAGACCTGAATTTTCTTAATTATTTTGGCATATTCAAAAGGTGTGACTTGTGCCGTTACTAATGCAATGACAAAAATCTATACGTTATATTTATATTTGCAAAAATTTGCGGTTTTACGCTTTTTGGTTTGTATTACTTTACCACACTATCAACAGTCAGGGTCATGTAAGGACGTGCCAGATTTTCCGTGGGAGGAAAGTCGAGTACCCGAAGAAAAACCACCAACCAACGTGTCAGTACCTGGCATGCTTCAGTGATATAGCACTATAAAAAGGGCAGGCAGCTGTTCCACTATACAAGAAGACACAACATGAATATATACCGCAGTCTTCCCAAACTCGCACCTAGCACAAACAAACACGCAACACACCACATACATGGGAGGGGCCGTCCTTACATGACCATAGCTGTTAATATGACGTTAAATTAATCAAACACAAACAAACAAGCAACTGCCCAACATGGTGATTCGAACCCGCATCCCAGAGGTAAAGGGCTTGTGGTAAATATCTCGGTACATCTTAACAACTTGGCCAACGCGGCCCCAAAATTATAATAAAACATTTTGTAGACACAGTAAATGATATGAAAAATTCTATGCTATTTTTGACTTTCCTTGTATATTACTATGGTCAGAATTTTCACTATTTTAACTTTCAAACGACACAAATTAAATTTTCCTGCCTTTTCCTGCTTCCACCTCTCTCTTTTTTCTTTCTTCTTCCGCTCTCGCATTTCGCCCCTTCCCCCCTTTCGCTTTAATTTATTTTCTCTCATCGCCCTTTTTCTCTCTATCTTTCTGTATTTTCTCTCCATCCCCCTCTCTCTATGTTGCTATTTACTCTTACTCCCCCTCCTCTCTATCTCGCTTCTCCTCTCTTTCTCTCTATCTCTGTCCTATCTCAGATGCTTCCTGTTAGAAACAATGAGTACTTGTTGATTAATATAAGACCATATACGTATGCTATATTTACCATTGTCACAATTGGGACCATATATGCATAGGAGTCGAATTTTGGCTTTTTTTAATTTTCGCGATGTAGCTTTAAAAGGTATGATGTCAACTATCACTCCCTTATTCGTGGGTGGAATTTCCGCGATCAGTTATTTCCGCAACATTACGAAAATAAATCATTGCCGCAAAAACTACCCGCATACGCTCAGATGTTAAATATATCTTATCTTTTAGACTAAGATCATTCAAAACACTATTTTACTGTTGTAGAAAACCATCCGTGGTACAAGTGTTTTTATAACAGACGATAATGATTGTCCTAAACATCCGGGTTCTCCGATAGTATCGGTATGTGTCACGTGTGGTACCACTCTCTGCGTATGCGTGGAATGTATGACGGACGAGCTCGCACAGAAACACGTGTTTCATAAAATGCGGGAAGTTGCAACAACATGAAATCAAAACTAAAACCGAAAGAAGCCGAATACCGTCGATTTGCTTCGAGTTTGAATCGGATATAAATGAGATGCTGAAACTACAAACACAGCAAGAAGATGATCAGAAGGAAAGAGTAAAGCTAATCGATAAACAAAAGGAGAAGAAATCATCGACGCTGTTACCAAGATGGCCGATAGTCTAAAATCTCAATACGAGGCCGAGACACAAAATAATATGTGTTCAACTGCAACGAGGTATCGACAAAGTGTTAGAGAAACTAGAAAAAGTTAAACAGCACAGTGACAATGTAAAACGTGTTATTGATGAGCAAAAAACGACATCACAGTGATAAACGATTCACAAAAACTAGAAGATACAGACGGGACACGGGATCCGCTTCCTAAATTAGAGACCATCGATTTTACTCCAGGGAAGGTGAATGATAGACAGTTGAAACTGATGTTTGGGGGGACTGCCGTCGAAATGGAGGAACTAGCTTCATTACAGGGAGCTCAGATGGCAACAGGTATGTCCCTGTCAACTTACAAAGGGTCCGATTTTCTCGGTAATGTCATCCGCCAAGGGAGAGAACTGGTCCCGGTTACGTCATTTCAACACTCAACATCTAGGACTGTTACTCAGATTTGTTGTAGTTGTCTAGGTAAATCTTTGATAAAGTGTCGCGATCAATGGGAGGTAACTCTTACAGATAAACACGGACACAAAGAGAAAACTGTGAAATTCAACTCCGCTGTTGGTGGTATGACTATTGTTAATGACGACACACTATTTATATGTGGACGTGGTGATAGAGATATTAAACAGGTCACACTGTCGACTGGGAAGGTCACATCACTGTTCTCTACTGGGAATTTGTACCCGCTGTCCATCTGCATGTCACCTTGTGGTGACCTCTACTTAACACTGATGGATCAGTCAGATTTCTACAACGTCACTGCCGACAGTGAGAGAGTATTGGTCCGATACTCTGCCCAGGGACAGGAGAAAGGGCGCGCTCGACATGACGGACGAGGAGATGTCCTGTTTACCCGTCCTTGGAGAGTGAGGACCAATGGTGGCGTTGTTGGGGTGATTAATGGTACAGACAAGGACAACAGTCACCTGGATCTACTGAATTCAGACCTGACGTTAAGGTTACGGTATCTAGGTAACGACAAGGTCGTGTCGGGGGAGGAGAAGTTTGATACTACAAACTACAAACCGGATACGGATTATGGCATCACCGACTTCATCTTCGACTCACTAGGAAATATCATTATATGTGAGGCCTACAGTAGGAGTGTCCAGCTGTTGTCCAGAGACTGTGTCCCCATGACTACCATACTACCGACACAGGATTATGTACCGTGGGCCATCACCATAACGACAGATGATGAGGTGTGGCTGGGGTTTAAGGATGGAACTGTGAAGGTGTACAAGGTATGTTGTATTTTTATGATAAAAATATTAAATACGTACATGTTTTTATATTCTCTTATTTAATAAAATATTGATGTGATGTCAGCTATTATTCTTTCTGTACGTTGTAACTCCCAGATAATGGAACAGGTACCTGTTATGTCATATATGCTACATTTTACTGTGTTATGTGTGACTGTTATATATTACAGTTACTTATAAGACAATAAAAGGTAATTTATGGAAGACTTTTACAAGACGGGTGAGAAGATCTCCGGGCATAATACCATAATTATTTTAACGTACAACCCAAACAGGAATATTCCACTATTTTTAATCCAAAAAACTAAACAAAACTCAAAAGAGAATCTAATCCCCTTTTGACGCAAAATTAAATGCATCCACAAAATTACAGCATTAACTCTGCTTTCTGAAAATTTCCTGTTTCTGCACACCATTTTGACACTAAATTTCCAAATCATCATGTTTTACACTTATTTTGATGTTGTGTCAACAACATTTCATAATCAGTTTCCGGAGATTTTTCGCCTGAATTACATAGGCCCTTTGCTGAGCGAATTTGCACATGGTATATTGGTACATGTATGCATAATAATTTTTGGATTTTCCCCGATAAATTCATGAAGGTCGCTATATTGTCCCTAGAGGTCGTAATTTCTACATCCTCCAATTTCCAATGAAAGCTCTGGGGGCATCGACTGTTTTGAACAGGCCTGGAAATCACTTCTATATCATTTTAGTCTGACCCTTTCTAACAAACGCATGAATCGGTCTTTTTTCCTGTCATTTCTTTGCCACATCAGAAATATTGGAAACAAATAAATTGAGGTAGAATCAGTCGTTTTTGTAATATATGTCACTAAAATCACCTTTTTGTATAGCTTAAATTGAAAAAGTAATGCCACCCTATCACTGCCGCTGAACATGGTGAAAGTGAATTTACAGATAATAAGGATACATTACGTTCATGAATGCTTTTCATTGTACAGGCAAAGGTAATTTTATGGTGTAGAGTAACCTGAGCCCATAGACAAAATCTGGCTTATATCAGAAATAAGTGTATGTTATAACACAAAGAGTTGCTATATTTTAAGTTAGAGATAAGCCTCAAACTGTGCAATACGAGGGAGCGAGAACAGATCTCGGCCATCACGGGGCCAATCTGATTAAAATACAGATCCTTATCATCGCTATGTTCGATAAGAGGATCTAACAACATCCCAATAAGGGTCACTTTCTGGTGACTTTAGAAATGGCAAATCAAATTGCTATCTCCAAAATCTTGGAAGCGGATTTCAGGGAACGACATAGTTTGAAAAAGGTGTCAGAATTATTTCAATGTACAATTGTATGTAGTCATCTCGCCAAATAGCACAACAAAGCAAAATGGATATGTATTCTGGGACGAAATGACGTTTCCAATTGATGTAGCAAGGCGAGAAAATGCATTTGATCTGAATTACACGTGGTATAAAGGTCATCCGAACATGACCTCTAATGGGATGTTGTCATATCCTCTATTGAAAGGAGTGGTTATAAGGATCTGTATTTAAATCAGATTGTGACGGACTCACTCCCACATAATGTACAGTTTTCGGCTTATCTACAGTATATTGTTTAAAGGATAAGTATTAGATGAATAGAAAAGATAAGATTGAATATATTGTTTATACGCTTGCATGTACTGATTAAAGCAACCATTCAGGTCTACATCGTATTAGTAATTATATTTTCAAACTGATTGAGTAAATGATTGTAAACCGTATAAATTGAAGTTCCGTATTTCAAAGGTACTTTCTGGATATCAATTCTTTGAATACAGAATCTGAAAAAACAAGTACATTATCTGTAGGCTGCTGATACGCAACATTGAATAAGAAATAAGTAAAGTGAATCCCAAGGGCAACGTATTATCTCAATAATTCACAGTAACTTTTGCTAGTAAAAATAAGATAAAAGGTTTCCGAAGGGCAACGTTTTAATAATCCACAGTAACTTTATAGTAAATCCAGGTTTTGTATTTATATATTCCCTGTTACTCTATTATTGTTTCTCATTATTAAAATGGTTTGTTTTTCACTTTAGTACACGTGAATCAGGCAGAGGAGACCGGGGTTAACATCACGTGACCCGACGATACCTGGTGTAGCTATATTTACTTTACTTGGAACATGGAGAACGATATTAAATACTTTTATTGAACGATATAAACAGTTTGTATTATTATGGATTCTTTGCTGGAACTTTGAACCTGCTGATGAAACACGTGTGTGCTGCTCATGTGGATTTATTAAACCACACCACACATATCAGATGCTACATAGTAGGAACGTGTCATAGAGATAGTTTGTATTTCGCGGGCTCAACGTCTCCACACAAGTACGTGTGCGCATGTTAGAACAGCGACAGCCGTAGTATACATTATCTTGCATGCAAACTGCATCACAACCCAGAATGATATATGTTATAAAAATATTTGATCCATCTCATTACACTAGTTTTACTTCAGGTTTTACGCACGTAGGGCTGTGTCTCCAGAGATATTCTTTACCTGTCCGCGGTATGTGTAACACACGTAAAGGTGCGAGATATGTGTGAGAGCTATGTGCATGCTTCGAATTAAATGGTGGTGTAGTTTTGCAGCTCACATATATTGTACCAGGATTGTACTGTTTTAGAAGTTTAAGAAGCCCCTATTGGACATTTTATATTTAGCACAGTTTTCTCTAAATGCAAATGTTGTGTTCTATATATGTAAAGTTTTTTGGGACCATGGCCGAGGAAAATACAGGATAATAGATACATTTAATTTGTCGGAGGTCATCTTACGCGAGGTAGACCACGTACGCACTATGTACAGAACGTGTTGACCCCAAATGACAAGTCCAAGATGTAAGTACTTTTTGCTTAGGACAAATAGACCACAGATAAATATTGCCACAAACAAAATACACATATATTAGTTATATCGTATATAGTAGTGTATATTGGTACATTATGCATAATGATTTTTGTATTTCATGATAAATCCATAAAGTATCGCTAAGAACATTGTTTAATAGGTCGTAAATTTCTTTGGGCATCCTCCAATTTCCAATGAAAGCTCTGGGGGCATCGAATGTTTTGAAGGCCTGGAAATGAAGTTAAACAGCTGTATATTATACTTTAGCCTGACCCTTTTCTACCAAGCATGAATCGGTCCTTTTTCCTTTTTGAGTTATCATTTTTTTGCCACATCAGAAAAATTGTGGAAACTAATTAAATTGAGGTAGAAGATTGTGAGACGTTTTTGTAATATATGTCACTAAAATCACCTTTTTGTATAGCTTAAATTGAAAAAGTAATTTTCACCCCATCACTACCGCTGAACTTGGGTGATAAGTATGGACATTGTGAATTTACAGATAATAAGGATTACATTACGTTCATGATATGGGCTTTTCATTGTACAGGCAAAAGGTAATTATGTGTAGAGGTAAATGATCAGAGCCCATAGAAAATATCTAGCTTATATACACGTTAAGTGATATTATAAACAAAGAGTTGCTATGTTTTTTAAGTTATGAGATTTAAGCGCTAAAACTGTGCAATTACGATGGGGAGCGAGAACAGGTTATTTTGCGGATCGGGCCAATCACGGGGCCAATCGTGATTTCGAAAATTACAGATCCTTTAATCAATCTTCGCTATGTTCGAAAGAGAGGATTTACAATATCCCATAAGGGTCATTTGGTCACTGGTGACTTTGGATATAGAATGTGTAAAATCAAATTTCTGCCTCCAGAACGATTGGAAATAATACTTGAAGTGAATTTCATGGAACGACATTTAGTTTGAAAAAGAACCCTTATTTATGTCATGAATTATTTCAACATGTGTAGTCATCTCGCCAAAAATGATGCATTTCGCAAAGCAATAGATGGAACTATGTAATAAATCTGGGACGAAAAATGGCGTTTCCAATTGATGAAAATGCATCTTCTATCAATGTTGTGAAGGTCCTTATGAAGGAGTAGGTAACAATATAGGATGTCCATCTATATTTTAATCAGATTGTTTATGGTCTCTTGTCATAATGCAGTTATTATCTCCACAACATAGACATCTTCTATCAATGTGTGGATGATAATAACTTATATGGACGTGTTTTCATACAAAACAAAATGATTGAAAAAAAATATATACAAATATAAATTGAAGTTCCGTGTATGTTAAAGAACTTTCACAAGGTGACTTCGGATCATATTGATAATTAGTACACGCTGTATATACTCAACCCATATTATTGATTGGTAAATGATTGTACTCATTATTAAAATGGTTTGTTCTTCACTTTAGTACACGTGAACCAGACAGAGGAGGACCGGGGTTAACATCACGTGACCCGACGATACCTGGTGTAGCTATATTTACTTTACTTGGAACATGGAACGATATTAAATACATTTATTGAACGATATAAACAGTTAGTATTATTATGGATTCTTTGCTGGAACTTTGAACCTGCTATGAAACACGTGTGTGCTGCTCATGTGGATTTATTAAACACACCACACATATCAGATGCTACATAGTAGGAACGTGTCATAGAGATAGTTTGTATTTCGCGGGCTCAACGTCTCCACACAAGTACGTGTGCGCATGTAGAACAGCGACAGCCGTGTATACATTATCTTGCATGCAAACTGCATCACAACCCGATATATATGTTATAAAAATATTTGATCCATCTCATTACTAGTTTTACTTCAGGTTTTACGCACGTAGGGCTGTGTCTCCAGAGATATTCTTTACCTGTCCGCGGTATGTGTACACACGTAAAGGTGCGAGGTATGTGTAGCTATGTGCATGCTTCGAATTAAATGGTGGTGTAGTTTGCAGCTCACATATATTGTACCAGATTGTACTGTTTTAGAAGTTTAAGAAGCATTGGACATTTTAATATTTAGCAAGTGTTCTAATGCAAATGTTGTGTTCTATATATGTAAAGTTTTTTGGGACCATGGCCGAGGAAAACAGGATAATAGATACATTTAATTTGTCGGAGGTCATCTTACGCCGGGAGACCACGCACTACGCACAGAACGTGTTGACCCCAAATGACAATGTCCAAGATGTAAGTACTTTTGCTTACATATCGCCACAACGCCACAAGAAATGGATTTACACAACAACAAAAATAATAAATAAAAAAAAAGATATATATATAAAATGTGCCTTAGCAAAATGCAGAGAACATAACCTTTCAATTGATTGTAAATTTGATATTTTTGATATTTTTGATATTTTTATAAAATCTATTATATTGTATGTGTGTGAAGGTTGTGGATATTGTAACTTCAAATTATTAGAGAGATTGTGAGATTATATTTTTGAAGTTATAAAATCTGTTATATTGTATGGGTGTGAAGTGTGCGGATATTGTAACTTCAGATTATTAGAGAGATTACTTCTCAAATTTTGTAAACATATTTTGAAAGTTAAAACTTAAGCACCAAATTATATGATATATGGTGATTTACCCACTGAGTATTAATGTAGAAGTTAGAATGATCAGTTACTGGGCCAAAGTAGTGGACAGTACACAAAATAAACCAAGTAACAAGTTGAATAGAGTATTAACCCATTGTAATTCACAATGGACAACCTTTATTATATTTAAAGGATGTATTAAATGAAATTGATTTGGGAAATATTTTTGATTCTCTTGAATTCGAAAGCGTTAATTGGTTGAAAACTAGTCTTCCAAAGACTAAAAACTAAACTTATACACAATTAGAGACAAGAGGTATTTGGTTCACCGAAAGGAACACATTATAGAATGTGTAAACAAGACCTTATTCTAGAAAGATATCTTATTGCACTCCCTTCTAAATTGGTTGTAGCTTATTGTAAGTTTAGAACATGTGATGTTAAGCTTCCTGTTGAATATGGCAGATGTGAAAATGAAGTCATTCGTACAAATAGGAGAAAACTACTGTCTAGATATTACTTCGAGCGGCCAAACATTTTAAAATTGCATACTCTATTTAATTATGTAACAGAAAATGAGCTCATTTCACTGATTAAATTATGATTGTAATAACACAGACTGTCGGTAACAATATTTGATGTCCATCTGATCTTATCTATTATTTTGTTTTGTAAACATGCATATAATCTGTAACTATAAGAATAAGAAATTACTCCTTATTGACTTAATTGTAAAATTGATATGTATATTTCTCTGCACTGTAAACTTCAGTTTATGAGAATAAAAAATGCCATTGTCATTGCCATTGTCATAAACGGTTTTTGTGGTAAACTTAAACAATGATGATGCATAGACACCCAAAATGAGAATATATTGTCTATATGGATGCCAGAGCTTTGCAGACAATCATCTAGCGCGCATTATGAAGAATGTCCGCAAAGCATCTACATAGAAAATTGATTCCATAGGAATGTCATTTTAGGCCTTTTCGCTATTTCATATTAGATGAAGTTGCCGAGTAGTGCGGAATACTAAAGCGTTGTGAGGTTATAATTATGTAAGAAATTGAGATGTTGACCGGTCATAATTTCTCGGGCAGATCTATCTGAGATATTGGACTGTGTTTCGATAGAATGTTAAAGGGGGTTTAAGAGTATACGTTATGTATACAAGTTAGCATTGAATGAGTTCGAATTAAGTGTATTGCTTAGCTGCATTAAGATTACGAAAGACACGTGTACCTTTGTGTACCTTTGTGTACATTGTGTACCTTTGTGTACCTTGTGTACCTTTGCGTACCTTGTGTACCTTTGTGTACCTGTATGTACCGTGTGTACCTTGCGTACCTTTGTGTACCGTGTGTACTTGTGTACCTTGTGTACCTTGTGTACCTTGTGTTCCTTTGTGTACCTTGTGTACCTTTGTGTACCTTGTGTACCTTTGTGTACCTTTGTGTACCGTGTGTACCTTGTGTACCTTTGTGTACCTTGTGTACCTTGTGTACCTTTGTGTACCTTGTGTACCTTGTGTACCTTTGTGTACCTTGTGTACCTTGTGTGTACCTTTGTGTACCGTGTGTACCTTGTGTACCTTTGTGTACCTTTGTGCACTGGAGGTATAACTAATTACACAATACACACAGTTAACAGACACTAAATATATGTTATTGGTATTTGAATGTCACGGTTTGTGGACACGACCAAAACTGACGTACTACATAACTTATATTATGGCATTGTATACATTGTAAATATAGCAGGTTGATCGTTTTATGTTACGTTACTAGGCGTCTATTTACATTAGTTACCGCGTAGAAGAATATTCTATGTATACACGTATGTAAGACTGGAGATATAACACAGAGTATGCATTGGTGATTCTGTTTTGGTATTGAAAACTGTCACTCATATATTATATCGTCACGAGGAGATCAATGTGGCTTGGAGATCAAAATACATCAACCCGGATATTCTAGATAACTGATCTGGGGCTAACAACAGGTTATCGTGCCACATCACAGTGTACCAGGTAGGTTTGTATTTACATACTGCATTGGATACGTTAATGAAATCAAACATTTTGTTGAAATCCTTAAAGTTATATGTGCCGTAACTGGGCGAAAATGTTGGCATGTTTATTTTTCTTCATTAATCTATTTAAAAGCATAAGGGTTGATGAATTAAGCTGTGGAAATCATTTAAATGACTTCAAACGCCTCAAAAACGTTAGTTATAACACAGAAATTATGTACTGAAAAATTATTGCTTTTTATACTATATGTATGTTTAGATGGAAACTTTTTTTCCTGCAGAAATCACTTTACAATTACTAATAACACTGAAAAATATTAAATGAAATTGTGGACCACAATATGACTTCATGGTCTGACCGCAGGTACTCATTTCACTTCACTATAGATGTACATATGAGTTTTGGCAGTACTGCTAAAATCATTTTCTGCCCTTATTTGTAATTGTAACATTAAAACCAATGCATTGCAAGTACTGTAATTCAAAATGTTAGTAAATTCTGGAGACGAATAACATATCAAAAGCTTAATATCGTGATTCGTGAGTATGAAAAATACGGCACATATAACTTAAACGTTACAGTAGTAGTAAATACAAATACAATCCATTCCAATTATCAATTTCGAGACATTCCAACTGTCATTTTGATTTCGTTCATACGAAGATAGCACGTCCCGCTACAATCAGGAAGTATGTGTCTTTTTCTTTTGCATATCTTTAACTGTTATACTGACACACCTTCCGTCGATTTAAGGCCAAATATTTGATTACTTACCATGCTTCATAAAAATTAATTGTATTTTGAATTCCAAACCATGTGTATAAAAGGATTGTATTGACTTTAATAACATATTCCACATCATTGTACATTGTCGACTTCATTGTCGATGCCTGATGAATAGAGCTATCTGCAATTAAATATCTTTTATTTTGGAACGTGATCAGATCATTTGTCTTGCACATTGTCAGCTTTATTGTCGATACCTGGTGAATTGGTCTTTCTGCATTTTTTTATAACGTGATCAGATCATTTTTCTACACAGTCTTAAGATACACCGGACTAACACTGGTGAATCAATCTAATTGGCAAACATAAGCACGCCGAAGTATGTTTGAATATTAGTGATTCCATTTATTATTTAAAGATGAATAATAATGATTCCATTTATTTTTCAAAGATAGATACTCCTTCGCCAATCTGATTAAAATACAGATCATCCTTATTATCACTACGTTTAATAAGAGGATCTGACAACATCCCATTAGATGTCATGTCCAATTACCACAAGCCCTCCACCCCTGGGATGCGGTTTCGAATCCCATGTGAGGCAGTTGTCAGGTACTGATCGCTGGTACTCTGGCCCTGCAGGTAGAACGTTAGAATTGTACCGGCTGCCCCTATTGCACGATCGTAAGAGTTGACTAAATTTAGGATCTTATTTATTCTCTTCTTCCTAACCGACTTCATGTTTCCTAATGCCTCCCTTGGCACCGCCTCACGTTTGCCTTGAATTGAGCGTTCGCCCCTGTGAGGAAGGCTCTGGGTTCTGTCCCCTGGCCGAGACACACCAAAGTCTATAATAATGGTAGTTTTTGCTCCTGTTTAGCAATAAGCAAACAGGGAGTGGGACGACTGGTTCGCCCGTTGTCAGTATAATGTGACTGGGTGGATATGTTGCTTGGCGTCTTCAGTGATATAGCACTATAAAAAGGGCAACAATTCCACTATACAAGAAGACAGAACACGAAGATACCACAGTCTCCCAAAACACGCACCTAGCACTCCACACGCACTACAGGACGTTAAAATAATCAAACAAATCGCTGGTCTTTGGTTTTTCTCCGGGTACTCCGACTTTCCTCGACCAGCAAACCTGTTACGTCCTTACATGACCCTGGCTGTCAATATGACATTAAACTAATAAATCCAAAAGGCCGTGTACAGATTTGGAAATGGCTAATCAAATTACTACCATCAGAATCTGAATGTGAAAATGGACGAAATAGTTTAAAAAGCTGTAAGTATTATTTTCGTGTATGTAGTCATCTCGTCCAAATAGCAAAAACAACGCTAAATGCATTTGTAAAATTCATCAAATATATCAGAACTCGAACTTCTATATTAAAATAGTTATTTTGTATTGCCTTAATTGTTTGCCAATACTACAGTTAAGGCCAATGAGCCTCTTGTTATCTTTAAAATAGTTTTAAAAAGTGTTTACAAAAACCCTTTTTCTAAATCTACTAAAACACAGGTATAGTGAACTAGCTTACATGTGTATCTACCTACATTACAGGTAAGATTTGTAACTCGATATATACATTCCGAACAGACAATAAACAGTAGGAATACAATAGGAATTTAGAGATCAATGTCTTATCACGATAACCTCATTAGCTTACTATTAACTCAGCAAAGAAGTCTTATTTATAGTTTCTTTGTGGAAGTTACGGTTTATACATTCTGAACAAACAAAGCTCCGTAGGAATACAATAATAATTTAGATATCAGTGTCTTTTTAATGTCTTTTAGTTTATACGGGTTCCCTGTTATTGTTCATATGATACATGTTTATAGTATGGGATTAATATAATGAGTCAAGTATTTTCGAAGTCTAGTTCCATGGCCGAACCTTGACAGCCCTCAAATGTGTATCATGTCTAGAGAATTAAATATTGATTTGATAAAATAATTTTTTTTGAAAACGTGTACAAATCATTTGTTTAAGAACAAATTCTATCAAACTAAATAAATTTGATCATCACAATCTTTCCATTCTTGTGGGCGTCATAATTAGGAATGTTTATCCCTTTATCAATAAATGAAATGTATGAAATGGTAACCATGGCATATATATAGAATTTTAGTTATGGGATAAACAGGTTCTCCAATACGTGACTGTTGTTTAATCATGTTGATCTAAACTCAATTTAAAATTTGTTTTTAAAAATTAACTAACTCGACGAGTTTGATAAACAGGATTAAAACAACAGTAACTTCTTTGGGAACCTCTATATAACATACGTAATATAAATCTGTACACATTCTGACTTACTGACACGGTGATTTTTTCTCAGTATGACATCATGTCTTGTCTAACGTCATTAATAATCAAGTGGCGTCATACTGTTCAGCTTTGACCGCTAATTCATGTACAAACTGCGATTTACAGCGGATGTGTCGTGGTGTTGAAATCTGATAGATCTGTACCTTATGCCTTGTTGAAGAGAAATTTTCTGAGGAAATTGATAAATGTAACGAAACTGGAACGGACTTGAACACAACTGATTATCTGGCGGGAAGATGATGACACCTGCCGTACCCTCGCTAATACCCCGATGAAGTTGAAAAATAGCTACATCAATGCTTATAAATAATTATTCAGACTAATTGATAGCGTAAGATATGTTTAAACGTACGATTCCATTGATGTTCTGGTGGATTTTTTTCTAGATCAATACACCACTTCGACGTCTATATTGTGACGTCATAAAACATCGGGTTTTCGCGCTATTCTTTGATTTTTGTCTTTATAGTAGTATGACGGAAAGGGATCTGCCAATCAGGAAGTTGGATTTTGTATGAAAAAAAAAATTAATTATAGTCCAATCACATGGGTTTAGTAGTCGTTATACAACTTGGTTACAACAGTGTGATGGTTATTTGGAGGGACGTAAAATGTAGCGGATGGCGGGATATAATTCGAAAACGAGTAGTTTATTGTTGAGGTAACCATATAAATCAAAACTACAAAACGCCCAGTAAATGATCCGTTATTGGTTTTAATGGATAGATGGGTTTTTTTCTTTGTCTTCATAAGGAATCCGACTTTCTAATGGGACTAATTTACGTACCACGTGATACCCGATAACGTTTGTCCGAGACTAGCATCTCCAGTGGTGATTGAAATTAACTATTTGCAATCTTCCCTATAAAATGACGTTAGCCAGGGATGTCATCTTTTTTACGCCATTCCATTACCAATAGAAACAATAGTCCCGAATACACCTTATCAGGTATCACGTTGTACGTGAATTATTCCGTTTGGTCAAAGATCCCATACCTCTGTGAAAAATGAAATCCGAGAATAACGCGAAAACCCATTTTTATCATGACGTCAATAGCGATATTGAAGTTACTTATTTATATGGAAAAAATATCAATCGAAAAATCAATGGAGACGTCATCCTTGATATTCCAGGGATTAATGACGTTCCTCTACCCCTCAATTATCCTATAGTAAATCGTGAAGCAGGAATTACAGGCCTACTTTCTCTTTCAAGACTTTCTTTGGAGATTACAGTGAGAGCAATACAGTCCGATTTCTTTGATGCACATCAAATGACCAAATTATCCGTGTCTTCTGTTGCCTTCAGTTGTCCTATTACATATTCCACGGCTATATATGACGACAGTGATAGTAACCCATAGAGTATCGAGGATGACGTTTAAACGTACGTTTAAACCTATTATAAGCAAATGCTTAGTGTAATACCATAACGAATGGCTATATACAAATGTGGTTTGAAAACTTTTGTGAAACGATAACCCAATATTTTAAAAGTTCACATTAAGACCGTATTATCAATATATAAAGCCTATAGTAAATGATTTCTTTCTCTGCATATTTTTATTAATGCGATTTATTGTCCCCCTCACAATGATTTAGCATTAGGACGAAGAAGGTGTGATAATTTCCTATTTTACATTTTCAGAACAATTGATAATGGATTGTCCTAAACATCCGGGTTCTCCGATAGTATCGGTATGTGTCACGTGTGGTACCTCTCTGGTATGTGTGGAATGTATGACGGACGAGTCGCACCAGAAACACGTGTTTCATAAAATGCGTAGAGTTGCTAACGACATGAAATCAAAACTAAAGCCGAAAGAAGCCGAATACCGTCGATTTGCTTCGAGTTTAGAATCAGATATAAATGAGATGCTGAAACTACAAACACAGCAAGAAGATGATCAGAAGGAAAGAGTAAAGCGAATCGATAAACAAAAGGAAGAAATCATCGACGCTGTTACCAAGATGGCCGATAGTCTAAAATCTCAATACGAGGCAGAGACACAAAATAATATTGTTCAACTGCAACGAAGTATCGACAAGGGGTCAGAGAAACTAAAAAAAGTTAAACAGCAGTGACAAAGTAAAACGTGTGATTGATGAAAAAAACGACATCAAAGTGATAAACGATTTACAAAAACTAGAAAATACAGACGGGACATGGGATCCGCTTCCTAAATTAGAGACAATCGATTTTACTCCAGGGAAGGTGAATGATAGACAGTTGAAACTGATGTTTTGTGGTACGGCCTCTGAGATGGAGGAAATAGCTTCATTACAGGGAGCCGAGAGAGCAACATATATGTCCTTGTCAACTTACAAAGGGTCCGATTTTCTCGGTAATGTCATCCGCCAAGGGAGAGAACTGGTCCCAATCACGTCATTTCAACACTCAAGATCTACGCCTGTTACCCAGATGTGTTGTAGCTGTCTAGGTAATTCCTGGATAAAGTGTCTCGATCAACGGGAGATAACTCTTAAAACCAAACTTGGGCAAAAAGAGAAAACTGTGAAATTCAACTCCACTGTAAGTGGTATGACTATTGTTAATGACGATACACTATTGATATGTGGATATGAGGATAGAGATATTAAACAAGTCACACTGTCCACTCAAAAGGCCACCTCACTCTTCTCCACTTGGAAGGTCACCTCACTCTTCTCCACTAGGAAGTTGTACCCGCGGTACATATGTATGTCACCTGATGGTGACCTCTACGTAACACTGGTGGACCAGTCTGACTTCAACGTCACCGCCGACAGTGAGAGAGTATTGGTCCGATACTCTGCCCAGGGACAGGAGAAAGGGCGCGCTCGATATGACGGACGAGGAGATGTCCTGTTTATCTGGCCTTGGAGAGTGAGGACCAACGGTGACGTTGTTGGTGTGATCAATGATACAGACAAGTACAACAGTCACCTGGTTCTACTGAATACAGACCTGACGTTGAGGTTACGGTATCTAGGTAACGGCAAAGTCGTGTCGGGGGAGGAGAAGTTTGATACTACAAACTACAAACCGGATACGGATTATGGCATCAACGATTTCATCTTCGGCCCATTAGATAGTATCATTATCTGTGAGGTCGACAGTAGGAGTGTCCAGCTGTTGTCCAGAGACTGTGTCCCCATGACTACCATCATTATCTGTGACACAGGATTCTTTACCGTATTCCATCGCCATGACGACAGAGGATGAGGTGTGGCTGGGGTTTGGTGACGGAACTGTGAAGGTGTACAAGGTACGTTGTATTTATATGATAGAAATATTAAATATGTACATGTTTTTATATTCCCTTATTTTATAAAATATTGATGTGATGTCATCTATTATTCTTTCTGTACGTTGTAACTCCCAGATAATGGAACAGGTACCTGTTATGTCATATATGCTACATTTTACTGTGTTATGTGTGACTGTTATATATTACAGTTACTTATAAGACAATAAAAGGTAATTTATGGAAGACTTTCACAAGACGGGTGAGTAGGTATCCGGGCATAATCCCATAATTATTTTAACGTACAACCCAAACAGAAATATTCCATTATTTTTAATCCAAAATATGAACAAAACTTAGAAGAGAATCTTATCCCTTTTTAACGCAAAATTAAATACATCCACAATATTACAGCATTAACTCTGCTTTCTGAAAATTTCCTGTTTCTGCACACCATTTTGACACTAAATTTCCAAATCATCATGTTTTACACTTATTTTGATGTTGTGTCAACAACATTTCATAATCAGTTTCCGGAGATTTTTCGCCTGAATTACATAGGCCCTTTGCTGAGCGAATTTGCACATGGTATATTGGTACATGTATGCATAATAATTTTTGGATTTTCCCCGATAAATTCATGAAGGTCGCTATATTGTCCCTAGAGGTCGAAATTTTCACATCCTCCAATTTCGAATGAAAGCTCGGGGGGCATCGACTGCTTTAAACAGGCCTGTAAATCACTGCTATATCACTTTAGCCTGACCCTTTCTAAAACAAACGCATGAATCGGTCTTTTTTCCTGTCATTTCTTTGACACATCAGAAATATTGGAAACAAATAAATTGAGGTAGAATCAGTCATTTTTGTAATATATGTCACTAAAATCACCTTTTTGAATAGCTTAAATTGAAAAAGTAATGTCACCCTATCACTGCCGCTGAACCTGGTGAAAGTGAATTTACAAATAAGGATGTTCCAACCCAAAAGCATGCTTTATGCATTACATTCATGAATGCTATTCATCGTAGAGGCAAAGGTAATTTTATGTTGTAGAGTAACCTGAGCCCATACACAAAATCTGGCTTATATCAGAAATAAGTGTATGTTATAACACAAAGAGTTGCTAAGTTAGAGATAAGCCTCAAACTGTGCAATACGAGGGAGCGAGAACAGATATCGGCCATCACGGGGCCAATGTGATTAAAATACAGATCCTTATCATCACTATGTTCGATAAGAGTATCTAACAACATCCCAATAAGGGTCACTTTCTGGTAAATTTGGAAATGGCAAATCAAATTGCTGCCTCCAAAATCTTGGAAGTGGATTTCAGGGAACGACATAGTTTGAGAAAGATGTCAGAATTATTTCAATGTATGTAGTCATCTCGCCAAATAACACAACAAAGCAATATGGATATGTATTCTGGGACGAAATGACGTTTCCAATTGATGAAGCAAGGCGAGAAAATGCAATTGATCTGAATTACACGTGGTGATCAAAGGTGATCCGAACATGACCCCTAATGGTATGTTGCCAGATCCTCTATTGAAAGGAGTGGTTATAAGGATCTGTATTTTAATCAGATTGTGACGGTCTCCCACATAATGTACAGTTTTCAGCTTATCTCCACAACATAGACATCTTCTATCAACGTGTGGATGATAATAACTTATATGACGTGTTTTCATACAGAACATAATGATTGAAAAAATATATATACAAATAGAAATTGAAGTTCCGTGTATGTTAAAGAGCTTTCAGTTCAAAGGTGACCTCGAATCATATTGATCTGGCTATCAGAGAAAAATAGTACACGCTCTGTATATTGTTTAATGTATTGATGGTAATCTATTGATATAGTGTTACGCTCATGTACTGATTAAAGCAACCCATACAAGTCTATCGTATTAGTAATTATACTTTCAAACTGATTGGTAAATGATTGTAAGACCGGAAGACTATTCTAATTCAAACTCTGCTGCTGATAGGCAACATAAGAAATAAAATACGGAATCCCGAAGGGCAACGTTTATCTGTAGGCGTTACAACCCAAAAACATTTTATGTAAAATAAAAGCTGTAACTATAATCAATTGAATATCGTCCTGTAGTCTTTAATATAAATAATTCACAGTAACTTTATAGTAAATCCAGGTTTTGTATTTATATATTCCCTGTTACTCTATTATTGTTTCTCATTATTAAAATGGTTTGTTCTTCACTTTAGTACACGTGAACCAGACAGAGGAGACCGGGGATAACATCACGTGACCCGACGATACCTGGTGTAGCTAAATTTACTTTACTTGGAACATGGAACGATATTAAATACTTTTATTGAACGATATAAACATTTAGTATTATTATGGATTCTTTGCTGGAACTTTGAACCTGCTATGAAACACGTGTGTGCTGCTCATGTGGAAATATTAAACGCACCACACATATTATATGCTACAAAGTAGGAACGTGTCATAGAGATAGTTTGTATTTCGCGGGCTTAACGTCTCCACACAAGTACGTGTGCGCATGTAGAACAGCGACAGCCGTGTATACATTATCTTGCATGCAAACTGCATCACAACCCGAGATATATGTTATAAAAATATTTGATCCAACTCATTACTAGTTTTACTTCAGGTTTTACACACGTAGGGCTGTGTCTCCAGAGATATTCTTTACCTGTCCGCGGTATTTGTACACACGTAAAGGTGCGAGGTATTAGGAAGCTATGTGCATGCTTCGAAGTTAATGGTGGTGTAGTTTGCAGCTCTCATATATTGTACCAGATTGTATTGTTTTAGAAGTTTAAGAAGCATTGGACATTTTATATTTAGCAAGTGTTCTAATGCAAATGTTGTGTTCTATATATGTAAAGTTTTTTGGGACCATGGCCGAGGAAAACAGGATAATAGATACATTTAATTTGTCGGAGGTCATCTTACGCGAGGAGACCACACACTATGTACAGAACGTGTTGACCCCAAATGACAATGTCCAAGATGTAAGTACTTTTGCTTACATATTGCCACAAGAAATGGATTTACACAACAACAAAAGATAATAAATAAAATAATATATATATAATGGGCCTTTAAACAATGTACATGCATGGTGCCTTAGCAAAATGCAGAGAACATAACCTTTCAATTGATTGTAAATTTGATATTTTGAAGTTATAAAATCTGTTATATTGTATGGGTGTGAAGTTTGTGGATATTGTAACTTCAAATTATTAGAGAGATTGTGAGATTATATTTTGAAGTTATAAAATCTGTTATATTGTATGGGTGTGAAGTTTGTGGATATTGTGACTTCAAATTATTAGAGAGATTGTGAGATTATATTTTTGAAGTTATAAAATCTGTTATATTGTATGTGTGTGAAGTTTGTGGATATTGTGACTTCAAATTATTAGAGAGATTGTGAGATTATATTTTTGAAGTTATAAAATCGTTATATTGTATGTGTGTGAAGTTTGTGGATATTGTAACTTCAAATTATTAGAGAGATTGTGAGATTATATTTTTGAAGTTATAAAATCGGTTTTATTGTATGGGTGTGAAGTTTGTGGATATTGTAACTTCAAATTATTAGAGAGATTACATCTCAAATTTTGTAAACATATTTTGAAAGTTAAACTTCAACACCAAATTATATGATATATGGTGATTTACCCATTGAGTATTAATGTAGAAGTTAGAATGATCAGTTACTGGGCCAAAGTAGTGGACAGTACACAAGTTGAGTAAGTACACAAGTTGAGTATTAACCCATTGTAATTCACAATGGACATTGGACAACCTTTATTATATTTAAAGGATGTATTAAATGAAATTGATTTGGGAAATATTTTTGATTCTCTTGAATTCGAAAGCGTTAATTGGTTTAAAACTAGTCTCCCAAAGACTAAAAACTAAACTCATACACAATTGGAGACAAGAGGTATTTGGTTCACCGAAAGGAACACATTATAGAATGTGTAAACAAGACCTTATTCTAGAACGATATCTTATTGAAATCCCTCCTAAACTGGCTGAATCTTATTGTAAGTTCAGAACATGTGATGTTAAGCTTCCTGCTGAGTATGGCAGTGTAAAAAGGAAGTCTTTCGCACAAATAGAAGAGAACTACTGTCTAGATATTACTTCGAGCGGCCAAACATTTTAAAATTGCATACTCTATCTAATTATGTAACAGAAACTGAACAGGAGCTCATTTCACTGATTAAATTATTATTGTAATAACACAGACTGTTGGTAACAATATTTGATGTCCATCTGATCTTATCTATTATTTTGTTTTGTAAACATGCATCTGTTCTGTAACTGTTACATAGAGATGCATGCGCAAAAGAAATTACTCCTTATTGACTTAATTGTAAAATTGATATGTACAATTCTCTGCACTGTAAACTTCAGTTTATGAGAATAAAAAATGCCATTGCCACAATCATCAGAAAAGGTCAGAAAGTGATCCCACTATTTCGGAAAGCAAGAAATTTAGAACCAGCTATAACAGTGTTCTATACAATACAACAACTTCCAAAATCTTATTGTTATCCTGGTCCGTGCGTCCATCGTAAGTGACCACATCGTAGTTTTAATCGGTGGGCTTACCCAACAACTAAAACTGTCAACTGCCAAATGTAATAGATTGCGAGAGGAAATAACCAACAACAAGTAATTCAGATATTGGACAAGACAACAGACAAAAACAATTGCATACGCACTCATTCACAATACTTCAAACATCAAGTTGTACGTTGTGTTACATCATATATAAAACATTACATGTGTACTTACATGACACAATACACATACATGCATACAAACATACTCTAACAACACACGTGTACAGAAGCATACACATATACAAATGCACATATGTACCTTCATACATGCATACATACACTCCTGCATGATGCATACATAATACAAAACATATGTGTGCATACATATGCATAAGCATAATGGCAGTGGCATTGCATAACACACAAATACTTAGCATAACAGAACATATATAGCACCATAACATATATACAACCACAATACTATTTATCACAAGATGTTTCAGGTTTCAACTCAATATGCATCATCGAAAACAGACCATGATGGCGGACAAAATAGTACTAGAAATTATTTAATACTTACCCTTAATTCACAATGGACGTATGATCTTGCAGGTTGAATGTCAAATACAATGTTAAATATAATATAGGCAAAGAACTATTAAATGTTATATATTTTGAACAATAATGTTTGATGATTTATAAATTTAAGATAGTTGACCACAATGGATCTTTGAGAAACAATATATTATATCCTGGACGCCAAATAGCTATTTTTGCTCTGACAATAAACTACTAATAGTGTATAGTTTTTATGCAAAATATTGCATATTGGTATGTATGTAATAGATCGATACTATTCAGGTGGGTGTGAAGTTCACCTGACCTCGGAATTCATGAAGTTATAATTATTTTTTCTTTGTTTTCATACTAAATCTGGCTTTCTGATTGGCCAATATTTTTTTTGCATACCACTATGAAAAAAAAATCCGAGAATGGCGCGAAACCCCGATGTTATCGTGACGTCACAATAGAGACATTGACGTTGCGTATTGATTCTGAAAAAAAAAATCCCTTGAAAAACCACTATAATGTTACATTTAAACATACTTCATTTTATCAAATAGAGTATAAAATTAATTATAAGTATTGATGTCACTATTTTTTAATTTTATCGGGTTATGAAAAAAAAAATTTGCAAACTTTTGTGAGAATCCGCTGATTCACACAGTTTGCAAACAATTTTTTTTCATACCCCGATAAAATTTAAAAAAATAGTGACATCAATGCTTAAGTAATGAAGTCTTCAGACTTAATAAACCTACTCTGAACATGAGCGTTGTATGGATTCTTTAGTGATATATTTCTATTAACACATTCATTATTCCAAATATCGAGATGGCGAAGAAATATAGCCATCAATAGCTTAGGAAACGAATTGCTTGCTTAACCATATTCCAAAATATTAATATGTGTCATGTCAAACTCCAATATCAATCAAGGGATCTGATTATGAATGCAAGATTACTGGCTTACATCCTGGAGGGAGAAAGTGGATAAAACATCCTGTAGAGTAAAAAGCCATTTGTTTGGTTTGTAAAAGTTAAGAAGAGGGCAGTTGAAAATCATTTCCATCGTGGACAAAGGAGACAACGGAGACGAAGACGGATTTGTACAAAATGATTGCGCTGCGGGTAGTGCGATGAAATTGTACATGCTGCCCCTATTGCACGATCGTAAAAGGCGAGTAAATTTAGATAGTATCTTTTCTTTCTTCCTAACTAACTTTGTTCTCCAGAAAGTATCTCTTGACACCGCCTCACTTTTGGCCTTCTGTTGAGCGCTCGCCCCTGTGAGGTAGGCCCTGTGTCCTGTCCCCTAATGACTAACATCAGTGACATACTTCAAGAAACGGATGCTGCAGCATGCACACTATCATTTATAAGTCACCACATAGTATTTATGTGGGAGAGAGGTATACTATCAGATATTGTTCTCACTGCGAGTGTTTCACACATTATTTCTAGATAAGTGAATTTGTAAATGAGCAGTGGATGGAAAATCTCTCTGCATGCTGTATCAGTCTGATATGAAAAATACATCCTGTTTGGTTGCATTTGCTATTTCTGATCTTAACAAGTTCAAATGTTAAATAAACAGGAATGTTTCCTTCACGGATATTTGGATATTACTAAACTAATATATAATTGATGAAAGCCATTTTTTATTTCATAAATATCTACATATGCAGCACAAAACGTCATAATTAAACAATTAAGATAGGCATGTTTTTGTTTCATTATTTAGTTCCCTGAATTGATTATCCAGTGAAATTAGCATGATAAGTTCTATCTTTGATTATTTACATTCACTTGACACTTTCAATATAGAAACTAATTAAGGCAAAATGAAGTATATGGGGGTACAATCTGATTAAAATACAGATCTTTTTAACCACTCCGTTATATAAAGGTATCAAACATAGTGATAATACGGATCTGTATTTTAATCAGATTGATGGGGGTAAATCTGAAATCCAAAACGTGACCATTACGACGTCAACTGATCACTGTCAAAACGGCTGTTCCATCTTGTGGATTTAATCGTCGTTGATAAACGGTTGTGGATTAAATCGTCGTTGATAAAGGTTTTTGTGGTAAACTTAAACTATCCTAAACAATGGTGATGCATAGATACCCAACATGAGAATCTATTGTCAATATGGATGCCAGAGCTTTGCAGACAATCATCTAGGGCGCATTATGAAGATTGTCCGCAAAGCATCTACATAGAGAATTGATTCCATAGGAATGTCATTTTAGACCTTTATGCTATTTTACATTAGATGGAGTTGCCGAGTAGTGCGGAATATTAAAGCGTTGTGAGGTCATAATTATGTATAAGAAATTGCGATGTTGACCGGTCATAATTTCTCGGGCAGATCCATCTGAAATATTGGACTGTGTTTCGATAGAATGTTATAGGGGGTTTAAGAGTATACGTTACGTAAAAAAATGCATTGAATGAGTTCGAATTGAGTGTATTGCTTAGCTGCATTAAGATTACGAAAGACATGTGTACCTTTGTGTACCTGTGTGTACCTTGTGTACCTTTGTGTACCTTTGTGTACCTTTCTGCACTGGATGTATAACTAATTACACAATACACACAGGTAACAGACACTAAATATATGTTATTGGTATTTGAATGTCACGGTTTGTGAACACGACCAAAACTGACGTACTACATAACTTATATTATGACATTGTATACATGTTCGCCATTATTTAAATAACCAGTAAATATAGCAGGTTGATCGTTTTATGTTATGTTACTAGGCGTCTATTTACATTAGTTACCGCGTAGAAGAATATTCTATGTATACACGTATGTAAGACTGGAGATATAACACAGAGTATGAATTGGTGATTCTGTTTTGGTATTGAAAACTGTCACTCATATATTATATCGTCACGAGGAGATCAATGTGGCTAGGAGATCAAAGTACATCAACCCGGGAATTCTAGATAACTGCTTTGGGGCTAACAACAGGTTATCGTGCCACATCACAGTGTACCAGGTAGGTTTGTATTTCCATACTACATTGGTATGGATACGTTAATGAAATCAAACATTTAGTTGAAATCCTTAAAGTGATATGTGCCGTAACTGGGCAAAAATGTTGGCATGTTAATCTTTCTTCATTGATCTATTTAAAAGCATAAGGTTTGATGAATAAAGCTGTGGAAATCATTTAAATGGCTTCAAATGCCTTAAAAACGTTAGTTATAATACAGAAATTATGTACTGAAAAGTTATTGTTTTTTATACCTTATGTATGTTTAGATGGAAACTTTTTTCCTGCAGAAATCACTTTACAATTACAAATAACACTGTAAAAATATTAGATGAAATTGTGGACCACAATTTCACTTCATGGTCTGACCGCAGGTTCTCATTTCGCTTCGCTGCAAATACTGTAATTTTCAAAATGTTAGTAAATTTTGGAGACGAATAACATATCAAAAGCTTAATATCTTGATTTGTGAGCATGAAAAATACGGCACATAAATACAGTAATACAAATAAAATACATTCCAATTATCAATTTCGAGACATTCCAACTGTCATATTGATTTCGTTCATACGAAGATAGCACGTCCCGCTACAATCAGGAAGTATGTGTCTTTTTCTTTTGCATATCTTTAACTGTTATACTGACACACCTTCCGTCGATTTAAGGCCAAATATTTGATTACTTACCATGCTTCATAAAAATTAATTGTATTTTGAATTCCAAACCATGTGTATAAAAGGATTGTATTGACTTTAATAACATATTCCAGATAATTGTACATTGTCGACTTCATTGTCGATACATGATGAATAGAGCTATCTGCAAATAAATATCCTTTTATTTGGTAACGTGATCAGATCATTTTTTACACAGTCTAAGATACACCAGACTAAGGCTGGTGAATCAATCTAATTGGCAAACATTAGTGATTCCATTTATTATTCAAAGATAGATACCCCTTCGTCACTCTGATTAAAATACAGATCATCCTTATTATCACTACGTTTAATAAGAGGATCTGACAACATCCCATTATCATGAGATCATGTCCAAATACAACAAGCTCTCCACCTCTGGGATGAGGTTTCGGATCCCATGTGAGGAAGTTGCCAGGTACTGATCGCTGGTCCTCTGGCCCTGCAGGTAGAGCGTTAGAATTGTACCGGCTGCCCCTATTGCACGATTGTAAGAGTCGACTAAATTTAGGATCTTATTTATTATCTTCTTCCTAACCGACTTCATGTTTCCTAAAGCCTCACTTGGCACCGCCTCACGTTTGGCCTTGAATTGAGCCTTCGCCGCTGTAAGGTAGGCTTTGGGTTTTGTCCTCTGGCCGAGACACACCAAAGTGGTAGTTTCTGCTCATCTTAAGCGATAAGCAAACAGGGAGTTGGACGACTGGTTCGCCCGTTGTCAGTGTAATGTGACCGTGTTGGGTGTGCTGCTTGGTGTCTTCGGCGGCATGCTTCAGTGATATAGCACTATAAAAAGGGCAACAGCATTAAAAGAAGACAGAACACGAAGATACCGCAGTCTCCCAAAACACGCACCTCGCACTTCACACGCACTACAGGACATTAAAATAATCAAACAAATCCCTGGTCTTTGGTTTTTCTCCGGGTACTCCGGCTTTCCTCGACCAACAAACCTATTACGTCCTTACATGACCCTGGCTGTCAATATGACGTTAATTTAATAAATCCAAAAGGCCGTGTCCAGATTTGGAAATGGCTAATAAAAGTACTACCATCAGAATCTTGAATGTGAAAATGGACGAAATAGTTTAAAAAGCTGTAAGTATTCTTTTCGTGTATGTAGTCATCTCGCCCAAATAGCACAACAACGCTAAATGCATATGTAAAATTCATCAAATATATCAGAACCTGAACTTCTATATTAAAATAGTTATTTTGTATTGCCTTAACTGTTTGCCACTACTACCGTTAATGCCAGTGAGCCTCTTGTTATCATTAAAATAGTTTTAAAAAGTGTTTACAAAATCCCTTTTCTAAATCAACATTGCAGATACTATGACATAGATACTAAAACACAGGTATAGTGAACTAGGTTACATGTGTATCTACCTACATTACAGGTAAGATTTGTAACTCGATATACATTCCGAACAGACAATACACAGTAGGAATACAATAGGAATTTAGAGATCAATGTCTAATCACGATAACCTCATTAACTTACTATTAATTCAGCAAAGAAATCTTATTTATAGTTTCTTTGTGCAATTTACGGTTTATACATTCTGAACAAACAAAACTCCGTAGGAATACAATAAGAATTTAGATATCAATGTGTTCTTTATATAAAAACAAATATAGTCAAACCTGTCATAACAACTGTATAAATACCAACTGCTTCTGAAGAGTTGAAGACTATTTTAAAGATCACGATGTCTATAAACGTTTTCTCATTGTCCCTTGGGTGGTCATTATGTTAATTTGAAATGTTATATAGATATATTTGGTTTCTAAATCGATCTCCTTTCTTCTTAAAAATTGTCTGAAAATATTAAAAATATGCACGAAACTAAAATCAATTGTTTATTTTCATTTTATAAACTGAAATATGCTATCAGAGTTCTTCCTATAAACCAATTTGAAAATGGTTACAGTTCTTTATATCACTATTATATTATATATATTCAACTAACCACGGATAATTCTTTTTCCACTACTCGATCGTTTTTTCTGAAACTGACCCAATCCCATGGACCTGTTTTGATGGTTGAGCACTGACATCATCGATGATTTTCAATACAATTGAATTGACAAAAGAGTTTATATCTTCATTGTCTTTTCTTGTGAAGAATTTTAGAATAGATGGGACGTTCTCGCTCTTTTTAGTCCTATAGCGTCCCGGTTTTGATGCCTCCATTTTAACGCGGCTACTTGTCAAACATTGAGTCTGTCACGTGTTTAAATTCAAAACACCGAGATTAATCGAACGATTATAGATCAGCGTCAGTCGAATGTTTAGAGGGCATGCGTCATTGATAAAGCCCGAGAATTCGAATGGTAGACATATTCAACTTTCGGTTTCAGTTCCAGCTGTTCTCGGAAATATTTACGCATCGTTTCAGAAATCAATGCGTATTTACTTTTTCTCATGCGGAATTGTACGCATTTAATTTATTTTCAATGCGTTTTTATGTATTTTTAATGCGTAATTACGCACTTACTTATCTTATCTGGAGCTTTGTTTGTATCTCTGTAGGTCGGACGTAATGGTTAGTTTCATATGCCATCTGGAAAATGATGGGGAGATCTTCTGTCTCTGAGGTGTCGTTTGCTGTGTGGGTATACTGCTGTTTGGACAAAGCATTTGCAACTTGGTAATTCGTGTCTGGCTTGTGTACAATCCTGATTTTCCAATGCTCTATAAACATTGCACATCAGCATCTCTGTTTTTCTCCAAAAAGCGTTTTGTTATATTATCCCTGTTGGTGAGGTAGGCTTTGAAGGTTTTGATGACTTCTATAAGAGCTTAACCTTCCTTATGATTGATGTGCCAGCGCTTCGCTGCAACCCTAAGAGCACGTCGACCATATGTCAGTCTGTGTTTTAGTTATTTGAAAGCAGATTCTTGTTCCTGTGACCAATAAAGTTATCATTTTGCTTTGGTCAACTTGAACTAAAGAAATAAATAATGTGTCCAAGATATGTTACTTCCTTGAAAGCACAATGGCACTTAGTATATGTAGGTTGCTTGTCTAAATTTTTGAAATACTAAGTCCAAAAGAGTTAAATGTTTTTCGAATGATTTTTAAAATACTTCAATGTTATCAATATAGATAAGGGCAATCCTCTAGTTGATGTCGCGTAAAACATTTGTCATCAGCATCTGGAAAGTGGCATGTATATTGATAAGGCAAAATGGTAAACTCTTAAATTGGAAAAGATTTGGTACGTGTTTATTGAAAGCAATCATGTACTTGAATGTTCACCAATGGGAACCTGCCAAAATACACTTGTTAAGTCCAATATACCACAGATAACAGATTTGGAATCTGCCATCGGTTTTGATCGGTATCAAACTTTGATAGATCTTTAACAATTTTGTTTGTTTGTTTGTTTGATTAATTAACGTCCTATCAACAACTATGGTCATGTAAGGACGGCCTCCCATGTATGCGATGTGTTGCGTGCATGCTGTGCGAGGTGCGTGCCTTAGGAGACTGCGTATATCTTTAACAAAAACATTTACAACTTCGTTAAGTTTGATCAAGTTGTGGATTTTGTCAACACACCTACCACCTAAGATATGTTTGCTAGTAAGTGCACTGACTGCTTCGCGAATAACATTAGTGCATTTGCATACATTAGAAACTTTCGGCCCTGCAGGTAGGGCGTTAGAATTGTACCTGCTGCCCCTATTGCATGATCGTAAGAGGCGACTAAATCTAGGATCTTGTCTTTTCTTTCTTCCTAAATTACTTTATTTTCCTAACGTCTCCCTTGACACCACCTCACGTTTGGCCTTCATTTGAGCGCTCGCCCCTGTGAGGAAGGCTCTGGGTTCTGCCCCTGGCGGAGCTGCTCCTGCTTGGCGCTCAGCATATATAAAATAGCACTATAAAAAGGGCAACAGTTCCACTTTACAAGAAGACACAACATGAATACCGCAGTCTTCCAAAACATGCACCTCGCACAACATACATGCAACACACTGCATACATGGGAGGCCGTCCTTACATGATCATAGCTGTTAATAAGACGTAAATTAAATAAACAAACATTAGAAACTAAGTGAAATGATGCATTCTTTTTAAGGTTACAATTCCATCATATATTCAGTACGAACGCACGTGCTATATGTTTCAACACTTTCCTTCTTTGTGTATAAAATGAGGTGTAGGAGATGGTTTTAACGTTGCCATTAATTAAGGCAAGCTATTCTGTGGTAGTTCCAATTTTCCATTTATTCGGTTACAAACAACGTAGAGACTCTACAAAACGAACAAATACAAACAATAAATACTTTGACAAAAAGTTGCAGATAGTATCACAGTTAAAATCAAACTTTACAGCTTATCCCTTACATTAACATTAAAACATAATAGTAAATATTACTACAGGTACCTAATAAAATACAGAGATATACCTATGTGTGGCACAAAGTCGGAAAGTGTGGCATTCGTGGTATCATTTCAGCTAAGTTCCTTACGGATACGTACAATGCATCTGTAAATTATAAATATAACTGTTTTGATAAATACATACCCTTGATGTAGCGTACGATATCACCAAAAGATAATTTACTTTAATCAAATAACGAAATGTATTACATAAGAACGATCGTCTATTTTGATACAAAATACGCAATTATTAGCTTCTATATTAGAGATACAGATTACATAATATAGCTAGATATACGTACAATAAACTCTTTTAGATGTCAAAAGAAAATATTCGACTTACATTACATGATTGTCCTTGATGTGTAGAGGCGCTCTAAAACAGGTGTGACCGTCTAGAGCGGCTGAACGATTTACCCAAAAACACCCAAAAAATACCCAAAAACACTCAAAACTCAGATAAACATACAAAAATTATGCATAACATTGTATTAATCAATGAATTCAAATGTCACGTCGGCTTTCGATCACAGGGGAGATAATCTTTACACGTCAATCTCACTCGTTGTCATTTCAACATAATATCATAATTTTAATTCTAAGAGATGATTTATTTAATCATCAATTAATTATATTATATACCAGAATATATAATATTACCAGAATAATATATCAAAATATATACCAGAAACATATCCTCAGTAAAGAAATGCACAAGTTTGTCGTCATATTTGGCAGGATATTAAATTGGAGATTTGATCACGTATATATATCATAATAACTTATACTTCAAGTTATTTGATAAAGTGATTGCAAATACGTGGAATCCCATCGTTCACGTGATATATAAATCTTATTTACAGTGTTTGATAACTTATTGATATAATATAATGATATTAGGATTTGATTGCTTAGTTCTCCTTCGTCTAATTCCACTGAAAATATGAAGAATTACATTATGCAAATTCTGAAGTTTTACCACATGGAGATATTTGCAATAAAAATACCAGACCTGCACCTGATAACTTTGCACCCAAGTATTTAAGTATTTTTAAACGCACAGACATTAAAAATCATAAAAAACACAACTTGTTGTTTAAGTTTATATATGATTTACTTTTTTAGTGAAAATAATTTCAAATCATTTTATGTTTATTTACGTGCATACAAACTACGATACATGTCTTGATGTAAACAGTACCAATTAACAAATTTAAATATCTAATACGTGAGAATTCACTTTTACACATGTATATAATAGGCTAGCATTACACATATAAGAAATCACAATTTATTTCCTTCAAAATTGAAGATACATAACAAGTGACATTTAACACGAAAACAATCAACAAAACATCAAATTGATATTTACAAAAATTAACAAGTCTATACACAAAAAAATGCATTTCCTAATCTAAACCCTTGTAAATCACTGTTTTTTTCACAATGCAAAATAATATGGGTACCACGATCATTAAAGAGCATTCCACAATATTACATAATTTTATACAATTTGATATTCGTGAGTTTACACAAATATTCAAAATACAATGTACATAACTAATTATACTATGGTAAATAGTAAATAAACAGGAGTTTCCAATAAAATCTATATTATTTGACATAAGTTGCCAATGCTTTTTTTAACCAGGGGAAGTACCAGATTTAATATTATTAGTAAAAAAGTCTCGTACAACGAGTATTTTCGTAATAGTCTTATATGATGTCTGGTATAAAACCTTGTTGTTTTCTACGTTCAAAAAATACGGAAAAATAATGGTGACAAAAATTTTGTGTATAAAAAAGTCACTATCCATCACTACTGACAAAGGTGCGATTTGGCTGAAAATTGCATGAAATGATCCTGACATGGTCCTGACAAAGTGTTGTTATATTTCGGGTTGATCCAAAATCCAAGATGGCCGCCACAGCCGCCATCTTAAAAACATATTTGAACTTCTTCTCAAGTTCTACTGGTGCGATTTGGCTGAAACTTGCATTAAATGATCCTGACATGGTCCCGACAAAGTGTTGTTATTTTTCGGGTCGATCTGAAATCCAAGATGGCCGCCACAGCCGCCATCTTGAAAACATATTTTGAACTTCTTCTCAAGTTCTACCGGTGCGATTTGGCTGAAACTTGCATGAAATGATCCTGACATGGTCCCGACAAAGTGTTGTTATTTTTGCGGGTCGATCTGAAATCCAAGATGGCCGCCACAGCCGCCATCTTGAAAACATATTTTGAACTTCTTCTCAAATTCTACCGGTGCGATTTGGCTGAAACTTGCATGAAATGATCCTGACATGGTCCCGACAAAGTGTTGTTATTTTTCGGGTCGATCTGAAATCCAAGATGGCCGCCACAGCCGCCATCTTGAAAACATATTTTGAACTTCTTCTCAAGTTCTACCGGTGCGATTTGGCTGAAACTTGCATTAAATGATCCTGACATGGTCCCGACAAAGTGTTGTTATTTTTCGGGTCGATCTGAAATCCAAGATGGCCGCCACAGCCGCCATCTTGAAAACATATTTTGAACTTCTTCTCAAGTTCTACCGGTGCGATTTGGCTGATACTTGCATGAAATGATCCTGACATGGTCCCGACAAAGAGTTGTTATTTTTCGGGTCGATTCGAAATCCAAGATGGCCGCCACAGCCGCCATCTTGAAAACTCATTTTGCACTTCTTCTCAAGTTCTACTGGTGCGATTTGGCTGAAACTTGCATGAAATAATCCTGATATGGTCCCGACAAAGTGTTGTTATTTTTCGGGTCGATCCGAAATCCAAGATGGCCGCCACAGCCGCCATCTTGAAAACACATTTTGAACTTCTTCTCAAGTTCTACCGGTGCGATTTAGCTGAAACTTGCATGAAATGATCCTGACATGGTCCTGACAAATTGTTGTTATTTTTCGGGTCGATCTGAAATCCAAGATGGCCACCACAGCCGCCATCTTGAAAACACACTTTGCACTTCTACTCAAGTTCTACCGGTGCGATTTGGCTGAAACTTGCATGAAATGATCTTGACATGGTCCCGACAAAGTGTTGTTATTTTTGCGGGTCGATCCAAAATCCAAGATGGCCGCCACAGCCGCCATCTTGAAAACATATTTTGAACTTCTCAAATTCTACCTGTGCGATTTGGCTGAAACTTGCATGAAATGATCCTGACATGGTCCCGACAAAGTGTTGTTATTTTTCGGGTCGATCTGAAATCCAAGATGGCCGCCACAGCCGCCATCTTGAAAACATATTTTGAACTTCTACTCAAGTTCTACTGGTGTGATTTGGCTGAAACTTGCATGAAATAATCCTGATATGGTCCCGACAAAGTTTTGTTATTTTTCGGGTCGATTTGAAATCCAAGATGGCCGCCACAGCCGTCATCTTGAAAACACATTTTGAACTTCTTCTAAAGTTCTACCGGTGCGATTTGGCTGAAACTTGCATGAAATGATCCTGACATGGTCCTGACAAAGTGTTGTTATTTTTCGGGTTGATCCAAAATCCAAGATGGCCGCCACAGCCGCCATCTTGAAAACACATTTTGCACTTCTACTCAAGTTCTACCGGTGCTATTTGGCTGAAACTTGCATTAAATGATCCTGACATGGTCCCGACAAAGTGTTGTTATATTTCGGGTCGATTCGAAATTCAAGATGGCCGCCACAGCCGCCATCTTGAAAACACATTTTGAACTTCTTCTCAAGTTCTACCAGTGCGATTTGGCTGAAACTTGCATGAAATGATCCTGACATGGTCCTGACAAAGTGTTGTTATTTTTCTGGTCGATCCAAAATCCAAGATGGCCGCCACAGCCGCCATCTTGAAAACATATTTTGAACTTCTTCTCAAGTTCTACTGGTGCGATTTGGCTGAAAATTGCATTAAATGATCCTGACATGGTCCCGACGAAGTGTTGTTATTTTTCGGGTCGATCTGAAATCCAAGATGGCCGCCACAGCCGCCATCTTGAAAACATATTTTGAACTTCTTCTCAAGTTCTACCGGTGCGATTTGGCTGATACTTGCATGAAATGATCCTGACATGGTCCCGACAAAGAGTTGTTATTTTTCGGGTCGATTCGAAATCCAAGATGGCCGCCACAGCCGCCATCTTGAAAACTCATTTTGCACTTCTTCTCAAGTTCTACTGGTGCGATTTGGCTGAAACTTGCATGAAATAATCCTGATATGGTCCCGACAAAGTGTTGTTATTTTTCGGGTCGATCCGAAATCCAAGATGGCCGCCACAGCCGCCATCTTGAAAACACATTTTGAACTTCTTCTCAAGTTCTACCGGTGCGATTTAGCTGAAACTTGCATGAAATGATCCTGACATGGTCCCGACAAAGTGTTGTTATTTTTGCGGGTCGATCTGAAATCCAAGATGGCCGCCACAGCCGCCATCTTGAAAACATATTTTGAACTTCTCAAATTCTACCTGTGCGATTTGGCTGAAACTTGCATGAAATGATCCTGACATGGTCCCGACAAAGTGTTGTTATTTTTCGGGTCGATCTGAAATCCAAGATGGCCGCCACAGCCGCCATCTTGAAAACATATTTTGAACTTCTACTCAAGTTCTACTGGTGTGATTTGGCTGAAACTTGCATGAAATAATCCTGATATGGTCCCGACAAAGTTTTGTTATTTTTCGGGTCGATTTGAAATCCAAGATGGCCGCCACAGCCGTCATCTTGAAAACACATTTTGAACTTCTTCTCAAGTTCTACCGGTGCGATTTGGCTGAAACTTGCATGAAATGATCCTGACATGGTCCTGACAAAGTGTTGTTATTTTTCGGGTTGATCCAAAATCCAAGATGGCCGCCACAGCCGCCATCTTGAAAACACATTTTGCACTTCTACTCAAGTTCTACCGGTGCTATTTGGCTGAAACTTGCATTAAATGATCCTGACATGGTCCCGACAAAGTGTTGTTATATTTCGGGTCGATTCGAAATTCAAGATGGCCGCCACAGCCGCCATCTTGAAAACACATTTTGAACTTCTTCTCAAGTTCTACCAGTGCGATTTGGCTGAAACTTGCATGAAATGATCCTGACATGGTCCTGACAAAGTGTTGTTATTTTTCTGGTCGATCCAAAATCCAAGATGGCCGCCACAGCCGCCATCTTGAAAACATATTTTGAACTTCTTCTCAAGTTCTACTGGTGCGATTTGGCTGAAACTTGCATTAAATGATCCTGACATGGTCCCGACGAAGTGTTGTTATTTTTCGGGTCGATCTGAAATCCAAGATGGCCGCCACAGCCTCCATCTTGAAAACATATTTTGAACTTCTTCTCAAGTTCTACCGATGCGATTTGGCTGAAACTTGCATGAAATGATCCTGACATGGTCCCGACAAAGTGTTGTTATTTTTCGGGTCGATTCGAAATTCAAGATGGCCGCAACAGCCACCACATTGAAAACACATTTTGAACTTCTTCTCAAGTTCTACTGGTGCGATTTGGCTGAAACTTGCATGAAATAATCCTGACATGGTCCCGACAAAGTATTGTTACATCTTTGGTTGATCCCAAATCGAAGATGGCTACCATGACACTATATCTAATTAATTTCCTATATGTTAAGGCCCTTTGGGCCTCTTGTTTATGGTTATCTAGACTGTGTTGTACATAATATAATATGCAATTTATTTTTAGATTTTTAGGTCATCTGTCAGGATGACCTATAGTCGTCATGTTTCATCCGTCGTTATCCGCCGTGCGTTAACTTTTCACATTTTGAACTTCTTGTCAAGTTCTACCAGTGCGATTTAGCTGAAACTTGCATTAAATGATCCTGACATGGTCCCGACAAAGTGTTATTTTTCGAGTTGATCCGAAATCCAAGTGGCCGCAGCAGCCGCCATCTTGAAAACATATTTTGAACTTCTGTAATTTTTTTAAAATTTTTTTCAGACCTTTCTTCTCATGTATAGGTGTTAACTTGAGACAGTCTGGAACTTTGCCATCATGTATTAATAAATTGAAGAGTGTAGCCAAAACTTCCGTTACTCTGATGCCTCCGTATTTAAGATGTTCGGCCGTTATTTGAAAAACGTCAACTTTGCTATTCAGGCTTAAGAGAGTCTCAGACACGTGTCATGAAATGATCATCTCGTCGGGACTCTCAGTTTGGCAAAGGGATTTAATGATATCATACTCTGCTTGCGAAAGATCCTAGTGGGTCTGTAGATGCAAATGAACTAAGGACCGAGGTCATCGAAATAGTCTTTCCAACCTTGATTAATTCCAGTTCGACTGAGGTACTGGCGATCCCCCACTTTGAGCCTAGTGAGTGTATTCGAAGATGTGTTTTGGGACTTACTCACAAGATTGCGGAATTTCTTTGTGTCTTCATTTCTGGCTTCCATTATCTGCTATAGATGTTTATCTCTTCTGTGGGGTACCTCAGCCGGTATATCCCTGCACAGTTCTTTCTCTTGTTCTTGAGAAGAGCTATAACAATCTCATCTGTTGTATCTAACTGTCATATTTTGGGAGCCCCTAGGGATCGGAAGGGCAAAAGTTCGTTCACCATTTCAATAAACAATCTGTCTATGGTGCGAAGTAACCTCTGCAGAATAGTATTATTGCATCGTCGAACCCCCCACAAAAATGCGCCAAACTAGAGTAAATGCTCTGAACAAACTTATGCATGAAGATAAAATTGTCTTATTCTGGACAAAAGATGGCACCATCTATGCCAAGCAATAACTAAGTGGTCCCAGACTCCTTATAGCATTCGAGTCTGATGTTAAAAAGCTAGGATGAGCGTAAATAACACTCAACTGCTCTATATCCATCACTGACATTTCTTTTCAACCTCCAATATCAAAACCCCATTTTATCAAATTCAATTTTAGATTATAAGTCTAACAATATAAGATAACAAATGAGGTTATTGTTAATTTTAATACTTGTAGATATACTTAATCTGTTCAATGTCTGCTGTTGTAGTGTAAGATACACATCAATACAGTACTGAATTATTGAACTAAGCATGATCAAATACAATTATGAGAAATGTTTAACATGATGCATTATGCATTCGTTATATTCAAATAGTACAATTCAGTGGTCAATTGAATGTCATAAACTTGATTCATTTTATTTTTCTCAAAGTTTTTCATGTATCATATGCATATATATCTTACTAAAACGAAAGTAATAATGGCATGAAATGTACATGTAATTGTTATCAACGTTATATTTACTGTGAATATTTCATAACCAACAAACAAAAGTGAAAATGTGAAATTTCTGCTTTAACGTCTATGTAGTTTAATCCTTACTTCTGTGTTGATCAATCTGATGTAATAGCAATAACAAATTGTAACTATACAAATCCAAGGTGGCTGCCTGGCGGCCATCTTGTTGACAGATCGGTCCCAAAACACAATATGCACAACTAATTAAAGGCCCTAGGGAAACCTACATTTGAAATTTGAGAATGATCCCGTAAGTACTTTCTGAGAAATAGCGATAAAAAAAATTAACTCTCAAAATCCAAGATGGCTACTTGATGGCCATCTTGTTGACCGATCGGTCCCAAAATGCACTATGCACAACAATGACCCCAGGGTAACCTACATATTAAATTTGAGACAGATACCTCCAGTATTTCCCGAGAAATAGCGATAAACTTTAACTATCAAAATCCAAGATGGCTACCTGGCGGCCATCTTGTTGACCAATCAGTCCCAAAATGCAATATGCAAAACTAGGGCCCTAGTGCAACCTGCATGTAAAATTCCAGAATGATCCCTTCAGTACTTTCTGAGAAATAGCAATAACAAGAATAGTTAACCGATGAAGGGAAGGACGACGGACCAAGGACAAAAACGATTTGAAGTGCCTACCATCTAATGATGGTGGGCTAAAAAATGATTGAATCATTAAGTGGTGGAAATTAAAATTCCTCTGGAGCATGGGTTTCTTTTGCTGGACATTTTGGGAGTATCCAGTTCAATGCAGATAACTTGACAAGTAAGAGATTAACAACAAAACCAAATGTTAACATTCATAAGATTTATTGTAGCCATCCTTGTTATTTCTCTCAACAAACGCACATATATCGCACCCACTCACACAATATACAGACCCAGACAGCTCAACAAAGCATTTCACATATCAATAATGCATATGTATGGACATAATATAACAGTGTAACCTGTCAAAACCGGCCCTTGTCTAATCTGTCTGTGCTGGTTAAATATGCTGGTCCCGGTTTAGACAAGTTAGAAAAAAATCAAGAAACTGTATAAATAGGTTAAGTGTTCTTGTAGAAACAAAAAACAAATGAATCCCCATCCCTACAGGGTACTTTTAAACTGTAAAACTACTTATTGCGTCTGGTTTGGTATGGTTTGGGCCCTTTTTGACCCCAAAATCCATCAAATTTTCAAAACTGTTATTTAATAATTAATTTGTTCTGTTTTAAATATCCAGTACATCACTGATTCAACTATAATGACTTAAATAATAGGGCAGCTGAAGTTACCATGGTAACCATCCAAAATATGCATTATTTATGATAATGGAGATATTCTGACAATCTTGGTCATTTTTTGCTACGTTTTTGTTTTAAAAACCATAGAGCTCATTCTTGAACAAACTAATATTTACTGAGATTATGTATGCCCTCCCAATACATCTTTAGAATTATAAAGTTTGTTCAAGGATGCACTCTATGGTTTCTAAAACAAAAACATAGCAAAAAATGACCGAAACTGTCACTGGAAAATTAGAAAACTATTATTCCAACTAAATTAAGGATGTACTAAATATGTCAAGTATAACAATTCAAATACTAAATAATAGTTTTGAAAATTTGACAAATTTGGGGGCCAAAAATGGCCCAAACCATATTTGTCCTTCTGAAATCAAATCATCATAAAAATACGTTGTTTGACATACAGTATATGTTAATTGCTGCAAAAATATGTAGCTTACATATGTAGTATTCTGAGCATAACCAAATAGCTTTTACATTTCTCAATTACTGGCAGATAAAACTTAACAGCTGAAAATTTGTTTAAACAAAACTTATTTTTTATCTAAATATATCATCATGTGTATTTACAATAAATTTAATACCTGCCTCTGCCAGGGATCGAACTCGGGACCTCTGGATTACTAGTCTGACGCTCAACCGATCGAGCTAAAGAGAAGTTCTCTCTAGCCGAGCGATATATTGCGGCTAGTATTGACCAGGGTTACATACTTCCCCTCCAGGAATCAACTCGTCCTCGAGTTTCCAGGGGTCACAACGATTCCTTCGCAGGTATCGTGAAGTATCATTCCCGAGTCCCTACATGGGCGCCAATGTAACAGGGTGCAGGATTTACAATAAATTTAATACCTGCCTCTGCCAGGGATCGAACTCGGGACCTCTGGATTACTAGTCTGACGCTCAACCGATCGAGCTAAAGAGAAGTTCTCTCTAGCCGAGCGATATATTGCGGCTAGTATTGACCAGGGTTATCTAAATATATCATCATGTGTATTTAAATATTTTTATTGTGGTAACAAATTAAGATACAAAGTTTGTATCCCCCCAGACAGTATAGTATAATCTTTAGATATACTACATGGATATACTCGGGTAAAACAAAAGTTGTGAAGTATAGTATAATCTTCAGATATACCACATGGATATGCTCAGGTAAAACAAAAGTTGTGAAAGTATCGAAACCTCCAAACTCATGACATCATCCCTGGTATCACAAATTACTGGAGGAAAGGGGAGATAACCAATAAACTGTGTATACATGTGTAGTATTGATTTTATGAAGAAGGATTTCAACTCATTTGTGGTGTACAAAGTTAATGAAGGTATTTCCTTTTACTGTAAAACACTCTATCGTCATGTATATTTTATTTCATGTTTTAGTTAATTTCAATATTCACAGAATTTAATACATTAATTCACATTTAAAGACACTTTTAGTATATTACATTTATAATTATTTGTGAAACACGTAAACTCATGTTCAAGCTCTCTTACAAAATATGCATAAATTTGAGTAAATAAATAAGTTTACAGATCCAGATGAGATTAAAACACAATGCATCATTTTTTCTTTTCACATTTAAAACTTGTTTTCTTTCAATATACATCAAACTAAGGGAAATAACTCTGACACATGCAAGATTACAGGAGACAATGGGACATTTAGCATGTCCACTATTAAATAAAACAAACATGTTAGTTATGAAGACCAAATTCAAGGTTTTCTAAAAGATAACAGCACTTAATAGAAAAAATGAAACAAGTAGTTATACAAACCTTTGTTGGAAATATTTTATGCTGCCACAAATTGAAATTAGTTTTTTTCATCTTTATACCACTGTAGAAACCATTTTTAATATTCTTTCCCTTTGAAAGATCTTTCATTATTTCCTTCAAACTTTCACAGCAGTTTTACTTGAGGTACAGGTTATGTTCAAGAATACAAAAAACTTGTGAGCATAATTAATATGTACTGTTATGGTAACAATACATTATCATAAATTATCTATAAGTCTCCTAGTACACTTAAAATTCTGAAATGAATTGTCAACCATGTAAAAATCTAGATCTGTTGTGACAATTTTTATAACTTTGCAGTAATTATGGAAAACCCCACAGAATTCAAATAAAATGGACAGTGTGTAAAGTTAGATGAACATTTCCTGAGTTAGCCTGAGATGAGTGGGGAGTCGTACACGTGTATCGCTCGATCGTCGGACACCGACACAATTTTTGATCCGTCATGGTTGTATCTGGCTCCCCATGCCTGTAAAATAAAACACCAAGACTGACTTTGAAAACAGATGATTTGTTTTATGGTCAAGTTCATTCAGAAACATTGAAAAGAATTGAAGAATTTATTTTTCAAAACTACAAGCTTTTTATAAGTATATGCAGTTTGTGATTTTTTTACTCTGTATTTGTAAATTACAGAGTTATCTGCTCATGTGGGTAGGTATTTATTGTAGCATAATGTGTTTGAGAGCATAACGTCATACTTTTACAGGAGGAGGATGTGAATTTTGCTCACAAAATAATGATGTAACAATCAATACCTGTCCACAAGGGCAGATTACTCTGTAATATCCAAAGCTGGAATAATGGAACTAGTGTCAATTAAGGGTCAATTAATATTGTATTGCTATAACAGACCTGTGATAATCCTGACGCCGATTGTCTGGATATCAATATAATCAGGTAAGGTTTGATTTTTGATAAAGAAAATGAAATCTAACAATATGGAAAATTCACTATCTGGATGTCTAGGTGTTTGAAGTATTCTTCAATGTAAATGAGGACCTGTTTGGCCGTTGAGAAATGAGAGTTAATACCTGGTCTGAGTGGTCGTAGAATGTATGTACACACTGGCGGGAACCAGCATTCCAGATCTTCACTGTCTTATCGGATGAACTGTTAAAGAAAATGTACAAGTTGGTTTTCATTAAAGTCAGTTATTAATCAACTACAGTGTAGTGTGGTATTTCACTTCAACAAAATTTCATTGCAAATAAGAAGCAAATGGCATCAGGCAAAGCATATATTAGTTATCTGCATCTCTCTAGCTTTGTTCTAAATCAACTCCTTTCAGAGTCGAAGTGAAAACAGACCCAATGAGATTTTCATATCAAAATGATTCAGACGACTAAGCTATATGTTTGGTATTTTAAATAGTTAATGATATAGATGCTTAAAATACCATTGTCTTCTTCACTCAAACCTGACTGGATCAAGGAAGCTGTTAGAGTATTCAAGTTTTATTTATTTTTAAAATATTTAGAGAAATGTTTTAGTTAGTTCACCAATAAAAGACTTAAAAAGAGCTTTGGAAGCCTGTTAGCGTCGCATTGAAAAAAAAAAATGTTATAATACAATTTTGTTATGTTGTAATAACGACTTAGTTATGAGGTAATAATGGCATAGTATCTCATAATAACCACTCAGTTATGTCATTATCATAGTATCTCATAATAACAACTTAGTATGTCATAATAACGACTTAGTTATATCCTAACAACGACATAGTATCTCATTATAACAATTTAGTATGTCATAATAATGACTTACCTATGTCGTTATACCAACTTACCTATGTCGTTATACCAACTTAGCTATGTCGTTTTAACGACTTAGTACAATGTATGTTGTAATAACGACTTAGTTATGTCGTAGTAATGACATAGTATCTCATAATAACCACTCAGTTATGTTGTTATCATAGTATCTCTTAATAACAACTTAGTATGTCATAATAACGACTTAGTTATATCGTAACAATGACATAGTATCTCGTTATAACAATTTAGTATGTCAAAATAACGACTTACCTATGTCGTTATACCAACTTAGCTATGTTGTTTTAACGACTTAGTACAATGTATGTTGTAATAACGACTTAGTTATGTCGTAGTAATGACTTACCTATGTCGTTATACCAACTTAGCTATGTTGTTTTAACGACTTAGTACAATGTATGTTGTAATAACGACTTAGTTATGTCATAATAACCACTCAGTTATGTCGTTATCATAGTATCTCGTAATAACAACTTAGTATGTCATAATAACGACTCAGTTATATCGTAACAACGACATAGTATCTCATAATAACCACTCAGTTATGTCGTTATCATAGTATCTCGTAATAACAATTAGTATGTCTAATAACGACTCAGTTATATCGTAACAACGTAGTATCTCTACATAGTATCTCATAATAACCACTCAGTTATGTTGTTATCATAGTATCTCTTAATAACAACTTAGTATGTCATAATAACGACTTAGTTATATCGTAACAATGACATAGTATCTCGTTATAACAATTTAGTATGTCAAAATAACGACTTAGTTATATCGTAACAATGACATAGTATCTCGTTATAACAATTTAGTATGTCAAAATAACGACTTACCTATGTCGTTATACCAACTTAGCTATGTTGTTTTAACGACTTAGTACAATGTATGTCGTAATAAGGACTTAGCAATGTCGTTACTACGAGATTCTATGTCGTTACTACAAGATAACTAATGTCGTTACTACGAGATTCTATGTCGTTACTACAAGATAACTAAATTGTTATTACGACATACTTAGTCGTTATAATGACATAAAAAAATTTTCAATGTGACCCTTCCAGGCTTCTGTTATCTTCTGTTCAATTAAATGGAAATAGATAAAATGTTGATTTTCATAGCATTGGTCGTATCATGTCTCAATCATCCTAATTACCGCGCGTTTGTAGACTATCACTGCGCCAGACGGCAAAACAGTAAAATAAATTTTCACTGTTAACATAGATAACACAGGAACCTTGCATTTGTTTGGTATTGTAACCTCATTTTACGCCATTAATATCAATTTCTAATTAAGCACTAGTCCAATGCCCATGACTAGTAATTTTACCAGCGGACTAGTGCTAATTGTAATAAACTAGTCTGATTGGACTAGACTGGCTCCCCAGTATTCTTTATGCGATTATTTCACTCCGGATGCATCATTTTGTGAGAATTTGTGTTCACAAAAGCATCTGCAATCTGGGTAAAAAATTGTAAATTGATTATGACTGAATTAGAAGTGCTGAAGCAAAACGTGTATATAGAATAAAACCCCTATAACTCGAACTGCAGGGGACCAGGTCAATAGTTCGAGGAATACAGGGTATTCGACTCATCCAAGGTTGGTCAAGATCGACAGTTAAAATGTCCAGTTTCAAACTATGACAAAAAATGCACGGCAATGACATTTTAATTACCCTATCTTTCAGCATTTTGGATTTCTTTATTTAAGTGTTGTATTGATAGCAATATCAAGTTGAAAAAATGTATAACATAAATTAAGCGTTTGGAAAAGCTAATGAGAAAGCCCTAAATCAAATGTCATTCACATCAGAGTAAGCGATCGTCATCTAGGTTAATGTACAATATCCATATTGGTCAACAAGGAGTACATTTTCTATTATTTAATTATCACAAATTATTTGAAACATTTACAAAATACATACTCACAATAAAGTTATTGACCAGCATATTTACGGACATAAGAAATGATCTTTATAGATGTCTATTTAGTATTTACGAGTAAAGTTACAAAATACAATTTACATGAAAAGATACGGAACGCACTGATAAAATGTACTTTGCATATATCGTTTGATATCGTTTACATCTTTCGGCAAATAACATTGTGTTAGCCTGTCGAATGAAACCAACGAAGAAATTAAAAAAAAAAAAACTTTTATAATTAGGCGGACGTCAGCAATATCTTCCGCCTCTTTTGTCATTTCTCAATGCATACTTTCTATTAACACGGATCAACAACTTCCGTATTTACAACGAAGATTATTACGAGAGAAACATCAATAACTTAATGCCTTTTCTGAAATATTTAAATAAAGTTAGCATCAAACAACGACTTGCGATCGTGTAGGTAGGTAATAACGACACCATTAATCCCTTAATTACCTAAAGGCTTGACACGCCAACTGTATAAACACAAGATCGTGAGCAATTATCCATGTCGGTCGGTGCAGTCAGGTGTGACACAGGTAAAAGAAATCTCAAGGGCCAAACACCTGTTCGACGAATACATGGGTAAATACTATGTATTTGACGCAATTGGGACATATTTCTGTTTGAGGAATAAGGGGTATTCGACGAATAGCTGTTCGAGCTATCCAGGGTTTTGTTACTTAGATTATATAGAGAGACGGTTGGGACCGTACGACCAGTTCGACGAATAGGGGGTATTCGAGGAATCCGGGTTCGAGTTAGAGGGATTTTACTGTATATATGAATTTGGACTAGTGATTAAATAGTCGGACTAGTATAATTTCGGGGTTTACTAGTCCAAATGACAGGCAGCAAAACACTTTAGCATCACAGACTGATTTTTTGGATGTGTAATTGTTGATTTTAAGAAACTTTAATTTTTGTTTTGGGCCTTTAGTTGAGCTTTAAAATGTTATTATGTTTATAATTACATATATCTTAAGTGACCCATATGTTTATAATTACATATATCTTAAGTAACCCAAACATGTTTCTCTTTTACAATTTTTGAAGTAGAACATCAGTAACTTTGTGGTATACCTTGAACCTGTAACCTGGATAAAGCCACTTTATACAGAGACCGTTGTTTATTATCGGGACAGAACTACAGAGACCGTTGTTTATTATCGGGACAGAACTAGTCCTTATCAGGCAGAATTAGTTATAGTATACATACCTTGAGACAAAGTGTGTGTTATCAGGGCAAAAATCCACACTCAACACCCAGGATCCATGACCAGATAAAGTGCCGGCTAAATTTGCATGTTGGCTGTAAATTTCCAAAAGATAATTGATAAATGTGTTGAAGAGGTGAATTACAAAATATCTTTTTATAATTAATAAATATATTAAATAGATGAATTACAAAATATCTGCTTATGATTGATAAATGTGTTGAATAGATGAATTACAAAATATCTTTTTATAATTGATAAATGTGTTGAAGAGAAAATAACAAAATATCTGTTTATATTGTAAGAAAGGTTCAACCATATTATAAAATTCCAGGCATCCCTGTATAAAGGTAACTCATCTCCTCGTTCCAGTTTTGGTTTGTTGATGAGATGACACTGTGTCTTGTGAAGTTTATATTATGTAAATCTTTTCCACTTATAAACTGTAGTATCATATCCAATAACAACCCCAAAAAAAATAATTAGTTGGCTCTCAGGCCACTTTTCTGAAAATAGATGAGGGAAGGAGGGCTTGTTTTTTTTTTCTTTTTTATTGTAGAAAAAAGAGACAAGGGATTTCTTTTTTTCTTTCAATTTCACAACACAATAGGAGGTAAAATCCACCAAAGTTTCAATTTAAAAGGATTTCGTTTACGGTTCCCACTATCACTCCTTTCGTCATGATCATGGTATTCAGGTTTCGTTTGGGTGCATGCACAATCAATAATGTCATATCGGATGTAACGGCGGAATGCTGTGATAGTCTCCCCAACGTTCAAGTTCATCATTACTTGATCAAACCCAGACACTTTGCTCTGACCGATTGACTCCATCATTTTGTTCAGCATCAGTTTCTTGGGAAAAGTCCAATCTAGGGGTCCTAATGTGCCTTCCTTCAATGATTGGAATAGTTCGGTCAAAGTAAAAGCATCGGAGAATCCACCGATAATGTTCAATGGCAGCACGACAGTGGAACCGTGCGGAATGTGGACAGATACCAGCGACATTATCACATAACCGTATCACAATGTCGTGTTTTGCATATCACTTTGGCGCTTGGAACATTCATTCACTAGTATTGCAGATAAACGTTTAAAAGATGTGACGTCTAAAACTGCTAAAAAAGCCCGAGATAGACAATTTTTTTACGGGAGCAACCTTGTGCGTTTGCCAATCAAGATCACGTTGGCGCTTGGAATACTCGTAGTGTGAATGCAGGCAAACGTTTTTAAGATGTGCTGTCTAAAACGTACAAAAAAATGTGGGGCTTAAAAATGATATGCGCTTGGGCCTGAGAACCAACTAATTAATTTATTTTGGCCTAATACTTTCTGATGACCACGAGGAAGGTTGTAAGTATTTCTATATATCTGCGCTATAGATTTCTATGGAGATTCACTGTGCAGACATTTTGGTTTATAACAATGTTAAAGATCAATATCACTGATTTTAAACCCAGTAACAAATTTTGTTCGCCCCTGTGAGGAAGGCTCTGGGTTATGTCCCCTGGCCGAGACACACCAAAGTCTATAAAAGTGGTAGTTTCTGCTCCTGCTTAGCGTTCAGCATACAGGGAGTGGGACGACTGGTTCGCCCGTTGTCAGTATAATGTGACCAGGTGGGGTGTGTTGCTTGGTGTCTTCGGCGGCATGCTTCAGTGATATAGCACTATAAAATGGGCAACAGTTCCACTATACAAGAAGACACAACACGAACATACCGCAGTCTCCCAGTACACTCACTTCGCACTTCGCACAACATACACGCAACACACCCCATACATGGGAGGCCGTCCTTACATGACCATAGCTGTTAATAGGACGTTAATAAATCAAACAAACAAACAAACAAAGCTTAACCTTCACAATATTAAGTAAACAAAGGATTTTGAATTTTCATGTTATTAACATAACAAGAGGCCCAAGAGGCCTTTACGGGACACCTGTGTTGCTGCTACAGAAATTTTTGCATGCAAAGTTGACGTTCAAATCTGTAAAATTTGATGTTTACCAGAATTAGAATAAACATTTAAGTTGAACCTTTTAGAATTTAGATTTTTTGTTTTTCATTTTGATAGTGTATTATTTTACCAAACCTTATGCTTAAAATTCCAATTTGCTTTTGCAATGTTAAACAACAAAACCAAACAAGAAGTCAGTCATTAATGTCAGTGATTTTATAAATTTCACTTTTTAATCTATGAAGATTATTTGGTTCCATCAAATCTGTGAATTCAGAATAAGATTTTTGAAGTTTTAGCCTATTTGACCCCTTTTGGCCCCACCCCTCTAGCCCCTGGGGGTGGGCCAGGCCAGGACAAATATGGATTTGGTGTTAAAATGCTATTTCAGGCTAATACTTCTAACCAAGTTTGACTAATTTCCTATGAAAACAAAGCAAATAATGTTCATAAATGTGTTTTTCCTATATACCCAAAAAATAAAAAAATAAACTATAGTAAACTTGACGCCCTACCCAGGGGAAAATCTGAGATCCCAGGGCCATGAAATTCACAATTTTTGTAAAGGGCCTTAAGACCTTCCAATCTATGAAGAGTATCAGTTTCCATCAAATCTGTGAATTCAGAAGAAGATTTTTGAAGTTTTAGCCTATTTGACCCTTTTTTTGGCCCCGCCCCTAAGGCCCCTGGGGGTCGGCCAGGACCAATTTGGATATGACGATAAAATGCTATCTCAGGCTAAACATTCTAACCCAGTTTGACTAATTTCCTATGAAAAATAAGCAAAAAATATTCATAAATGTGTTTTTTCTTATATAAACTATAGTAAACTTGACGCCCTACCCAGGGGAAAATCTGAGATCCCAGGGCCATGAAATTCACAATTTTTGTAAAGGGCATTAAGACCTTCCAATCTATGAAGAGTATCAGGTTCCATCAAATCTGTGAATTCAGAAGAAGATTTTTGAAGTTTTAGCCTATTTGACCCTTTTTTGGCCCCACCCCTAAGGCCCCTGGGGGTCAGCCAGGACCAATATGGATATGAAGATAAAATGCTATCTCAGGCTAAACATTCTAACCCAGTTTGACTAAATTCCTATGAAAAATAAGCAAAAAATATTCATACATGTGTTTTTTCCTATATAAACTATAGTAAACTTGACCCCCTCCCCAGGGGAAACATGAGACCCCAGGGTCATATAATTCACAATTTTTGTAAAGGACCTTAAGACCTTTCCATCTATGAAGAGTATTTGATTCTACCAGTTCCAAAATTTTAGAAGAAGATTTTTGAAGTTTTAGCCTATTTGACCCTTTTTTGGCCCCACCCCTAAGGCCCCTGGGGGTCAGCCAGGACCAATATGGATATGACGATAAAATGCTATCTCAGGCTAAATATTCTAACCCAGTTTGACTAAATTCCTATGAAAAATAAGCAAAAAATATTCATATATGTGTTTTTCCTATATAAACTATAGTAAACTTGACCCCCCTCCCCAGGGGGAAACATGAGACCCCAGGGTCATATAATTCACAATTTTTGTAAAGGACCTTAGGACCTTTCCATCTATGAAGAGTATTCGATTCTACCAGTTCCAGAATTTTAGAAGAAGATTTTTGAAGTTTTAGCCTATTTGACCCCTTTTGGCCCCACCCCTAAGGCCCCTGGGAGTCAGTCATGGAAAATTTGTTAATAGAATTCAATGGACATTTCATAGAGATAATTCTGACAACATTTGACTAATTTCTTTTATAAATGACCAAGTAATGCTCCAAAATGTGTTTTCACTATATAAACTATAGTAAACTTAACCCCCTCCCCAGGGGGAAACCTGAGACCCCAGGGTCATATAATTCACAATTTTTGTAGAGGGCCTTGAGACCTTTCTATTTATGAAGAGTATTTGATTCTACCACATCTGTGAGAGGAGGAGAAGATTTTTGAAATTTTAGTCAAGTTTACCCCTTTTGGCCCCTCCCACAGCCCCCTGGGGGGTGGGGGTCATATAATTCACAATTTTGATTGACCATATGCCTTAGAAGGTTTGTGCAAAATTTCATTGAAATTGCTTCAGCGGTTTTTGAGAAGAAGTCGAAAATGTAAATTGTAAAACACACGACGGACGACGCACAACGCACGACGACGGACAAAAGGCGATTAGAATAGGTCACTTGTGACTTCGTCTCAGGTGACCTAAAAATATATGAATATCTATAATAAGAGAACTAAGCGACTTACACATCATATATTTTAATCTGGTTATCATCTGATCCTGTTACCAGTAGCTGCGAGTCAGGAGAGAAACATAGAGATCGGATCGGCATAGCGTGACCTAGAAATTAAATAGTGTAATAATTAATTAAGTTATCAATCTTAAAATCATTAATGCTTCAGTAAAATTTCAGGAAATATTTTTTTTTTTTTATATCAGGATTATCTGCTATACAGAGTGATTGTTTGAAGACAGTAGATTCCATGTAAAATCGTTGTGGTTTTCACACCACATTGTCACAATTCACAAAAGAAAAACAATGCTGCCAAGGGTAGATAACTCCAGTGTGAAAGATAGAATTGAATGGCGTTTCTATACCAGTGTATATCATCCTTGTTTAAAATCATACGGTTATATACATTTAGTAATATAGTATTGAATCATTATAGTTTTCCCTTTACTTTTTTTCCAGAACTGAGAATATGATTCAAGATTCATACCAAGAGATCCAAAAGGGATCTTGACACCCACCAAAGAATGATGTATGTCTCACAATAGAAAGAGGGATTATTTCTCTGCATTTCAAACTTCAACTTCAAACCACAAGTGCTCTTTGAGAAATAGTGTTAACAAACTTCAAGTGAAATGAATTAAAATCCAAGATGGCAGACTGTCAGTCTGCTTGTTGACCGATTGGTCGCAAAACACATTGTGCTTAACTAGGTCCCTAGGGAAACCTACATATGGAATTTGAGAAATATCCTTTCAGTAAGTCCTGAGAAATAGCAGTAACAATTTTTTTTTTAATGGATGGAAGAACAGATAGACAACACTACAGACGAAAGATGATTCTAATAGCCAACCTTCTGATGCTGGCGAACTCAAAAACACATCTTTGAATAATAAATAGTGTAAACTAGAACTGCTGCCAGAGTGGAGGAATAATACCCTAATATAATAATAACATATATATTTGACTGTGTTTACCTTCTAGAGTGTGCATTAGTTTGCCAGTCTCAATATCAAACACATTAATGATACCGTCTATAGCTCCACTTGCAATGTATCGTCCATCTGGACTCTGAAGATAAAGCAATAAGTTCATTATTTACTCCAGTGGTTCCAATACACATATATATGTATATTCCCTTGTAATACTTTAGAGTGATTAGAGCTTTTTATGAAATATATGGTTTACATTGATGCCAGAGTTTTGCAAACAATGAATTCATAATGATTTTATTAATTTAAAAGTACCTTATAATTCGCTATTGTCAGCAAAGCTCTTCAATCTAATAAAGAATATGGATAGTTTAATACCCAGATATCCAGAGGAATGAAACCTATAGAATATATGTTAACAATTTCATCTCCAGTTTTGACTCTAATATATCTTTGAACATTTATTTTTTATCATACTAAATCCGACTTTCTGATTGGCAGATTGTTTTTCTTCAAACTACTATGAAGTAAATATCTGAGAATGGCACGAAAACCCATTGTTATTATAATGTCCCAATAGAGATGTCAACGTACGTTGCGTATTGATTAAGAAAAAATAATCCATGGGAAAAACAATGGAATTATATGTTTTAACGTATTTTATGTTATCAAGTAGTCTGGAAAATTAATTATAAGTACTGATGTAACTATATTTAATTTCATTTGGGAATGAAATAAATTATGTTTGCAAACTTTTGTGAGAATCACACTGATTCATACAGTTTGCAATCAGAATTTCTTTCAGATCGCGATGAAGCTAAAAAATAGTGACATCAATGCTTAAATGATTCAGTTATTTCCTCTTACAAAGGCAATACTAAGTGTGAATTTCCCTCTGGTATCCAGTGACTGTTCCTTCCGGCCTGTATCCACACCAAACATGTTGATTTTACCACTGTGACTCCCCGATGCCAGGAACTGTGAGCTTGGTGAGAACGCCAGTGTCCACGCATCAACTGCAACAAATCATCAAATATTGATGATAAGCGTATCTCACTTTATCTCTAGATATCTTTTTGTTTTACACTTTTTATTTGTTATTTCTAAAATACAAAACTATAACCAGAATTAATATGTATTACATTTGCAAGTATTCAGAAAGTGGAAGTAAATCTATTCCATAGAAATATAAATATTTTGATTTGAGTTTAAAGGGTTACTTCGAAGGATTTCCTGGACTTTGAACATCTCCAACGTCTAATGGATCAATAAAAGACATATTTTTTTCTTTACGTCTATCTTATTTAATTGTTTATCTGCATTCTTTCATAAGAAATTGAGCAGAGTGGTTTTCGTATTTTACAAAATGAATTTAGAAGCAAAATGTACAAGTTTCCTTGTTTCACAGTTAGAAATGACAGTGACTTATTATTTGAAAAATAATATGATTAACTAGTGTAATATGAAGTGATATGTAGTTAGCATTAACTAGTGTAATATGATGTGAAATATGATGTAATATGTAGTTAGCGTTAACTAGTGTAATATGATGTGATATGTAGTTAGCATTAACTAGTGTAATATGATGTGATATGTAGTTAGCGTTAACTAGTGTAATATGATGTGATATGTAGTTAGCATTAACTAGTGTAATATGATGTGATATGTAGTTAGCGTTAACTAGTGTAATATGAGGTGATATGTAGTTAGCATTAACTAGTGTAATATGATGTGATATGTAGTTAGCTTTAACTAGTGTAATATGATGTGATATGTAGTTAGCGTTAACTAGTGTAATATGATGTGATATGTAGTTAGCCTTAACTAGTGTAATATGATGTGATATGTAGTTAGCGTTAACTAGTGTAATATGAATGTGATATGTAGTTACCGTTAACTAGTGTAATATGATGTGATATGTAGTTGGCGTTAACTAGTGTAATATGATGTGATTGTAGTGTTGCGTTAACTAGTGTAATATGATGTGATATGTAGTTAGCGTTAACTAGTGTGATATGATGTGATATGTAGTTAGCGTTAACTAGTGTAATATGATGTGATATGTAGTTAGCATTAACTAGTGTAATATGATGTGATATGTAGTTAGCATTAACTAGTGTAATATGATGTGATATTTAGTTAGCATTAACTAGTGTAATATGATGTGATATTTAGTTAGCATTAACTAGTGTAATATGATGTGATATGTAGTTAGCATTAACTAGTGTAATATGATGTGATATGTAGTTAGCGTTAACTAGTGTAATATGATGTGATATGTAGTTAGCGTTAACTAGTGTAATATGATGTGATATGTAGTTAGCGTTAACTAGTGTAATATGATGTGATATGTAGTTAGCGTTAACTAGTGTAATATGATGTGATATGTAGTTAGCATTAACTAGTGTAATATGATGTGATATGTAGTTAGCGTTAACTAGTGTAATATGATGTGATATGTAGTTAGCGTTAACTAGTGTAATATGATGTGATATGTAGTTAGCGTTAACTAGTGTAATATGATGTGATATGTAGTTAGCGTTAACTAGTGTAATATGATGTGATATGTAGTTAGCATTAACTAGTGTAATATGATGTGATATGTAGTTAGCATTAACTAGTGTAATATGATGTGATATGTAGTTAGCATTAACTAGTGTAATATGATGTGATATGTAGTTAGCATTAACTAGTGTAATATGATGTGATATGTAGTTAGCATTAACTAGTGTAATATGATGTGATATGTAGTTAGCGTTAACTAGTGTAATATGATGTGATATGTAGTTAGCATTAACTAGTGTAATATGATGTGATATGTACAGTCAAACCTGCTCTAACGACCGCCTGTATATAACGACCGCCTGTCTATAACGACCGGTTTTTAGACTCCCCGTGCATTTTTACTATATAATGGCACTGTGCATAACGACCACCTGTCTAATGTGGCTAACGACCGGTCATTTTAGCCCCGTCAAAGTTGTCTATTGACTGGTCGCCCAGTGTGTGTGTAGTAGCGTCACTTTGACTTACTTCCGGTAATTAACTCCCTTAATAAGCAAATGGCAGCTATTACTGAAGCCCAAGCTATGAATTGTTTATACAGGACTGTACGGTTTATAACCTAGCGGTCGTAACATTTAAGGTACAAATATGGTTGCCGACTTTAGGATGGAAGTTTTAACGACCGTTTATGCATATCAAGACTGAAATTATGTTTGGTCGCGAACGCCATGTGCACGAAAAGATCACTAGTAAAGCGTGATTTTGAAGCCACAACTCGGATGATACTGTAGGCAAAATAAAACATGCCGATTTATTTAATGTGTTCCGTTATTCATTGTCGATATCTAACATTGTTTTATTACTAAGAAATGGCCTGTACTTAACCTATTTCAAATTAGTCCTATAAATTTACGTTTGATTTCTTTACAATTTGAGTCAGTTGGATATTCGCCCGATGTAACTCGATGTGTTTATCAATAAAATACGGTCACATTACTTGGTAGAAATGCTACTAAAAGTTAATATGTGTACCAGCATTGTGATTTTAATAGTTTTGAAGTTATATACTGTGAGAAAACTCCTCCAAATCGATCTTTCATGTTCCGAGATTAATCCGTCAAAACTGGTTACACGGCAACATTACATACGACTTGCCAGCGAGAATGTGTTGTATTACACGCATACGTTGTCTGAAAATAATCTTGCACAGATAATTCCAGGCCATGTGAAGCCAATAATTAGGGAATGATTATGTTCAAAGCTGAAAAAATCTACTAGGGATATATCATATATCAAAACACAATTATCATTTCTTAAATCATTCATGGCAATAAATATATAATATCCAATAGCAGGTCTGTTTTGCATTGATATAATTCAGTTTTATTTACTAGCTCGCTGATTGGCCCGAAAGCCCCAACCTGTCTATAAAGGCAACCTGTCTATAGTGACCGTTTTTCTGTCACCCCTTCAGTGGTCGTTATAGACAGGTTTGATTGTAGTTAGCATTAACTAGTGTAATATGATGTGATATGTAGTTAGCATTAACTAGTGTAATATGATCTGATATGTAGTTAGCATTAACTAGTGTAATATGATGTGATATGTAGTTAGCGTTAATTAGTGTTACATGAGATGATATTGTACCTGGTCCAGCGTCCATACTCTTGATACACTTGCCAGTCTCCACGTCCCACACCCGTACATGGCTATCTAGACTGCTGGAAGCAGCCACTCAACAAGGTCAAGGTCATACAATACAGGTATATTTTGAATTATCTTCAAACAAACAAAATATCAAAATCAATTATTGACAAGGAGCCGCAAAGCTTGGCATTATCCCCCGCGCCCAGTTGTGTATGAAAGCTCAAACATAAAATAAATGAAGCTCATTGTAACTAAGAGTTTAAATCTTGATATTGTCATCCATGTAGGTTTAACTATTTGAACAGAGCTTAGTATTGTCCTTGAATAAATTCATACAACAATATATCCGCTCTCCAGTAACATGACATTTAAAAGAATAAAAGAACACAGAATTGATGTAACATGTTTAAGTAATATGAATATGATATTTTTTATGACACAAACATATCTAAATATATACATTGCATAATTTACATCTCATTATGTTGATGGAACTGCATCAAAGCAATTGTCCAAATTCACAAGTAACAATATATGGGTATTCTAAAACTGAAAAACAATATGACAGCTGGTGGTGTACATGGATAACACTTTATGGAGCATTCGGATACCTAATTTATGAGGTAATTATAAATATAAGATTACCTCCTATAACCTTGACAGCTTTCCCCACACAATATGATGATCTGAATAGAGCACTAGCCTAACATGTACAGAAAGTTTTGTGTAGCCAAATTGAACGGTTTTCGAGTTATAGCCCGGAATAGAAAGGAAACTTTAATAATATGGTATTTTTTAATAAGTTTCCATGGTAACAGAAAAAGTATCGAAAATGAAAGGTTCCCATTAGCAAAAGGCACAACTAGAGCACTAGCCTAACATGAACAGAAAGTTTCGTGTAGCCAAGTTGAACGGTTTTCGAGTTATAGCCCGGAATAGAAAGGAAACTTTAATAATATGGTATTTTTTAATAAGTTTCCATGGTAACAGAAAAAGTATTGAAAATGGAAGGTTCCCATTAGAAAAAGGCACAACTAGAGCACTAGCCTAACATGTACAGAAAGTTTCGTGTAGCCAAGTTGAACGGTTTTCGAGTTATAGCCCGGAATAGAAAGGAAACTTTAATAATATGGTATTTTTGAATAAGTTTCCATGGTAACAGAAAAAGTATCAAAAATGAAAGGTTCCCATTAGCAAAAGGCACAACTAGAGCACTAGCCTAACATGTACAGAAAGTTTCGTTAATACAAGTTCATTGTTTCTTTTCTGAAGGAATTTGAATATTTACCCCTCTAATTCCCCTATTGGGCCCCACTCTTTCTGCTCCAGGGGGTCAAAGGTAAAATTTATACAAATTCTGTTAAACCCAAGGGTGTTTCTGGTCAAATTTGGTTACAATCAATGCAGAACTCTAGGACAAGTAGCGATTTATAGGATTTACCTCTATTTCCCCTATTGGGCCCCACCTCTCTCTGCCCCCAGGGGATCATAGCCAAAATTTATACAAGTTCTGTTCCCCTTCCCCCAAGGATGTTTGTGGCTAAATTTGGTTACAATCCATGTAGAACTCTAGGACAAGTAGCGATTTAAAGGATTTACCTCTATTTCCCCTATTGGGCACCGTCCCTCTTGCCCCCGGGGGGGATCAGAGCCAAAATTCATACAAGTTCTGTTCCCCTTCCCCCAAGGATGTTTCTGGTCAAATTTGGTTACAATCAATGCAGAACTCTAGGACAAGTAGCTATTTATAGGATTTACCTCTATTTCCCCTATTAGGCCCTGCCCCTCCTGCCACCAAGGGGTCAGAGCCAAAATTTATACAAGTTCTGTTCCCCTTTCGCCAAGGATGTTTGTGGCCAAATTTGGTTACAATCCATGCAGAACTCTAGGACAAGTAGCGATTTATAGGATTTACCTCTATTTCCCCTATTGGGCCCCACCCCTCTTGCCCCCATGGGGTCAGAGCCAAAATATATACAAGTCCTGTTCCCCTTCCCCCAAGGATGTTTGTGGCCAAATTTGGTTACAATCCATGCAGAACTTTAGGGCAAGTAGCTATTTATAAGATTTACCTCTATTTCCCCTATTGTGCCCCGCCCCTCCTGCCCACAGGGTGGTCAGAGCCAAATTTTTTACAAGTTCTGTTCCCCTTCCCCCAAGGATGTTTGTGGCAAAATTTGGTTAAAATCCAAGCAGAACTCTAGGACAAGTAGCGTTTTATAGGACTTACCTCAATTTCACTTATTGGGCCCCCCCCCCTCCTGCCCCCAGGGGGTCAGAGCCAAAATTTATACAAGTTCTGTTCCCCTTCCACCAAGGATGTTTGTGGCCAAATTTGGTTACAATCCATGCAGAACTCTAGGACAAGTAGCGATTTATAGGATTTACCTTTATTTTCCCTATTGGACCCCGCCCCTCCTGCCCCCGGGGGGTCAGAGCCAAAATTTATACAAGTTCTGTTCCCCTTCTCCCAAGGATGTTTGTGGCCAAATTTGGTTACAATCCATGCAGAACTCTAGGACAAGTAGCGTTTTATAGGATTTACCTTTATTTTCCCTATTGGGCCCCACCCCTCCTGCCCCCAGGGGGTCAGAGCCAAAATTTATACAAGTTCTGTTCCCCTTCCCCCAAGGATGTTTGTGGCCAAATTTGGTTACAATCCATGCAGAACTCTATGACTAGTAGCGATTTAAAGGAAATGTTGATGGACGGATGACGGACGGACGATGGACGACGGACGCTGCGCCATGATATAAGCTCACCTGCCCTTTGGGCCAGGTGAGCTAAAAATTAATCATCGCATAATTTCATTTGTTTGCTTATTTCAAACCGTTTTGTATTGAATTATATTCAGAAGCTGATGCTATGGCTGTTCCGTTTATTGAACCTGGTGACATCAACACTTGTGCAAGTGGGAAATTCAAAGGATATATAAGCGTGTATAGTTTTGAATTTGAATGATCGTAATGGAAATATAATAATAAATTATAAACTGTTATGAGATTGTACATACAGTAGATATGAATCCCAGCCGTTACAAAGATAAATATTCATGGCTCCCTAACAGGTGCCATTCTATTTATCTTCCTTCCGGACGGGCTTCATATCCACTGATGTCAAATGGTTACAGTTTATTGCTTAAAGATTTGAAGTATTGAATTTGCTTGGCCATTAGGTAGCCATGTGATGTTTTGAAGTGTGTCTGTCGATAGATAAGGATACATGTGCCAGACTGGTTCATATCCACGGAGACGACCCCTAGCTGGTGACCTTCCAATTCATGTTTCAGGTCAAGTTTGTCATCTGACCTGTAACACAGAGTTTATAGAATTAAGAGAGCAACCACAACTTAAATATCTGAGGTTATGTCATCAAAAGATAGTAATAGAAATTTTGATTCGGAAACAGACCCTTGATCCCATCATTGTATAATACTTTCAAAAGTCTTAGTCAAACCATAAATTTTTTTTCAATCTGAAGATATAGGTAACAGTGTCAAGGGTCTTAAGTAAGATTCCACCTTGAAATTCAATAAAATATTACATTGATTAGTTTAGTTTCATAAGTTTAACAGCTAGGGTCATTTAAGGACATGCCAGCATTGATGGTGGAGGAAAGCTGGAGTACCCGGAAAAAACCCACCCACCAGCGGTCAGTACCTGGCAACTGCCAGAATTGGGATTCCAACACAAAAGACGTGGGACGTCATATATATACATTACTCAACAATTCTACCTGCTGTCTATGTTGTATGGTTGAAAGATACATATATTATATTTAGAACGGTTGAATTTTCTTCTTTTTTTTCCCCACAAAATGTTTCCATTGTCTCTTTTCCCAACTAACAAGTTATATCTACTGGATTTTTTCTTATCTCAAGTACCAAAGATTTCATCTGTTGAAGAAAAGGAGAAAATGCATATCCCTGTTAAGTGCTTTGACTTCAACAGTCAAATCTAACATCTGGTGTGATAAACAAATGACTCTACAGACTGAAGAATGCTCCAACAGACCACCTTTATTATATATACATTGATCCCCTTGGCGACTTCTTTTACATACATTAGATACAAACCATGTCACATTTTCACAGAAGAATATGACAAAGATCAAGGTCAATATTTTGAACAAACTTGGTAGCCCTTCATCCCAGCATGCTACAGGCCATATATCAGTAGCCTGGGTCAATTGGTTCTTGAAGTCATTTGAGTAAGTTTACAGATGGTACATGGCCCAGTACGACAGACAAGTAACATTTTCCCAGAAGAATATAACACTCACCATCTCCATATTTTCACCATATCATCAATTCCTCCCGTAACAATATTCTCTGTTCTGTCTCTCTCATTCTGTCGCCAGGAGCAACTCCATATGCTGTCTTCATGAGCTGGTAACACAAGAAAGTCAATCAACTTTTTGGTTTATAGATATATAATTAAATTCCTAACTTTATTACAATACAATACAAAGTTTTCATATAATTGAGAACTCTTATAACACCAATTCACAATAAATCATAAGAGATTGAGATATTTCTGAAAGTTTTCATATAATTGAGAATTCTTATAACACCAATTTACAATAAATCATAAGAGATTGAGATATTTCTGAAAGTTTTCATATAATTGAGAATTCTTATAACACCAATTTACAATAAATCATAAGAAATTGAGATATTTATGAAACTAGATATCAATATTGACTTCATGACAGAGTGTTCCCAAAAAGTTTTTAAAAATTGTATAAGGAGTGGGAAAATGCACAGACGGAACAGGATTTAAACCCGGAACCTTCAAAACATGTGGTCAATTGCAATTGACCTGATCAAGAACTGTTACAATATTCCCTCAAAAAAAGCAAGGCCAGACCAGGTTCAGACCTAGGCCTGGACCCCTCGGTCTGAAATTAAACCTAGCCAGATACTCCATCAATTAAACCTAGCCAGATACTCCATCAATTAAACCTAGCCAGATACTCCATCAATTAAACCTAGCCAGATACTCCATCAATTAAGCTACATGTACCATGTTGCTGGCAATCGACCTAACCCCAAACTGTTACACACGTAAGAACTTGCCAATATGGTTATACAACTATACATGTATATATTGTAATAGTTCTGGATCGGATCAATCGTCAGGGACCAAGTAGCTCATTACATCAGATTTATAAGACCAAAACGACGTGGGTCAATTAAGTACAATTTACTGTATTGATTAGTCCTAGCTGCAATACTGTAGCTCAAAAAGACTCTTAGAAGGCAGTGATGTTGTCTTTAGAGCTACAATAGGTGCCTATTACAGCTAATGGAGCAAAGATATAAATTATTACGCAATGGCAAACACATTATCAAAATGTCTTTAGTCATTTTATCTTAATTGTTTTATATTGCTTACTTACAAGGTCATAAATCTGCACAGTATGAAATATCAAATAACAGCTTTAGACATTTTTTCACATATAAATATGAAGGCCTTTCCGAATTATACAGCAAGTCTACAAACTGTGAACTTCATATCTTGTAACTAGATTATTGTACCTTAATTGGCATATGGATTTGTTACTAAAAGTAGATGAAATCGCTTTAAAATTAACTTTTCCCAAATATTTTCACAAATCACATTTGTTTAACTATGAAAAATAACACAAGTGCAAAAATTTGATTTATTTATTTTCATGTCGGAAAGTTTTCAAAATAGATGCAATACTTTGAGAAAAGTTGCATCAAGTTCACAAGTAACAAATGTCTCTACTGCACATGTACAAATTTCAGTAAATTGTACTTTATCATGGCATATATTAATGTGATTTTTTGAAAAGTATTGCAAAATTTGAGATTTCAGCAATTTAAACTATTTTAGTAACAAATCAATACTCCAAATGGGCTATAACAGGGTTTTTTCTAGGGTCTCTCAGGGGCCGATATTCAGCCCCATTCCCAATGAGATTTAGGCTAGAATTTTGTCAATTTCATAGATTTTTTTCTCAATCTGAAAATATTTTAGATTGGCCTAATAATTGTTCCACCACTATTGGGATTTGCAATCGAACACACCCAAAAAATGGCGGCCATGACAGGCGAGTCGACTGGCCGAGAATGCAGGTAGACTAACCAAGATACAGACGCAAAACATCAACCAGGCATAAAAATTGGATTATGAATGGGAATCAACAATTAATTAACACCACAAGCACAATATCCGAAGTCCTGTCAGTAGGTATTTTTGGCACATGGCCCACTTGCAGTTTGGTATGGTTAGTGTGTTGTGTCAGTACTGCGATGAGTGACAGCCTAGTGTTGAGGTTTCGTCTGCTATTTAATCGGTTAAACATAAGTTGTAAATTAAACATTTTGTTTGAATCCATACTTAGTGTAATATATTTCATTTTCAAACTTCTTTTATAATATACAGAGTGTATTTGCAATAATTTCTGCGTTGATCAGTTACCTTTGTGTTTTATTTAGGGCAGAATACTTTTCTATTTAAAAACGTTTTATGTAACACCATGCAGTTTAAATTACATATTAAAGATAAAGTTTGTATTCTCTCCTACTGAACATGGACTTAATGAATCTTTATTTCCCTCTAACGGTATATATTTTGAATAGAAAGACAGTGAAGAATTAATAAGATTGGTTGTTTTCAGTGGGAGCACCTAGATATTAGTATCTGTCATTGAAGACAAAATAAAGAAAGATAAAATACATATTTGGTCATTTTATTGCCTTTTGACAAAAGAACATTTATGTCGATATGCCGATGAATTTTCCCAAATTCACACAGGGGCCTTTTCCCAATTTACCTAGAAAAAGCCCTGTATAATACTCTAGTTTGCTTATAATAGCTAGTTTGTGGTTTTCCAGGACTAGTGTTTGGCTAGACAAGGATTTGAATCCTACATGGCCATGGTGAGACTATGCATTTTTGACTCCTACTACCCATGAAGATATGCTTCCAAAAGTCTCTCACATATGGCTGGGAAATAGTACTCCTACCGTACAAGTATGCCATTACACTTACCTTGTTCTTGTTTGAAAATGATGGAATACTGCAAGTAAATAAAATATAGAGAATGTGAGAAAATGTAAACAATAAACAGCTACATATTAAATGCATGGACTATATCATCAAACAAAGTGTGCAGCTGGATAGGGGAAACTGTTGAATAACATTGCTTAGACCTACATGTAGGGCTATAGTCACATACATATGTACGTATATTCGATTTTGAAAGTAGAACAGGACGAAGAGCAACATGCATATGTCAGCTGCAGTAGCAGTGCAAACTTAATTAACGGAACAAGCGAATAGCATATGATATATGTTGACCATTTCTTTATTATTGTTGACAAATCAAAAACAATTATGTAATTCAATTTGTGTGAAATTAAGGAATTTTACTACTTTTGTTTTCTTACCAACTGGGAAGCCGCCATGCTTGCCAATGAATCGGCGTCGATTAGAAGGTGTCGTTGACAGGTGCCCTATGTCGTCTTTCAAACGCTCGCCTGACGATGAGTATACTCTCTAAACTATATGAAATAAAAACTTAGTAAATAACAATTTTTCATCAGATCGTTACTCTTATTTATATACATTTCAAAATATTATTGAAAGTTTAATCCAATACTATAAAAGAAGCTATATTTTATGTGAAATATCAAATATTTGTTTTTGTTAGAGATTATACCTATACCTGAGAGAGAGAACATGGCGACGATGTAAACAAAATCACTCTGAGGACAAAAAGGTAAATTACAATACAACTGTTTAACACTAAACACACTGCGTACATGCAATGTAACTATTTTCATCTGTTGATATTAGAAGACACAGTGAAATTTTGCTTTTCATGCGGCAGTACAGCACTGAGTAGGCTGCCACAGTAGAATCCATCTGACTGCCAGAATGGCAATAAGTCGTTTCAGTACCGAAATGTTTCCTTAATATGTAAGCAATTACTCCAAAAACACGATAGGCCTATGGTTAGCCTACTGATAATTGGTAGTTCGGTTGGTTGACTGAAATACCGATGGATTGTTTCAGAAGTACTTCGTCGTGCTCAAACATCTTAGCTATATATAGATATGGGGCAAAATTTTGTGACCGAAACGACCTGTCAAGTCTTTTAATGTGAAGTCAGAACTTCTACATCATTAGTTTTACACAAGTGAGACATATTATGCAAATATATCACATTTTTGTCTTTGATAATGAATATTTTGCCCTCGTGATATTAGTGCTATCCGCGTCGTCATATCAGCGCAGGGGCTAATATCAAGTTACATATGACATCATATTTTAATTTGATATCATGAAGCCAATTGAGTTATTGGCCCGGGTACTCCAATAATGTTAGAGGTATAGCACGATAAGATACTTTTGCTCATTAGGTCGTGTCTAACAAGTTACTCAATATCAAGATCTGATATTATTGGATTACGACCCGAGCTGATATATCACGTCATCCGGATTTTTCACTCCAGATTCTAGTGTTGCCGCTTCCAATTAGATTGCGGTGACCATGCAGATAGTTGGATAAACGTATTAGGAAAGATCACAAATAAACAAAAAATGATCTGTTTCATGATGATTTGACAGAAATCTGATTAAAATAAAGATCCTTATTATCACTATATCTCCCATAAGGGGTCATATCCAGGTGACCTTTGGAAATGGCCAATCAAATTGCTACATGTACCTACAAAATCTTGACAGTGAATTTTAGGTGACGAAATAGTTTGAAAAGTCTCGGAATTATTAGTCATCTCGCCCAAAAAAATTGTAAATATTGGGACGATATGGCGTTATCAATGATGTAGCAAAGTGTAGAAAATGAATTTGATATGAAGTCCAGGTGGAATAAAGGTCATCTGGACGTGGCCCCTATTTGATGTTGTCAGATCCTCTATTGATAAGATTGGTTATAAGGATCTGTATTTTAATCAGATTGATTTGACAGGAAATTTTATCTTAAGTAGAATGATGGTCGGAACACGTTTTGTCCACATTTCCGAAAACGAAGCACAATCATTCGGGAGAATATAGCTATAACACAAAAAGAAAACATACGGGTATAAATAAAATCAACAAGAGATACATAGTAATTTTACCCTATTTCATATACAGTATATATATCATTCAGAATTTAAGCCAAGTCTTACTTTTCAACGACAATTAATAAAGACATTATTTATTTCATTATTAAGTTCATTTTAATCCAGTCGTGCCAAAATTTGCTTCTACATTTTTATTTTAATGATCAATTACTGAATTAGTTATTTGCCCAGGTTTTTTTTATATAATTTTTTTATTTTTCAAGACATTTTATAGTACATAACATAATACAGGCATATACACATTCACTGCCACATACCATATACATTATACATGTATAGTAATTGCAATCATATGAAGTACATACATACATTCATACATCTATTACATAGATTTATACATACACACATATATTGTAAATCATATGTATAGAAGTTACATATTTCCTTATAAACATACATACTTACATGCATACATAGATACATATACAAGCATACTTACAAAGCATACATGCACAGGTACATATATAGTGTTGGAGTTATATACATATATAACATACATACATACATACATACACACCCTAACATATGCACACACACTTACACACCCTTGTATACCTTCACACACTCTTCACTCATACACAAAGGAAAGAAAATCATCATTTTTATTATCAACTATACATCAAACACTTAAATTTATGTTAATTCTACCAAGTGGTGTCATTTGCCCAGGGTTGGCTCTTGCACTATCAGTAGCCATATAGACATTTTCACTTGGTACAAAACCAAAACACAATTTTCAAAGTCAAAGATTTTGATATTTTGCAGATAAGGAGAGGTTGCGTGAACTATCATTAGCACACATCTTACAATGTCAGACGAGGAGGATTATTCCGCGGAAGAAGGCCGCCCCATGGTGATCGAGGTCAAAACAAACAAGAGGCCATCGTCACGGACACAGGGTCGGAGGTCAGCGAGGACACCAAGGACGCCTAAAACACAGCGAAGCCAGTATAATGACAACGAGGATGATTATTCTGATGAGTTTGATGAAGAGTAAGTGTCTAAAGTGTACTTGTTGTTTCTTAGTACATGTGTACTGTAGCTATACGGCTTTTTCAAAGTTTTGTTTTCTCCAAACCTATTCTGTATTCACATATTACATAGCTAGCTCCCTTGTGGGTAGGTATCCATTGTGATCTCATTATTTTGTGGGTGCAATTGGAGTCATTTTCTCCTAAAAGTATGACGTTACACTGGCAAACATATTAAGTCACAATCAATACCTACTCGCAAGGGCAGATAACTCTAAAATATGCCAATACAGAATAAACTTATTTATAAAAGTCAGAGGTAAATGTTTTATGATGTCTATTGTTGGATTAAAATCTTTTTTTCCTGCCCAGAGAATGCGGTCGTGTAGTACTGTATAACCAGCTATTTCCGCAGGTAGAAATTTTTGTGAATTGGATCAAACACTTATAAAATTAAAATTTTAGCAAATTAAAATTTTACGATTTGGCTTCTGAGTATATAGTATTAAAACAATTAAATTCTCAATACATGTATTTCACAGATCAAAATTTTGCAATCAGGTTGATGACCTGCAAAATTGCGAAAATTTTATCCCCACAAAAATAACTGGCTGTACGGTATTACCAATGTCTGTCCTGTCATTTTTTTTTTCCAATCTTGTCCTGTTACAACCCATCTGTGGTGTCCTATTCCGATGTCATATAAAGACAGTTTTGTTTCTATTTTCACCTTCAGCTTTGATGACGAAGAAGAGATGGCAGACGATGCACCTCGTACATCACATATAAAAAGCAAACCCAAAAATGGACGCAAGAAAGTTAACATGACACCCCCAGACCGTTTACTGAAGACTTCAACAAGGAAAGCTAATAAATTCATGGACCAGGGCAAGGTATATAGACTTCATTATATCATCACATCTCATAGAAATGTGTGTATTAAGAACAAAATCAATATTGATGTTAACCTGTTCCATTTGTTTAAATTGAAACTGTTGTCATACCTAAAAAGTCCAGGTGACATTTTACATTTTACATGTAACATCCTTAGTCATTATAAGCTGAAGTATAGTGACAAATTACCTCCCTTCCATAACATTCTTCTCTGCATTTCTGTTGTCCATGGAATTGGCCTTTATACTACCATAACTGGCAATTGATACAATTTCAAGGCTAAAATATCTCAAAGAATTATGAATCTCATCATGTACTTCTACTTTAAATATTTAAATAACTTTTTACAACGTAATTAGATAATCCTTACAGGTTCTGTGTCTTTTATCATACAGGTTGACAAATGTATCCAGGAATATGTAAAGTGTATAGCCTACACCAGAATGGTTCACGGCCCTGTAGACTGGAGACTCGCACGAAGTTATGCTGACTTAGCGGAGGCATACTTAGACCACAAATGTAACTATCAAATAACAAATTATCAATAAGTTTTTGTGACCTATTCTTATCACCTTTCGTCTGTCGTTGTGCATCCTCGATAATCCAGTGGTTCCGATCACTTACAATCTCTACACCCCTGGACTATCTCATAGTAAAACTGGAGGCAACAGAACAGAACAGGTAATTCAGTCGTTTGATGTACATTAAAAGAGCCGTGTAACGTTACATTGTGGTTGACTGTGTGGCTTTGAATTGGGGCGTCGCTCTCTCTGTAGTCTTCAAAGGAAATCTTTGCAGGCCTGTGATTGGTCAAATGTTTTCCGCTGAGCTGCCTTCAATTTCGCTATGAGATAGTCCAGGGGTGTAGAGATCGTAAGTGATCGGAATCCCTGGAGTATCGAGGATGGTCGTTGTGTTGTGTGTCCATAAACAATTTTCAATTTCGTCCTTAAAGTCACTGTTTCATAAGATGTGCTCAAACAAAGAAAAATTATGTCTTATAGTGCCATGTGGTCCTGATACACAGGTTTAATTATGCTGAAAGGACTAGGTATGGTAAGGGTCTTTTGTGGCCCCCAAATCTGCTATTTTTCAAAGTTTGTTACTTATTTTAAGATGTTAATCTTGCATTTCAAATATTAACTATATACCTGACATATTTGATATTGATATTAGGTAATATAACAGTTCTAGTTGCCATGGCAACCATTTCTATTATACATAAATTATGCACAATGTAAAAATTTCATCAAATTTGGCCTTTTTTATGCAGTTTTACATCTAGTTAACATAGAGCATTCATTCTAAGAGAACATTAAAATTTGTACATATATCGGAAAAAACCCAGTTCTAATGGAATTTAGATCAGTCGGTTTTACTGTGATGTGCCTGAAAAGCCCATGGTGGTGACATATGTGTGAAATTTTCAAACTCCCCCATTACACATTGAGGTCGAACTTCTTGTATGCCGAACCCTGTCCCTTGCTCGTAGAGTAATGCAACTTTTGTCTATAACTGCTCAAATCGCTCTGAAAATAGTTTGTTTACCTTATTAGGTGAATTATTTTGCCTCAAAACCATTTTATCACCTTCGCAGTGGTTATGTAGTTCATTTGTTTAACGTGCGTGACTTTGGCTCGGGTATAGGTACAGCGCCCATATTCTACCTGCTTAATCGTATTGATCAACGATTTGATATTTCAACGATATTAATTAAAATACTTAACAATGACATGGAATTTGTCAATGTTTAACGTTATTTGTTTCATAAGAAATATAGAACAATACATTTATGCCATATTTCACTTCTTGGTTATGTAAAAGAATTAGCCTGAGTGAATTGTCTCTTTAACATAGAGCACATTCTAGAACAAACTTTATATTTCTCAAAAATGATGTATTCTTTGTGTCTGCTAATTCCCTTAAAATATAAAGTTTGTTCTAGGTTGCGCTGTATTGCTTTTAAAGAAAAAACTATAGCAAAAAAATATGCCAAAATTGACCAAATTTTCAAATTTGCATAATTTATGCAAAGTTACCATGGTTATATAGCAAAAACATACTTTCTGTCAACAAAAGTATCATTAAGTTTTTATCAGGTGCATATTCAATATTTCAAAAGCAGCAAATTAATTTCTAAATACTTAATTTGAAATTTGGTAGATTTAGGGGCCAAAAAGAGCCATTACCATATCTAGTCCTTTTAGCCAAATAGGACCTCAAGAAAGTGGTCTAAAGAAGCAGTTGGTCATGTAATATTGTTGAGGATGGATATCCATATAGCACTAGTCAAATGTTGTAAACAAATTTTCGCTTATTGATTAACCGAGCTTTATCAGGGAACCTTCACTCTTCTATTTTACATTGTACATGCTTGTCAAATGAAGTGAACTATTAAACCTCTAATTACTTTCGGTATTTCAGCATATGCCGCCCAAGCTGACTACCATGCTGACAACGGCAAAGCCATCCTTCTCAACTCCCCACCCACGATCACCACAGAAACAGAGAAAGCTAATGTTTACACCGTGCTGTTCCGACTATACCGCACAAAAGGTCGAGCTCTGACCGCATTAAAGAAATTTCCAGAAGCTGAACAGGTCCTGGCTAAGGCTGATAAATTTCTGGCCGATCTCTTCAAGATGTCATGTGTGACACAAGATGAATGTGATGAAATGGAGATAGACATTTCACATGCTAAAGCAAGGTAAATAAGGATATAGACGTCTCACATGCTAAAGCTAGGTAAACTATGGGAGATACACATCTCACATGCTAAAGCAAGGTAAACTATAGGAGATAGACATCTCACATGCTAAAGCAAGGTGAACTAGGAAATAGACATCTCACATGCTAAAGCAAGGTAAACTATAGGAGATAGACGTCTCACATGCTAAAGCAAGGTAAACTATAGGAGATAGACATCTCACATGCTAAAGCAAGGTAAACTAGAGAAGATAGACATCTCACATGCTAAAGCAAGGTAAACTAGGAGATAGACATCTCACATGCTAAAGCAAGGTAAACTATAGGAGAAAGATATCTCACATGCTAAAGCAAGGTAAACTATAGGAGATAGACATCTCACATGCTAAGGAGATGGACATCTCACATCCTAAAGCAAGGTAAACTATAGGAGATAGACATCTAACATGCTAAAGCAAGGTAAACTAGGAGATAGACATATCACATGCTAAAGCAAGATTAACGAGGAGATAGACATCTCACATGCTAAAGCAAGGTAAACTATAGGAGATATACATCTCACATGCTAAAGCTAGGTAAACCAGGATATAGACATAACTATAGGAGATATACATCTCACATGCTAAAGCTAGGTAAACCAGGATATAGACATCTCACATGCTAAAGCAAGGTAAACCAGGATATAGACATCTTACATCCTAAAGCAAGGTAAACTATAGGAGATAGACATCTCACATGCTAAAACAAGGTAAACTATAGGAGATGGACATCTCACATGCTAAAGCAAGGTAAACCAGGATATAGACATCTCACATGCTAAAGCAAGGTAAACTATAGGATATAGACATCTCACATGCTAAAGCAAGGTAAACCAGGATATAGACATCTTACATCCTAAAGCAAGGTAAACTATAGGAGATATACATCTCACATGCTAAAGCAAGGTAAACTATAGGAGATATACATCTCACATGCTAAAGCAAGGTAAACTAGGAGATAGACATCTCACATGCTAAAGCAAGGTAAACCAGGATATAGACATCTTACATCCTAAAGCAAGGTAAACTATAGGAGATAGACATCTAACATGCTAAAACAAGGTAAACTATAGGAGATATACATCTCACATGCTAAAGCTAGGCAAACCAGGATATAGACATCTCACATGCTAAAGCAAGGTAAACTAGGAGATAGACATCTCACATGCTAAAGCAAGGTAAACCAGGATATAGACATCTTACATCCTAAAGCAAGGTAAACTATAGGAGATAGACATCTAACATGCTAAAACAAGGTAAACTATAGGAGATATACATCTCACATGCTAAAGCTAGGCAAACCAGGATATAAACATCTTACATCCTAAAGCAAGGTAAACTATAGGAGATAGACATCTCACATGCCAAAGCAAGGTAAACTATAGGAGATAGACATCTCACATGCTAAAGCAAGGTAAACTATAGGAGATAGACATCTAACATGCTAAAGCTAGGTAAACTAGGAAATAGACATCTCACATGCTAAAGCAAGGTAAACTATAGGAGATAGACATCTCACATGCCAAAGCAAGGTAAACTATAGGAGATAGACATCTCACATGCTAAAGCAAGGTAAACTAGGAAATAGACATCTCACATGCTAAAGCAAGGTAAACTATAGGAGATAGACATCTCACATGCTAAAGCAAGGTAAACTATAGGAGATAGACATCTCACATGCCAAAGCAAGGTAAACTATAGGAGATAGACATCTCACATGCTAAAGCAAGGTAAACTATAGGAGATAGACATCTCACATGCTAAAGCAAGGTAAACTATAGGAGATAGACATCTCACATGCTAAAGCAAGGTAAACTATAGGAGATAGACATCTCACATGCCAAAGCAAGGTAAACTATAGGAGATAGACATCTCACATGCTAAAGCTAGGTAATCTATAGGAGATAGACATCTAACATGCTAAAGCTAGGTAAACTAGGAAATAGACATCTCACATGCTAAAGCAAGGTAAACTATAGGAGATAGACATCTCACATGCTAAAGCAAGGTAAACTATAGGAGATAGACATCTCACATGCTAAAGCTAGGTAAACTATGAGATAGACATCTCACATGCTAAAGCAAGGTAAACTATAGGAGATAGACATCTCACATGCTAAAGCAAGGTAAACTAGGAGATAGACATCTCACATGCTAAAGCAAGGTAAACTATAGGAGATAGACATCTCACATGCTAAAGCAAGGTAAACTAGGAGATAGACATCTCACATGCTAAAGCAAGGTAAACTATAGGAGATAGACATCTCACATGCCAAAGCAAGGTAAACTATAGGAGATAGACATCTCACATGCCAAAGCAAGGTAAACTATAGGAGATAGACATCTCACATGCCAAAGCAAGGTAAACTATAGGAGATAGACATCTCACATGCTAAAGCTAGGTAAACTAGGAAATAGACATCTCACATGCTAAAGCTAGGTAACTTTTTAATATATTAAAGTTAATATCACATGGGAAAGAAACATAGTGGTGAAGCTGTTCTTAATGCAACTTGTGTTTAAGGCTGAATTACATTTGTAGCCCATCAACTTGTTATTCTAATAAGATGTTGACAACGGTTTTTTCTAGCTATATACACAGTTAAACTGACAATGGCTATACCTACATGTATATTGGAGGATACCTATCTTGTGGTATTACAAAATAATGCATTTTTTCATATTTCAAGTTATCTCCCCTTGCTATGTATTCATCATTACTGCATGTAATAATTTAAAAAAAATGGTTGTTTACTTTGATGGTTACCAATAAATCGTCGTATTTATAATATTTCTGAATTCTCAGTTTGATTATTGTAAGAGTAACATCCTCTTCATTTATGTTGTCCAACGTGGTACCAAATACTTTTCAAATGGAACTAATTCATGAACCACATGATCCCCATAACATTTTCGAGAGACAAGTATCTCCAGTGGTGATGGACGGTAACTTTTGGTAATCGAATCTCATTGAAATGATGTTAGGATGGGATATCATCTATTAGTGTCATTCCATCACAAATACAAACTGTAGGCCCACACAAACCTTATCAGGTATCACATGGTACTTGGTCCCATTGATGTCCACTGCATGTTGAGTTCTGGTTTGAAATCGGTCTATACGTTTAATGTTTAAATCAAACACAATTCCAAGGTCTAATCCTTAGACCTTTGTTACTTTTAGACTATACTGTTAACAGAAGAAGCATGCTCTTACTACATGTGTATGAGTAGCCAGTATGATATTCTGCATGTTAATTTCTGGTCTGAAATCAATCTGTATGTTTAATGTTTGTTTAACATCGAACTTAATTTGAAAGTCTCATCCTACCTTTGTTACTTTGTAGACTATACTGGAAACAGAAGAAGCATGCTCTAGCTAGTAGCCAGTATGATAAACTACTGGACCAGATGGAGTCACACTACGGCAAGGACAGTATGGAGTTAGTGCCTGTCTACCAGGAGAACGGCCAGATATCCTTTGTATCTATAGTTTGGCTAAAACCTTTTCTGTTGTTCTCTTAGACTCTTGTCTTTATAGCGCTGAGAAAACAAACTTTAAAAAATATTGTTTTAATGTCCTGTTTGTTCTGATTCAAATGGATTTCTGATGAATACTAGATAAACATGCATGTTAGATGAGCCTGTATATTATATGAACATGCACACATTTTCCTTAACTTATGCCACTTGGAACAGAGTAAGGGTCGCCATGCTGACCATGACAAAGCCATAGAGATGTACCTACAGGCTCACTCCATAGCAGGTGCAAAGTAAGTTTCCACCATGTTTTGTAAATCACACATTTTCAGAAAGGTTGGATTTACCGTACATGTCTGTAATTGTCATATTTTACTGATAAACACCCCACCCCTACCTCCTCTTGGGTCAGTTGCCAGGTACTGACAGCTACTTTTCTTCGCCTTTAATCCTGGCACATCATTAAAGAACTGATAAATCAAATATTATTTATTATTATCAAATACTTTATATATAATAAAGCGTAGCCACAAGAATAAACAAACAGGAAAGGTAAGTTACAATCTGAAATCTAAAATCCTCTGTGACATTGAAGGCCACTCAGTGGTTAAGGTTTCTGTTACCTTCCTAGTTCTTGACCTGCATCCAGTTTCACCAACATTCCTTAACTGAAGGAATTTCCATAACTTAAAAAAGCCCATATGAAAGCGTACTACACAGAAGTTAAAGAAAGCTCTTTAACTTAGGATTTTTCCTTAACTTCTATAATGTTTTCAAATGGATAATCTTAAGATAAAGAATTTGTTTTAGTAAGGTAATGTTCATGAAACTGGACCATAAACTTTGAGATGTCAGCTGATATTTCTTGATTATTCATGAAGTATTTTCCCTCCTGCTCAGAAACATAAGAATCATTCATGATTGAAATACAGATCCTTATAACCACTCTGTTCAATAGAGGATCTGAGAAAATCCGATTAAGGGTCATGTTGGGATGACCTTTATACCATGTGTAATTCAGATCAAATGCATTTTTCTGCTCGTTGCTCTATCAATTGACAACGCCATTTCGCCCCAACATTTAAATACGATTAGCTTTATTGTGCTTTTTGGGCAAGATGACTATATGTACACGGAAATAATTCTGACAGATTTTCAAACTATTTTGTCCCCTGAAATTCACTGTCAAAATTTTGCCAGCAGCATTTTGATTGGCTATTAACAAAGGTCACCTGGATATGACCCCTAATGGGATTTTCTCAGATCCTCTTATCTAACGTAGTAATAATAAGGATCTGTATTTTAATCAGATTGCAGAATCTTTAATCAAATATGTTGATATATTTGTAATACCATTATATTACAGTTACCGTGAGGATAACCTAGTCACCATGGATACAGCACTGAGTCTGGCCAGGGCATACTCTCAGACAGGCAGGGAGGAAGCTGAAGGTAATCCACCATTTTGTTTTTTCTACTAATTCCTTGGTAGGTTACAATACTATGTTTTAAGCCTATATGGCTTTTTGACAAGGTATATAATAAACCAGCATTGTGGTGAATTCTTATTAACTCAATCACCCCGGAAGACGCATTTAGATTTTTCTACACCAAAGACTAGACCAGTCTATCATGGAATGTCAAGGGTGAATGAGTTAAGAGAAATCAGAGAAACAGAAATAAACATGTAGCCTCTCTTATCGTTTGGGAAATAGAGTTTGTATTGTGTCTGTATATCCTTCAGCATGCAAAACATTTTACACAATTATCAATAAATCTTTCATATTACTGATTTATCTGCTTGATCTGAAAAACATGGTAGTTTTCACACAATAAATAAGGATGTATCAGTCATCCATTAAAAAAAAGCCTACACGTAACTGTCGAACATCTGTAAACCACTTTATTCTGAAGACTTCTTTATTTCACTTCGTTACTTTCAATTTAACATATTCACAAATACATAAATTTGAGTTCAGGGGTTATTTCTTAAAATATTTTTAGAATTATTCATGAAAGCTTTGGATTCATGATTGAGTTCTCTTGCAAAATTACATGAAAATTTGTATCTCACATAAATGTTTACAGTAAAGTAAGAATTGGACTAGACAGCATACATCAGTAGGATTGACCTATATTTTGACTTGGATCATTTTGACCAGACAAATCACCAACATTTGTATGGATTCCGAAATTACTTCGGCTTCTTTCTTTCTTCCTAATAGGTGTTGCAGAAAAGTACTTGAATGAATGTCTGGCTATATGTCAGACTTGTCATGGGTCTAATCACAAGAAAACTTTAGAAGTCATGGATGAATTATCGAGACTTCTGATCCGAGTGGACCGACAGGAGGTAAGATTATCAGGATTTGTCTTTGAAAACCAAATGCATTAAAAAAAAATTTCTTTTAAAATTTTTCCTTGTTTTCAAATTTAAGCAGCTTGATATACTATTTTGTATGTGTTGTCAATGTTTTAATAGAACCTCAACATTTGACTGTGTATCTTCTCCTGTAGGAAGCTCTCAGTATTCTGCGATCAAGTCTGACAGGAAAGTGTGAGGCGTACGGTGATTACTCGGAGCAGGTCTCTGATACGTACAAACTAATTGCCTCTGTACATCTGTCTGGTGGAGCTACAGAGAAAGCCATTCGAGCATATCAAAAGGTAATGCAACAGTTATCTCCCTTAAAATATTTTACAAAATATTTTATTTTCTTATGAAAACGATATAGCAACATAATGCATTATTATGAATTTAATACTTGGATGTGTTTGTTATACCTAGATATAGTGTATTTATCAATATCCATTGATTTTAAGCAAACTTGTTTCAGTGCAAATTTATGAAATAGTATGTGAACATTATCTGAAATATCATTTTCCTTTCATCAACTGACCGTTTCTTTAAGTGCATACTTTGTTCTCTGTCTTTATAGTGCCATAATATTGAATGTCTTGTCCTTGGAAAGAATTCTAAAAAGGCAAAAGATTCTGAACGCACCATTGAGATACTGATGTCGTAAGTATAAGTTGTTGTTAATCTTACTCATTCACCCCTGAAATTCAAGAATGGACTATTCCAGTCTTTAAACTAGAAGAATCTAAATGCATCTTCAGGGGTGAAATTCCACAGTGTAGTTAAACTGTCAAATTACCATTTACTTTATTTTTTAAGAGCCAAAGAAAAAGTTATTTGGCAGTTCTAACTGAAAACGTGTTAATTAAATAGCAAATCAACATTTTAAACAATTTGGTTGTGATAATACATATTTTCCCAATGGAATTTTCATCAACAGAACAATGTCTCACAAAATCGTAGTTATTCCATCCCAAGCAAATATATTGGCTATACGATGGTAATGTTTCCGAACAGTCAAATCAATGTTTCCAAACAGATACATTGTTGTTTCCAGAGGTCATATTTATGCTTTATGAAATATTTGCTTTACACAGATACATTGTATATTTTTTCTCTTTGTTTTTTACAGGAGTCCTGGACTCTCTAATAAGTTCTCACTCAGCAAATCAGAAGAACTGAAGAAACGACCAAAGTTTAATTCCATTGTGAACCGCAGCAAGCCGATGACAGGGACATAGACCTACCTACCCTGTATATGTGTAATAGATACTGCCGTCTTTTCACTCCATTCATTCCATTACCTGTGGAGGCATCATAGTGCTTGTGAATTTTCCGTCCTAATTTTAATTGATAGTTTATTGTAGCCATAAACAGCTGATGAGTTGGAAAATGTCATGTTAAAATTCTTGTCCTCTGATAAAATGTAACAGCCTTCACTGTCTAGTGAAATCAGTCTATATACAGTGAAATCTAATATCATCGCTCATTGACCCCTGTACACACATTTGAGCTCTTCTTATTCAAAGAATGGAATAGTTCATTATATATTTACAGGGGTGAGTGAGTGAGCATACTAAAGTCATTAATATTTGGATGCTGCAGGATGTTGAAAACTTCTTTTTTCAAAATTATAGGACTTGACTTGAGATTGAGAATTTTTTTTATTTCTTTTTTTTTAGAATTGTTTTATATAATTTCATCAGTAGAATTTATGAACAACGATTATATTTTACATACTGGCCATAACAAATAGATTTAAGTCATTTCCTTGTAGAACTTGATATCCTAGTAATACTATAATGTAAATCGTTATTAGTAGCTATAAACCTACATAGCTTGGGTGATATGGTTAACAAAAATAAAACTTTAAACTACTTAGATACGTTTTTTTTACCATTTCACAGGTTGTTTTAATGGTTCTGTCAAAGCTGAAATGTTTTGTTTTAATTATAACAAAAAAGGTAACTAGATATATATTACATAACTTTATTAGTGTCACAGAATCCATTGATTTTACATGGTTTTTCATTATCAATTGACATTCATACATTTGATTTTGAAAATTATAATCAAAATAATAAATATCATTCAACACAACATACAAATGACGTGTACACTTCACATGTTACAATGGAAGCTCTACAAGATTATGGCACACACTGTTGTTTCTGACTGTAATGTGTTAATGTATTCATCTCAGCCAGTAGTTACTTGATACTTGTACGTTATATAGATTTACATTTACTTTTATGTAATCTTTGTAAATTGAAATTAATAATTAAATTATTTCTTATAACCATTTTTTTGTTTTGTTTCAATTTCATTTTGTTTTAAATACTGTGAACGTATATTTGAATATTGAGTTAAACCAACAAATTTCACTATTAAATCCACTAATGCATTGTAAATTGTAACTAACTGTTTTTCGTATTTACTCTAAAATTTGATTGCAATGAAATACTTGTAGATACTTTTACAGTATACAACTAGTTTTATACATTAGTTTAGCATAAATAGTTTCTGATATACAAATGTAATGTAAACTAACTTTATTTTGCTTGCATTTTCTTTCATGGATTTCATCAATTAAATTTAACTCCTTGAACGGAGGTATTTGATTATAAAAATGCATTATTAAAACTCCAAAATTTTAATTTCTGTGAATATATTTTGAAACAAAAACCGTCAAATACAGCAGCAAAGTGAAGCTTTTTTGTGCTAACGACACTTATTCTTATGTATTATGCTTGCATATTTAACATGACTGATACTGTGTCATGATTCCATATTAATAGCAAAGACTGGCCAAAGTTCACATAGTAATAACAATTCTTATCCTTTGACATCCTCAATACTCCAGGTGTAATTATCAATGCACATGTAGTTATGTGCACCCCTGGAATATATCATAGCAAAACAAAGACAGTTCAGGAGGAAAAATCTGAAAGAAAAAGAATGAATCACAGGCCTACAGATACTCCTTTGAAGATTACCGAGACAGATCTAGAGTCGCACAACTTCAATATCCAAATATTTATGTACATGAAAGGACCAAACTACCATGTGTGGTCGGACACAGAACCTTCAGTTTTGTTATGAATTATTCCAGGAGTGGGTATAATGATAGTGATAATAACCACTGGAATATAGAGGATGATATTGTAAAGGAACAATCACTTACATAATTCATACAACTTAAACATTTAAATGTTCTAGCAACACAGTTGATGAAAAACGTTATCAGTTATAAAGTACATCAGCTAAAACACGAAGCACAAGGGTGTGTGGAATACAGTACAGTACATTAATTAGTGATCATACGATCATCAGTCATTGGAAATAAGAAAGTTGCTAAAAAACGAACCTGGTTACAAATGTACATGTACAGTACCTATTATATGGTCTAGTCGGTCATTAGGTGATATGACCAGTTTGATATTAAACATTATAACGTTTACAGGTGATTAGGCCATGAGACTATTTTACATTTTAATGACTCGCTATGCTCATGATACTTGATGTAAAGAAAATAACTATCATTATACTGGATCTGTCGCCCAAGGAACAACTTGGTTAAATCACGCATTTGATAGTCTAATAACGACTGCTGGCATCCCTTGACTAGTTGGAGTGTAAACACTGCCTTCTCACACGTAACATCCATCTGTAATAAAGAATGCCAATAACTTAGTTTTAAACTTATAAATGATTGAATATTATATTATGATGTGTCTTTATTATAATTGTCAATACCAGAACCTCTAGCTATATTATCTGTCTGGCTTGGCAACTTTTACAATAATAACATACAAAATCATAGAGGATAACCTAATAGATTGATGTAATCAAAATGGTTGTCTGCAAATAAGCCCCCCCCCACCCCCCCGCTTCTCCACACATATACACTACCACCACCACCACCACTTATTTCTTTTTCTTGGTGAGAGTTTGTCTAAAGAACGTCAATAGTTTTAAAAGAGCAGTTAACCACTACATCAGAGATATGATTGATAGGTGAGATGTGCGTCAATTCAAGAATACGTTTCTATTTTTTTGCCTCCATTTGCGTGATTACTTCATGCAGTGAAAACAGCTGGACAGTCAATAGGGTTTAACATGTTTGTTTTTCATTTGAAATTGATAAATGAAATTCACACCTGAATGTGTTTTCCCCATAGGATTACGTAATTACACAGCTACAGACAGTTAAAGGTCGTGCTCAGCTTGTACTTACCACTACATTTCTTATAACAACAGAAACACACTCCTCCGATACAGAATAGTGAGCCGATCCCAACAAGGATGGAACCCAGCACTATAATGGCTACCACGGAACTGTAACATAAATACAGCATCATACAGGAGTGGTCATTTCATATAAGACTTCATGAAATAAATCTGAGAGGCTTTCAATTTCATTTTTGAGAACTACAACAACGATCCCCCATATTTCGATAAATCTTTAAAAACAATCAAAATGCACACTGTATTGTGGAAATCCAGTGGAGGCTGCCGTTTTGTCCTCGAAGACAGCCGATACATCATTAACTACCGACGTCAACATATATGGGCGAAGTTACTGTATATGAGGCGTATACTGTGACAGTATGAAGTAATTTTTGAACTTTCTATACAGAACAAGTTCGAGCGCTCCACTCAAGGCCAGAAGGGAGGCGAAATAAATAAATAAAATGTAAGAAAATAATAAATATATAATTTACACTGTTTAGTTTACAAACATAACAACTAAACTTTACTTACTTTTATAAACATACAAATTACACTGAACTAGTTTTTAAATGTATAAATAACACTGTTCAAGTTTACAAACATACAAATTACACTATTTTAGGTTATAATCATACAAATACATTGTACTGGTTTATAATCATAGATATTACACTGTACTAGTCTATTAATATACAAATTACACTGTAGTAGTTTATACAAATTGCAGTGTACCAGTTATAAATATATATAAATTAAACTGTACTAGCTCGTACCCGTAGACGATTAATCGTGAAGGTACGATTAACCCCTAAATATAAACTGTTCTAGGTAATAATTATTCAAATTACACTATTCCAGTTAATAAACATACTAATTACACTGTACTAGTATATAAACACACAGATTACACGTGCACTGTACTAGTTTATAAACACAAAAATTACACTACTAGTTTATAAACATACAGATTACACTGTACAAGTTTATAACATACAGATTACACTGTGCAAGTTTATAAACATACAGATTACACTGTACAAGTTTATAAACATACAGATTACACTGTACAAGTTTATAACGTACAGATTACACTGTACAAGTTTATAAACATACAGATTACACTGTACTCGTTAATAACGTACAGATTACACTGTACAAGTTTATAAACATACATATTACACTGTACAAGTTTATAAACATACATATTACACTGTACAAGTTTATAAACATACATATTACACTGTACTAGTTTATAAACATACAGATTACACTGTACAAGTTTATAACATACAGATTACACTGTACAAGTTTATAACATACAGATTACACTGTGCAAGTTTATAAACATACAGATTACACTGTACAAGTTTATAACGTACAGATTACACTGTACAAGTTTATAAACATACAGATTACACTGTACTCGTTAATACAAATTGTAGTGTACCCGTTTTAAATATATAAATTAAACTGTACTAGCTCGTACACGTAGACGATTTATCGTGAAGGTACGTTAAATCCCTAAAAGACTAAACTGTACTAGGTAATAATTATAGAAATTACACTGAACTAGTTTATAAACATACGAATTCCATTATAGTTGTTTACAAACATACAAACTATATTGTACTCGTTTATAATTAACAGATTATACTGTAATAGTTTATAATTATACAAATTACCCTAAATTACACTGTACTACATGTAGTTTATAATCATACACATTATACTATTCTAGTTTATAAACATACAGATTATACTGTACTAGTTTATAATTATACAAATTACCCTAAATTACACTGTACTACATGTAGTTTATAAATATACACATTATACTATTCTACTTTATAAACATACATATCATACTCTACTAGTTTATAATCATACATATTACATTATTCTACTCTATAATCATACAGATTATACTTTCCTAGTTTATAATCATACATATTATACTATTCTAGTGTATAAACCTACCTATCTGGTCCTGCTGACGACGCTGAGGGAGACAAAGTTGTCTGGGCAGACGACAGCACTGTTAGTAGAAGCAAATATCCAGTTTAGCTTTTATCTGCACACAAGTTCGATTGCATTTACCGTATTCGACCCAATACGCAAACAGGGCGGTTACGAAATTAGAAAAAAGGAACAGGTTCTTAATAAGGTAATATTTCAGAAAATAATTGCGCATAAATATTATTAAGCCATTAATCAATTTCCAAAAAAAAAATCAAAAAGAGAAACTTACGCGGTTTTCATAGCTTTAATCTGTATTAAATTCAATGTAAGTAAAATAAAGGTATACAAAGGGAAGGGTGTTTATGGAGATGTTGGTGTTTATGGAGATGTTGGTGCTTATGGGGTCGAATGCGATGCGATATATAGCAAAATCTGATAGAATATAACTTTCATGATAAAATGAGAACTCCTACATCTCAGTTGGTATGTACATGTATTTGAATATTATAAGAAACTATATAAAATTACCAAACGTTCATAATTCATTATCAATACTGTATTTATTGGATTTGCATATTCATTATGAAAGCAGTAATACATTTATAAGTGTCTGACATCAGATAAAGATGCCGATGAAATATCTCGTAAATGTCATACTATCTTGAATTAACTGACAACAAACACATCATGAGAAATTTTATATCTAGCTCTAAATTCACTGTGATAGCCATCCCTTGTATGATATAGTGATGAAATTAAAATTTTACAGAATGAAACAACGTTGGTATAAATTCTGAACTCACCAGTGAAACAGAGAATCAGCATAGACCATACGGGCCATAGACGTGGATATCGTGACGTCATTGCCCGCCGACATCATAGTAAAGGTTGAACTACAAACATATGTGACTTCATTATACGTGTTTGTGATTGCTGACCTCTACAAAATATCAAAGTTCCATTTTATATTGAAATATCCAGTTCTGTGAATATGAACTGTGAATGTATTCAGTTAATTCCTCGTTCAGATTGTGCAACTATGTACTTGTCTCCCATCTTTAATTATCTAATTACATCGCCTCTTGATAATTCAAGAATGAGAATAAAAAGAAACATGCACGCAGATGTTGACAGGGTTGTGGTATTGCCGTTGGACATTTTCACGGTTTACTTGTACAGTGTACATGCTTCTACAAAGGACCGTAATTATCTAAATAACCAGTCAATTTCACCAGGCATCCCATAACCAGTCAATCTCATTAGGCTTTCCATTATAACAGACCATAATTATCTAAATAACCAGTCAATCTCATCAGGCATCCCATAATAATGGACCATAGTTATCTAAATAACCAGTCAATCTCATCAGGCATCCCATAATAATGGACCATAGTTATCTAAATAACCAGTCAATCTCACCAGGCATCCAATAACCAGTCAATCTCACCAGGTATCCAATAACCAGTCAATCTCACCAGGCATCCAATAACCAGTCAATCTCATCAGGCATCCCATAATAATGGACCATAATTATCTAAATAACCAGTCAATCTCATCAGGCATCCCATAATAATGGACCATAGTTATCTAAATAACCAGTCAATCTCACCAGGCATCCAATAACCAGTCAATCTCACCAGGCATCCCATAATAATGGACCATAGTTATCTAAATAACCAGTCAATCATCAGGCATCCCATAATAATGGACCATAGTTATCTAAATAACCAGTCAATCTCACCAGGTATCCAATAACCAGTCAATCTCACCAGGCATCCAATAACCAGTCAATCTCATCAGGCATCCCATAATAATGGACCATAATTATCTAAATAACCAGTCAATCTCACCAGGCATCCAATAACCAGTCAATCTCACCAGGCATCCCATAATAATGGACCATAATTATCTAAATAACCAGTCAATCTCATCAGGCATCCCATAATAATGGACCATAGTTATCTAAATAACCAGTCAATCTCATCAGGCATCCCATAATAATGGACCATAATTATCTAAATAACCAGTCAATCTCACCAGGCATCCAATAACCAGTCAATCTCACCAGGCATCCCATAATAATGGACCATAGTTATCTAAATAACCAGTCAATCATTCCATAATAATGGACCATACTTATCTAAATAACCTTTCGATCTCACCAAGCATCCCATAATAATTTGTTTGGTTTATAAGGTTTAACGTCCTATTAACAACCGGGGTCATTTAAGGACGACTTCCATGTGTCAATGTGTTGCGGTGACTATGGTATATTCGTGTTGTTTCTTCTCCTAATAGTGGAATTCCTATCCTTTTATAGAGCTATCTCATTGAAGCATGACACCGAGTACACCGATCACATTTTTACTGACAACCAGTCGTCCCACTTCCTTTATACAGAGCGCTGAGCAGAAACAGAAGCTACCATGTTTAAGGACAGATTCTAGAGTCGTTATCGGCCAAAGGACAGATATTAGAGTCGTTATCAGAGATGCTCACCTGACGACCAACTTAAGACAATGTCAATTAAGACGTTAAGAAGAAAGTCAGCCAGTATGAAGAGACAACAAATGATATTCTAAATTCATTTGCCTTTTTAGTCTTTTGACCTTCAGTTGAACGTTCGCACCAATGACGATGGCTTTGTATTCTGACCCCTTGCCGAGACATGCACATAGTCTATAATTGTGGTACTTTCTGCGCAGCATAAAGGGAGTGAGACGATTGGGTTTTCCATTTTTAGTAAAATGTCAGCAGGTTGGATGTGTTGTCCATTATCTCCGACAACATGTTTGCATTAAAATTTGGACAAGAATACAAATATTTCATGGATCCACAAAACGAACTTAAAGACATTCATAGACACAACACATTCCAAAAAGGGAAACAGATATTAAATGATTTTAATTGTTTGGAGTGTGTGAAGCCCAATCGAATAACCAACGAAATAAGCGGACAGGAATATAGTCCCGTACGTGGGACTGGTTACACTTCTGTCGTGACTGCGAGTGGTAGCGAGATATCGGACTACGTTGTACTGCTTCGACCACGAAACCTTCCCAGAAACGTGAATCTATTTACTAAATTGATCAAGGACAGTATCGTAGCTGTATGCTAGACATTAATCAGTGTACGCCATATTGGCTTGATATGTATTATTACTCATATACCACTATTATAAGGGGCATTTCACCATGATATCAAACCAGGATAAGATTGATCGATACTGATTAGCTGTAAAGTATCAGTATACATGTAGCATTACATAATGTGTTATCGTTATCGGCTGGTTACTGCTATTGAGATTAGTGTATTGGCTACGGAACTCTGGAGTAAAAACCTATGTAATCCCCAACAACGAACTTATCATATATAAGTCGGTATACTAGCTGACACAAAAATACAAGCTTGTACCCGGAAGTATGGCTGTGATATCAGTATTACAAACACTTTAATCTGGTAAGAATCTAGGATCATATACCAAATAATTCCAGGGATATTCATACGTATTCCGTGATCTTTCATTGTCTTGTCATGGTACAGTGTAGTTTATATGGTAGATTAATATGTGCCTATTTTACTGACAATCTTTCTGAATACCCCAATATTGAAAGACATAAAGAAAATATCCATTTTTGTAAATACTTCAAAAGTGTAGGCAGTATTTTACATTATGATAAGACACAACGACATAATACGAATATAAATCATAATTATTCAAATTAATATATGAGAAACCATGTATTTAAAAATACATATTTTGAATAATAATTGTAACCATATATATATGGCATATCATTCTTAACCTGCACTGATACTCATGTAGAAGAACAGTCGAGTGCCCCGACAAGGAATCGAACCAGGGTCTCCGGCGAGGAAATCTACGGCTCTACCAACTGAGCCAAAGAAGCATGCTCCGTCAGCTGACTGGCAGGGACCGTATTTAACACTACACGTACAAACCACACCTACGGCTCCTTTTATACTCAAAATACAAAAAATATGTTTCGTTTTGCTAATAACAATGAAATCATTTCATTTGACGAAAATTTTGCGTGAATTAAACGTTAGAAATACAGAAAATATATTTTCACATTAGAATAACGGGGCATATTAATTACTAAAGGCCATTATATAACTGTACACGTACAACAAGTATACAATACTTACTATGTTGGTCCTACCTAGACCTCCGTCTGATTAGGATAGTTTTAAAGTTCCCTATATATCGTGTAAAATACCTCTAGCCAAACATTATTGATCGTGAGATTGATAGCGGAACCATGAACTAGTTTAAGTATGTTTACAAACCTTAAATTAGCATTAAACAAAACTCGATGTACATAACTGCTCACATAGGTGATTTGAAATTTATGGACGCTTTCCCTATTAACACTTTTTTGGATTGTTGGTTTTGTGGATTCCGAAGTAAATTTGAATTTGATATATCTTTATTATCTTTTTTAGGGTATGAAGGAATATAAAATATCTTCCGAGAGATCTAGAGTACGGGTAACGTAGTAAACGCACTACAGCAATTGAAGTTATTTCCTACATCATCGATCTTCGGTAAATATTTAAGATATTCATAGTGGAAAAGAAAACAAAAAAGCTCCCTATATTTCGTTTTTGTGCAAATTACTAGGTTTTTTATCTATTAGTTAACAAGCATTCAATAATAGCAACACTATACTGAAATTATTATGAATAACTATATTGAGATGATAAACTGCCCACAATATTAACATTCATCATCTCTATTTCTACATGCATTGCTTGTATTCATATATGTAACTTTCTAATATTTCTACTCATAGCTTATGCAGTTAATGTATACTTGTATATACGCTGCCCTCCAAACGTTCTGCTGAACGTGCAGTTTTACATATATACATAAAGTACAGAAATATGTTAGCACTATAAATATAGTCATCAGTATAAATTCATCATCAACTTATTTATAATCTCTACCTCATTAATTGTTTTTCGAGAGTTTTCTCAGAGATAAATTGCCGGCAAAGTTTTACATACGTAACCGAATTTTTGAGCAGTGTATAAGATAAATAAACTAATTTTTAAAAACACAAAAGCACATATTTTCTTATGTAATAAGAGTTGTAATATAATTCACTACCGACTCAGTTCAACGAAAATAGATCAATAAATAAACGTCGCGATTTAAGCATAACAGCATAGAAACATCCCTACCTAATATCAGAGCTATGTTATCGAATAAGCTATCTAAGACCATCCTTGTGTTCTGGAGTTGTAGTATTTTGAAATATATAACAGAACAACATATAGGAAACCTACTATCAAAGCTGTGTTAAGTCAATATCTATGACAAACCTTGTGTTATGTTGTACATGTACTCTCCGCCATGTTCGTTACCTGTTATTCCCTTCCAGTATAGTCAGGTCAATTACCAAATCTGATAAGAAGACCACCCCTATATTTAAATAGCCCGCTAATGTGCCCATGATTCTGTTTGTTTTAGAATTATATACACGGCTATTATTAGTATACACTCGATCACACGGACTTTTTATAGCTACATCAACGTACACCCGATTTTATAAAGTATTAATGTCAGTATTTTTAATGTCATAGGGCTATGAAAAAATAGTTTTTCAAACATATCCAAGGCGATGTATCAAGACAGAAACAAAACAAGCAAATGACAAGTAATGAATACACATAAATGTTAACGTATAAATGTCATCTTTAATATCTCTTCATACTTTGTTTTGCGATGAAAATATTCAACCGCTGTATTTTCGGCAAAACATGCAGATTTGTTGAATTTGACTTAAAATCAAAAATTCAATATTGCCACTATGCTCGGATATCATTATAACATTGGTATCAATTGGAAAGCCTCCATGAATGTCATATTTGTGTGATATAATTTACAACCGTTATTTCCGTGAAACGGCTAAAAATGATTCGATGTGTATGTATATTTTTCGTAAATCAAAATCCAGTCAAACAATATCAACATAATTAGGTTCAAGTATTCCTAAAATCCTAAAAAGTGATATATAGGCATATCACAAAATACCGCTAGTTTAAACAGTTAGTGTCTATCACCTTAATAGGGAAAACAGGAATTTTACAGTGTGTTTAAATATACGATTGTTTTAGCGAATTTTACGAAGACAATTTGGGGGAACCTTTTTTTTTTTTTTTTTTTTTGCTATTTTCAATTTTTGATGTCACATTCATATGTCTTATATAGTTTGAATTACAATAAAAAGAAAGTGTTTTCTATATAATATACATATATAGGGCTTATTTGTACACAAATTGTCTACATCATTTTATTAGATGATATTATAAAATTTACTTGATTTTTGTTTGAACAAACACACTCAAAAACAACAACATGGTTAAAGGAAAACACATATTATGTTATTCAATGTTTGCTATGTAAACTTGAAAGAAAAACCCACTCGGGAGTTTACGTGATAACATTCATAGGACTTTAAGCAGGCAACATAAAAACAAAAACAAACAAAAACTAAAATTAAGAAGACCCAAAGTTAGAATGCTATTTCATCCATACATAACCAGATATAATATCCGTAAGTATTTAAGTTAAATTAGAAAAACCATGAAGAACAACTTAATTTGGGGGAACCTTGACCAGTCAAAGAAAAATGACAGCTTTGTTTTATCCTAGGAGATGACACGATGATAACGTTGAAAATAAGAACCTAGCTATCTCACAGCAATATCATTAGCCAATTTTCTACATCATAGTACATATTAGCCATGCTACCAATCGATATTTGTAAACAACATGCTTCAATACTACAAGAATATACCCCATAATTCAAACATGATATCATATACGGCCATACACATGCATCATATTATGGTACTGCTTGTTTCCCGATGCCAACTAAGAAAATGAAAATAACATAATCCATATCAATTGCAAATATTGATTCTGTGAACTCAAAATGTTCCATCGTTATCATCCAATGGCTAAATATCCCATTATCATCTTTTGAAAATAGTTTTTTTTATATTTCACTTAAAGTGAACAGTCGGGCAAGGATGGCTAAAGTCGGTAAAAATGGTGTGAATGTATCCAGTATAACTTCTTATGAAATGGAAAATTAAAATCTCTCGTCAAAATCTGTCTGCGTACGAAGAAATTAATTTAAAGTATGGAAATTCTAAAACGTCCTCCCGGCTCACTATGTCCGTGGTTACATTCCCACGCAGCCTCGCTTTCAATGCTTTCAACTTTTCTTTACTTTAATGGTCAGAACTGGGAAACTAAACAGAACTTGACCGTCGTATTAATATGTGAGAACTTTTGGAAGGCCAATGAACGCATTTAGACTGGGGTTCTTTGCCCGACTATTCACTTTAATAACTAATTGATAATGCTACACTGTTGACGAACAATTATTTTTCTCTATCAAAACGGAAGTAGATCAATTTGTAATTTTCTTCCGAAGAAAAAGTTACTTACTTTACAATATTGCATCATACTTCAGAATAATATATTTGAAATAATTGATTTCATCCCGAGATGAATATCATGACATAATGCCCTACATGGAATGGATTACTGACTGTGCATACACCTAAAACAAAACAAGTTATTTCATATCATTTTGGTGTTAATTAAACATATACAGGCAATATGTCTTCATGTTAATTCAAGTATTTTTTTTCAGGTGAGGTTTACCTGAAAAGTCAAATGATTGACCTGAAATTGACCTGGATTTCACATGAAGAATTTTTCATGTCAATTTCAGGTCTTTTTCAGGTCAAAATTGACCTGAAGACAATTTGACCTGAAGACATATTGCCTGTGTAAATTTACACGAGTAAAAACAATTAATGTCCAAATGATGAAAATCGTTTATGCTCTGTCGGAAAAACACGCACCTCCCTCTAGATACATGCTATGCACCGCATACATGTGAGACCGTCCTTACCTTATCCTGGCTGTTAATAGGAAGTTAATTAATCAAACAAATAAAGTATTTTTTTTTACATTTTGCTTGTGTGACCAATATAGAGCTGTATGTCTGTATAGCACTGTTCAGATTACAGTAGTAGTTACGTGTACGATATTTCTCGTACAGAAAGGTGAATCAGCGTAAATCAGTGTAATGCTATCTTTAGGATGACAAGTGTAATCAACCGTGAACCCCCTGTTGTGTTTTAAACATACCTCTGATTCATTTGCTTGTAATTATCTTGTTTTTATCTCTAGATTCAAAGCGTATTTAAATAGCTCGTCCAAAGCTGGTAATGCGGTTAATTAAAATCACGTGAATAGACAACAATGCGTGTTATGTTTGTAATTCGGGACAAGGAAGGAATATACTTTAATGTCTATCAAAGACAAAGGACCTCGGAATGTATTTTGTCTGATCCGATTAAAATACAGATTATTGTAACTCCGTTTCTGCAATTGAACGTCACAATTGTACACAATCCAGGCTTTACCTTCGCATACCAATTACGTTTCACTAATTCGTCATACATCCGATTTTACTGAAAGTTCTGAATCATTGTATAATAACATCCAGGCCACCATTTGGTCCAAGAATCATGTCGTCATGGCATTTTTTACTGACCATAAGTCAGTCACAATATGGTCACAATGAATTTTCAGCTAATGGAAACACTCCAGGTTATATTTCACTAGTGGTATATGCACAATATAACATGTACGAAGTCACTGAATTTCATATTAAATCATTAACAATGTTGTTTTTTTTTGCTTTCAACGACAGAAATGTTTTCGTTAATTCCTTTAATGGTGAGAGAAAGAAATGTTTTCGTTGATTCCTTTAATGGTTTAATGTATCTGTCGTGCTTTTGATTTAATCATCCACATGTAAAATTCAAATTTGCTAGTAACAAGCATTTTCATAGGTTTAATAATTTATTTTATCAGACCATAAAGGAAAAAATGCCTCGCTGTTGGTAAATGATTAGCTGATACATGTATAACGGCGAAATGATTTCATAGAAAAAGAGTCCCAAAATAAATTCGGAATTTTGAATAGATTATCTTTAGAAAATTTGAATAGAAAAGAAGAATGTTATGAGTTCAGACCATGTTAATTCAAGGATGTGGAGCTTGCTACGCAATGACCTTTTCCAATTTAGCTTAAAATACTTAACCTGTGTTTAGGAATTGGTTTGAATATATCATCTGATTAGAATCGGGACCAGTCCCAGTTAGTGATTTGTTCTATTAATGTCATAAATAAAAAAAATTAAAAACTAAAGTATAAAAATTTGCAAATAAAAACGTCATTTGTATATGAACCAATTTAATTTCGTAGAGTTTTAATATCTCTTTCGTGATGAAATTTTTAGATCACATTTTAGAGTCGCGTACATGTGCGCGAAATAGCGAAATTTGAAAGCACGCGCAAACGGGTTGATATATAGTTTATTTATCATATAAACAATGAAGAGTGTAGACACAAGAGAAGAAGTTACAACAGGATTGTAATGGACAAGAGTGAACGGTGATATTTCAACTTTATTCATTATATACTTAGATCAATCATGTCATAATGTTACACATGTTCAACACAAATGGTTACTTTTTGTATTCACCTTCTACATAATGGCATACTTCGAAAGCAAATATACGGTCTCTGAAAAATAAAATGAAATTGCATTCAAAATTGTATATATATATTACATCTATTACAATTAATATGTATTACAACGCTAATCACTATGTATTACACACATGTACATGTAGCATGCATTTGCATCGAAATAAACTCAACTGACTCATCAAACACGAAAAAAAAACCATTACAATTTGTCATTGATGACATATGGAGAGAGCGAGAACGGAGATAAATATGCACAAAAAATATTTTACTTGAGTGTGACACTTTCTGTGAGAATTACCTCCCTTCTGAAAACTTTAGGTAAACGTTTGATGATTTGCTATACGCACATGCGCTGTACCATTGTCATGCAGCACAGTGTTTTGTATTAGAGGACTCACACGACAGTCTATTACTATGCGATGTATAAGTTGTAAATATTGTTCGACTGCCCACTTAACAGAAACCAATCAACAAAATGCTTTTACATTGATATATGTTAACGTTCATCTGATTAAAATTTAGATACTTTATTTTTTAACTAAAGCATAGATTCTCATATAACGCTATAAAGATGGAACCCTTCTAATCAAACTCCAACCAGAGTAATTCTTTTAATACCTGCATTCTAATGATTTTACCTATTCAATATTTTGAACCTAAATTTTGATCTAAGTTTCTAAAATGATATCATTGTAACTTTTAGATATTCATATGTTAGAAATATTTTTTACTTTTGAAATTCAAAACCCGCAAACCAGTGGCCGAGTGCAATTTGTATCCAGGGCTTCATCTTCTGTACACATTGGCCATTTCGAAGGTCTTTCCTTCATTTACTTGATTGTTCCATGCAGTAGGAAACCCATGACAAATGCAAAACGATTAATACAAGAGGCCCAGAGGGCCTGTATCGCTCACCTGGTTTTTTGTTAGTAATTTTCACAAGACTCTGACAATTAGAAAAATAGGCAAAATTGACTCCCAAAGTTTAATTTTGAATCACAACCATACAATGATGCTATTGATACCATACAAATATGCTATCCAATACATAGGTTCAAAGACAAAGTAATTTATATGAAAGTAGTAGCCTAATTCACCTTTTTGACCTCGCATCTATTGCTGTCTAAGGCCCCGGGGGTCAGCCCTATCATTTGTACAATTTCAAATCCCAACCCTATAAGGATGCTACCGATGCATTATAAGTGCTCTTCCATTCTTAATTGCAGAGAAGAAGTCATTTATATGGAAATAGCCAAATTGACCCCTTTTGACCCCGCCCCTCAGGCCCCCAGGGGTCAGCCCTATCATTTGCACAATTTTGAATCCCCACACTATAAGGATGCTACCATTGTATTATGGGTGCTATACCATGCTTAGTTTCAGAGAAGAGGTCGTTTATATGGAAATAGCCAAATTGGCCCCTTTTGAAGCCGCCCCTCAGGCCTCCGGGGGGGGGGGTGTCGGGGGTCAGCCCCATCATTTGCACAACTTGGAATCCCCACCCTATAAGGATGCTACCATTGCATTATGGGTGCTATCCGATGCTTGTTTTCAGAGAAGAAGTCGTTTATATGGAAATAGCCAAATTGACCCCATTTAGCCCCGGCCCTCAGGCCCCCGGGGGATCAGCCCCATCATTTGTACAATTTTCAGTTAGTAGCCGATAAGGATGCTACCAGTCAAATTTTGTTGAAATCCGACCAGCGGTTATGGAGAAGAAGTCGATTGTTGACGGACGACGGACGACGGACGCCGGACGCCGGACGCTGCGGTATCCCATAAGCTCACCTCGGTCCTTCGGACCAGGTGAGCTAATAAAGGAACAAGTGAAAGAATTTTTTTCCGTACATTATTAAATATTTTGATTACTTACTCAGCACCGTTATCATGGATACTACTGATGCCATGGATGAGTTGATCATCCGGGACAGTATATGACAGTGGGCCATCGTACTGATTCAGATACCCCGTGAAGTGACAGTGACTCCGTGCATGACCTGGAAGCAAATAAATCAACCGATGTGTCCCATCATTCATGGTTTTGTTTCATCAGATCTTGTGTCAGATGATTTCTGAACGGTGGTAGAAATGTAGGGCAGAAGACTGGAGATGGATGACTCATCGCCAGAATCTCAAACTGACGTTACGCCAGCTGCAAACAAACAGTCTGGTACCGCACATGGCTTTGTATTTTTATTGTGTATGCTACGACGTTTGCTCCGAAATTGAAGGGAAACACTAGCTTGCGTGTGCGACACAAGGCTTGTCTACATAGCGCATGGTGATTATTAAATATGTTACCATAGCCCACATTGGTATGGACGTTATCAATCAATTCTAATACACATTTGATTGTTCTTAGCATACTACGACCATGGACAGGAGTATACGACAGTGACTGAAACTTAAAAAAATGATATTCTTAAGGTTAGGCATTTATAATCTATGGAAGGTCAAAATTTCACGGAGGAAAGACAAGCATCGTAGATTCTAGTAACCTATAATTTCAACTCTATGACGACGCCGTAATAAAACGGTCACAACGCCAATCATAATTTAATCCTTTTAAAGTTGAAGGTATTTGAGCATCATATAATTCTTTTATATTTCTTATCCTTAAATCTGATTAATTTTTTTTACCGAATAATGCTTCAAACCCGGCTTATTCCCAAACCACTTTGAATTGAAACATAGAAACTATTTAAAGAATTTATAACTTTTGTTGCGTTTAAAAAAAATATCATCAACTTGTCTTTTAAGTCATCTCACCTCGTAGTGCGCAACATTGGAAAGCCCATCGTCTATCTTCGGCACCGTTGTCATGGATACTTCGGACGCCATTGATGAAATCCTCTCCAGGACACTCGTACAACACTGGTCTGTCAAAATCATTTACATAACCTGTAATACAACAGTTGGTAGAGATGTTGAAGATGTCCTATATATGAAACATTCTTTCCACCCGCTAGACAAACTTGTTTACATAACAATCGATAGAAGGAAGGAGTTGAAGATGTCCTTCCACTGAAACGTCCATTCCACCCATGAATCAAATTAATCAAAATTGTCTTTCAAAACATTTAGAATAAGGAAAGAAAAAATATCGAATTAATGATCGCCGAAAATGGCTTTGTGACCAGTTGTATTGTTATGTTATTGCTTCAAGAGAAATGAAAGCCTTCACTGGACGATATTTTTTTATGGCAAAATGACGAATAATTTTCATTATTTTCTTTTTTATGAATAAACATTTAACATATCAGAATGATTCCTGGTGGTGATTAAATATGTACATAACAAATACAAAAGTGGAATTCATTTTTACAACACACTTTAATTGGAAGAATTAGAACCTTTAGAAATACCTGTAAACATGTAAATGTAAACCTACCGGACCAAACACAGTTCTGTACTTTGTCCCTGGCAGGAAGGCAGCCAAACGACCATCGTCTGTCCTCAGCCCCGTTGTCATGACTACTAGCTAACTGGTGCAAGGAGGTGTTGCCCGCACAGGAGAAGTCCATTGGTCCATCAAGGTCATTGACATAGTCGACGAGGAAACTCGAGACTTCCCCGACGATGAGGGATAACGCTAGCAGTAACTATATATAGGGGATAAACAAGGCATTACTACACAAACTCACAGATCAAGTGGTCAGTCGAAATCACAATCGCCGAAACAAAGGAACCACTGACGTTTTAATATTTTCCTTCTCAGCATTAGTCCTCTTGTTAATTGGTTGCAATTCCAAATTTGTGATATTGTAATCATGAATGAATGAATTAATTAAACATACAAAAAAAAAAAAAAAACCCATTGACGATGTCTGATGCATTATTATTGATTAAACCTTATATCTAATAAAATACAGGATGGAATATGGATCGCATATCATTAGCAGTTTAAACCAACTGACAACAACCACTAAACCTTCAATCGGGAGTTCCACAAGGATCAATACTGGGTCCTTTATTGTTTATAATTTATGTAAATGATATGCCGCTATATGTGAAAAATTGTCAAATAGATATGTATGCAGATGACAGTACTATGCATGTAAAGGGTATTGACTATACTAGTGTTACATGTCAACTACAAGAAAACTTGAATCAAATTGTAAAATGGTGTACAAATAATAACATGAAACTTAATCAATGGAAGACCAAATCTATGTTAGTTTCCAGTAAACAAAAATCGGGTGATCATATGCCCATGGTATTGTATGCAGATAATGAGGAAATACATTCTACCTCATGTCAAAAGCTTTTGGGTGTACACATCAATAAAAACCTCACTTGGGTAGAACAAGTAAAACAAGTTTTATCAAAACTAGCCACGGCAGTTGCTTTACTGCGTAGAATGTCTAGATATTTGAATGTTGATGCCAAAAAAGTTTATTACAATGCATATATTCTCCCAATAATGGACTATGCTGCTGTTGTATGGGGGAATGGCTTGACCCAAGAACAAAAAACTGCAATTACTAAAATTCAAAAACGAGCACTTAGAGTTATTTTGAGGAAATCAACTTTGACTCCAAGCAAAGAGCTGTTTAAAGATACTGATGCTCTTCCTTTCGAATATAGAATTATGTATCATACATGTGTACTAGTTTATAGGTAATTAAATGATCTGGCACCTGAATATTTAAAAACTTGTTTTATTTCTTGCAATGAAATGTATCAATATGGGTTAAGATCAACGACACAAAATAAATTAATCCTACCTAGAGCACACTCTGAATTGTTCAAAAACTCCCTCCATTACAATGGAGTTAAGCTCTGGAATAACTTACCATCGAGTTTAAACACTGTGCCATCACTATCTGCCTTCAAAAAGAATGTTAAAACTTATTTTTTAACAATGTATTTATCAAACTATAATTTCTTTGCATTCTCGTTTACATGTAATTTTTATCTATATACATGTATATTATTAACACCACATAGGCTGCTGTCTCCCTATATATAGCTATACACATATAGCTAGTAGATACAATATTGTGTTCTAGTTTTTGTAAATGAACGATAAATCATTTTTTATGTTTCAATGCAATGGAAATACCGGGTATGTTTGGTATTAATCAACAAAAGTTTATTTGTTTCAAAACAAAGTCTGTGTTTGAATAAATGTGAATTTGAGTGAAAAAAAAATGACTGAAAGTTTACAATATAATAATGTTTATTCCTGTCAATATGAATGTATTACATGTTTGTTCTTGTTTTCGTCGTATTGTTGTGAGGGCCATATGTAAGATTAGTACTGTACTAAATATGTAACCCTCGTGAAATAAAGTTTTTATTATTATTATTATTATTAATTATTATTACAAGCTAACCGATACTTACATTATATATATAATTGGCTTCTTAGGTAAAATATGTGTTTTCGTTTAAAAATCACATACAGTGTATATAACAATAATGACAATAAAAAAGCTAACCGAATTTTATAACATATATATAATATATATAATTCATTTTTCACAAAAAAATAATACGGGCAGCCACTTGAAACATCATGATATATACACGTGCATATCAAAAGGTCTCCAATACTTTAAAATGACATATATATCAAATTACTAGTAAACGTTTCTGTCATAATTTGCGTGCCCCTGTGTTTTGGCTGAGGTGATCAAGATTGCATTTTACGGCCTCGGAATAGCAGTTGAGACTGCTTGTTTTACACATGTTCATAGAAATTTAACTGTCGAAAACAGATATATCTAGATTTAATATCCCATGAAAAGTTACATAATATAAGACCACGATCGAGAGCATCGTGACTAGCGATAGGCCAAGGTCGTCTCCTTGCAGGCGATGTATGAGATTCGCAAATTATTTAGTCTAGATGAAATAAATGATTATTCTAATAACTGGTTTATGTAAATAATGAATGTACTTGCAATATTTCCAACGTTGGACATTTTTATTTTGCTATAATTAATATCGATGCTGCTATCGTTTGTGCGATGAAATGAGGTGAGAAGGTTTTGCCTAGTCATCTCAATTTTCCGTGTCGACATCAAAATAAAAATTGTATTGTAACATTGTGATCGTGTATTCTGTTTATCCTGCAACTTTTTCATTTTATATACAGAAGATGGTATTCAAAACGAAAGCAAGTTGCCTGTTATTTACACGATTTCGCTCAAAAGCGAAACGCTTCTTTGATGATCAAGAAAAGATGCATTCACTATGAGTGTGTACTCCTTTTTACTACCGTGGGAAATATGTAAGCGACATCAATTCGGTGATTGTGACGTCACTGTTTGGCGGGACTGACTGCCGTTTCATTCACTCCTACTAAAAATGACGTCACTGGAATGTTCGGGATCAAGTCATCAAATTAAGAAATTGAATCAAACGAAAGAAATTAAACATTTATTTACTGACATCGTAATATTTTTCTATTGCAACTATTACAGGAAATTCTTATTATCCGGAATCAAGTTTTGGGCCCAACTAATATTGATATTAGAGCCGAAAATGCACTGTTTCTTGATAGTGTTCCGCTTCTTTTGTTGACTTTATATTCGTAAAATGAACTTAACCCGCGAAGGGCGTCAGAACGTTTGTTTTCAACGGGAATAAACAGTGATAAAGACCTTCCAAGTATGGCAAAAGTGAATATTTGAATCAGGGAAATAGGGAGACAAAAAGTCGATTTTCTCCAAAAGTAAGTAAGTTACACTGCATTAATTTTGCTGGAACACTTCAAAAATCGTTCTGATTTCAGAACAATTGAAATTATGAAAATACTTCTTACAGTATTTTTATTATTATTATTATATATAATGTAAGTTAATTAATAGTCTTGACATCATTTCTAAATGGGTAACGCTATCTCAATGATATCACTATATCATATACAGTAAGAAGATCATACAGTGCACAAAATTGTATTTCACACATAACTCATGTTTATGGAAATATCGAGAAAAAAAAATCTCAATTTCGTTTCTATATAATAGTGGCGAACTGTCAGGCTAGGATTTGACGTTCTTGTCAACCGGGGCCATCGTGCAACGCTATATTATTCTATGTAATAAAATGATTGACTTGATGATATGACTTCGTCATCTGTGTCCTAACCAAACCAAGTAGCCCATGAACTCTGTTACAATTATGTCGCACTTATCAACCGTGACTTCAAAATAGAGTTATTACACACGTGTCTTACGACATTATCAGTAAGGTATGGCTGAACAGGCCAGTTATGTGTGTATTTTACAACAATCCAGCAAAAATAATTAACAAAAAACCAAGCGAACAAACCATAGATGCATTAATAGTACTTACTTTCGGGATCAACATAGCTGTTCAGTGTATACACTCCCTGGTCCAAGGTTAGATAGTTAGCGATAAGCTATCTCTGACAATCACGTCACCAGAATGTTTGGTTTTCCTTGTAGAAAACGCAATAGGGAACACGGATTATGTACACATGAATTGGACTGTTAAATATGCCTGTTCAAATTATTTCACTTCAACAATGTTGCATTTACCGTTGTCTAGCAGGCATTCAAACTCCCATAATTGTCACCTGAATGCTGTGCAATGCTCATATGTACATTTAATTACATGTTTATAATAAATTCTGGAGAGATTTTGAATCCATAAAGTATAAATAAATTACCGTAAACATCGATCTTAAGTGATCGCTAGAACAACATTGTGACGTCACATGAGCTGAACACCTCAAACTGTGCCTGGTAAGAGTGCATAATGGAGGTGCAGTAATTGGTGGTTTAAATACAAGTCAGTGTGACAAAAACATTAACGATTTACCATACTACATTACGCTGCTGAATATCCTGACCAATGCGATCTAACATTATCGTACATTGCTATTCAAAGGTCACCCATTGCAAGCGTCTTTAGTAAAAATGAAGAAACTCGATCAAAATAAATGGTTCTAATTTGTTTGTTTGTTCCAAAGTGTTGAGTCAGCTTTCCGTCAGAACAATATTATATTTCGATTACAACATACTGACAAATGACACAGATATATTATGTTTTCACTCACTCATTACTAACGAAGGAAAGTAACTATATATGAGAATGGCGCGAGGTTAAATGGTATGGAAATGTATTCACAAATACATATCTCCTAAGTGGTGTTTATAGACAGATAAATGAATTAGAGATGATACATTTACAACTAATTATCCCATCAAAATAAGTACATTTGTAATTTTTTTCTGGAACGTTAGTTTTATCCAATTTCTTAAATTTTGAATCACCCATATATTGCCTTATTCCTTCTATCAATGTTATCTGCCCTTGCATGTAGGTTCTGATTGTGACGTTAGTAGCATCCATCGACTAAATTTCTACTCTTCATACTTGATTTGTAACCAATTACTGTTTCTCTAGAACCAATCTAATTAAAATTCACATCTCGTTTCAGAGATGATCTGAAAATATACCATACTGGGTTACGTTCCGATAACATTTCAAATTGACGAATCAAATTACTACCTCCAAATTCCTTGACTTAGAAGAAATATTTTTAGTTGAACTTTCGTAATTCATATAAGTGGTCATTACGTCCAAAGAGCACAACATAGCGACATTGTACATACTGTGATGGGGTGTCGATTTCAGTAGAATACAGTAAGTAAGGGTCATCAAAACGTGACCTCGAATGAATGGAATATTGACAGATCCTCCATGAAATGATGTGCGGATAGGGATTGCTTTTACCTCTTCACTTTTGGTCTTGAGGTGTGAGTTGACCTATGTGGGGTAATTCACGTCACTGAGACATGCCAGTTTTTACAGAAGTAGTTTCTGATCCTGTTTATACAGGGATTGGGACGACTGGCAGTAAAATATCACCGGATGAGTTTGTTATTTGATGTCTTCGGTGGCATGCTTTAGTAAGTGAAATATTACTAAAAAGGGGGGAAAAGTTCATATATAACATGAACATATGACATTTATAGCGTAACCTCACTCCCAATTCACACATGCACACACCAATGTGCATGTATGGGATAATGTTTTGAAATGGTTCCAATTGTTACTAGAGACATTTAAAAAAAAGAAAACAAACAAAATGTTAAGGCTTGCAAAAAGAAAACAAACTGTTTTGGTAGTTTTCTATTAAAACATGAAGGACTCGACACTGAAATATTCACCAATGTGTCTTAAGTAATAATAATTCCAATGGGGAAGTTAAGTTAGGAGATTCACTTATATTAATGAGCATTATATAAGTTAAACTGTTACTTCAATGAACCTTAACAATATTTGTTCATAGTAATCACAGTAGTCAGTAGGAATCCCGGTGATTTATATCATATCAGAACAATGTATAGCTGTGTTTTGCATGTTATATATAAACATATTTATTACAAAATATATAAAATGTCATTAGTGTAGTTTAATTTCACAAATATAACGTTCGACTCCATCAATATCAGCATTACTGCCCCACAGGTAGCCGCCGACATACTGGCCAGGGAGAAAGATCAGACCATACGGCTGTGACGCTGGTAGGTCCGGCTCACCTTGACCCCAGTTTGTAAATGTCAAGCCTGTTCCGTCTGGCTTCACCCAATGACCATTTACAAGATGGGCTCCAAAATAGTAACCCCATATCGTCGCTGGAAACATAAGAGGTGTCAGATTGTTAATTTGGAGTCTTATTTGTTGTTTGTCATCGATCACAGAAAAAATATATATGACAATATGTTATGCATCGCTTACATCGGTTATGAAAATGAAAATAATTGGGAACAACTCTTGTCACTTCAAAAGAATAGGAATGAATGAAATACCCGTAAGTTTAATCCATACTTTTTATGTTCTTAATTGCAAAGTCCAAGCATCATTTTTAATTGGTTTCATACAAATCGATAAAACACATAAATGTTTGATAAAAGGATTTTTTTATGTAACGTTCTTAATCTTAATGAAATATTCTTTTCTAAGTTGCTACATAACGTACACACCTGGGATTTCACCGTTGGCGACTTTTTGTTTCAGTTGACTAATTATAAAATCATTTTCGTCCTGATCGTCAATGGCGGCTAGATTACCTCCCCTTGCTATACAGATCTGTTGACCTTGACTCCAGTATTTGACCTCGGTAGAGAAGTAGTAACACGAGTTCCGGAACTGTGATGTAATAGGAGGACAGCGGGGAGCTGTTTTAAACACAAAACCAAATTCCCATATGAAATATGATAAGGTTATATGATATATGGAATTATTCGATGCCGGAAGATGGCGTTATTTTATTTTTCGCAATTGTAATGACTATATTACGATTTACCAAATTTATGAAAAATATAAAGTTTTTAAGCAGTTGCATCAAATATCAAGGAGTTACAAACCAGAAGCATTAGTTGGTATGGGAGCCGCGGTGGTTACCGGGGCGACAGTGGCAGCTTGTGTTGGCGCTGGTTTAGATACTACCGGCGCATTCGTTTGTGTATGTGTCGCATTAAAACCGGAAATGCATAAATCGTCCGTACAACAGTGGACAGGTAAGGCTCGCTTCCTACCTACCATAGAGATCCTGTTACAGAGCTGAATTAAAGAAACTTTATCTGTACATAATGTAATAATATTAAAAACGAATACAATTGAATTTGCGAGGAAATTTTATTTAACAATTAAAGGATTGTTATGTACGATGGCCGACAGCGGCCGGCAAAAAACAACTCCTACAAAACGTTTTTCGTACTTAAATATTCATTGATATTTAAGTACAACTTTTATTTTCTAAAAATGTTTTTTGTCATGAAAAATAATTATGTACAAAATTATTATGTACAAAAAATATTTTCTAAAAATATTTTTTGTCAAGTCAAATTATTATCACATATTTATGTACAAAAAACAACAGGTCTGATGCTAAACCCTGTATTTAAATGGAATCTTCCTATTCTCAGGTGTACAATTAATCTTTCAGATAAGGAATTCAACAATGAATGTTCCATTTGGCTTGCTTAAAACATAGACTGTGTCATAGACAATCAATTAATACTGGTTTCTTAGTGGACTTTACTTTATCTATATTTGAGAAAGTTCATAAAAGTCGCAGAATGTAAGTGGTAATAAACAGGTCATAATCTCTATTTTTTGCCTTATTATTATCCCTTTTATATATCTTTATATACCAAAGGTTTAAATGTCCATTTAACTTAACTTTTTGTTGCAAAACACGCCAGATTTTCCTGCAATCCTCAGTGTTATAGAACCCCACAAGTATCTGGTATGCAGTTAATCTTCGTGATAAGGAGTACGGCTATACCCAAATTGGGGTGGTATTCACAAAATACCGCGTCGCCTTTTGTTTTTCTTTACTGTGACGATAGTATTGAAAACTACGAAATGTAAAGCCGGTAATGAGTTTTGTTTACAATGCTGAGTTATATACCAATATTAACTTTTAATCCCGATTATCAGGACTACCATCAGAATATGGAATTCGGCCAATGAAGATGACATATGGAGTCTGTACAATGTAAAAATAGTCCAATCTTAGGCGCGTTTGCATTCCTTATCTGAAAGATTAATTGAATACCTGAAAATGGGAAGATTCCATTTAAATACAGGGTTTAGCGTCAGACCTGTTTTTTTGTACATAAATATTTAATACAAATTTGTCATGACAAAAAATATTTAAAAAAAATATTTTCTGTACATAATTATTTTGTACATAATCATTAATCATGACAAAAAATATTTTAAGAAAATAAAAGTTGTACTTAAATATCAATGACTATTTAAGTACGAACATTTTTTTGTAGGAGTTGTTTTTTGCCGGCCGCTGTCGGCCATCGTAGCTATGAATATTTATCTGCCAACCAGATTGCATTTATATCTCCAATAAATGCAATCTAACAATCCTTTAATTGTTATATTTACATTTTACTTTCTAGTTCAAAGTAAAACTTAATTGAGATGCGAGTGAACATCTGAATTTCCCGCTTCAGCCATTTAACCTCAACAGCCAAGTTCAATGTGATAAAAAATAGTCCCTATAAAAAATTGAAAAGATTACAAAATTTCAATGTTTTTCAATAGCTTTTCAGTTTACTTTCAATTATCCAGACATTTAAAAGATTTTTTCATAAGTTTCATAACCAAAATGGTTCATTCAACTATAATGTCAATTTTCCCGCGCGGACTAACATGGTGTCAGTAAACAAGACTCGCATTCATTTATGTAGATATTACTACACCAAGTCTAGGCTGCATTTATTGGCTCATAATGCAGATCACGGTTATCATTAGAGTAATGGGAGTCGCAGTGGCAAAATGTAAATATTTGATAATAAATTTTTAAATACTTATTTTTTAAAGAACTTTAAAGTAAGAAATATTCCAATGGAAGTGAAAACTCAATTATCGAAGTCTTAGATATATATAATTTAAAGATGCTACACCGCTGACGAGTGATATTTTTCAAAAACAGGAACAGACGAATTAGTATTTTTCTTCGGTTACAAAATTGCTTATTTTACACCATTGGCATCATTGAAAAGTTTGAGCTTCTTATTTTACTTCTGAATAATATATATATATTTAAATAATTCCGTTGCCAAAAAAGATCCACGGGACTCTGCTCTTTATGGAATGAAGTACTGATTCCGCATGTACTAAAACAATTCTTATTGGTATTTCTTGTGTTAATTAGACACATGTGTGTACACATATGAACAAGATTATGGGTTATTGGTCAAATGATGGGTATCGTTTATGCTCTGTCAGCATCTTTAAATGAAGTTTCCTACAGAAGCAAGTTTTTGTGATGAGATAAATGACGTTTATCATACTCACGTCAACTGTACCGCAGTAACTGTTGTATACATGGTCATATATGACGTCATAGGCTATCTGCACGAAGCATGCCTAATGTCGAATACATAAAACGTTGCTCACAGTATGAAAAAATCACACAAAAATACCTCAAATTCTGGTTTCTTTGTAAGCTTATAAAATTACGGTTAATGTGATTAAGATAAATTCATGTTTTTCGTCTCAAATATTATGTATAACACAGAATAAATTAATAACATATATCGCTTTCAAGAAAATACATCTAATAAAAATGCATTGAATTGCTATATTTTCCAAAATAAGGTTAGGAATCAACATGGTTATAATGAACCTCTGGGGATCAACGAAATCATTTCATTAGAAGTTCGCTATTTAAATATTACAGACATCTTATAGGAACTCTGACAGGACTGGAAATAACGACGTTATAAACATTAATTCGTTGCATGCGTGTTGGTTAAACATGTTATTTTTTTTTTACTACAACCTGTTTTCCTCCTGACTATTATCTGATATAAACCAGCATCTGAATATTGGGTTGTGCACCACATACATCAGTAAACATCAAAACCCAAGAGTCGGAAGTAATTCCATTTGACCCGGAAGTCAAACCTTCCTACCTGATCCCGCCCACATACAGCGACCTCGTTACAAGAGGAGTCCGTTTGTTGTTGTTTACAGTTGTAGCATATAGGCCCACGTGATCCCCGAGGCGGGAAACCTGTTTATAGAAAAAATAAAACCTCCATAAAAATGAAGTCGATAAACGAAAATGATAATACTAAACTCTATAAAAAACATCATTTGCTTATCAAAAAACCATTAATATATATACAACAAGATATACTTACGGATCTAATAGAAATGTAAATGCTATGGTAGAAATAAATAGCTCCATGAAATGCAATTTTGTGTGTGCTGTTTACTTCCACTAGACTTAATTATTCATTGAGGATGGTGAATCTATGAACAGATTTGCAACGAAAGCAACGAAAGTAGTAAGTAATATTATTGTCTTACTATTTAGCTTTCTTGCTATCTCAAGTAAATATGAACGATTTTAATGAAAGATGCTAAGTTATGAAAGGCAAAGAAATAGATAAAGAGAAGTGATGAGTGTCGAATCCGACAAATACGAAAAACTATGATAATGTAGAGTGATAAACAAACCATTGTTTGTAAGGACATTAAAAGATAAGTCTAAAAGCGTTTTTGTCCTCAAATAGTTTATTGATGAAGAATTACGATGATTTAACCAACAAACGGTAACTGAACAACTGGACTCTGCTTATTTGGGGTAGAAACAGTTGGTTTTGAAAGCTTAAACGTAATTTTAGGACTCATAGTTGATGAAGCGGTTGATTGTGAAAATTCAGTTGATGAAGTAGTTATTTTCGGAAATGGGCTTGATGACGCGGGTGAGTTTGAAAACACTGTTGATGCAGCGGCGCTTGTTTTTAAAAGCAAATTTGACGATGCGGTTGATTGTGAAAACATAGTAGATGTAGCTGTGGTTTTGATATGGTCCCTACCCGGTTCTCCACATCCACCATAGTTACAGTGATCCGTGTCACAGCACTCTTGACAAACAAGAACCTCTTGTCCAAGGTTAGAGCGTTTTAATGATGCTGCTGATATGACGTCACGCTTTCCTGCTGCTGTGCACATCTGTTACGGAAATAACAAATGACTGTTCAAACTGATTTCATGTTATAAAACACAAATCGTATTGCCTTTACGTTTGATTTGTAAAACTTACATTTCATTCATAGATAATGTCTTGATTTCGGTATGAAAAAATATTGATACACATCATCAGGCTCATTCATTAATTATGTCTTGATTCGATAGGAAGAAATAAATTATACATATCATGGGAATTGATGCAGTCCCACGAATATGTAATTACAGTATCATAGGCGAAATTCGACGGTTATGCAGTTTATGTATTTTGTTACATAGCATAATCTTACAAAAGCTTGCAAACACTTTTTTATAGCTCAAGGAAATTAAAAATTAGAGACATTAATGTTCATAAGATTTTTTTCGGAATACATGATAAAATGATATAAGATTCCATTGACGTTGCAATGAATTATCCTTTGTCTATTTTGTGACGTGACTATAAGACATTTTTAACAACGACACAAAACATAAACAATACTTAATCAATAAAAGAGAAGAACCATTTTGAGAAAATACATTGTATGATAAACTTACCTGTCTGTCTCGGCAACCGGAACTGAAGAACTCATGACCGTCGATAGTCTCGTATTTTCTTAAATAACACTCCTGTCGGCAAGGAAAATAACATTATATTAAAAAGAATAAAACAGAGACATATGAAAACACAGAAAAATTATTCAAAGGTCAATAAAATACATTTTCTAAGTAAAATATGTTATTGTTATATATTAAAATAATGACATTTTCGCGAATATAAATCTAAAACTAACTGTTCATTTGTTGTTTATAGCATCATTGTTACATTATGTTTTAATGTATGTTATATCAAATGATATTGCTACGCAACCAGTGACAATTTATGTGTTGGTGTTTCGATGACTAGTACGATATGTACACTGTCACTTTTATCAGACAAATGACTTGGCAACCTTATTATCGTCGATGTAAAAAGTGTTCGACTTGTATTAAAATAAATGAAATTGATGCGTGATGGCAATTTACCTGTCTGCAAAGGAGTGCAAACACTTAAATATACGAAGACGGAATACAGAAGTATTATTTAACAAGATAGTGACAGCATTGACTACAGTTCGATACTCTCTAGATAAACATATGTATCTCACGATGTGTGCATCGTACTAGTCATCAAAACATGTTTCACTGTCTCTACAATATTACACAATACTGTACCATTACAAAAACTATACTTTCTAACCTGACCCAATTGTTTAGGAAGGTAATTTATGTAAGTAATTTAGATTTATATAATCTACCTCATGAGGACCACACTCAGCTATGTATGGACAGTCCCGTGGGTAGGCCATTCGGTCACATGTGAAACATTTTAAAGCAGCGGCTACAACAGAAAAGACTGATGGATACATATATTGTATATAATAATGGACAGCCACGTGGGTAGGCCATACGGTCAGATGTGAAACATTTCAAGGCAGCGCCTACAACAGAAAAGACTGATGGACACATACATGGTATACAATGTATGGACGGTCCAGGGGTTGGACTATACGTCTCAGGTAAAACATTACTAGCTTTGTGCTATGACGATCAATTGTGATATCTGTAACGTTTCGGTTTACCTGGAGAAGGTTATGCACTTTTGTTTTTGTCTCCAATTCCAAGCACTCGACCGAACTACAAAATATGTAACATTAAATGCAAACCTATTTACCCAGATATCTGATTGTAAAATCCTATAATGTGTTACGTCTCTGAATTCAGTCAATCCTACCATTGATGGTATTACGTACACCAATATGTATTGTTCTTTGACTTATTACCATCGTTATAGGGATGTCAGTACGTACCTTCCCGGAGGATAACGCTAAGACATACAACAACACCTAAAAATTAAAAAGAATAATTATATTATGAACATAGAGGGTTATAAATCAATGAATATTTCCAATCCAATAAACTACAACTTGATAGTCCAGGGGTTACTTTCACTGCCGTAATATTCACCCATCTAGACCCCTCTTTGATATTCCAAGTGATATTATAACTGTCATTATATACACTTCTGGATTATGACATAGCAAATCTAAAGATATTTCAAGAGTAAAAAAACCCAGACTTTCTCTGAAGAATACAGAGAGCGATGCCCGGCCTCAACGCCATACAGTATTGTGTTATAACAATTCTTATCGTGTAGTAACTAACAGAGGAACCAAAATACCAGTCATGTTTGTTATTCAGTGTTGCTATGACATATTCAATGGGGTGTATATAAAGACAGTGATAGTAACCGTTAATTGTCGATGATGGTGCTCGGATAGTGATGATTTGTTAAAATCTTTAACTTCTATTTTTAGCATTGCCGGATGAATCCTTCAATCGTGTTGTTCTGTTTTGCTAATAACATCCTTAAGGAAAACCTGTACGAACATAAACCGAAACTAAAGGTTAAATAGAAATTGTAAAATTCCAGAGGTATTTAGGAATATATTTCTAGACGAACTTTCCTTTTGGTTGCGCATTTTACACCAGTTTATATTGTGATTATTTAATTAACATTTATTCCTAGAACTATAGCCATTTGATAAACAAATTAAGACCGGTATTAATAGTTCTTATTCTTTACATATATACACTATATATTCTTATATCACATGCAGTGTATGACTTCATTAACGTATCATCTTACTTCAAAGTTGGGACAGCAAATACTGGTACAAACCGAACAAGAAGGATCTGTGATATCATGTTTGAAATACAGTGTCACTTATCAAAACCAGATGTCATGGTGACAAGCATATTTACCCATATAAATATAATTAGGGTTATATGGGTCTAATTACTGTAAAATAACAGGGAGGAAATTGAAATCGACATACATCTACGTCGGAATACACAGGAAACCTGATTAGACAAGGACCGGGTATGATAAGTTATACAATGGAAATCTTACCGATATTGATGACGAGTCCCATGGTGATACACATAGATGTGACTGGGGACCAACCCTAACACAACACCGAGTCAGAAAATGTTTAATATCCTCAAGATAAGGCATAGCTCTGGCGTCACAGCTCCTCCAGATGGCAGATTGATAAACAATGTAGGTCAATTATATATCATACGTCAGGTAAGTATAGTTCACACAAGTCATATAAATTGACTTTTAATCAGCACTATTAAAGAACAAATCTAAAATTTATTGACATCGTATATGTATATAAACATATTATCGAGTATTTATATAATGATATACGTCTTCGAACAGTTGTTATAATGCTGTATTGGACCGCGTGATGATGTTTTTAAAAGATAAAGACCATATAAATCAGACTCAGATAATCTGACCTTAGTAAGAGCCCTTCCGGCCTGACCCCGTGACAACATATAATGTACTCATGGAGTGAACATATCCATACTATCGGTTTATTATTTATTTTTGTGTTGTCACCATGCCTTCTTTACATATAAAATGGATTGCCTGCTGCAGTTTTTCTACTCCCCGTAAGGCTTCTCTCCGAAAATACAATATAGTATTCATGAACGCAGCCTAGCTGAGAGAATCGGTACTATGGCAAGTAATCACGTCAAACGTTGCATATTACATAGTTTTCCACCCTTGTATTTAGATTGTTACCTGATAATTCCATGACCGAAAAGTACGCCAACCTTACTTATAAATGTAAAAGTTTCGTTCGGAAAATATTACGCAACAATTAACATCTACTCGCAAGCTCGCAAGGACAGATAACTCTTTAATATGCAAAAGCAGAATATTTAATCAAATCAGTTCCTATCTAAACACCATGTGCTGATTTCACGTCATTACGTTCATATGTAGTGCTTAAGCCCTGGACAACAATTACTACAATACATTTATAAGAATCACAAAAAAATGGCTTTATGAAATGATCGTAAAAGGCGACTAAATTAACGATGTTATATTTTCTCTTCTTCCTTACGTCTCTCTTGACACCGGCTCACATTTGGTCTTAAATTGAGCGCTGTCCCTTATGCGGAAGATTGTGGGCTCTTTTCCCGGGCTGGGGCACACCATACAAGGGGTGATGCTTTCTGATCTAGTTCAGTAAATAAATCAGTGGGGCGATTTTGGTGTCCTCAATGGCATCCTTCAGTGTTACAACACTTTCGAAAGGGCAAGTGTTTCACACATCAACACATTATATACATAGGAGGCCGTCATTAAAGGACCCTGACTGTTAACAGGATATTAGACATAATAAAACAAGACAAATAAACTTAGTCAGTTATTACCTACCTATTATTACATTTTTGTTTAATTACAAACTATGAAAAAGAGCAAATTGATGTAAAAGGGAATAATGAATAAATAATATGTATTTATTTTAGGTCACCTGAGACGAAGTCTCGAGTGACCTATTTTAATCGCCTTTTGTCCGTCGTCGTCCGTCGTTTGTCGTGCGGCTTTCGTCGTGAATCGTATATCTGTTCACAATTTACATTTTCGACTTCTTCTCCAAAAACTGCAGAAGCAATTTCAATAAAAGTTTGCACAAACCTTCTAAGGCATCAGGCCAATCAGAATTGTGAATGATATGGCCCCCACCCCCAGGGGACTGTGGGAGGGGCAAAAAGGGTTTATAAAATTGACTAAAATTGCAAAAATCTTCTTCTCCATTTACAGATGTGGTGGAATCAAACACTCTTCATAAATAGAAAGTTCGTAAGGTCCTTTATAAAGATTGTGAATAATATGACCCTGGGGTCTCACATTTCCCCCTGGGGAGGGGGGTCAAGTTTACTATAGTTTTTATAGGGAAAACGCATGTATGAGCATTTTTTGCTCAATTTTCATTGGAAATGAGTCAAACTTGGTATATATTAGCCTGAAATAGCATTTTAATATCATAGCCATATTGGTCCTGACTGACCCAGGGGGCAGAGGGGGGGCGGGGCGGGGCGGGGCGGGGGGGGGGGCGGGCGGGGGGGGGGGGGGGGGGGGGGCGGGGGGGGGGGGGGGGGGGGGGGGGGGGGGGGGGGGGGGGGGCGGGGCGGGGCGGGGGGCGGGGCGGGGCGGGGCGGGGCGGGGCGGGGCGGGGGGGGGCGGGGCGGGGCGGGGCGGGGCGGGACGGGGCGGGGCGGGGCGGGGCGGAAAGGTGTGAAATAGAATAATGTTTCAAAAACCTTTTTCTAAAATTCTGGATATTGTAGAATAAAATACTTTTCATATATGGTAAGGTCTTAAGGTCCTGTATAAAAACGTGAATTATATGACTCTGGAGTCTCACATTTCCTCCTGAGAGAGGGGTCAAGTTTACTCTAGTTTATAAAGGGAAAGCAGATTTATGAGTATTTTTGCTCAATTTTCATAGGAAATGAGTAAAACTTGTTTAGAATTATTAGCCTGAGATAGAATTTTGATAGCACTTCCACATTGGTCCTGGCCGACCCCCTGGCGGCAGAGCAGAGGGCTAAAAGGGGCAAATGGGCCAAAACTTCAACAAATTCTTCTTAGATTCTGCAAATGGTAGAATCAAATACTCTTTATAGATAGATAGACCTTAAAGTGTTTTATGAAAATAGTGAATTATATGACCCTGGGGTGTCACGTTTCCCTTTGGGGAGGGGGTCAATTTTTCTTTAGTTTATATATAAATCACATTTATGAACATTATTTGCTCAATTTTCATAGGAAATGGCTCAAACTTAATTAGAATTATTAGCCTGAGATATAGTATTTTAACATCCATATTTAGTCCTCGCTGACCCCCTGGGGACCAGAAGTGCGGGGCCAAATAGGGTTAAAATGACTTAAAATTTCAAAAAAAAAAATCCTCTGAGTTCACAGGTTTGATGGAGGCAAATACTCTTCATAGATTAAAAAGTAAAATTCATAAAATCACTGACCGACTTCAAGGGCCAGTATATTAGTGTTTATATGTCTTCGTTTCATTCTAAACGAACTCAGGTGACCGTTAAGGTCCATGGGCCTCTTGTTACTATGATAATTGCCCATTCTGTCATATTTGAACAGTTTGACTGTTTAAAGTAATAGATGACCAAAACTACGGTTACTGGGGAATAAAAAGTGATTGGGTGCAAACGCGATAAAACTCGTTTATGTCCTTTCCCAACCACCGTACGAAACAGGTTTATATATAAACTTATATTCAGTTATGGTTAAAACGATTGCTTTCATTTGGAAATTCTGTAAAAAAAGTCATAAATCTTCCAACAAATATATTGCATAGAACAAGATATACAACAAGATATCGGTGATTGGCACATTTGACCATCTCTCCACTCTCAGACTAATAACATACAACGAACTCCGTAAACGTGAAATACTTTATTTTCAGTACGCTCTTAAGCAGACATAATTGTTGTAAGCTTACGACGTTTTTATGATACATTTAATTTTACTGTCTGCGTGTCGACTCCGTTAGCGTTAGTGGCGATGCATGTGTAAAACCCAGCATTCTCATGTGTCACTCCCCAGATAATCAAGGTACCCATTTCAGGACGCACGTAGTTCGATGGGGAAGGTAAAGGCACCTGTAAAGGGAGGTAATCGTGTTTAGTTTGCAGGGTTAAACAACATGTCAATAGAAACAACAACAGGCAACGTCTTGTGAAGCGGTTTCTAGGGAAACCGATGTATGGTATTATCAGAACTGGTTGATTAATACAATCTTTTCCTTCCTAGAGGATGTGACAACGAAATCACAACCCGAGGAGTAATTCAAGAACGTGACATTCATGAAATTCCCCGAGGTTTGTTGTTTTGTTGTCACATCCTCATACGTAGGAAAGGTGCTTTTTCTCTCATTTACAAAAGACAAGGTTGAGATAATAGCCTTAAAAGTATCATTTTCACCGCGACATGAACATTTTTCAGTCGATCGTAGGTCAATATTGATGACGTCATCGGGAATGCACGCCACGGTTACACCACATGACGTCATGACGTCACGTAATTGTTTTACCGGAGCTGTCATATCCTATGGATTGACAGAGAAATCTCTCATGGCTAAAGCCAGTAACAAGTAAAAAAAATTACAACATTACAGACATTAGACGGTACCGTATGGGACCCATCGTCAGTCATATGTGGGCACGATTTAAGGGGCAAGAGGGGCCTAGAGAGTCCAATACTTACAGGTACATCCCAATGTTCGTTATATACCGATACTCACCGGTACGTTCCAATGTATGGTCGGTGGGGGAGACCCAGTGGCAGCACAATGGATTCCGACATTGACGCCGTATGTGGTGTTCTTTAGAAGTGGCCCCACATCAGTAATCCTAGGTATGCTACTGGCTGTGAAAGATCAAGTGTCAGGTATCGAGATTTATAAGTAGGAAGTGACGTCAATGAAAGCAACTTATCAAGATGATTAATGACAAATCATAACCAACTGAATTGTGTTCATCATATTCATCCGGTTATCTTTTTACAATCCAAGTGTGTCATCATGCATTGACTCTAAATGTTTCCACATATAGAGACACCTACGTTGAAATAAATAGCCGTATAATCAGCTATCGATATTAGTGCTCACATATGTTGTTCTTTAAATGTACACTGGCGTGAACATGTTGTCCATACATGGCCCTCTAACAGACATAGTATATGTTAAATGTTCATTTCAAATATTATTCAAATTCTGTTTCAATTTTTAAATATATTTTACACCAAGGTTTACATTTGGAGTAGATACTTACTGATGGGTGTTGTATGTAGATGTGTTACAGTTGGGGGTAAATAGTTACAGTCATCAGAGAAACAGCAGTATCCTTTACGGGCGTCCTGCCCCTGCGCTCGGCGTCCAACCACCATCCAGTCTGTTAAATGGGAATCTAGAGGACATTCCTGTAAAATTTGATGAGACAGTCAACTCTTAATGTAATGCAATGTCTTTTAAAAGAGTTGTGGACATCGGCAAAAACTGACTGAAATCGGAACACGTCCTATTAAAAAGTTTGCGTCCCTCAGTCTATATCTCTAAGTATCACTCTGTCTGCGCGTGGTGGCGGAAAAACTTTGACAGTTTGTGTTGGTGTAAAGGTGTGTAAGACGCTTGAGCGTTTGAAGAGACATGCAGGATGATTCAAACATTTGAGTGACCAGGAAAAATGAAGCCTGTGGAAATTTGCACGGGTTCGTCAGATTCCCTGACAAAAATAAAAATGAGGAGCGGTAAAAAAATTACTGTATTTTTATTTCATATTATTTTCGGAAAATAGGAGCGGGAAATCCGACGAACGAGAAATCAAAATGGAATGGCCTAATATAAGATTTGATTTGACGCTGCCTAAATGCTCATGCATATCAAATTATTGAACTCGTTCGATAAATTTTATATTACAAAACAACTTATTTTAGATCATATGTTAAAGGTACAAATATGACAAAAAACAGTTTCGTGAAAATCAAAGTTAGTCAATCTGATTAAGATACAGATCCTTATTATCACTACGTCAGATAAGAGGCTTTATATAACGGAGTGGTTATAAGGATCTGTATTTTAATCAGATTGAAAGTTAGTATACCGTCTTGTGCCTACACTGGAAATTATAGGTATCGTCGTTGTTTAGGTGTTTTTGGACACTGCTGTAACATACCTGAAAAATTAAAAAGAGCAATTATAATTTGAATAATTAAATTCGACTTTTACGACTCCATTTCAAACTATGTTGATATTTAAAGCTTTGTCTTACAAAAAGGCTAATGATAATGATCATCTCATAAACAATCCAACTTTTATCTATGATTTTATAATTTAATCCATATACATTATATAACTCCGGTTACCCGACGGAACGATAATTGTAATGAGCAATGATTCGCGAATTTATAATAACCACGAAAACAACTAGTATTATTTCTACACAACGACAATTCTATGTTATACAGTACCAAAACTAAAACAATGCGATTATTTTAAAAGTGGATTCTGTTTGTGGTTGAACATAGTATGGTTATAGTCAGGTATTACTACACGAAGCACCTACATGATCCTGTGGACACATATGATGGAAATGACAGTTGGGGTCGAAACTCTCCGGACAGACAAAACATCGTAATAGTGGCTGTATGGTGGTACCTAGAGTAATGTATGAATATATTATAAAAGTTTGACAGAAAATTAACACCATTATATGACTGAAGAAAAAATATGCTGCTGTTTTCATTGTCCATGAAAGATGACAGGAAATGACATTTCCGATTACTAGAGTTTCTATAGGCCATATAAAATATATACATAACTTTCGGAAGAACGCTTAACCTTTATCATTTTTAAATTACAGTTACCTTGGTAACGTTAGAAAATTTACATAGAAATGATGTGGGCTCAAGAGAAAGTGTATTTATGAAATAAAACATACCACATTCATGTACTTCACAAATAATTTCAAAGAGTTTAGAGTTTTATATAGTGGAATTAGTAGCGAGAATATGATTATATAATCTGTCTCTCCAGCAGCCTACCTATCGTGGGAGTGGTATGGGCGGGTTCTTTAGTTGTCACGTGGTTGTGATGGTTATGCCCCGATGACGTAGTTGTCACGTGGTTGTTATGGTTATGTCCCGATGACGTAGTTGTCACGTGGTTGTGATGGTTATGTCCCGATGACGTAGTATGACACTGTCTGTTACAGAAGTCAGAATGACAGCATGTGGTACAGACGTTATCGGAATGTGTATTATGACAGCTCTGCGGAGGGACAAAAACATTCATTATTAAACCTGACGCATGATAGTATAGGAGGGAATTGTCCATAAACGTCGTTAATCGTTTACTTTGTTGTTTTCATTCATGAATTCATTACTTGAGTTATTGTAAGTGTGCGATCCCGTAACGGTGTAAGCTTGAAATTCATTTTTATGTATATTATCGGTAAAGCATAATTAAGAATAATCATATACAGTTTGCGAAGGAAACAATAACAGCAATATCCAGTATTGTGTTAGGCAAATTTGAAACAAGAACATGATGTACGACGAATGCGAATACATGTATTTCGTCTTACAGACAATTATTTACATTATCAATCGAGAAAAAGTGTGTATAGGAAAACGTTCCAGTGAAAACGTTCCAGTGAACGAACAGAATTCACCAGAGAGAAAAATATTATTACTCTTCACATTTTCTAATTGATGTCATCAAAATATCTAAATTACCTTATTTTATATCATATAAGTACATTAATATCAATAGTGTCTACCTGTGTGGCTTTACAGCCCATAGAGAAATGGCCTTGTGACGCCTTATGTATAAAGCATGTCTACAACAAAACAAAGAACCATTACATGTTTATAATAATATCATCAATATCATATCAGTGGTATACACATGTAAGACGATAGACTTGTGATCTTATATGGCTAATACCTATAAATGAGTGTTGAACTTAAGATAAAATGGCTGGTTTCAACTGTAATTTTTATGGTAAACTTTACATTCTTTGACAGATATTAGATGCAAAACGGTTAAGCATATGGTGAAGACGTTTGATAGGTGAATGTCAAATTGATCGTATTGGCATTAAAGCTTTTTTCAACTTTTGCTACGTCAATGTCGTTCAGATACGTCTGTTAAATGTTGATCGTGGCATTAGTTATTAAACTTCATAAAAATCGTTCACATATTGTTTCACACTTACCTCCCTGTCGCACACCGGTTAACCAAACTTACCTCTCCCGTTGAACGGTGGTTCATTACATTACCACCCCCGCCGAACAGCGGTTAACCACAGGTATCTTTCCCAGCGAACAGCGGTTTATCATGCTTACCTCCCCCGCCGAACAGCGGTTAACCACACTTACCTCTCCCGCCAAATAGCAATTAATCAACTTACACCCCCCGCCGAACAGCGGTTAACCACACGTACCTCTCCCGCCGAAGAGCGAATCACCCCGACGAACAGCGGTTAATCACACGTATCTCTCCCCCCGAACAGCGGTTAACCACACGTACCTTTCCCGCCGAACAGCGGTTAATCATACTTACATCCCCCACCGAACAGCGGTTAACCACACGTTCCTCTCCCGCCAAAGAGCGAATCATCCTTACCTCCCCCGACGAACAGCGGTTAATCACACGTACCTCTTCTGCCGAACAGCGGTTAACCACACGTACCTTTCCCGCCAAACAGCAATTAATCAACATACCTCCCCCGCCGAACAGCGGTTAACCACACGTACCTCTCCCGCCGAACAGCGAATCATACTTACCTCTCCTGCCTTACAGCGGTCTATGTGGCTACATGACGTCGGATTGCTTATATTCGGACAGATATAGCACACTGGCGGGTGGCCCTGGATCGTCGAGAAACCTGTTTAACATGCTTTGATATTAACTTCTGTGATATCATAGTCCAGCCCTTTATGATAAAGGGAAAGTACCAATGAAGGTTCAGCTTATTTTATTACATAATTCGTTTACACATATCTATATATAAGGAAATTTGATATTTTCAACTATTATCCCGACCGTTCAATAAAACATTGTTATATTGCACGGTTCGAAGTTATATTGCACGCTGCCATGGAAACGTTATATTGCACGGTTCGAGATGTTATATTGCACGGCTTTAGGAACACCTCGCCGTTGTTATTTAATTTTGTAGAAAACGACGAAGGCTTCCGAGAAATCGCGCGTAATAATATGACGTAATAATGACGTCACAGAAGATTTACGTTCAATTTCGCACCAGACGTCATCGTCACCGCTGTTTGTAGCAAAATGGCGACGGCAGACGACCGATTTCATCGAGTTGACGAAAACGAAATTGCTGAACTTTTAGATGCTGCTGATAGAAGGAACACCAAAAAGGCAATCAGATATGCTGAGCGGATTTTTGATTCATTCTTACATGTGTACGGAACTGATTTAAATGAACTGAATACAAAATCTGTAGCAGAAATCAAAGAGATGCTGAGAAGATTCTATGCTTCGTCAAGAAATCAAAAAGGTGAACTGTACAGCAAAAGATCGATGATCTCTATAAGGTATGGACTCCAAATATCTTTTGAAAAGTCAAAAATGTTGATATTGTTAATGGAGAAAACTTCAAGGAGGCCAATAACGTCTTTACTGCTATGTTGAAAAAGCTGAAAAATGAAGGCAAAGGAAGTACGGAACACAAGGAGCCATTAAGTACTGAGGATTTGACGAAACTTTACTGTTACTTAGAGGAACATATCCATACCCCTGCTGGACTCCAGAACAAGGTGTTCATTGATTTTATGTTGTATTTTTGTAACAGAGGAAGGGAAAATTTGCGCACATTAAAACAAAGCGACTTCAAAATCTGCGGTGAAGGTACTGGAAATCCTAAATATATTCAGATGAAGGACATGAAAACAAAAAATCACCGTGGAGATAGTTGTGATAATGATGTAAGCCAAGGAGGACGAATGTACGGCATCCCGGACAGTCCACACTGTCCTCTGAACTCCTTCATGTCATATCTGTCGCACCTAAATCCCAAATGTCAATTTTTTTGGCAGAGGCCAAAAACTATAGCAGCTGGTGACATTTGGTTTGAAAATGCACCAATTGGAGTAAACACAATTGGAAACAAAATGAAGATGTTATCATATCACGCCGGCCTTTCCAATACGTACACGAACCATTGCCTTCCTGCCACAGCAGTCACACTTTTAGACGGGAAAGGATTTGAAGCCCGTCACATAATGGCAGTGTCTGGCCACAAGTCAGAAAATAGTATTCGCAATTATGCAAGGACGGACGAGGGTCACAAATGAAAGATGGCGGAAGCTATTGGAAATGCAGTTACAGCCACAGGTAAGCACACAATAGAATCGTTTTACATTTATCTTCAAAAAAATGTTCCTGGGTTTTGCATCAAGTAACTTACTTTAATCAAATATCTGTGTTTGTCTTTATGATTAAACATATATCTGTTGGGGTTGAAAATCAATATTATACCAATAGCCTACTTATTTATGGAATATATGTATTATGTTATAAATTGATAATATGTAAATTTCAGGGCCAAGTAAACGACAGAAAGGAGTGACTGACAATGCAAGTGATTTGGTGCAATTCTTAGAACAAGATCCATCTAATGGCTCTGGAAACATGACAGGTATGATTAGGAAAATTGTTAAAAATTGTAATTTTCAGAAAGTTTGTTATTCAACTGGTTACTGTATTGATAGCAACATCAATCAACAAAAGTTATAGCCATCTGATATATTATAATGTCAAAGGTGCTTAGTATTATATTATTTTTCTTCAGAGTTCAGCTCTGCTGATGGTTTGTCCGACATGGATCTTATGGCCCTGACTGACAGCCAAGAAGCGATGCTGCTGAATGATATCACGAACTCGATGCAGCCCAGCCGTGATGGTACCGTTCCTGTACATCCCCAACCACCAGCTACAGTATTTAAAATTCCTAAACATAAAAGCCATTAAGTTGTTATGAACTTTTCTGGTGTGGACGCAGTTCATATCCACTACCATTAACAGAATGATATAAACGCGTATACTCCTCTTGGTGATTTTAATTTATTTATTATTTAGTGATATTTATACTCATTAAATGTTCTGCTGGAACTTGTTTTCCGTGTTTTTCTCAACTGATTATGTAATAAAACAAATATTTCATGGGCTACTGTGCTCTAGTTCATAATATTTACCCCTCGGTGGTGGTAATCAACAAATGTTATATTGCACGAGGCCGATTACGACCACCGACGGGTAAATATTATGAACTAGAGCACAGAAGCCCATGAATATTTGTATAATATACTACTATTTACTACATTTATTTATTGTTTTATTTCCTAATAGCCCGGCTAATATCATAATATGACATGGCACTGAGGTTGCTGCAAGAAAGAAATCATTCCAATTGTCCACACCAATTACACAGTAATAATGTAACCTATACAACTTGAAAAACCTTGAAATAAATATTGTAATGATTTGACATTAATTCCTAAACATATTTTTTAAAATGTCTCATGCTTTATGATAATGCAATCCAAAGATATCATGATAAGCATTGGGTGTTTATAAGTTTAAATATACGTAAAGCGTGGAAGTTCTTAATTATGTGGCTGCATATAGTTCAATTCGATTAAAATGCATATCCTTGATAAGTGGATGCGCCGTGTTCTTTAGGTATGAAATAAAGCAATAATCGGGATTTTTGTGTTTTGATCAGATGGCATTTCCATCGGAATTCGTTTGTAGCTGAGTAAGGAATAAATTTAATTTTTAGTATGAAGCCAGCCATCAAAACAACAATATCTACGCCCTTCCGTAGCTAGAATAACGGAATGACATCCACAGATACAATATTTAAGGTGTACTAGTTTGGAAAAATAATACAGTAAACGCAACTGTTATAGCTTCATTGTGGAAAATCATAATAGCACGGATGAAGACATTATAGGAAGCTTGCAATACCACCATTTGATGGAATACCATAAGTTACAGCTAGGCTGTCATAATAAAACATTATGACGTCATTAATTACATCATTAACACAATGATATATTGGTTTTTACCAAGGTAATTCTACTTTAATGTAGGACAGAAGCAAAACATCGTTTACTCAGCATCAATATCATTGCAGAATTTGCATATAATACTCGCATAATAATAAAGAAAGGCATTCCGGGACATTATTAACTAAAGGCTAGATGACGTAACTAATGAAAATATTGTTTCCTTTTTTTAAATTACAGAAGTTATATGTGTGAACTCCACTGAACTGTATAACTTACTGGGAGCATTGCAGCCACCCGAATTACACTAAACTATATAATGGTATATCTTACCGGGAGCATTGCAGCCACCCGAATTACACTAAACTGTATAATGGTATATCTTACCGGGAGCATTGCAGCCACCCGAATTACACTAAACTGTATAATGGTATATCTTACCGGGAGCATTGCAGCCACCCGAATTACACGAAACTGTATAATGGTATATCTTACCGGGAGCATTAATATTGCAGCTACCTGAATTACACTAAACTGTATAATGGTATATCTTACCGGGAGCATTGCAGCCACCCGAATTACACTAAACTGTATAATGGTATATCTTACCGGGAGCATTGCAGCCACCCGAATTACACTAAACTGTATAATGGTATATCTTACCGGGAGCATTGCAGCCACCCGAATTACACTAAACTGTATAATGGTATATCTTACCGGGAGCATTGCAGCCACCCGAATTACACGAAACTGTATAATGGTATATCTAACCGGGAGCATTGCAGCCACCCGAATTACACGAAACTGTATAATGGTATATCTTACCGGGAGCATTGCAGCCACCCGAATTACAGTAGTTGCCATCACAGCATTCCATACAGAGAGTTATCTCCCGTTTTGTCGACCTCTGTACAACCGTTTTGTTTGTATCAAAGAAGGCACATTGCTGAAACACAAAACATCCGACACATTTAATATTAAAAGCCTATGTAATATACCAACACCCTAAGTAGGTATTAACGGCATGATGTCGAGTAAAGTAACTTTGGTCTGCACGTTGATGTTATGACGATGTAATATATATGTATATGCAAAATTGTTAAAATTAAGGATACTGTAATGTCCGTATCGAGATTGCGCAACACCGGTTTCGTAATTCTATTTAACACCCGGGTCTGTATCGTTCATCGTAGATACGCAATATGGATGACAGCATGGTTAGTTGATTTCATTATTACACATCAATGATAATTACGGTTGGTAATTATTCACACACATTAATCTACTTACCCTTGTATCCATACACCCACTATGATACAGCACCATTCCCCTCTCGTTTTCATATTTTCGAAGCAAGCATTTCTGAAACAATATTAAGTTACATGTATATTGAGTTTTAAATCCATTAAAGAATACATGTCTCTGACCCTTGACATGATTTTGTATATTAAAATTAATGTGGTATTTCACTCATTAAACTTAAAATCAAATAAAAGATAGTTTCCATATGTTGTATTTCTAAAGTGTAAAAGCCGAAGGGTGAGATTCATGTAACAAACCAAATGGCATAATGTGTTATGGAAGTTGATCAAAGTACACACAAACGAATCGTGGTATTATGTTCTCGATCATAACGTTATTTTATCGGTTGGATTCTGATGACATTGTTCAACGTCCATTTTTTGTATGTATTTATGGACGTCAAATACACAGCCAGTCTGATGCTACTCATGTTGATTATGATCTTGCGATGTCACCGCCGAGTCATCCTCGATACTCCAGGGGTTCCGATCTTTTACGATCTCTACACCCCTGGACTATCTGATAGTAAAATTGGAGGCAGCTCAGTAGAAAACATTTGAATAATCACAGGCCAGCAAATATTTCCTTTGAAGACTACAGAGCGAGCGACGCCCAACTTCAAAGCCACACAGTCGACTACAGTTTTCCCTTATAGGGCTCTTTTGTTGTACATCAAAGGACTAAATTAACTGTTCAGTTATGTTGCCTCTAATTTTACTATGAGAAAGTCCTGGGGTGTAGAGATCGTAAGTGATCGGGACCCCTGGAGTATCATAGATGCCGCTGAGTTTGAAATATATACCTCCTTTTATGGTTTCCTACCTCATGTGGCCCGCATTGTACTACTGTGTTGCATGATGATGGGACAGCCTCGCTCTGGCATTCCATACACAACGGACCAGATCCACACACTGTAGAATAATTACTCTATCAGATACTATTTTCTTATACTAAAATATATTTTCTCATTCGAAGTTGCTCCATAATAAAATTTCAAACGGACTTTCTCGGTTATTTGGGTTGGTTTTCTTTTGTTGGCTTAGATCACGGGAATATGATAATTAGAGACAGTTTTTTTTAATTATTGACCCATCAGAGAACCCAAAAACCGTTTTTTGAAGTTTTAGGGGTCTACATAAAAATCGGTAAAATTCATACTCTACACATGTAGTACTATATACTTACAGGGTGAAGAACTCCCTGACTTAAAACATTTACCACACCTAGCTTTAGCGGCTAACATATCACATTTCTAGCACGTCTTCATAAAAACAGTTACTACCATTGGAAAGATAAAAAAAATCATTTCAAAATCATCCCACATGACTACACAAAGTGTCGTTAAGACCATAACAGTCCTGTTTCAACAAATATAACACGCAAGCGTCCTCTGGAAAAGCATCAGGGCACTTTCTCATATATTATGCATGTATTTTACCGGGTATCTCTGGTGTGTGGGTTACGCCAAAGGTAAATGATTAGATGTCCCGAAAGGAGCATAACAACTTCTCATTCAAGTCATCGAAATAGATTGCAGCGGAGGTCTCGCTCATGCATAATATATTTACATTCTGAATGTTTCGTCACTATATGAATTAACCAACTGAAGAAAACAAACATTTGCCTATGAAAACACTATGAACACACTATGAATATAACGATTCTCGAGCATCAATCAGCTTATTTCAAACAATGCGCCAGTTTCATATCAATAAAAAATAGTCCACCACAATATCTTAATTTATAATATATAATGTCTTGTTTCTTCATATGGAATCAACTAAGGTTTATTGTTATAAGTCAATCAAATCTTATTTTAACTAAATTTCTTGTTTATCGTTTGTCATTTGCGAAAAAAGGTCGACCGGAAGGCGGAAAACGCGACGTTGTGGAACGACTTCGTCATCCAGCTGTTCCATTAATCTCGTTTCACGTCGTATATGGGTGTCATAAATTTAAATATAATATAGAAACCTTTCATTAATTTATATTCTAATGTATATAAATGGATTTAATGTGTTTTTCTAATTTTCATAGCGGCTATGAATAGCAGAAGCTATATACATATCTTCCGAGGAACGCTAACCTATGTAATTAAGCAGTGAAGACACTATTTTTTTTAAAATATTATCGGGGTATGAAAGAAATTTCGTTTGCAAACTGTGTGAATCCGCGTAGTGGATTCTCACAAAAGTTTGCATACAAAATTTATTTCATAACCCGATGAAATTAAAAAAATGTTATTTCAATGCTTATAACTAATTTTCCAGGCTACTTTATAAAATGAAATACGTTTACACGTACGATTCCATTGATTTTTTTCCAAGGGATTATTTTTTCCAAATCAATACGCAACGTCAATGTTTCTATTGTGACGTCATGATAACGTCGGGTTTCTGTACCATTCTTGGATTTTTTTCATCGTAGAATGAAAAAAAATGAAAAGATCAATCAGAATACCAGAGACAAAGAGAAAAATAGTTATAAGAAAATGGCAGGATGAATTTCCACTTATCAGTCGTGAAAAACTGTGTGGTTTTGTTGTTGTTGGAATGGGGCTGCTACCTTATGAAAAATCTATAAGAAATTATGAAATGCTCACATCACAATAATTAGGACTCCATATTCATTATACGCACAACCGGTGATCTTAAATAAACATTTCAATATACATTGATCACAAAAACGTTTCTTTCTTTAAATAGGAAAAGTAAAGAAAACATTTAAAAATATTATCCCTATATTGGGGATTCGTCAGAATTATGCCTTAGATTTACTCGTTTTACCATATGATTTGTACACCCAAGCATACATGTTGTCTGGGTTTTTTCCATGGAAACAGATGTAAATTATTTGTTATTTAATTTAGGTCAGATAAATATCTATTGGTGTTGTGGCAAAACAACCCTTCATATTTATGTTAACAAAGTGAACCAATATCCAGATGACCTTGGGATCTTATGATTTATTGGACGTCAGAAGTGGATTCTGGAATAACTTGTTCTACTTTATTTTGACCTCTTGTATAATCGATATCCATGTTAATCCACTAGACAAATATTCTATCAAAATAAGTGTCATATCATATACTTGATATTAGTGCTTGGATAATTTTTAACATAAATCATGACTATAGAAATAGCGACATTGGAAATGAATGTTTCTTTGAACTGTCAAAAAAAATGTTTTTTTTTCACGTTTGCCCCGATAATACAAATATTTTTGTCGGTGTAGAATATAAACATAATTGTCAAATTGAGTATGCGGAGATTCGAGTTACTTTAAACCTGGTTATATTTATTCAAGTACTTTTTATAATGATTTCAGTTTGGAGAATTGCATATCCAAATATTTTGCGATGTTATTTTTGCACTATACCGAGTAACAGTTTTGCAACATAGTTTCGTGTGAACTGATATTATATACAGGGAAGCATTTCGTGCTGAAACGTTAATTGCGTAGAAAAAGCAAATCTCTAAGTTTAAAGACATATGTATATCGCAAAGACTAGGAAAACATCAATTGAGTTTCATATTATTTTTTATTATAGTAAAGCGATTTTTGAATGGATAAACTTATATTTCATTGACACTAAAAATAGATTACAGTGCCATTCCATTGCTAATTTGAATACTTATACTCACCTAGTCCAATCACATATATCAATACAGAGATCACTGTCACCATTGACTGGAACATGGAATTAAAAGTTCTTCATCAAAGATTGCCCATCAAATATGTATGCTAATCTGAATGGTTACCAAATTGTCGAGGCCAGATACCACTTATAGTGACTTATCTAATTAGAATAATCAGTATGTTATTTTGTAGAGGCGCTCCCATTGTCTTGGTGATATGTCATCGCTTATACGTCGAATTCATCAAATAAAAAACAGCACAGTTACATCAAAGGTCGGAAAAGAGTCTTTCAATTCGAAATTACATCCATTTAAAACTTAAAACATTATTCTGCCACTTCCCCGACAAAATAAAATCTAAATTAGTATTTGTCCACAACAAATTATAATTTCTCCTCAACCATACTCTTCTATCCTTTCTTTTACTCCTTCTTTCTATTATAGAACATGTATATATGGTATTCCCAGCTGTCCATTATGTATATATTCATAGTTTGTACTAGGGATAGGACATCACTTAGTTCAAAAAACCATTTGTCCAATCCCTGTTGTCAATAATTTACGACAATGAAAATATGCTTAAAATCAAACAGTATATCAGCCATACACAATATAGTAATATAACATTAGGTGACCGATCGGTCATAATTTAATGTAGTTCGTGAAGCTATTTTTGTCCATTGGTGATAACAGACTTACTGACCCTTGTTTTGGTTTGCAGAGAGACTCGTATATATTGTATTGACACTTACAACAATATAAACTGTGTTCATATCTGGATTTGAAGAAATTTAACATCTTCAGTTTGTGAACAAAAATAAACTCGATTTTAGCGAACGTAATTTAATGTTTGTAACATGATATTGACCAATTTAGTATCAAGCAAATTATTAGTATTTCATGGATCATCAGAGCACAAATATGATGCATTGCAAATATCAGATCATTGATTCATACTGCAGTTATTGCAAACCAAGTTATTGCAAACCACTTTAATTAATAAACAAAACAAAAATTTAGAACGTCGTATTAGAATAAACTGACAATTTGTATTAAATCACATGAGCGCTGATCAATAGTAATGAAGTAACATGTGAATTCGCTATGCCCATTTTAGTGGACATGATAGTTAATGCTGTAACTACCGAACTGTTAATGTAAGAATGTAAATATATTATTGAAAAGCTATATTACACTGAAGGACATTGTAACTTAAAGTATACTTACTACATTACGATTCATTATCGCCATATTTGTTGTCTTGAATTGAACCTTTCACCAATAACAACTAAGGATCTCTATGGACGTGATAAGATATGACATACAACAGTCAAATGGCTAAAAATAGACCCACAGACCAACGATGTTAGTGCTAATAAGTGCAACTAACATCTGTTCGTTGTATGTTCCATTCTTAAGGAGACACCTCTATTGGACTCTTCATTAGTGTGAAGGGATACAAGTTTATGTTTGTAAAATATATATGAGCCAACTTCAAAATTCCACATTCAGTGCATATGATACAAATCGACTTCTAACGCCACGTGCTTGATGCAATGATATACAGATCAATGCTGTTTGTTATCATTTGACCCATCCCTTTTTTCTGATAAAACGACATGCCATGTGTCTTCGCTGTTAGTGGAACCTGAAATCAGATGCATTGACATACTGTAAAAATGCTTGAACTATACTCCATGAAAGGCATAATTGTTACTTCTTCGTATATGTTAATATTAGGAAGCTTGAATTGTGTCTTGCTTGTAACGAAATATCTTCATGTTATATTCTCATACGGTAAAAATAACGCTGCTATAATGGCGCAATGATTTGAAAAAATGAAGAAAAATTGAAATTAATGGGATTAGATTGAATTATAACAATTAACTCAAACCTATTTTTAGATCATGGAGCCATAACACCAAATAACACTCGTTATAAATCACCATGAGGAGATTAATTTATTGTACACTAATCTTTTTGTGTTAGTGCTAGATATATATACCATAGCAATCTTTTCAAGTTAATCCTTACAAAAGTGTTATTTTGTCACAACTTTTACTGTAATAATAATGCCTTACTTACATTGTAGGTAGAGGCAACGGGCAGTTACAAAAATGGGAACGCTGTAAGTAAGAGTTATGGTTCATAGTCCATGTACCGTGAAGGTCCATTCACTTCATAACAGTTCATGTACCACGCATATCAGGACAGCCGGCATTAGTGATCATATATATGGTGAGCGTCTTCAACCACACATGTTCTAGGCATAGTAATTGTATTTTGTATTAATTTGATTAAAATATATGTGTATACCGTTCGTAATGAATTGAAAGCAATGTTTTATTTTCAGTAGTTTAACAAGGAGGAATTTAATATATCTAATAACATTTTATACATGGCAGTATATCTCTTTTTATTTTATGGACATTGTTAAGGGACAACTTTATACGGGTCACTGTTTGAAATAAATTACTGTATAGCGATTTAAATTCGTGGTCCCAATTCTTCGCGGTTTCCTGTGCGGAACATATTCGTGGAAGTTTAATCTCACGGTTCACTTTTTCATATAATTCTTTGAATTTTTACATGCAGATACGTTAATAAACTGAAAATTTCATTTATGTTTAGAATTCGCAATGTTCAGTGAAAATGCGAATATTTGAAAAATTAAGTTGCCTTCTCGGGGAATTTATGGTCCTATAATTCTCACAGGATTGCAGACAAATTGAATAACTCGCGTTATATACTACCGTGAAATTTTACCACTATCTATTATCCTTACCATCTGATTAATACAATATTACTTAGTATCACTTAGTATCATACTGTATTAAACGGAATATTATAAATACAAATGTCTGAATCAGATTGGATACCATATTGAACAAGAGATCCCAAAGGAATCTTGGCGCTCACCAAAGAATGATCTATGTCTGATAATGGAAAGAGGGATCTTTTCTCTGTTTTTCAAACTTGTGCAAATATACTACATATAGAATATGAGACAGATCACTTCAGTACTTTCTGAGAAACAGCAGTAATAAACTTCAACTATCAAAAATCCAAGATGGCTCCTTGGCGGCCATCTTGTTGATCGATCGGTCCAAAATCAAAATATGCACAACTAGGGCCCTAGGGGAACCTATATAAGAAATTTGAGACAGATTCATTCAATACTTTCTGAGAAATAGCGATAACAATCTTTAACTATCAAAATCCAAGATGGCAGCCTGGCGGCCATTTTGTTGACCGATCGATCCAAAAACGTATTATGCACAACTAGAGCCCTAGGGGAACCTACATATAAAATTTGAGAAAGATCCCTTTAGTATTTTGTGAGATATAGCGATAACAATCTTTAACCATCAAAATCCAAGATGGCTGCCTGATCGCCATTTTGTTGACCGATCGATCCAAAAACGTATTATGCACAACTAGAGCCGTAGGGGAACCTACATATGAAATTTGAGAAAGATCCCTTCAGTACTGTGTGAGATATAGCGATAACAATCTTTAACTATCAAAATCCAAGATGGCTACCCGGAGGTCATACTGTTGACCGATCGGTTCCAAAACGCAATATGCACAACTAGAGCCCTAGGGGAACCTACATATGAAATTTGAGAAAGATCCCTTCAGTACTTTGTGAGATATAGCGATAACAATCTTTAACTATCAAAATCCAAGATGGCTGCCTGGCGGCCATCTTGTTGACTGATTGGTCCCAAAACGCAATATGCACAACTAGGCCTCTAGGGAAACCTACATATGGAATTTAAGAAAGATCCCTTCAGTACTTTCTGAGAAATAGCGATAGCAATCTTTAACTATCAATATCCAAGATGGCTGCCTGACCGCCATTTTGTTGACCGATCGATCCAAAAACGTTTTATGCACAACTAGAGCCCTAGGGGAACCTACATATGAAATTTGAGAAAGATCCCTTCAGTACTTTGTGAGATATAGCGATAACAAACTTTAACTATCAAAATCCAAGATGGCTGCCTGGCGGCCATCTTGTTGACCGATCGGTCCCAAAATGCAATATGCACAACTAGGGCCCTAGGGAAACCTACATATGAAATTTGAGAAAGATCCCTTCAGTACTTTCTGAGAAATAGCGATAACAAACTTTGACTATCAAAATCCAAGATGGCTGCCTGGCGGCCATATTGTTGACCGATTGGTCCCAAAATGCAATTTGCACAACTAGGGCTCTAGGGGAACCTACATATGAAATGTGAGACAGATCCCTTCAGTACTTTCTGAGAAATAGCGATAACAAGAATTGTTAACGGACGGACGGACGGAAGGAGCGGAGGACGGACCACGGACAAAAAGCGATTTGAATAGCCCACCATCTGATGATGGTGGGCTAATAAAATACCGACCTTTAGTATAATTCCGTATTAAATGATAATATAGAGCTGTATTTTAATCAGATTTGTATCTTCATTACAATACTTTGGACTTTCACCTTCCTAATTACATTCCTGTTATATATTGGATGGCCAAATCAGCTATTTAAATAGCTCCTCTCATCAGACAGTCATCATGTTGACACTCAATCCGGGCGTCTTGTGGTTGGCGCGGAAACATCTCCTTCTGTCGGAGTTAATTAGTACTGGAGCAGGTGTCAAAAGGATGTATCCAATGCTTACCCTACAGGCTGGAGTTATGTTAGTACAGTGTATCAGTTTATGGTGATGGTTGGTAATTAATTAAGTCAAAGAAAAGAACTTAGTCGTTATTGATTAATGAAGGTAATTAATAATGATCAATACTATCGCTGTTTGTATTGCGAAGTTTCGTCCCGTTAACAGCTGAGGTCATTTAAAGTTGACATCTGCCGATGGCGTCTGTAGTGTGTGAGTGAATGTCTGTGTTTTGGGAGGCTGCGGTATATTAGTTCGACGGCAGCAAACAATTCACCCCTCACGTGTGGGGCTGTGTGCAGCAGAACTTTGATTTTAAGAAATTACACTACTTACATAAACCTTAATTGCTGTTGCTGTACAAAATCATATTTCTAGTGATATTTTGATAGTTTGTTCAAACTATATCTAATGCTAGTAAATTAGGTTAGAATTATGCTATACGATTGCCGCTGTTGTTATAAAAAATCCTACCTATTAATCTTGTCTTGATTAATCCGGTTAGCACTGATGTCATTATATTGTGATATTCCAGTCATGGGTATATGACAGAATCAGTGGCTTTCGAAATACCAGCCACTACAAAAATTAAAACCTAATCAGAAAGAAACTTTTTACGAGCATAGGTTTGTTTCAATGAGGGAAAACAATTGTTTATCTTGTCCTTATAAGTGTAAGGCTCTAAGATTTCTATAATCCAGCGCAGTCACACGAGACCCCTATTTATTTTTGTAAGTAGCAGAGAGTGTTTAACTTCTATCTGACATTTTTTTCAGAAAAAATTAAGTCATGCTTTATCAGCAGTTAGAGAGAATGCGTGTATGGGGTTTGCTACATTTATTTCCGCGTGGAGTGATCTTCTGTTACTTCCTAGTGGATTACAGCTGTATAAATCAGGAGTCAGAGTTGATTTATTGTTTACTTACTGGTTTGTTATGTAAATTACAAGTTTGTTACAATCACACTTAAACATATACCAACTGTCATTTCGCTTGAATGGTAATTATAGCCATAGTGTTATATTCCAGATCATTTATTTATAAATATTATCGGGGAACGACTTTATAGTATTACACAATGTAAAATAATGTATTAAATGTAGTTAAAACAGGCAACATTGAATAAAAATACTAAACAATGAAAAAAATATAGCTACTATTAATAGTATAGTGGAATTCTGATAAATCAATTAATATTAGATAATTACTATGTGCATCCCACAGGGTGCTCCTTTTTATCCTATTTTTCTAAAAAAATATGTCATTGCCTTTTTGTTGATATGCAAACTTCTTCTGTTAATAAGTTATTTTGATGTAAGGTTTCGCATATATATAATGTTTGATATCCTTACCTGTTTTTAAGGCACACAGTTTGATAGTTACCTCACGACAAAATGTAATCTATTCACTTAATAGGAAAAATATTTGTTTTAATTACTAAATAAGATTTTGCATAATATGTTTAAGAAAAGCTGAATTTTAGATTGTCTTTTACGCATTTGTACTGAATCAAAATATTTTACTTTAAAATGCTACATCAAAGAAGACTTTAACCACAATTTGTAATCTATAAAAAACGTCATTAGCAGAGATATATTTTAGTTTAACAAGAGTTTGTACAAGGTTTGTATAGAAATTGTGTTAGGTGTCATCTTAATAATGCACATTATCAATTGATTTTATGCAATGCTTTATCATCTGTGTAAATCAATTTTTTTTATTAAAATATATTCATACAGATAGATATTTCTGATCTGCTATCACTCACATAACCTTATTACTTACTTGGTTTATTGCAACGACCTCACATGTTCTAACAAGTCAAACAGGTAAATAACAGTTCATTGTTACATGTTGTTTGCCTGTATTTAATAAATAAAGGTTTCAGTGAAACTTCGCCTTCTCAAAATATAAGATGTCTGTGTAGTAAATCAAAGTGAAAGTATTTACCGTTACACGTTCTGCTATATGCGGTATCGACGGTGCAATGTTAACGAGAGTATTGTTCTCAGGATATTGCCGTTACTGTGTGTACAGTAGTGAGGAGAAGTAGTCTGGTAGGAGTAGTTCTGATTTCTACTTGACATCCCACCCACCCTACCGGCTAGTTATTCCTCTTATACAAAAAATTGTATTGCATGACAATGGTACAGCTCATTTGCATATAATAAATGTACCAGTCAACGTTTGCTAACGTTTTTGGAAGGGAGGTAACTCGTACTGAAATTACCGCACTCAAATACAATAGGATTGTATATCCTAGAATCAATTAACAACTGTAAATTCTGGCCGTATTGTTATGAACAGAAACATTTGAAACACTTTGATAGATATAGCGTCTACCATCATACAGTTTTTGTAATTCTCTCTCTTCATTTATGTTTGTAATAACGTCTTATGTTATTTCCAATTTCTGTCATGTTTTGTGTGTCGGTAGATTTTGTTTGTAATACGTAGTAGCTAGTTTTATAACATTCATTAATGGTACATTTGTACGGTGGCTGGGAGCGGACATGAAATAAATAAAATTATTGCGTGGGAACGAAATATTATTGCGTGCGAACGAAATATTATTGCGTTCGAACGGAATATTATTGCGTTCGAACGAAATACTATTGCGTGGGAACGAAATATTATTGCGTGGGAACTAAATATTATTGCGTGGGAACTAAATATTATTGCGTGGGAACGAAATATTATTGCGAGGGAACGAAACATTATTGCGTGGGAACGAAATATTATTGCGAGCGAACGAAATGATTGCGTGGGAACGAAATAATTATTGCGTTCAAACGAAATAACTATTGAGCTCATTATCATACATGGATGATATGACAGTAATCATGCCACCGTAGTAATATGATATGGCTTACAACTTATGAAACGTCACCTTATCTAAAAAAAGATGTTTTCTTTATTTTTAACCATTTCAAGTTTTGTTTATTGTATTATGTATGAACAACTTAGTATATAAACTTGTACGTACAAGATACTAAGTTGTACGTACATGGTACTACATTGTACGTGCAAATGTACAAGATAATAATTTGTAAGTACAAGATACTATAATAAATTGTACGTACTTGTAAGATATGAAGTTATACGTACAAGATAATAATTTGTAAGTACAAGATACTATATATATATATATACGTTGCACGTACATGATACATCGATGTACGTACAAACGTACAAGATAATACACTGTAGTTTGTGCATACGTATACGTACAAACGAACACGATACTGTAACAATAGATACTAATACATGTGAAATACTACGTTATACGTACATGATAATACACATGTAAGTTGTACGGACATGATTATAAATTATGTATTGGTCCTTATACGCTGCCGTAAACAAAAGCATTATATGTGCTTTTATATTACTGTATATATAACTTTAATACATCGGGTTATTATGTTTCAATATTTCCATTTGAATGTGTGCAAATTGTGTTACAACGAACATTATTTTGTATCAATACTTAGTCAACTAATTTTTAAAAGTAAAACAATGAATTTCCATGACTTTTTCTACAATTTTAATACAAATCATTGAAGGCAAATACTGAAATAGAATACAAATCCAAATAATAAATGCAATAAACTTTAAATTAATGGTTTCGAAGCAAAATATACTATATTAAATATACTTTATTAAGAAGGTTTACACAAAACCACTTTAAATGACAATTACAAAGAATATTGATATGAAATTGCAGACTGTCACATTTGAAATAGCCACAGGTAAACCGTTGATATTTCGTTCCCACGCAATAATTATTTCATTCCCACGAAATGCAAATCATTGACGGCAAATACAGAAATAGAATACAAATCCAAATAATACATGCACTAAACTTTAAATTAATGGTTTCAAAGCAAAATTTACTATATAAAATATAATAATATTTCGTTCCCACGCAATAGTATTTCGTTCCCACGCAATAATATTTCGTTCCCACGCAATTATATTTCGTTCCCACGCAAGGATTTTATTTATTTCATGTCCGCTCCCAGCCACCGTACGTACTTACCCTATCTATAGTGCTATATCACTGAAGCATGCCGCCGAAGACACCAAACAACACACTCCACCCGGTCACATTATATTCACAACAAGCGAACCAGTCGTACTATTCCCTGTATGCTTTAATTGAAAATGGTAAACATGCATTGATTTATAACTTAAATCGGTTATCTTTTAATAAATACCGGATAAAACGGTAAATTGTGACCTATACTAGTCATACAAAATCCTTGATAAAGCTGAATATACAATCCTATTTTCAGAGTATTATTCTCTGAATTGCAAATAATATACATATCAATTTTGGCATTCAAGACATAGTTGGCTAGACAATAAATGACCAATGACGTTGATGTGGAAGCAAATGAAGTGTACATAGCGAATGGCTTCGTATTGATAAATAAGCGGTAAAGATGAGGATATATTGGCAAACGAAAGATGCTATTGTACAAATGGCTGCACACAGTTAAAACCGCTATATATACGTGATCTCGGTTAGGGTTAAGGCACCAACCCTTATTTATTAGTCTGATATCGACCCTAATACTCTCGTATTTTCTCTGCTTTTCAGGTTTTAACGAGTTCTCTCTGGTCACAAACATACTCTGACAGTAGTAAATATACAGGTTGTTTATAACGACAACGACATCTGTGTTTTGATAATAAAGTGTTTATATTATAGACATTCAAAATCTAAAATGAATGAAGAGAAATGTTCAACAGTGATCATTTGCTGTGTCATTCCAGTCATAATCATTTGATGTCCTTGTGGTTTGTGTATGGTGATTTTGTGTGCTTGTGGAGTTTGTTTCGTTGTAATATTGGAAAGTTATTATTTTTTTTAACAGAGATAATATAATGAACCAAAATATATCAAAATATCAAGCAAGAGAAAAACTAAACATGATATTGAAGATCTGCTCACAAAATTTATCATGATATCGAAGATCCGGAAAAGGATGATGAAGAGAAACAAATATAAGCACCAATCTGAACATTCAAAACATATTCAGTTTTCGCTGAAAGTAGTGACTGCCTTTGGATAAACCACGATATATAGAATATAATGTGCAAGAACTACCAAAAACTAAATTTTGTCACTTTATAAAAAATCGAGTAATTTGATAAAAATATACAGACCATTATTCTTAGTCTGTTTCATAAAAATCTAACGAAATCCCACTAGGGGCTAGTTAGTTTATGGTGACCTTCCGGATTGACTAATAAAATTGGTTCTTGCAGAATCATGAAGATAAAGCCTAAGGAACGAAATATATTGTAAGACCTGTCGACCAAGACCATACTCGTAGTTGTACAGTAGTCATCTCTTCCTAGGAGCAAAACTTTGATAAATGTATGTAGGCATTTAGTCCGGTATACTTGCCTGTGTTATTAGGTTATTTCTTTTATGTCTATATATACATGTAATAGCCGAATAATATAGACAGGTTTGGTGAACTAATATGAACTGTAGCAAATGTCGTTTTCAGTTGATAAAGCAAAGTTTGAGAAATTGCATTTTTAACTGATGTACACGAAGTGTAAAGGTCACGTGACACGTACTGTTGTCAGAATGGAGTAAACTAACGATTTGCATTTCAATCCTATTGAATATGGATTATGTTGGAGACTTAATATTATATTTTTATGACTGTGATAAAAAACCATGTATCGTGAATGTTACATTTCCTCTACAAGATTGGCTAACTTAATAGATACGCGGAAATGACAATTTAGAGTGAAGAGAGTTTGGAATAAATTGCTGCAGTGTGCCATTAAAATGCTGAAAAATCGAGAGAAAAACTGACATTGATATTAACAATCCATTTAAAATGTAATAAACGACGAACTACCGGTGGAGCCATGATGAGCTTGGTCATTATTTATGAAAGAGATATGAAAATGAAATCTCTCTTCATTGTTGACAGGCCACAGCAGGTGATCAATACTAGTCTGATGTAAAGATCTGTAGTCTGAAATGTAATTTCGAGAAATCGCATTCTTTAAGTGAACCTTTCCCGAATCGCTCAACAAAATGATATGTTTAGTGACTTGCTATTAGGTACCTCACTAACATTTCGGTGATATATTGAAACAAATGACAAGCATTTTACTGACAAACGTTATTCACCACAAAGATGAAAGCTAAACGTCATTTTGGATATATACGAAACTGTTTTTCTTGATTTCCTAGTAATATTTGACAAATAATAGACGGTGATTTAAATGGGGTACTGGAAGTGCTTTAATTATCTTTAAAATACAATCCTGAAACACTTTTTATAGTTATTCACAGTTTATGCAGCATTAGATTTATTGCGGATAGAATGCGGTGAGGCTTTATCACAAACATATTTTTTTCTGCGTCCAACAATATCTGTGTTCATAAAAGAGAAACGAAATTTTATTTTATTTTACAAACACTTAATCATGATTTGGTTATTAAACAGATGTTCAGCATTTTTTGATCAGTGAAACGTTAATTTCTTATTGGCTGCAAAACATTTCATTACATCTTTAGATCTTAGATCAGCAAGTCAGTAACGAATGTAGGTTTGCCGAGTTTCATGAAAGTCTGTTAAGTTACTATTACAAGATATTATATTCACATGATTTGTAACTAGTAACTTTGTTAAACTGTGATATGCCTAAAAATAGCAAACCAAAATGATGCCGGGAGGTTTGAATAATTGATCGGGTGAAGATATAGTAATGCTTAAGCTTATAAATGCCGAAAATATATCTATGCGGATATTTTGATCAATCAGTTGCTTGTTCTTCGTTGTTATTTTAGAGGATTCCGCCAATTTATCCCCTCTAGATAAATCCTGCTGATACAGATGTCACTCCCCGATCCGATTCTCCAGCGATACACTAGATCCAATAATAGGTATATGACAACAGAAGAGGTTCTCCGAACACTAGCCGCGACAAAATATCCGAAGAGTCCAATCAGAAACAGACATAAGCTTACGTTTGTTTCAATAAAGGACAACAATTGTTTATCCTGTCCTTATAAGTGTAACGTTCTAAGCATTCTATAATCCAGCGCTGTCACACGGGATCCCTATTTATAAAGTAAGCACCAATACGTTTATCGTCTAATTGACAGAGAGCGTAACTCTTGACTAAGCGCGTTAGGTATTTACTGGGTTTATTTCCTATTTATAGCAATATTTTCCTAACAATGATCTTAGTAACTTACAGTGGGATACGACAATTTGTGACGTATATACAATAAGGACTTATTCTGCTTTACAGTTAGATATCTGTTTTTGTAAGTAATCGTGGTTAATGTTATGTAGGGATAGCTTAGGCTCTTATTATTTGTCTCCTTATATTTGTCAGAACATGGTATAGAACCGTGGGATCCTTTAGACAAAAGACGACTGATATTTAGTACATTTGTTTGTCTTCATTACGCTTGCATATAACACATTTACAATCGCATTGTATAACAAGACATAGCCATTGATTACAGACACACACGTTTACTATAGACATGGAAGACTCACAAAAAATTAAAGGAAGTCTATATAGCTATCTTAGAAATAAATATCTAATGTACTGAATGGTTTGAAATCATCGAATTGCATGCTTTGAATAATGAATAAAATGTATCAAAATTACGCGATTGCTTTTAAAACGTTACAAGTTATGCATAAAACATAGTTTCATTTTCCGTACTGTTTGAGCAAACACAAAGGAATCAGGTTATTTCAACATTAAACCGTCTTCTATCATTATACTGAAATATAAATATTAGTGATGAGTTAGATAAATATAAATTATAAAATGCAAACTAGCTTGTTTTGGTTTAATAAAATAATAGATTTATGATAATAGCGTATGTATTTTTAATAAAACATCATGGGAAGTAAAATCACTTTCTAGATTTCAGAGTTCAGGTCAATACCGGATAAACCCTGGACAATAATACTAACCATACATAGGTAGTATATTTTAGCAAAACGTTCAGAACGATTCATTCGAACAGTAGTAAGTAAGAAAATATCAATGCTAGAAAATACAAAACGTACCATAGTGTATTATGTGTAATAGGGATTCACGACGCTGTTTTGAGCTGTCCACGAACGAACAATGCTCATCGATTTTTCATTAAATCCTCACCGGTCCGTTAAATCAATCTATTACTGCATCTCTCCTTGTTACAATACTAATATAGCCGGTCGATTCCCAGAGGTGTGTGTGGCCATAACATAATGTGTTAACGTCCTTCCATCATCACAAGACTGTCAATCACTGACGAAGACGAGGGCATTATCTTGGGTTTTCGTTTTCTATGATGATATTATTGACGATCGTGCGATGAATACCAGAATGTGGTCAAGATGGTAATGTTATCTGTATTACTACTTTTACTGTCAATCATATGGTATATAAGACTGATGTTAACTATCACAGGGACTTGGCAAAAAATTGCGAACAAACATTGTTTACATCCCAATATATTTTTGGTAATATGCATGATATGTGTTTGCCTAAACTGTGACTATTTTAACACATAAGTAAGTAAAGATAAATTCATAATAACTATTCCATATGATGCATAACTAACCCGTTTAGCCATGTCATACGGCCATGTCATAAATATCGTAAGACACATGTGTAATAATACTATAATGACGTCACGTGTAGATTTGACGTCATGATATCTATATTACGTCGCATGAGTGTTTCAGTAGACGGAAACGTCACATCCGAGCCGGATTTCTACTATTTTATATAAAGACGAAATTTAAAAGTTTGCTTATATTTCTATTAATAAAAGTTATGTGATAAAAAGAACCTTAAGCTGGTGACTATGTGATATGAAATTTATCAAACTCGTGAAATGATCTGATATGTCACTCGCCTAAAGGCTCGTGACATATCAAATTATTGAACTTGTTTGATAAATTCCATATCACATAATCACCCATGTAAGATCCTCTATTGGTTTGCAGACCACTCCTTAAAATATTATTGCTCTGAGTGAACTTTTCCGAGTATTTCCCACTCGAATGATAAACCAGTCTCTTCTTTGTATAAATTACCTGTAATAGTAGAAAGTTCACGATCCGCTTCCGTTTCCCGTAGTAATGACAGTGTATTATGAAGGTTTGACATCGAGGATTTCAAATCCAGTCAATGCGTATGACAAAATGACATTGCGTAGCCAGAAATGGTTAAACTTGCAATTTGTCATTCTTTGCCGTATGAATAATTGTAGTATGTCCCTAAATGAACTTAGTTGTCGATAGGCGTAAAAGTCAAACAAACAAACAAAATTAATGATTAGATATAGTTTTTTATCCTTAAAAAACACCAGAAACCGGGTTATTGTGATTTTAAAATGATAGGTCATTTTCATAAATTATCTCAATCTCTGTCTTTAGAATGTTATTTTCGCTAGACATTGCCATAAAGTCAAAAGTCAAACAAGCCATTTTCCGTCCTTCTTCATATGGCAAAAAGGTCATACACACAATTGAGATGGTATAATATCGCCTTTCTGCGCCGCTCTCGGCTATACCACCGAGTTATAAAACGGAAAATTTCGGAATCTTCTACCGTCCGTCTATTCGTTAATTAAACGTTAACATCTATTACGGCAGGACTTAGTTTCATGCCGAGCTCTCGTCCTGTATATTTATATCAATTATCTTGTAGACACGGGAGGTCGTGCGGCTATCTTATCCCACTCGCGGGAATAGAACGGCTCCCTCCTCACCTGACATTCCTGTCATAAAATGTCACAGGACGAGATAAGTGTTTTACTAGACATTAGTCTGTCTGTATCAGACAGTCTAATCACGTGGCCTAGGGGGCGCTGCAGTAAGTTTTGAATATGTGTATTTTTGTAAACAAAGTAATTGACTCATACCTTCGTTAAAGTGTGAAATAACTCGTTCATGTAGGCCTCTTCTGATTGGGTAAATGAATCGTGTATATTATAGATATTTCTTCCGTTGGTCAACAATTAATCTGACCTACCAGAGTTACGTCCCTTCGTTCCTCTCTGTCGTTCGTTTACTGACAGATCAGGTGAAAAAAATGAAGTAACTCTGCTTGATTATATCAGTAATTATAAGTAAAAGGTAATCAAAGCTTTATCACATTAAAATAGTTTCTTATAAAGTTGAATTTATAAGGTGACATGTAATTAAAACGTTTTCTACTCTACCTAACTGGGAGGTTTGTAAATACAAACGTAATATTACCACTGATGAAGTGATGAGTCATGTTTATTGTATGGGCCAAAGTTTTAAGATACAAGTTTTTTTGTCTTGTTAAATGTCTCCTAAATTACTCTGTATTTAGAAACGGAATAATCATCTTTTGAAAACATATCAGTTAAAATGTACAGTGTATCAAATCAACACTATAGAGATTTGACACCAATTCGCAACAGAAATCCGATAAAATGTCAGCACAATCTTATTACAAACATATAGACTATAAAATACGGTTTACAAAGTCACGTGATCATGTGAATTTAACATTTGTCGACCTGTATAGAATAGATATATTTACATCAATTTCTATTTGGATGATATTTTTTGATTTTTTTTTTGGTGAGATTTGTGTTCATTGTTGTGGTTTATCATGGACACGTGCTATAAATAGCACATCTTATCTCCGAGCCACCACAGCATGAAAGTATGACATACAATGTTAAAAACATATCCAGCCTCGAATGTAATTACATTGATGCATGACATTTTACGGAAATTGGATGTAATTCCGCTCGCGTGATGATATATGGTTCACGCTAAAGGAAATCCCTAGGGAAATTGAGAAATTGCAAAATGGGCCCCACCCGGAAATTACTCACAAAACTACATGCTTCAATATCCCGAGTCTTAATTTACGCATGACAAACTGATTTTTCCATTTCTGTTTTTTTTTTCTTTTGTAAAATTAAATAACTACTTTGTATTCGACTTGACAGCATATGTAGCACTGAAGCTGCGGTTGTACACTATTACCTCAAATGGTGAGTTGCAATGACTCTTCTTTATAAATCACCCGATATAACGGGGTTAATACAAAGGTTAGGGTAATATTATCGTCAATTAAACTAAAAGTAGGTGATAGCTATGACGGAAAGAGCACATCACGTTAATTTTGAAAAAAAACCAAAAAAAAACCTGACGTATTTGTAGTAGTAGTTAATTTCCATATACATTGTATCTGTCGATAAATTGCCCTGTAATTGTCATCCCTCATCAACATCTCCATGAAACTGAAATAAAGTGGTGAAGGACTTTTCGTAACTGAAATACGATTTAGTCTAGTTACATCAGTTATCTGTACAGACCCCAGATGGTGATTTTTTATTGTAACTGAAATACGATTTAGTTATCTGTACAGACCCCATATGGTGATTTTTTATCGTAACTGAAATACGATTTAGTCTAGTTACATCAGTTATCTGTACAGACCCCATATATGGTGATTTTTTATCGTAACTGAAATACGATTTAGTCTAGTTACATCAGTTATCTGTACAGACCCCATATGGTGATTTTTTATTGTAACTGAAATACGATTTAGTCTAGTTACATCAGTTATCTGTACAGACCCCATATGGTGATTTTTTTATTGTAACTGAAATACGATTTAGTCTAGTTACATCAGTTATCTGTACAAACCCCATATGGTGATGTGTTATTGTAACTGAAATACGATTTAGTCTAGTGACATCAGTTATCTGATTTAGTCTAGTGACATCAGTTATCTGTACAAACCCCATATGGTGATGTGTTATTGTAACTGAAATACGATTTAGTCTAGTGACATCAGTTATCTGTACAGACCCCATATGGTGATGTGTTATTGTGACTGAAATACGATTTAGTCTAGTTACATCAGTTATCTGTACAGACCCCATATATGGTGATTTTTTATTGTAACTGAAATATGATTGGGTATAGTTACATCAGTTATGTGTACAGACACCATATATGTTGATATGTTCTTGATTCATATGCAAAGGCTTAATAAAGATAGAACAGATATTTACCTTATGGAAACATGATGGTCCAACAGAATGTTCTGCAAATGTATACCTACTGTCGATATTTTGAACAATTTTTATGTTATTCTTGTTGCCATAGGTCAACTCGAAAGGTCAACACGAAAAATATTCTATATAAGTAGGCACTTGAGATTTTCTGTCTGTCATTGATCGAGAATACCAGCAGGGGTTTCCTAGATCAAAAACGGTCAAATGCCACCCTGTGATATTTACGTAGAGTAGTCTCCGACAACATGGTGTTTTAAGCATTAGACAAAAGGACAGTTATCAGCAATGCCATTTGTAAATTCAGCATAGACTTGCACCATTAAACTCAACAGCACTGTAGATCAAAAAAGCACATATGCTTAATTTACCCTTGTGGCAGGAATATACTCTGCATGTATGTGTCATTGAAGTACATGTTTATGCTAACGTTTATCTCCACATTTGTAGAACAGCGTCTATGAATGTCGTTACAAATACGAAAAAAACGATGGCGAAAAAACCGGATTTTGATCAATTTCAATGTTTTGCACTCAATAAACACTTGACGCATTGTAATGTAATTGTATTGATTTTAACCAACAACAAACACTTTTTTCGGCAGCACTTCATTTCTGAAATATTGACAGAGTATTTGTTCCCATTAATCAGTCTTTATATTATTATAGAGTTATCTTCCCTTGCTGGTAGGTATTTACTGTTACATCATTAGTTTTTGTGTAAACACAACGTCATTTTTTCTTACACATGGGTTTTATGTAAAAACGTTTCACAAAGACTTTCTATCCCACAAGAGCATCTACCACTGTAATTTGCTAATGCAAATGTATATGGATGCTTCTGACATTACACTGCGTAGAGCGATATTCAGTTAAGATTTTTGGCACGAAGCGCTGGATCATTTTAATAAACAACGGTGCAGATCAAACATAACAACATCTCCAGGAAAAAGAACGTTATGACCAGCTTCTACTTATAAAGAAGGCGAGGATGTGCTATTTATTTGGAGAGTTGAACCTTCTAGACATCATCCTCTATTACAAGATATAAAAACGCTTTAGATATAGGTCGAACTGATTTATTTAACATTAATAAAAATAAGCAAAACATTCAATTCAATTTAATATGCAACGGAAGTTGTCATTTTTTTGTAGTATAAAATATTAAGATCAATATCAAAAATGAAATATGTTACCATTTGTAGTAACTACACTTTGTCTTTGAAATATAATACGTCATGTTCAGAAAATCAATATGATAATACAGGCCATTCGTGCCTTTTGCTCGCCATTCCTCTGCGATAACAGATCCATACTTCATGAAGTGCCTCAATTCCAGTAGAGCGTACAGCGGTTAACAATTGCCTTTTAGCTTGATTGTAACAAAGACACACATTTCAAATGACTCTTTAAAATCGAGTTCACAATATAGCATGCGTTCTCCGAAATCCTCGGACTCGCATTTTACGAGGCAATGCGATCTGAAGTTATTGCTGCGACGTAGACTGCCTGAATTTTAAATAGATCGAACGAACTACACAAAGTTGTCAAGATCTGAAGGTGGTAATTAGGCATCATTATCGGATACTGAAAAGTTGTACATGTATTTTTTCACAGCAAGAATTAAATCTGGATGAGCTTGTATATTATATTTTGTATTTAAAAACGACTTAAAGGGACAATTCACTCATGCTAATTCTTTTACATAACCAAGAAGCAAAATATGGCATCAGTGTATTGTTCTACATTTCTTATGAAACATATAACATAAAATATTGACAAATTCCACATCATTGTTTAGTATTTTAATTGATACCGTTGAAATTACAAATCGTTGATCAATACGATTAATTAAGCAGGTACAATATGGACGCTGTACCCATACCCGAGCCAAAGTCACGCACGTTAAACAAATAAACTACGTAACTACTGAGAAGGTGATAAAATGATTTTTAGGCAAGGCAATTCACCTAATAAGGTAAACAAACTACTGTCAGAGCGATTTGAGCAGTTCTAGGCAAAATTTGAATTACTCTACGAACAAGGGACAGGGTTCGGCATACAAGAAGTTCGACCAAAATGTGTAATGGCGGACAGCGAGCAAGTGTGAACATCTACACATGTACACATGTCACAACCATGGGCTTGTCAGGCATAATACAGTAAAACCGACTGATCTAATTTCCGTTAGAACTGTTTTTTTCGATATATGTACAAATTTTAATGATCTCTTAGACTGAATTGTCCCTTTAAAAGATTGAATGAAAACATAAAATTGTAAAACTGAAAGCGGATATTTTCCCTATCGGCCTCTACATTTTCACAATATTATTGAAAACAATATTTTAAAGTGTAAATTTATAAATACATTTTACGTTACATTTTAAATTAAATCTGTTTGCATGATTTAAGTTAGGATTAGATCGACGTATCGATATTTTACTTTCGTCATATCTAAATCCTTGTGTGACCTTACTCTTAATAAGACAGCCGCTTCCGTCAACTTTCCGAACTCAATTGCAATTTGATGAAAGTTTCGAAAGATAGGAAACATTGTATACAGTCGGTATTATACTCTAACAATGTCCTGTGTTCGTGATAAGAAATTCATTTCCCTTATCAGTTCCTTGGCAGTATCGCTAAGACCCTATACAGCTATCATACCTTGTATTGATCCTTCTTAGCCGAACAATTCTTAAGAAATAAAAATGTTATCAGTTCTGGCGTATTTGCATATTACATTAGTTATTTGCCCTTGCGAGTAAGCATTTATTCTGACATGTTCTGTGATTGCAAGCATAGCGTCATATTTTTTTTTTCATACGTGAGTTTCATTAAAAAATAATGACGTCATAATAGACGCCTACCCGCAAGGGAGTCAACTCTTTAATATGCAAAGACGTAATACAGAAAGATGAGAGAAGTAATATACACGTATTACATATTATAGAAAAAATCAAGTCAATTAGAGGAAGCTAAGGGAAAACGGTATCGAGATATGAGCTTAAATTGTCTGTGTTGTTTTTCCATGAATACATAACCGATTTCTCTTTTTTATGACATTGAAAGGCATCCAAAGCTAGGGTATGGAAAATGACTATATTAGATATAGGGATTTTGATTAAAAATACTTTTTTGTGTTTCTGGGCCAAATCAGCAAACGAACACTATTACATGGAAACAGACAAAACCATATACATTGATAAAAGGATGTTACTCTATATATGGAACGTGTCCAAACGAATGGCCAAAATAAGACACTTTGTGAGTAAAACATTTGCTCTTAATTGTCTGAACAAATTGTTAAGTTACCTTCACTTTTACATTTTCTAAACCAAATGCAAGTAAAAAATGTAGTATTTTTACTATAAATAAGTTTGCATGACGTAATCAACTTATATGACTATATTTACATATATGCAAATGATTAACACCTGTGCAAATCTCGTCATGTAAACGGGACTTTTAAGTACAACATTTCGTTAAAGTTTGAGTTGATTTAATGTACGATATCTCGCTTTAGTTTTAGCAGCATGTTCTCCAGACCAAGCGGTACATTATAAGCCTATGGTAAAAAGAAAAATTCTGTGAATAGGACGTTTCACGTACAAAACAACCTATCAAACAATTTGGGAAGTGGCTTCGCAGTTACTATCAGAAACAGTTTAGAATCTTGGCAATACATGTAAATACTGACATTTATTTTCATGGAAAACCCATCCAAGTTGATCTTCACGAGACAAACATCGATTAAGGACCGGAAATTGATCTACACTTTGAGACGTGTACATATACATCGTTACGTTTCCGATGTCAACTTTACATTAACTTACATAGAAATCTACTTTCTCTTCCTCCTGGCCATGTAAGCTCGTTAATATCCCGGACAGACAGGATCAATAAAACATGGAGATGCCTTCCTAAAGACATTAACAGCTTTGATTTAGTCCTTGTATTTTGTACGATTGTAGAACTATATATCAACGATAGCGCTGCTTGGGGACGTGAAATGTTAGAATGCGTCACGACAGCTTCATGAAAATTAATATTAGACATTTATATAATTAAGCAAGTACATGTTTTTCAAAATTAAAATATGACACATTTTGTACCTCCGTGAAGTTGATTCCTAGTTCCCAGTTCCTTATTCCATTACTTATTCGATTCCCTGATTACTTATTCGATTCCCTGATTACTTATTCAATTTCTAGCTTCTAATTACCATCATAAATGGTTCAAAATGCATTATTATGCATCACAATAATCTAGTTGACCTTTTAATTGCTCATTAAGGGCCCATTACTTATTCGATTCCCTGATTACTTATTCGATTCCCTGATTACTTATTCAATTTCTAGCTACTAATTACCATCATAAATGGTTCAAAATGCATTATCATGCATCACAATAATCTAGTTGACCTTTTAATTGCTCATTAAGGGCCCATTACTTATTCGATTCCCTGATTACTTATTCGATTCCCTGATTACTTATTCAATTTCTAGCTACTAATTACCATCAGAAATGGTTCAAAATGCATTATTATGCATCACAATAATCTAGTTGACCTTTTAATTGCTCATTAAGGGCCCATTACTTATTCGATTCCCTGATTACTTATTCGATTCCCTGATTACTTATTCAATTTCTAGCTACTAATTACCATCAGAAATGGTTCAAAATGCATTATTATGCATCACAATAATCTAGTTGACCTTTTAATTGCTCATTAAGGGCCCATTACTTATTCGATTCCCTGATTACTTATTCGATTCCCTGATTACTTATTCAATTTCTAGCTTCTAATTACCATCATAAATGGTTCAAAATGCATTATTATGCATCACAATAATCTAGTTGACCTTTTAATTGCTCATTAAGGGCCCATTACTTATTCGATTCCCTGATTACTTATTCGATTCCCTGATTACTTATTCGATTCCCTGATTACTTATTCAATTTCTAGCTACTAATTACCATCATAAATGGTTCAAAATGCATTATTATGCATCACAATAATCTAGTTGACCTTTTAATTGCTCATTAAGGGCCCATTACTTATTCGATTCCCTGATTACTTATTCGATTCCCTGATTACTTATTCAATTTCTAGCTTCTAATTACCATCATAAATGGTTCAAAATGCATTATTATGCATCACAATAATCTAGTTGACCTTTTAATTGCTCATTAAGGGCCCATTACTTATTCGATTCCCTGATTACTTATTCGATTCCCTGATTACTTATTCGATTCCCTGATTACTTATTCAATTTCTAGCTACTAATTACCATCAGAAATGGTTCAAAATGCATTATTATGCATCACAATAATCTAGTTGACCTTTTAATTGCTCGTTAAGGGCCCATTACTTATTCGATTCCCTGATTACTTATTCGATTCCCTGATTACTTATTCAATTTCTAGCTTCTAATTACCATCAGAAATGGTTCAAAATGCATTATTATGCATCACAATAATCTAGTTGACCTTTTAATTGCTCATTAAGGGCCCATTACCTATTCGATTCCCTGATTACTTATTCGATTCCCTGATTACTTATTCAATTTCTAGCTACTAATTACCATCATAAATGGTTCAAAATGCATTATTATGCATCACAATAATCTAGTTGACCTTTTAATTGCTCATTAAGGGCCCATTACTTATTCGATTCCCTGATTACTTATTCGATTCCCTGATTACTTATTCAATTTCTAGCTACTAATTACCATCATAAATGGTTCAAAATGCATTATTATGCATCACAATAATCTAGTTGACCTTTTAATTGCTCGTTAAGGACCCATTACTTATTCGATTCCCTGATTACTTATTCGATTCCCTGATTACTTATTCAATTTCTAGCGTCTAATTACCATCAGAAATGGTTCAAAATGCATTATTATGCATCACAATAATCTAGTTGACCTTTTAATTGCTCATTAAGGGCCCATTACTTATTCGATTCCCTGATTACTTATTCGATTCCCTGATTACTTATTCAATTTCTAGCTTCTAATTACCATCATAAATGGTTCAAAATGCATTATTATGCATCACAATAATCTAGTTGACCTTTTAATTGCTCATTAAGGGCCCATTACTTATTCGATTCCCTGATTACTTATTCGATTCCCTGATTACTTATTCGATTCCCTGATTACTTATTCAATTTCTAGCTACTAATTACCATCAGAAATGGTTCAAAATGCATTATTATGCATCACAATAATCTAGTTGACCTTTTAATTGCTCATAAGGGCCCATTACTTATTCGATTCCCTGATTACTTATTCAATTTCTAGCTACTAATTACCATCATAAATGGTTCAAAATGCATTATTATGCATCACAATGATCTAGTTGACCTTTTAATTGCTCGTTAAGGGCCCATTACTTATCCGGACACCGGATTCGTTATTCAAGCTCAAAACAACTTCTCGAGGTTTTTAAGTTTTTTTTTTTTTTTTTTTTTTGGAGGTCATAAAATTATGTTTTGATCTGGTTTTTAATTTTTTGAAATTGTTATTTATTTGCTCATTTTTGATAACAAATAGGGTGCTTTCTCAGAAGTACTGAAGGGATCTTTCTCAAATTTCATACGTAGGCTCCCCTTAGCCCCTCGTTGTGCATGTTGTTTTTATCCCCCGCTTTCTCCGAAACGGGGGATATTAATTTGGGTTTGTTCGTCTGTCTGTCCGCCTGTCTGTAACACTTCGTTTCCGTGCAATAACTTTAACAAATGTTAACCGATTTTCTTCAAACTTGGTGTTCGATCACGACTGTCAATGGACCTTATTTAGCGGTGTTATAGCCATTTGAATTACTAAAAACGTCATTTTCTGCCATTTCCGTGCAATAGGTGTAACAAATGTAAACCGATTTTCTTCAAACTTAGTAACAATATTAAATGCCTAAAAGACTCGGCCAACTTCGATCGCGACTTTCAACGGACCTTCGTTTAGCGGAGTTATGGCCCTTTGCTTAAATAAAAAAAAGTCAGTTTCTGCCACTTCCGTACAATAACTGTAATCAATATTTACCGATTTTCTTCAAACTTGGTAACAAGGTTAAATGCCTTAAGTGCCTGGCCAGGTTAAATGCCTTAAGTGCCTGGCCAGGTTCGACCAACTCTTTCAGCGGATGTTATTTATAAGAGTTACCGCCCTTTAATTTACTACAAATGTCATTTTTCTGCAGTTTCTGTGTAATAACTAACAAATGTTAAGTCTAATATTGTTAAAACTTGGTAACAAAGTTAAATGCCTTAAGGGGTTAGCCAAGTTCGATCGCCACTTTTTCCAGATCTTAACTAGCAGTGTTATGGCCCTTTGATTTTATAAAAAAAGTCATTTTCTGCCACTTCCGTACAATAACTGTAATAAATATTAACCGATTTTCTTCAAACTTGGTAACAAAGTTAAATGTCTTACTTCCGAGAAGACATCAGTTTATTTTTTTCATGTTTCAACCAAGCTAAAACCTAACCTCAATAATGTTTACCTACAGTATGTCATGAAAGCGGGGGATGGAAATTCCGCGAATTTGCTTGTTGAATATTGCATTTGGTAACTGATTGTTCAACAAGATGGCCGACCGGCCGCCATCTTGGATTTTGATAATTATTGCTATTTGTCAGAAAGTACTGAAGGGATATCTCTCAAATTCCATGCGTAGGTTACCCTTTGGCCCTAGTTGTGCATATTACCTTTGGGACTGATCGGTCAACAAGATGCCCAACCGGCCGCCATCTTGGATTTCACTGCTGTTTCTCAGAAATTAATAAATCGATCTGTCTTAAATTTCATATGTAGTATGTTTAAAAAAGTTTGAAAAGCAAGGAAAAGATCCCTCTTTCCATTGTCAGACATAGATCATTCTTTGTTGGCGCCATGATCCCTCTGCGATTTCTTGTTAATAGGTATGTTTTCAATGTGGTTATGTTTAAGTTTGTCTTCTTTCTTGACATCAAAAATACATCGTATTTTCAGTAAAGTATAATAAAGTTGACAGGAATGAAGTTTTCTTTTATTTTTACATCTGCCAAACCTAAATAACCTCTTTATGTCTAAATTCAAAGCTGTATGTGATGTATCAGAACCCAATAATGTAATGTAATATTATCCCATATTGGTTTAGTTTTTAGGCAATTCCAAAACATATGTTCAATTCTCCCTATCTCTTCATTAAAAAGGTTGCAGAAGTCATTTGGTAGTTTATTTATCATTTCAAAGGAATCTTGTAATGATGTTGCCAAACTGTCTGTGTATAGTGTGTCACATTTTCCCATTTTATCTCTGCTGTGTTCCTTAATGTAATCACGGTATTTAGTTAATCATACCTATCTTTGGTTACTTTTGTGTTTTTTAGTATAATCTGAATGTGGTTAGGTATAAACGGTCTATAAAAGGGTTTTGTTAGTTGCATTATGATGTTGATGTGAATAATGTTGAATCGATCGGCAAAGTCCCTTTTAAAAGAAGAAATTATCTGACAATATTTCAGTGTTTTTAAATTCTTCTAAATTCAAAAAGGGCCATTTTCAGTAGTGAGGTCACAAACATTTCTTACCCCTGACGGAGATACTGCCCTTTGCACTAATAATAATTACAAAGCCTTGTGAACTCGATAAATTATATGCACTTAGCTTAATGAAACTTTGTATGTAGACTAACATGAGAAAAATCTCGGACGTCTTCGAAAATCAGCGTGATCAGAGCTCACAGAGCTATTGCCCTTTGCAATAATAATTATTGAACCTTTTGAACATGTTAATGTGAGTTGATATGCACCAAGCTTCATGAAACTTTCGTGAACAAAAGACATCAGTTGACTAGCAAATGATATAACTAATTTGTATCAAATATCAGGTGACCGTTGCGACCCATGAGCCTTTTGTTTAATTTTATCATTGAAATATTATGAATACCATTGTAAATTGAATTTAAAAATGACCTGAATTCGTATCCAATAAAGAGGAGAGAGAAATAAGCCAAAATGGAATTTTGTACCCAATTTATTTGATGTACATTGACATTAAGTGAAAGACCTTTTAAAAAGCTGTTATTAGGAAAAAGATATATGAACACACTACTATATTATTAATAAAAATTGGATTTAGAATGCTGTGTATAGCTGCTTAAGTATTAAGTATGAAGAAATAGTGACCACGTTTTGATCAATTGTAACAACAAAAAGTTGAATTCAAAAAGACTCATTTCGCTCGGTAATTAGGACGACGCCGGACATGTAATTTAGTTTTATATAATTGATCGGAATGTGACAGAAGGTGTAACATATATAAACGTTATAAAAGTTAATAGTTAAATATTATGATTTGTTTTACATTCCCATTTTAAAGATGGAAAACCATTTCGATTCATATATGTACATTTAAGTGATAATGATTAAGTAGAAAATGGTAAAAATTAGCTCTACTGAATAGCAAGATATTATAATTAACAAAAAGATCGCCAAATCGGTCATTTCTTAAAATTCTTGTAATAAAAAATATACTTTTGGGGGAGGAATATGTATATAATTTTCCAAACCTTTTATTACATTATAAAAATGTTGCGATTTTCTATAAATCATGCAATTTCATGAATATGCATGTATTTTTAATAGAATCGTTCAATGTTCTAATACCTCTCGTTGTGTAAAGTTTATCTCTTCAACAATACGAAAATGTTATTCGACTGTTAGGACATCAAATACACATCGCAGCCATTGATTATTATTTTATTAATACCACACGCACGTAATAGGGTGATCTTTGGCTTACAATTGATTCTCAATAATCATACGTAATGACTAAAGGATAAACACGATATTTGCAATGTAATAATTTCATCACAGGTTTGTAAATTTCACGGATTTTAAGGCAAAATGGTCTTAATCAATACATAGTCAAATTTTGATTAAACACGTTGAATACCATTGAATCTATCATATTATTGTAACTCGTTAGGATACTCTACTTAAAGGAAAAATTACACTCAATAAAACTTGTGTTTTTTTATCAGAGAAAGAGGAAAAGAATCACACCAAAGAGGTTTGATAGGAAAGTGCACATAGTAACTTTGCCAAATTTTGGTCGAAATGAAACGGAAACGCAAACTACCTACAGCGAACAAAGTGAGCATCCTAAACAGAGTGATCCCACAATAATCATTGAAAGTAATGTTCATGCTCAGCATGAGGAACAGAATCGTCGTCTTGCACCACATTCCCGTGAGCAACAAGACCCGATCAACGCAGAGTCATCGGATGGCAATGTTGATGTGACACCTCGACGTAATCCAATGTTCGGTAAAAGGAGAAAAACCCTTGGTGATCGGAATAGTCCTCGTGCACCGCATTCCAATGATCAACCAGACCTTAGCAACGCCGAGTCATCGGATGACAATGCTGATGAGACACCCCGTCGTAGTCCAATGTTCAGTAAAAGGAGAAAAACCCTTGGTGATCGGAATCGTCGTCGTGCAACACATTCCCATGCGCAACAAGACCCGAGCAACGCCGAGTCATCGGACGACAATGATAATGTGATACCTCGACGTAGTCCCGTGCTCGGAAAAAGCAGAAAACACCTTGGTGATCGGAATCGTCGTCTTGCACCACATTCCCGTGAGCAACAAGACCCGATCAACGCAGAGTCATCGGATGGCAATGTTGATGTGACACCTCGACGTAATCCAATGTTCGGTAAAAGGAGAAAAACCCTTGGTGATCGGAATAGTCCTTGTGCACCGCATTCCAATGATCAACCAGACCTTACCAACGCCGAGTCATCGGATGACAATGCTGATGAGACACCCCGTCGTAGTCCCGTATTCGGAAAAAGGAGAAAAACCCTTGGTGATCGGAATCGTCGTCGTGCAACACATTCCCATGCGCAACAAGACCCGAGCAACGCCGAGTCATCGGACGACAATGTTAATGTGACACCTCGACGTAGTCCCGTGTTCGGAAAAAGCAGAAAACTCCTTGGTGATCGGAATAGCCCTCGTGCACCGCATTCCAATGATCAACCAGACCTTAGCAACGCCGAGTCATCGGATGACAATGCTGATGTGACACCTCGACGTAGTCCAATGTTCGGTAAAAGGAGAAAACACCTTGGTGATCGGAATCGTCGTCGTGCAACACATTCCCATGATCAACCAGACCTTAGCAACGCCGAGTCATCGGATGACAATGCTGATGAGACACCCCGTCGTAGTCCAATGTTCGGTAAAAGTATAACAACCATTGGTGATCGGAATCGTCGTCGTGCAACACATTCCCATGATCAACCAGACCTTAGCAACGCCGAGTCATCGGATGACAATGCTGATGAGATACCCCGTCGTAGTCCAATGTTCGGTAAAAGTATAACAACCATTGGTGATCGGAATCGTCGTCGTGCAACACATTCCCATGATCAACCAGACCTTAGCAACGCCGAGTCATCGGATGACAATGCTGATGAGACACCCCGTCGTAGTCCAATGTTCGGTAAAAGTATAACAACCATTGGTGATCGGAATCGTCGTCGTGCAACACATTCCCATGATCAACCAGACCTTAGCAACGCCGAGTCATCGGATGACAATGCTGATGAGACACCCCGTCGTAGTCCAATGTTCGGTAAAAGTATAACAACCATTGGTGATCGGAATCGTCGTCGTGCAACACATTCCCATGATCAACCAGACCTTACCAACGCCGAGTCATCGGATGACAATGCTGATGAGACACCCCGTCGTAGTCCCGTATTCGGAAAAAGGAGAAAACACCTTGGTGATCGGAATCGTCGTCGTGCAACACATTCCCATGATCAACCAGACCTTAGCAACGCCGAGTCATCGGATGACAATGCTGATGAGACACCCCGTCGTAGTCCAATGTTCGGTAAAAGGAGAAAACACCTTGGTGATCGGAATCGTCGTCGTGCAACACATTCCCATGATCAACCAGACCTTAGCAACGCCGAGTCATCGGATGACAATGCTGATGAGACACCCCGTCGTAGTCCAATGTTCGGTAAAAGGAGAAAACACCTTGGTGATCGGAATCGTCGTCGTGCAACACATTCCCATGATCAACCAGACCTTAGCAACGCCGAGTCATCGGATGACAATGCTGATGAGATATCCCGTCGTAGTCCAATGTTCGGTAAAAGGAGAAAACACCTTGGTGATCGGAATCGTCGTCGTGCAACACATTCCCATGATCAACCAGACCTTAGCAACGCCGAGTCATCGGATGACAATGCTGATATGAGTCCCCAACGTGTTCCCATGTTCGAAAAAAGGAGAAAACCCCTTGGGGATCAAAATCGTCGCTTTGCACCACATTCCCATGAGCAACAAGACCCGAGCAACGCAGAGTCATCGGACGACAATGTTGATGAGAAACCCCGTTGTAGTCCAGTTTTCGGTAAAAGGAGAAAACCCCTTGGTGATCGGAATCGTCTTCCATCATCACATTCCACTGAAGATACCGTCTCGAACAATACTGAGAACTTCGAAAACCTCAGCGACGTTAGAGGAAATGTTAAAACAGGGATAGTTATTGATAGAACGGAATGGGAAGTTATTGCGCCATTACCAACAAAGAGAAACCGACCTCGATGCTTAAAGAAAGGTTGGCATAAAGTAATTGGCAGTAAACTTGAAGAGATATACCAAGAGGGATGTGTCTTTTCATATATTTACAACAGAGTAAAATCAGAACACAGCAGAAAATACCAAGCGCCATTTTTCAGGGGAAAAGCACAATGCAGACGTTCAAAGTGTGAAAGAAACATTGATTTGATTATCCACGATGAACCCACAGAACCTTTTGATAATGTCTTAATGTATGCTACATTGAATGGTAAAGTCTGTCACGACAAACCTGAAAGGCGTCCATTAACTGGTGATGCAAGGACCTCCATGGCACGGAAAGCTCTTGACGTAGGGATTGACAACGTGTATTATGAGAACATTGAGGCCTCATCTAAGCATGAGTATGAACTTGGCGATATTAAATCTTGTCCATCAAAGACAGTCCTTAGAAAGGCCGTGAATGAGATTGTACAAGCAGAAATGCTTCACAAGGACATCATTCAAGAAACAATATCTTTGAGACAAAGTTACATTGATGATGACGCTGATCCAACATCCAGATATGCGGGCTATCTTCAGTATGTTGCAGTCGATCCTTTCACGGTAATAATGTTTTCCCATGCCCAAATTGAGGTTCTTGTGAAGATGGTTAGACCAGATATATATATCGATTCAACAGGATGTCTCATCAAATCATTCCCAGACCAGAAGAGGCCATACCTCTATTCTGTTGTTATCAAACCAGAGGAAAACCTTCCACCTCTATCCATTGCTGACATGGTAACAACAGACCACTCGCAACCTTCCATTATACATTTTCTAACATTTTTCCAGAGGGCGGTTAAGGAAAAATCCAAATCATTTCAGCCAAGAAAGGTGGAAGTTGACTGGAGTTGGGCTTTGATAAACAGTATACTCATGGCATTCAACTGCATGTCTGTAAAACGCTATCTTAAAGTTGCATGGGACATAGTTCATCATCGAATGCAGAATGAAGACCTATCTAGTTTAACTGTTGTACACATTTGCATTGCCCATATGACCAAGACGTTTTGTAAACACGCACGTCAAACCTCCAGAAAAGACAAGGAACTCTTTAGGTTTCTTATGAAGTCATTTGCTCTTCTCTCCAATGAAGCATCCCTTGAAAGCGCGAAGGAAGATCTATTATCAATTTTCATGGTACTGCTATCTACAGAAGATACAGATGATGTCAAAAAAGCGAGAGAAGCCGTCATTGAGAGATATCAGAAATATCCAGACTGGGCGACCGATGAAAACTATGTATACACTGAAGATGAAATAGAGCATAGTGTCAAACTGGATGATCAAGATGTCTCCATAACTGAATCATCGCCATGGACACAAATGGCTGAACAGATAAAAAGAGATCTCACAAGATGCATCAACGAAAAAGAACCCTCGAATAGTTTCTACTGTCCAGAAATAGTAGATATTCTAGTTAAGAGATTCTTTCCCATTTACCCACTATGGAGCGGTCTCCTTCTTGGTTCACTTGGACGCTATGAGTGCGATTCAGAATCACTACCAATAGAAACAAATGAAACTCGCGATTCAAATGCAAATGTGGAAGCCTGGTTCAGGATTGTTAAGAAGGACATATTGAAAGGAAAGGAGCGTCTAAGACCGGCCAAATTTGCATCGAAACTCAAGCGGAGTATCAATGCTCGAATAAAGGAACTGAACCTACCTGAAATGAGATGTGCCAAAAGGAAGAGAAGAACTATTGATGTTGCCGAGGAAAAATGGTCAAGAAAGAGAAAACGAGGCAAAAATAGGTATCAACCTCCCAAGAAACCTAAACAGACTGCAAGGAGTTCTGGGGACAGCCGACAACAACAAGATACAAGATCTGAAAATGAAAAACAAACAGTAGCGAAACATGAGAGCGTTCTTCAGAAATTTCCCCCGGTGCCTCGGTGGGGAGGTGTAACCAGCATCGGGCAACATCTTAGGAACACTTGCACCATTGACAATTTTCTGACCATCATGTATATCACTCATTTGGACAACCCGTCCCTATTTACAGATTGCAACCGCCAAAATCCGATATTGAACACTCTACTTAATTCTCTACATCTAATGTCAACCGGAAACTTTGCAGACGCCAAGGCCACATGGCTAACCATGGTAAAGGAGCGATCCCTTCGTGAAAAAGTCATCAACCTATATGGCGAGGAAGATGAGATGTTCGCTGGCATTTTCAACAAAACAGTTCAAACAATGATCAAGGAGAAATGCAGCAGCCCCTCTTGCCCGCATCCGTACATCGAACGACAAAGGACAGGGATATTCCTAAGGTAACATGAAATAAAAACTTTACTGGTTCATTCACTGTAGAGAATGGTATTTATGTCTTGTTGCCATTTCATTAAAAAAATGTCATTGTCGTTAATCATATACAATGAAATGTTATATTACATATTCAATAATGATAGTCATTCATCTAATTCATCTGTCAACGTAATGAAATGTGATACTACATATTCAACAATGATAGTCATTCACAGTTTCAAGATAAATGCTAATCATTATGTTCTATCCGAGGAAAAAGACGGTGACGTACAGTTACATAAAGTCTTTTGTGTCATTAAGGAATTGAAATTTGTCAATTGAAACATTAGTTTAGTCCTTAAATATTGCGTTGATTGATTTTAGAAGAAACAATTATTGCAAATAAATATAGAACCATTTATAGCAAGTGATACGTCCCTTTCGGTTTTTAACAGTTCGAATTGTCCCAGTACCATCGATCAGATGTTCCGAGAATGGATTGCTCCTAGTGATTCGAGTTGTGGATTGACGATGCTTTCTGATTCTGAGGTGGAGAATGTTTCCGGAGAGACTGGTGCAATGAGGTGAGAAAAGTTAGTGTGAAAAGGGATATATTTAAAACGTGACTGGTGGAAAAGCCAGAGTTTGCGCTCCTATAACTAAAATAATTTACTACTCTGTACTGATGAATGTTGACTTGACACCGGCACTATGAAAAGAATAATTCTTCGGGATAAAATATAATCAATTATGTTTTATCAATAAACATTTTTTTTTCTGAAATGAAATGAATATATACATAAAAAAAAACAGAAATCAGGGAGAGCTGGGAATAAAAATGTCCACTACAGAATGATCTTTACTGGTCCATCATCTGTCTCTTTTTCGGATATCTCCTCTAGGTTACAGGATATTCTACATCATTCTAGGTTTTTAGATCTATAGAAAAGAGTACACGAATTCTTAATAGATTAAATATCTAATAATCTTGTATAGAAATATTCAAAAGTTATCGGTATTAAACATTATCAGGTTGGGACATTGTTTGTGAATGAGACAACTGCGTAAACATGATGTACATATCATTTCCTTGTTTATATCGATAAAACGAGGAGAAGTATAGTGCTTTGTCTTAATCCGTCCGTCCAGCGAAATGAGGTAATTCCATTCTGGGGAATGTTTCAATACATGGTGGATCAATGATTTAATCATACGACGATCAAACGAAATTAAAAAAAGATATTGCAATTTAATACCACGTTTGCTTGCTTCAATTCCGCAGCAATATTTTATTTGTGATATCTGATGAAGAACCTCAGAAGCTTGTTATTCATCTCTTCATCGCTTGACTAATTTCAGGAGGTTGCAAATGACCTGGCGACGTCCACGATTGTAGATTTTTTCAGTATTCAGTTTTATATATTAAAAAAGATATAAGATTGAGAGCTATTATTTTCTGCAGGTGCACAGGAAGAAGATCCATTTCTCGGGTATTTGGAGATGGACGGCCATATGTACTAGTTCTGCGAATTGCCGACTTGGTACGAATCGGATATCTGGAAAATGACATTGAAGACTTTACTGAGAATTTACATTATCCTACTGGTGACGTATACACGCTTGTCGGTGTCACCATGCACCGACATGGCCACTTTAGTGCCTGCATTCGATCAATTATCCAAGGCTGGATCTATTATGATGGACTTGTTGGGTCGTTAAAGAAGTTTTCCAAAGCCTGCATCAAAGGCTGCACCCCCGTAAATGCCATTTACGTTCGGGGGTTGAAATAAATAACTAAAGCTCCGTTCAAAAATCGCATTTTGTTATCATTTCAATCAATCCTTGTTAATACAGTGCAATTAGAACTAACCATCGTAACCGTAATTTCTTTTGTATTGCCGAAGGTTTTTTTTTACATCAAAGATAAGGTATCTATGTATATTAATAATAGAAGAAGCATGCATATACTTATGTAAAAATTGTACTATCTCCCAATGTCAAAATCAGTGCGTGTTATATAGAGCTTATTTGATAAAATCATAAAAAATGTTTTTTTATAACCTTTTTGCAGTAAAAGGGTTTTGTAATGAAAATATAAATGATATTTTCACTAGTCCAGGAGTGATATTTTCAGCCGTTTTTGACCAATCCGAATGCAGCATTGACATTGAAAATATCGTTTTGATTATTACGCCATTAGTTTGTGCAAAAATGTCGCCATATTATTTGAAAAAATATGACGTTATGCTCACAAAAATACTAAACATAATCGCTTAGGCAAATAACTTTGTAAAAGACAATGGCGGAATAACCTTTGGCCGAAACAGTAGTGAGGGTCTTCTAAAAATGAAAGCCAGAAAACAAATGTAATAAATAGAATATTCCTTGTTTCTTGATGAATACCTCATGAAAGATATTTAAGTTTTCACCTCACTCGATGAAATGTTATTTGTATGCAGCAAGAAACGGGGAGTATCCTCTTTTTATTTTCTGTCCGCTGGAATACCCTCATGTAAGTAATACGCAGGAAATTACGATAATGGAAAATGGAAATAGCAAGTACATTTAGATAAGACATTTCTTATCAATATGGATCAATACGTTACATAAAAAATGGAAAATATGTCACAGCTCTAGTTAAAGTTATATGTGCCGTATTTTTCATACTCACGAATCAAGATAAGCTTTTAATATGTTATTCATCACCAAAAGCTACTAACATTTTGAAAATTACAGTACTTTCAATGCATTAGTTTTTATTTTACAAATACAAATAAGAGCAGAAAATGATAATATTTACATCTATAGTGAGCAAAATGTTGTTATTAGTAATTGAAAAAATTATTTCTGCAGGAAAGTTTCCATCTAAACATACATAAGGCATAAAAACAACAATTATACAGTACAAAATGTCTGTGTTTTAACTAACGTTTATAAGGCATCGGAAGCCATTTGAATGATTTTCACGGCTTAATTCACCAAACCTTATGGGTTTCAATACATAAATGAAGAAAAACATGCCGAAATTTTCGCCCAGTTATGGCACATACAACTTTAAAGTAAATTATTTCTAATATAATACAATAAGTGTAATGACTGAATCGCATACGTAATGGGCCCTTAATGAGTAATTAAAAGGTCAAATAGATCATTGTGATGCATAATAATGCATTCTGAACCATTTCTGATGGTAATTAGAAGCTAGAAATTGAATAAGTAATCAGGGAATCGAATAAGTAATCAGGGAATCGAATAAGTAATGGGCCCTTAATGAGCAATTAAAAGGTCAACTAGATTATTGTGATGCGTAATAATGCATTTTGAACCATTTCTGATGGTAATTAGACGCTAGAAATTGAATAAGTAATCAGGGAATCGAATAAGTAATCAGGGAATCGAATAGGTAATGGGCCCTTAATGAGCAATTAAAAGGTCAACTAGATTATTGTGATGCATAATAATGCATTTTGAACCATTTCTGATGGTAATTAGACGCTAGAAATTGAATAAGTAATCAGGGAATCGAATAAGTAATCAGGGAATCGAATAAGTAATCAGGGAATCGAATAAGTAATGGGCCCTTAATGAGCAATTAAAAGGTCAACTAGATTATTGTGATGCATAATAATGCATTTTGAACCATTTCTGATGGTAATTAGTAGCTAGAAATTGAATAAGTAATCAGGGAATCGAATAAGTAATCAGGGAATCGAATAAGTAATGGGCCCTTAATGAGCAATTAAAAGGTCAACTAGATTATTGTGATGCATAATAATGCATTTTGAACCATTTCTGATGGTAATTAGTAGCTAGAAATTGAATAAGTAATCAGGGAATCGAATAAGTAATCAGGGAATCGAATAAGTAATGGGCCCTTAATGAGCAATTAAAAGGTCAACTAGATTATTGTGATGCATAATAATGCATTTTGAACCATTTATGATGGTAATTAGTAGCTAGAAATTGAATAAGTAATCAGGGAATCGAATAAGTAATCAGGGAATCGAATAAGTAATGGGCCCTTAATGAGCAATTAAAAGGTCAACTAGATTATTGTGATGCATAATAATGCATTTTGAACCATTTCTGATGGTAATTAGTAGCTAGAAATTGAATAAGTAATCAGGGAATCGAATAATACGAATAAGTAATCAGGGAATCGAATAAGTAATGGGCCCTTAATGAGCAATTAAAAGGTCAACTAGATTATTGTGATGCATAATAATGCATTTTGAACCATTTCTGATGGTAATTAGTAGCTAGAAATTGAATAAGTAATCAGGGAATCGAATAAGTAATCAGGGAATCGAATAAGTAATCAGGGAATCGAATAAGTAATGGGCCCTTAATGAGCAATTAAAAGGTCAACTAGATTATTGTGATGCATAATAATGCATTTTGAACCATTTATGATGGTAATTAGTAGCTAGAAATTGAATAAGTAATCAGGGAATCGAATAAGTAATCAGGGAATCGAATAAGTAATGGGCCCTTAATGAGCAATTAAAAGGTCAACTAGATTATTGTGATGCATAATAATGCATTTTGAACCATTTCTGATGGTAATTAGTAGCTAGAAATTGAATAAGTAATCAGGGAATCGAATAAGTAATCAGGGAATCGAATAAGTAATGGGCCCTTAATGAGCAATTAAAAGGTCAACTAGATTATTGTGATGCATAATAATGCATTTTGAACCATTTATGATGGTAATTAGTAGCTAGAAATTGAATAAGTAATCAGGGAATCGAATAAGTAATCAGGGAATCGAATAAGTAATGGGCCCTTAATGAGCAATTAAAAGGTCAACTAGATTATTGTGATGCATAATAATGCATTTTGAACCATTTCTGATGGTAATTAGTAGCTAGAAATTGAATAAGTAATCAGGGAATCGAATAAGTAATCAGGGAATCGAATAAGTAATGGGCCCTTAATGAGCAATTAAAAGGTCAACTAGATTATTGTGATGCATAATAATGCATTTTGAACCATTTCTGATGGTAATTAGTAGCTAGAAATTGAATAAGTAATCAGGGAATCGAATAAGTAATCAGGGAATCGAATAAGTAATGGGCCCTTAATGAGCAATTAAAAGGTCAACTAGATTATTGTGATGCATAATAATGCATTTTGAACCATTTCTGATGGTAATTAGTAGCTAGAAATTGAATAAGTAATCAGGGAATCGAATAAGTAATCAGGGAATCGAATAAGTAATCAGGGAATCGAATAAGTAATCAGGGAATCGAATAAGTAATGGGCCCTTAATGAGCAATTAAAAGGTCAACTAGATTATTGTGATGCATAATAATGCATTTTGAACCATTTCTGATGGTAATTAGTAGCTAGAAATTGAATAAGTAATCAGGGAATCGAATAAGTAATCAGGGAATCGAATAAGTAATGGGCCCTTAATGAGCAATTAAAAGGTCAACTAGATTATTGTGATGCATAATAATGCATTTTGAACCATTTCTGATGGTAATTAGTAGCTAGAAATTGAATAAGTAATCAGGGAATCGAATAAGTAATCAGGGAATCGAATAAGTAATGGGCCCTTAATGAGCAATTAAAAGGTCAACTAGATCATTGTGATGCATAATAATGCATTTTGAACCATTTTTGATGGTAATTAGTAGCTAGAAATTGAATAAGTAATCAGGGAATCGAATAAGTAATCAGGGAATCGAATAAGTAATGGGCCCTTAAGGAGTAATTAAAAGGTCAACGAGATCATTGTGATGCATAAAAATGCATTTTGAACCATTTCTGATGGTAATTAGTAGCTAGAAATTGAATAAGTAATCAGGGAATCGAATAAGTAATCAGGGAATCGAATAAGTAATGGGCCCTTAATGAGCAATTAAAAGGTCAACTAGATTATTGTGATGCATAATAATGCATTTTGAACCATTTCTGATGGTAATTAGTAGCTAGAAATTGAATAAGTAATCAGGGAATCGAATAAGTAATCAGGGAATCGAATAAGTAATCAGGGAATCGAATAAGTAATGGGCCCTTAATGAGCAATTAAAAGGTCAACTAGATTATTGTGATGCATAATAATGCATTTTGAACCATTTATGATGGTAATTAGTAGCTAGAAATTGAATAAGTAATCAGGGAATCGAATAAGTAATCAGGGAATCGAATAAGTAATGGGCCCTTAATGAGCAATTAAAAGGTCAACTAGATTATTGTGATGCATAATAATGCATTTTGAACCATTTCTGATGGTAATTAGAAGCTAGAAATTGAATAAGTAATCAGGGAATCGAATAAGTAATCAGGGAATCGAATAAGTAATGGGCCCTTAACGAGCAATTAAAAGGTCAACTAGATTATTGTGATGCATAATAATGCATTTTGAACCATTTATGATGGTAATTAGTAGCTAGAAATTGAATAAGTAATCAGGGAATCGAATAAGTAATCAGGGAATCGAATAAGTAATGGGCCCTTAATGAGCAATTAAAAGGTCAACTAGATTATTGTGATGCATAATAATGCATTTTGAACCATTTATGATGGTAATTAGTAGCTAGAAATTGAATAAGTAATCAGGGAATCGAATAAGTAATCAGGGAATCGAATAAGTAATGGGCCCTTAATGAGCAATTAAAAGGTCAACTAGATTATTGTGATGCATAATAATGCATTTTGAACCATTTCTGATGGTAATTAGTAGCTAGAAATTGAATAAGTAATCAGGGAATCGAATAAGTAATCAGGGAATCGAATAAGTAATCAGGGAATCGAATAAGTAATGGGCCCTTAATGAGCAATTAAAAGGTCAACTAGATTATTGTGATGCATAATAATGCATTTTGAACCATTTATGATGGTAATTAGTAGCTAGAAATTGAATAAGTAATCAGGGAATCGAATAAGTAATCAGGGAATCGAATAAGTAATGGGCCCTTAATGAGCAATTAAAAGGTCAACTAGATTATTGTGATGCATAATAATGCATTTTGAACCATTTTGATGGTAATTAGTAGCTAGAAATTGAATAAGTAATCAGGGAATCGAATAAGTAATCAGGGAATCGAATAAGTAATGGGCCCTTAATGAGCAATTAAAAGGTCAACTAGATTATTGTGATGCATAATAATGCATTTTGAACCATTTATGATGGTAATTAGTAGCTAGAAATTGAATAAGTAATCAGGGAATCGAATAAGTAATCAGGGAATCGAATAAGTATGGGCCCTTAATGAGCAATTAAAAGGTCAACTAGATTATTGTGATGCATAATAATGCATTTTGAACCATTTTTGATGGTAATTAGTAGTAGAAATTGAATAAGTAATCAGGGAATCGAATAAGTAATCAGGGAATCGAATAAGTAATGGGCCCTTAATGAGCAATTAAAAGGTCAACTAGATTATTGTGATGCATAATAATGCATTTTGAACCATTTCTGATGGTAATTAGTAGCTAGAAATTGAATAAGTAATCAGGGAATCGAATAAGTAATCAGGGAATCGAATAAGTAATCAGGGAATCGAATAGTAATGGGCCCTTAATGAGCAATTAAAAGGTCAACTAGATTATTGTGATGCATAATAATGCATTTTGAACCATTTATGATGGTAATTAGTAGCTAGAAATTGAATAAGTAATCAGGGAATCGAATAAGTAATCAGGGAATCGAATAAGTAATGGGCCCTTAATGAGCAATTAAAAGGTCAACTAGATTATTGTGATGCATAATAATGCATTTTGAACCATTTCTGATGGTAATTAGAAGCTAGAAATTGAATAAGTAATCAGGGAATCGAATAAGTAATCAGGGAATCGAATAAGTAATCAGGGAATCGAATAAGTAATCAGGGAATCGAATAGGTAATGGGCCCTTAATGAGCAATTAAAAGGTCAACTTGATTATTGTGATGCATAATAATGCATTTTGAACCATTTATGATGGTAATTAGTAGCTAGAAATTGAATAAGTAATCAGGGAATCGAATAAGTAATCAGGGAATCGAATAAGTAATGGGCCCTTAATGAGCAATTAAAAGGTCAACTAGATTATTGTGATGCATAATAATGCATTTTGAACCATTTCTGATGGTAATTAGAAGCTAGAAATTGAATAAGTAATCAGGGAATCGAATAAGTAATTCGATAAGTAATCAGGGAATCGAATAAGTAATGGGCCCTTAATGAGCAATTAAAAGGTCAACTAGATTATTGTGATGCATAATAATGCATTTTGAACCATTTCTGATGGTAATTAGTAGCTAGAAATTGAATAAGTAATAATCAGGGAATCGAATAAGTAATCAGGGAATCGAATAAGTAATGGCCCTTAATGAGCAATTAAAAGGTCAACTAGATTATTGTGATGCATAATAATGCATTTTGAACCATTTATGATGGTAATTAGTAGCTATTGAATAAGTAATCAGGAACGATAAGTAATCAGGGAATCAATAAGTAATCAGGGAATCGAATAAGTAATGCATGGGAATCTGAATAAGTAATCAGGGAATCGAATAAGGTAATGGGCCCTTAATGAGCAATTAAAAGGTCAACTAGATTATTGTGATGCATAATAATGCATTTTGAACCATTTATGATGGTAATTAGTAGCTAGAAATTGAATAAGTAATCAGGGAATCGAATAAGTAATCAGGGAATCGAATAGGTAATGGGCCCTTAATGAGCAATTAAAAGGTCAACTAGATTATTGTGATGCATAATAATGCATTTTGAACCATTTCTGATGGTAATTAGTAGCTAGAAATTGAATAAGTAATCAGGGAATCGAATAAGTAATCAGGGAATCGAATAAGTAATGGGCCCTTAACGAGCAATTAAAAGGTCAACTAGATTATTGTGATGCATAATAATGCATTTTGAACCATTTATGATGGTAATTAGTAGCTAGAAATTGAATAAGTAATCAGGGAATCGAATAAGTAATCAGGGAATCGAATAAGTAATGGGCCCTTAATGAGCAATTAAAAAGGTCAACTAGATTATTGTGATGCATAATAATGCATTTTGAACCATTTATGATGGTAATTAGTAGCTAGAAATTGAATAAGTAATCAGGGAATCGAATAAGTAATCAGGGAATCGAATAGTAATGGGCCCTTAACGAGCAATTAAAAGGTCAACTAGATCATTGTGATGCATAATAATGCATTTTGAACCATTTCTGATGGTAATTAGTAGCTAAGAAATTGAATAAGTAATCAGGGAATCGAAAAAGTAATCAGGGAATCGAATAAGTAATGGAATAAGGAACTGGGAACTAGGAATCAACTTCACGGAGGTACATTTTGTTGTTATCTCCAACAGGGATCAAATCCTTCGGTATATCCTGTTAGTAGGGCTAAATTATGTACAGGTAGGCATTAAACCTGGAAGGACAATTGAACAGTTCAAAACCATACATGCATCAGGTTATTTGGTCATCTGTATAAACTCACTATAATTTTAATAATAGAAAAATGTAGTTGTGTTTCGCGAAGGCTTTACGTTGTGCTTTATTGATAATCACCGTATTTAACAATATACCGCTAGTACAGCTCAAGCTACATGTAATTATAATATAAGACTCCATATTTTGTCCTAAGTTCCATTACCGAACCTTTGGTACCATGATGCATGTTCCAATATATGAGAGACCAGTATATGTCATATAAACGTGTAAAAAGTTTTAAGCGTCTCTCACTCCACAATACATTGAGGACAACATAAAACATTGAAGCATTAAACTGCACTCAGTTTGAAATCATGGGAGGATGAATACCAACTGAATAACGTCACTTTATGATGCCGGAAGCGCTTCATGGTGAATTTGATGTTATCCGATTGGAATTCATCCTTCTACAATCCTCACTCCATGTGCATTAATCCTCTTGTGATCGCCTAGTGAATGAATTTCAAAACTTAGATTTGGTAACATTTTTATATTAAAATATCGAGAGATGTTGCATCTATAAAGAATAAATATTTCGTTTTTGTGGAGCACGGGACAGACATTTAAACAGCCTTCTTCTGTTATCGCATGGACGTCATAATGATAATGACGTCGCATGAACGTCACAATGATAAAACGGTTGGCAGTTAATGCACAGAACAACGCCATCTTCGTTAGGTAAGGTTACATAAAGTAGAACTGTTGTGTAAATGTTAAGAATGAATGCCGCCAACTGCATACAGACTAATGTAATAGATTAAAAAAATCAAAGCCTACATATAACTTTGGTAGCCATTTCACAAAGGATTGAATACTGGCTGCTACGGTTGATAAGATCAGATACTGAGGGTTGATATGAAGGAATTCATGGAGGTAATAGTGCATTGATTTAACTGCCTCATTTTGCATCGACATTTACAGAATAGTGCAAGATGAAAACTTTAAATTCGATATCAATTTTATAATAACATCTAGAGATATGTTGCATCTATGATGAATATTTTTGTTTTTGTGAAACACTGGATAGCCATTTCAACAGTCTTCTTCTCTAATTGCATGGACGTCACAATTATAATGACGTAAAACAATAAAACGGTTGGCTGTTAACACACAGAGCAATGCCATCTGTGCTGTAGCGATTTCACAAAGGAATGCAGACTCGTTGCTGCATTTGGTTAGATAAGATAGTGGGGTTGTTGTGAAGGAATGTATGGCGAGTTTGCTAAAAGTACATTTGCAACTACCTCATTGTGCATCAACATGTGCACAATAGTACAAAATCTAAGGCCTAACACTGAATGAACGGCCATTTAGTAATGCATTGCAAGTCACCTACCATACTTATATTGTATTTTGATTGTATTTTATTAGCAAAACAGCAATAATACAACAGATGATGTCAAAATGTATTCAATTTTTCAATTTGATTATCTGACATAATGTATGGTGCATAAATCCAAATATCAATCCAATACATTCCTATCCTAAATTTGATCTAATTTTGCTTTACTTATATTGACATTGAAATTCCTTTTTTTTCAAGTCATGCCGTCACTCGCTTCTAGTAAACCAAATTTAAGAACGAACGCTTTTTCGATTTTCCTTTATCCCAAATGCAAAACGCGATAGGTAGAGCATTACTGTGTATATATCGTTACTGAATAATACGATTTTAGTTCCTTGTACACTCTTGATCAGAAAACACAGCCCTTATTGTCTATACTAAACGATTACAAGTGTCTGTAGACAAGTCTACAATTGAAATATATTACCAGGGTACATTCAATTTGGATTCCAAGAAACTCTGACAAATTGGTGTGATCGGATAAATGAGAATTGATGTATATCTCAGGTCAGAGTGCGGGTACGAGTGCTTTATCTAAATAAACAAGCAATCGAATAGAAGTGTATAGCTGTCTCCACATCAGTCAGGGCAGGAACCCCGTTTTGTATATTTTGTTTCACTTGCCATTTGTGAAAAGGTTAATACTTACACAGAAGATTATTTTGTATTTGTATATTACAGAGTATCTCTCCTTGTGGGTAGGCATTGATCAATGTGAATTGTACTCACACAATAATAGCAATTGATACATACCCGCAAGGGAACTAACTCTGTAACATGCAAAGACCGAATTGCAGGCCGGTGACGAAATGCGGGTAACGTTTTAATAAGTTGATGCTTAGTAATATTTGCTTTAATAACCATGAAACTAAACACAAATTTGTCATCCATGTATATATATTTACACTTGCTAGGCTTGGTCACTATACTCTAATACTAGCGGATTTTGTTTACCATAACTGCATGGTAACATTGAACTTTGAACTTGCGTATGAAAATGTTCTGTGCAACGTAAAAGGACTACTTTTAAAAAAAAAGAAACACATGGCTTTGTTTACATTTTGACGCAACATTACGTGTATATTGTTGTTTTTCATAGAATTTTGGAAAAATCTAAACAATATATACATGTTTTATATTTATATATGATTCAAACAATTGTTAAATTAACAATTGTATAAAGAAACGGAAAAATATCCCGACCGGGCCGACGTGCTTTCATTTTTGTTAAAAATGATGGGTGTCAAATGTAAACATTACCTCTGTGTCTATGTTCGTCCTACGATCGAGTCTTTGGGGTGGACGGGCGTGAGACCCTCTGATAGAGGTCAGTTATAAACATATCCTCTTGTCTTTGTTCTTTGAGAATTTAATCATGTGTATTATAAAACATGCACCGCTAGTAATCCACGTGTTGACAGTTACGCGTCACCACAAATGTACATACAAGTGAAGTTGTTCCATAGATGGCGATGGATCTAAGTCAGACGGCAATCTCAAACAAATTTAGCTACTTGAACACTGGTGTTTTGACAACTTCGGAAAACTCCAGTGTGTAAGCGTGCGTCAGCCTCGCCTCGCTGCACAATAACGGTCACCGAGTTCACACATGTGGCCGTGAACAAATACTTTATGTTATTACGCTATATATGAACTTATAGCAAAATTGAATACCTATTTAAAGTTCTGATCTGATTAAATAGAATTATCTCTGAAATTTACTTTGTTTGTCATGTTTATTTTACACTAAAATATTGCACTTTTTTGTCGTCGCGGATGAATAATTCTACCTTACGTGAAGCGTCATCATTCGCTGTTCAATTGAGTAAGCTCCTCCCACTTTTGACCGACTTTTATTGAATAATTACGTCACTTTCAAATGACAATTTTATTGCATGAAATATTAATAAAAAGTCGTGTGAGTGTAAATATAGGGATTGGATTTCGTTTTTATGTTAACCATGCTTGTATGGAGCAATTCCTCTAAGAATATATTCAATATGGGGCGCTTAACGCGCCCCATAGAATATATTCTTAGAGGAATTGCTCCATACAAGCATGGTTAACATAAAAACGAAATCCAATCCCTATATGATCTGATGAAACTTTGTTAACTAAAAGATCAATGATATTCCCTTAGATGGAGAAATATCTCGAACAGTCAATGCCCTTAGTTATCAAGTATTCTCATATTCCACGTCACGTGGAAAGCATATTCATCCATAAAGCGTTGGTAATTAGTCCGAGGCCAGGAAGCTATTCTAGTCCTTCACGACGAATTGCTGGTAATTATTATTTCCTATTAATGCTAAGAGCGTCTCGGAATGTTACACTAGAGATGAAAAGATGAACACAATATGATTTTTTACAGCAGGGACATTGATCAAGTATCAGCATAAATCATTACCCTCTAGGAAACTAGTTCTTATGTCATTATCGCGTCAATGTGAAATTGACTTAAAGATTTTTTTCTATTAAGATTCACGCGAAAACTTCCTTTTTGCCATCTGGTTAGTGAACTAAATGATATTATTTTGAATTTAATGTGCCAATAAAAAGCAAGGCCTTTATGCATATCAAGTTAAAAGTTAAATTGTATGTGGAAATGAAGGACAATAAATGATATACCATGTACGATACCAGTATATTCCAAGGAGGATACAAGTCGAAAGGAGATGCTCCAATAGTCCCTTGAACCTCTTTTTCAGTTGTTTGGTGTTCTGTCTTATAATAAGAGGACAGGAGCTTCACGATAACACAGAGACATAGTTAGAATAATTCGCATCCTCACAAATATTCAGATATTCATACACAGAAGCCATTATAAACATGGCCTGTCGTCATTTAACTGCATTAGCACCAACCGACCAATCTACTGAATACTATTTATTATTCCATCGATTGAGATATCTTTTAAAATTAATCATGACACCACAACAAAACTACCAGATATATTCTAAAGTATATCTAAAGATTAACCTCTTACTTTGTTTAGTCTATGAGATGATAAACCCAATGGACCACAAAGTAAAAGGACGAGTGTCGATTTGGGCCCTCTGGTGGCCATGACCGAAAAGCATGATTTTTTATTTACAGATACCCTGTGGGTAGGACATCATGATCAGAAATATTATTAAGGTCAGGTCAGAGTCCCTTGTGAGTTATAGGGGGTTAAACAGGAAGGGCAATTTTCTGTTTTGTCCCGTTTTGTTCGAACCAAATTATATATTTGAATTGTTTTTTATGAATTATAATGCATTTATATGTGAAAATTTAAAGATTTGGAAAATATAAGTTAGTGTCAAAAATAGGTCACAGTGACCTTTAGTTTAATTTTTATTTAGATGGGTTTCTTAATCTGAAAATGTTGCTTTCCAATGACTCATATTTGTTTAGTATTTTCGTTTTATTTTGTTATTAGCTCAACTATGTACGTTTTGTATTTGTAATTATTAGATGATGTCACCTCATGTCTATTTTTGCGAATTTCGACTATAATTGAAAAAGGTCAAAAAGCGTAATATTTCAAATGAAATAACCCATAGAGGGCAATGACCGGATGATCTATAAAATACGACATTTTCCTGATTATTCCATTGGTAAAGTCGTAAGAACTTTACTCAGCTTGCTAGCAAATGCACTTTAACCAGTAATTGTGAAACACGACTTTAATATATATGGTTTCAGTGTATTTAAAGGACAGATAGCCGAGGGTTTTACTGTCTCACAGTTCCCGCAGGGCTTCCGAGCGGCTGTTATCGACGGCTAACGAAGTTGTACTGCACTGTAACAGATAACACATTAAAATAGCGGACATCATGCTGATCTATCCTGACGCTGTTTCTTTAGACGTTACAAGCAGCTCTCCTACCTTCTGTCATCACTTCTTTTCCTGTTGTGAAGACTCTACAAACGTGTGAGTGCACTGATGTAATATTTAGTCTTTTAAATGTGCATGCAATCCTTTTCTTTACTTAGCTTTCTCCTGGTCACTCCAGGATTCCCGGTTTTCTTACTCCGGGTAATTTCCCTTTAGGCCAGTTGGTAGAGCGGCGGACCAGTAAGTCTGGGGTCGCAGGTTCGAGCCCGGCTGGCGGCACACAACATTTACCCTGTTACATTAGTTTCTCGTTTACCAACAACATCAGAGGGTTATAAATGTAATCGTTCAAAATAGTACTCAATTAATCATGTTGAAAAGGATTAGAATATAAAGAGGATTATATCTTGTTTTATCTTTATTAACTGTATTCCTTAGAAGGGTTCAACAGACCTAGCCACACACAACAAAGTTATATCGCAATGCGCTAAAAGGAGAAATAAGAAAACAAACAACGATTGACGGCCAGTATACGATAACATCCCTACAGTGTACTTGCAAATCGACCTGTGTAATTTAAAGTGTAATTTTTTTTAACTTATGAAATTTAAAGAATTTGACGTCATAGGGCGTCTTTCCCAGATGGTCGCCGTTTTTCCCCCAAAAACTTCACCAAAGCTCAGTAGTGAAAAATGTTTTTGATATTTCTTTTACCTTATTCATTCCTCATTGATGTTTCAGAGAAAAAAAATGATATAAGTTTGTCGTCATTGGGCGCCATTTTCCAAGATTGCCGCTGATGACATTTACTGATAATAATTCATGTTTGTAATATCAACACATGTACTAGGGAATGCTATAAAACGTCATTGCTGCTTTTTCCTAAGATGGCTGTCCAAAGTACTGACATTTTTCCTTTTTCTTTGAAGTCTATCGAACTTATTTCTTTCTCAAATGATGTTTGAATTGTTGAAGTAATTGAATACTTTTCAAAATATGTATTATGACAGAAGTACTTCAGGGAAATTTAATATAAAGGCATTGATGCGCTAACATTGCTATATTAATGATCGAAGTTTTGGCCGATTTGTTTTTTCAAATTATTCAGCATTTACAGTCTAAACTATTTGTCACATTAAAGGGCAAATTGGCCGTATTTTTTCAATTCAGTTGTATTTCATGTATGCCAATAGGACTAAGTCAAAATATACGTCTTTGTAATCCTTTACCAAACTGCAAATAGCATTATGCAAAGAACAGTTCTCTCCCTCTTCACATCAACATATCCAATGAAGATGAAAAAGTTTTGTCTAGGCAATACAATAGAAGGCATGTGACTCTAATCACTCATAAGAGTGGGAAAATGATTAACTACAGAACAATTTAAGAAATGTTCTGGAACCCAAAGAAATCAAACTGTGATATATATACTAATTAATCCGATTAAAATACAGATCCTATATCATCACAGCGTTTTGTAAGAGGATCTGACAACACCCCATTAGGGGTCACGTCCAGATGACCTTTGGAAATGACCAATATATTGCTGCTGCATGAATCTTGACTGGAGACGAAACCGTTTGAAAAAGCTGTCATAATTATTTTTACGTGTATGTACGAGTAGTCATCTCGTCCAAAGAGCTTAACAAAGTTAACTGTGCATTGTATGTATAATGGGACGAAATAGCGTTTTGAATCAATGTATCATGTTACAGAAATGCATTTGATTTGAAGTACAGGTGGTTTAAGGTCATTTGAAGGGTATGTATTTTAATCAGATTGTATTCTAATGGAATGCAAACGCAAATATTTCTGTTACCTAAAACAAATTCTAAATCCAGTTGACCTCACATATAATCATTTTCATTGATGTTTTCTTTCAAAAGAGAGCAGTGACTATGTACTGTGAATGTATTGTTTTTAATCCTTTATGCATGATTTGCCCTAAGACATAGAAATACATGTAACTCTGGTACTTATAAGGTTGACAGTTTAAAGTTAAAAACATATATTATTGTCAAAATAATCATAACCATCTATTTTCTATCAGGCTAAGCTTAATACTATTGCTATCAAGGTTAGTTGATACAATCACTTTCAAATGTAGTACCTAGTTATCTCCGTAGAAATCACAAACAATTTTGGCAAAAATTAAGAGAATTAAAGAGTTTTGAATATATATTTTGTAGTTGTTTTTTTTAAATTCTAAATATAATTATCATAACATTCAAATTAGCTATTTTAGCATTACGTCTGAATTAATAGATCAAGGTCATCCATATTAAGAGTCCTGGCCATGGTAGCCCATTATATCAGCATGCTACAGGCCCAATAACATGTCTCTAAGCCTTTCAGAACTTGACAAGAAGTGGTTTAAAGATTTAAGGTTATGCCAAAGCATATGTGACCTTAAGCAAAGGTCATTCATATTAACATATCAATTTGTAGTAGCCCTTAATTTATTTCAGCATGCTGTAGACCCCCTATCAGATCTTAAGACAATCAAGAACTTGACAAAATGTCGTTTGGAAGTTGTAGATGTTTTTGGCCCAGTGACCATGAATGAAGGTCAAGGTCATTCATGATAACAAACTTAGTAATCCTTTATATCATCATTACTTCTCTGCATGCAATAACAGGTATATTGGCGTTCCAGAACTTGACAAGAAGATTTTTTATTAATTTTTCGAAGAATTCCACTTTTGAACTTTGTCCATTATTTCCAACCAAAAAGTTGCCCTTTTAAAGAAAACCCTTATATTAGTTGATTGGAAAGAAAGAAATTCGTTAAGCCTTCAACAAAATATTGACAAATGCAAGTTAAAAACAGGAAGCGAGTTCAGCGCGGCCATATTGGATTTTTGACCAAGATAAATGGCTGCTATCACACCTTCAATTCAAGCCTTATACAATGGTGACACGTTCATTTACACAAAGTACCATGTAGAGTATGATTTTTATCGTTTTTTGATGTAGACCTCTAAAACGTCTAAAATGGTCTAAGGGCACTCTGGTGGGTCCATGATTATATAATCTATAACTAATTCTCAGATCCCTGTGCAATAATGTATATCCTTCTAGAGATCAACGTACCGTCATTAAATTGTGGAATACGATCGGAAGGATGACATGAAAAATAACATTAATCATCGTTCATCATCTCCTTAACTACCTAAACCTGCAGAATATTCCAGATCATCAAAGTATGTAATGGCGGTCAACTACCCGCAATTACGACGATGGCAAGGTATCAAGTACTGTCGATTCTCCTTTAAACACCATAAAGAGCTCACTCGACAAAGAGTGAGAAATAATCACTGTAAATCTCACCGATACGATAGCATTTCCATTGTTTTACTCGTGGCTAACAGGCTTGCGATTATAAAATAATTGTATGCCCCCAGGGCCATGGAAATACATCCGTTTCCATAGGCTGGGTAATAGCTCTGGTGGCGGAGTTGTTTCCATATGTCAGACGAGGATCAGCGGTATGGACAGCGTATACTTCCCTGGAAACCCTCGTTATACGTCGTATGTATAATTATACTGATAGGACAACGTTTTGGTGAGGAAGAGAGGTTAACTAGAATCAGCTTGCGTGCCTGGACTGGGTTACTGTCTGTCTTCTGTTTAGCAATGTCTTTATACAGTTGCACTACTTCATCTGTCTATTCCCCATCTCTCTTTCCCTCTCTAATGACATGGCCTAGTACAATGTAGCAGTTTTTACCTATCAACTGTGTGCAGTCATTTGTACACTTCATTTGCTTCTAAATCAATGTCATTAGTCATTTATTGTTTAGGTGTATCGTTTGACAAAATTGATTTATATAACTTACCATTCATAGAACAATAGTCTGAATAATTTTATTGTATATTCAGCTGTATCATGCATTTTATCTGAACGGTATGTGTCACATTGTATCGTTTAATTTAATTTATAAAAAGAAAACCGATTTTAGTTCAAACAACAATGTATGTTCTCATTTTTTTTTCAATTACAGCATTTATTGAGTAGGACGAATGGTACGCCTGCTGATCGTATGATATAGCAGTATAACAAGGGCAAATGTTCCACAATACGCCTACGTCTCTCAAACACTCACCTCGCACTTCACACATACAAGACACCACATACACGGGAAGTTGTCCGTAAATGACCATGGGTTGATAAGAAACCTACGTCCTGTTCTGTTTTTGAATATTACCGAATTTCCTCCCCTTGTGGGTAGATGTTAATACTACTTCTAGTTACTTCCAAAAACATTAAAAAGTTCGGCTGCCGCATCTGTGCCATGAATTTTATTACTTTTTCATTTGTTTTAGTGTTTTAGCTGCCTCTTCTGAAGTGATTATCCCCTCTAAATCTAAAGACTCTGAGTCATTTAATTTGATGACATCATATATATCACTTTTAGATTGAAATCTTCTATGCCATAATTATCGCCATAAAGTTTTTCATATTACAAATGAACCTCTTCCAGAATAGAATCTTGATCTGTTAAAATAACATCGTGATTTTTTTTTCAATTCGAGGTATTATCTTTGAAACAAATTTCCTATTCTCTAGACTTAAATTTTTTTTTTGTTGGTTTCTCACCTTCTTCTTGTCATCTTGCTCTAGATTGAATGACACTTCCTTTAATTTTATTTACTCGTGATTTTTCTAGCTGCTTTTTTATCCTCTTAATACTTCCATATTTACGTGCTCTAGTTCTTTTAGGTTTTGAATCATTTCATTAAGATTATCTTCATTCAAGCTTTCTTTATAAAGGATGAGTGAGAGACACTTTTACCCCTTATTTTCATTAGCAGAATTTCAAGGAAAAGTTGGTCATTAATAACAAATTGAATATCTGTATCAGGAACATTACTAATGTTGTTCCTATCATAGACTGGTAAACAGTACTGACGTTTGGTATCAAGAATATATTTTTAACAATTTTGATGTTTTATTCATCGTATAATAGTGAGGAATTGAATTACCAGAGTTCATTTTCTCGTTGAGATTCATTAAACTTTAACTTAATCATGGGAAAAGAATGATCAGATCTATAACCCGCCTCTTTGGTAGCATTGGCCACACTTGGTAACAAATTTTCAGATAAAAGGTAAAAGTCCAATCTAGCTTGTTTTAAAGGATTTTCTATCACAAAGTAAAGCGTCTAGACTCTGGGTGTAGATCCCAATAAATATCAACCAGATAATAATTTTCAATAATTTGTAAAATCTTCTCTCTTGCCTTTGGATTATTTACATTTTTGTAACTAATATCATAATCTAGATCTGGGTTTATGCCCAGATTAAATTCACCACATACACATGTATCATGCTTCTAAAGTATTTGTTATAGCGTCCCAAAAAGTAGGTTAGTCAGTATTTGGTCCATATAACGTAATTAAAATAATTTTATAGCTATTTAGAATTGTATCAAGGGCTAAGAGATTAACCGATCAATCTTTTCTTTCTTTAATAACTTTCACATCAACATTATTATTCAATAAAATAGCAACTCCCCTTGAGTTGGATATGAATGAACTAAAGTAACAATCACAGTCTCTTGCACTTCTAAAAGTATTTTGACATTATTCCGTAAAATAAGTGTCTTTTGACAGTGTATACTAAACATTTTACTTCTTATAAGGTCACAGTCCTTCGTGCCAGAAGGCACGAAGTATGAAGCACTTTTAAGGTAACACATACATGAAAACATAAGAGAAACCCAATCTACAATCCTACACACTGAGTCAGTTTGCGGCCGTCATTTTGTTATAGCTATGGGGAGGGGAATCATGGGTAATCACCATGGATATGATGCTTTTAAGTAAACGATCTTATAAGCTGACAAACGAAAATTTAATCCAGCAGAAGCTCGTGCTATCGCTTTTTATTTGCAAGCGTTCAAGTGATTTAGACCACCTTAAAATATAATTAGCAGACTAAAAACGAAATATCCGTTACGGAAATAAATTTTCTTCGTTCCCTAATAAGGGTTTCCTTCTCAGATGAGGGTTTTTGGACAAGAATAGAGTGTGAATATATGAATAAAACATAAACAGAAAAGTCGGCTCCGTTATTTTCATAAATTGCACTTTTTAGCATTGTACTGTATAATCAATGGGTACTGAAACATCTGGCTGCGCCCTTTAAGACCTTGTCTTCAGTCATATTATATATAACTATATCTTTTCTTTCATTTTATCCCGGAGCCCCTGGCAGTTCAGCGACAAAATTGATACACACTCCACCATCTTATACTGTAATTAACTACTAAAGTTATGACATCTGGCCCATGAAAGGAGGAGAGAAAGGAAAATAAAAGAAAAGAAGGAAAAACATATAAAATTAATCAAGACTAAGCACTACTGTTGACCCACGCATTCCCACAAACTGCCTCTCGTAAACGGAAGTAACGTTCGAACCGGAAGTAGTACACTAATATTAGTGATGTAACTTACTATTAGAAAGAATTATCCGGAAATTACAAGTTCGATGAATAACGCGCAGCTATTATTTGTAAAGTAAATATCGTTTGATTTAAATAATAAAAACTTATCTGAACAAGTCAAGTCTAGCTCAAATCAGCTTTGCAGATCGACATCCAGAGAAGTCCGTCCCTGGCGGTACTTTGACGTACCGAAAAATAATAATGATAATAAATATGTCACGCATTTCATAACATTGCACATAAAATATATTATCCAGAATACATATGTATGCCCTCGTATGGGCGTATTGTGGAAAAAGTTTAAATAAGTGATATGATCAACCATGAAACACTACCCTAACTAATGAATTAATTGATGTTATATATATCTGTTGTTGTGACTTTTCATCCAATATCATTTCTATATAACGTGATGAAAAGATATCATTTTCTATCACTTTTGCTGCATTAGGTGTTACTTTGATCGATATAAACGTATTATATTTATATTTTTTTTTTATCTACATACTTCCACTCTTTCAGACACGGAACCACTTTAGGAATATATGGTATATTATACGAAGAAAAAATAACTATTTTTGCAAAACTTTTTTTTTTTAAATCGGATGTATTTTCTCTTTTTTATGCTTAGATTATCAATGGGATTTCGAAAAATAAAAGTAGCATGTTTCCTCAAATATCATTTGATATCAACCTTTTTTTCATACAACCTCCGTTATCTGAAGCTGCTAAGTCGCTTAAAACGCTACCGTACACTCTCGAAAATAAATGTGATTATAGTAATGTCGTGAGAGCATAAAATGACCAGGATTTTAGACGGCACAGGATCGATCGTGTTACTTTAACAGGTCTGCCCGACGCAATGCAAGAAATTTCCTCTCCTTATGGAACAGCGGTATTATGGACCAGCGCGCCTGCCATTAGTGCGATCATTACGGTTACGAAGTCTCCTGAAGCGGCGCGTTCGATGGTGGCTTCAGGTTGAATCGCATTTTTATATAAACGTGAGCAATAGATTTTATATATTATCTGTCCTGTCAAGTAATATTCATGCAGCACAAATCTGCCTTACCAACCACCTCTGTATAAATAAATAATCAGTACGTGTTTTTATTGCGTTTTCTTGAAGTTCAACCACCTGTGGTAGTTAGCTAGACAATTATTCTCATTGATAAAACACAAATCAATACAGCGGTTATGTGTTACTGTATATAATCTGATACACTGTATTACGACCTTTAATTTTATTACGTAACCTTATACAAATCAATACCAAGAGCATCATAAGGCGACGTCATAGTAACAATATGCCCGTAATAATTACGTTTGCATGTAAGTTCAATTAGGTTGCATTTGGTTTCTTCCTCGTTACAGAATATAAATGTGAGAGTCCATTAACTAAACTATTATACAAATTTTCATTACAGAGTTTGGAGATAAAATACGCAATGAAATTCAATATATCACCCCATATAACAGTTGTACAATTTTCAATTAGACACAAAACACTTATCCACCTGATGGTATCAAGTGTTGATATCTTTAACATATCAATACTAGGCGATTCCACGGTTAAATAGCCAAAAGTACGAAAATGTTGAAATTTAATTGATAAGGCAGAATCAAGGCACACAATAGCAGTGCTCTTAAAATGAGCACTTGGATTCTGTCATATGATAATCGGATAAATTTTCATATCCTCGATATTATAATGGTAACTATCGACCCCCGATATTATAATCGTTGCTATCGATCCTCGATAATATAATCGTTACTATCGATCCTTGATATAATGGTTTCTACCGATCTACTATATTATAGTCGTTACTATCGACCCTCGATATCATATTGGTTACTATCGATCCTCGATATTATAATCGTTACTATCGATCCTCGATATTATAATCGTTACTATCGACACTTTATATTATAATGGTTACTATCGATTCTCAATATTATAGTCGTTACTATCGACCCTCGATATTATAATGGTTACCATCGATCCTCGATATTATAATGGTTACTATCGATCCTCGATATTATAATGGTTACTATCGGCCCTCGATATTATAATGGTTACTATCGGCCCTCGATATTATAATGGTTACTATAGACCCTCGATATTATAATGGTTACCATCGACCCTCGATATTATAATGGTTACTATAGACCCTCGATATTATAATGGTTACCATCGACCCTCGATATTATAATGGTTACTATAGACCCTCGATATTATAATGGTTACTATAGACCCTCGATATTATAATGGTTACTATCGGCCCTCGATATTATAATGGTTACTATAGACTCTCGATATTATAATGGTTACCATCGACCCTCGATATTATAATGGTTACTATCGACCCTCGATATTATAATGGTTACTATAGACCCTCGATATTATAATGGTTACTATAGACCCTCGATATTATAATGGTTACCATCGACCCTCGATATTATAATGGTTACCATCGACCCTCGATATTATAATGGTAACTATCGACCCCCGATATTATAATGGTTACTATAGACCCTCGATATTATAATGGTTACTATCGGCCCTCGATATTATAATGGTTACTATCGACCCTCGATATTATAATGGTTACTATCGATCCTCGATATTATAATGTTTACTATCGATCCTCGATATTATAATGGTTACTATAGACCCTCGATATTATAATGGTTACCATCGACCCTCGATATTATAATGGTTACTATCGATCCTCGATATTATAATGGTTACTATCGGCCCTCGATATTATAATGGTTACTATAGACCCTCGATATTATAATGGTTACCATCGACCCTCGATATTATAATGGTTACTATCGACCCTCGATATTATAATGGTTACTATAGACCCTCGATATTATAATGGTTACCATCGACCCTCGATATTATAATGGTTACTATCGACCCTCGATATTATAATGGTTACTATAGACCCTCGATATTATAATGGTTACTATAGACCCTCGATATTATAATGGTTACCATCGACCCTCGATATTATAATGGTAACTATCGACCCTCGATATTATAATGGTTACTATCGACCCTCGATATTATAATGGTTACTATCGATCCTCGATATTATAATGGTTACTATCGGCCCTCGATATTATAATGGTTACTATAGACCCTCGATATTATAATGGTTACCATCGACCCTCGATATTATAATGGTTACTATCGACCCTCGATATTATAATGGTTACTATAGACCCTCGATATTATAATGGTTACTATCGGCCCTCGATATTATAATGGTTACTATAGACCCTCGATATTATAATGGTTACCATCGACCCTCGATATTATAATGGTTACTATCGACCCTCGATATTATAATGGTTACTATCGACCCTCGATATTATAATGGTTACTATCGACCCTCGATATTATAATGGTTACTATCGACCCTCGATATTATAATGGTTACTATCGACCCTCGATATTATAATGGTTACTATCGACCCTCGATATTATAATGGTTACTATCGACCCTCGATATTATAATGGTTACTATCGACCCTCGATATTATAATGGTTACTAACGATGCTGTCTCATCTACCCATTGGCTACGTTGTAGCTGGACTGATGTCTGTGTGTGTGACAACATGTGATACAGATATTTCGGTCATTTGTTGAGAATCCAATAACGATGCAATCTATGGCTGATGTTGGTCCTCTCTCTCTCTTGCGACATCAAAGATGTCTCTGTAGGCATGTGTTTGGTCAGGGTGTGTTTTTCTTTTAAGATGTCTTCAATTTTACAGCTAGATAGTCTCGCCGAAGATATCACGACAGTGATAATAACCCCTGGAGTATTGGGGATGGGATTAGGAGTACTGTTGCAGCTCCTCTGCGTTGTGCGTTTGTATTGGTCACAAAGATACTGTAGGGAAATCATAGAGTCCTTTTATTGTTCTAGTGGGAGCTTATGAGTTTGTTTGATAGGTTTATTTCCGCTAAGCATACGTATGTCGTATCGTATGCGTTACATTTTGTACTAAATGTCGGAGCGGAAAAATCAAACAAACGTTGACACAAACCATAGACTGATTTCCCGAGTCTTTGTCTAATCAGATATAATAACCGCGCCAATATTACTACATCCACATATACTTTTATAAGTGATCAACAGCTAGAGTCAGGAAATGGCAGGCGCCCCAGTTTTATCATTATGCGACAGACCTAGCGGTGCGTTCGTGTGGGCTAGCATCCAGCAGCAGTACTAGTACTGCCTGCTTTATCGACAGCGTTCAGTGGTTAATGCTGCATAAAATCCAAGTATAGGCCCGGCTGTGATTTCTCCGGGATAAATTGTTTTATATATAAGGCTCTCGTAGTCTGTATCACGTCAGTTCCGGGCCAATTCGGAAAACATCAAAACCGTTTTAGTTTTATTATGTAGCTTTTTATATGACATCAGTTCGGCTGATATTAACCGGGTTAAGAATCAAAGTCAATGGTACGCTTGAAAGGATTGCCAATCCCGGAGGGATTATTGAAATTTAAACGTGATTCCGGATCAAAGGAACGCTTGTTATAAAAGGACAGGGGGCGCTCTTGGTGGTACATAAAATCTATGCTCGTTTCTGGAATTTACTTCGTTAACTTCTTGTTCAGGACACAGTGTGAACGAATAGCAGGGATAAGATTTAGCAGCAGAGGAAATGCTTTAGTTGAAAATTCTTAATACTTTGATTAGACGTGTTTCGGAAAATGGAATATTACCTTAAACTTCAAGTGAAAATCAAAGAGTGAAACACAATTATTTAATCAGTTTATTAGAGGTTTTTAGGGTTTCGGAAAGCACACAGGCACATTTCAACAGGTTGGTGTAAGTATAATTTTATTTTTTCTACTGAATTTTGATCAATTGAAATGCAACTTTTATTTAAAGAATAAAAACATTAAATTCTAGTTGAATATACCTGAAAAGTTTCATTGTGGTACATTTTACAAAATAAAGCCTATTCCTTAGCTTAATGAAATAATGCATACACAGATCAAAAAAAGGGATAACTGAACAACAATTTTACGGTCATACATTGTATATGTTTTGACATAACGATAATAAATGAAAATAAGAGCAATGCTATTTTGCGAATGCAATTGTCGAAAACGTATTGGGGTTTATAACTAAATTATACCATGGGTAAAATTGTTTTGTCTTATTTGTGGAAGACACTGGCTGTATTAGATACGTACACAATTTGATGTTTTATAGATGGGATTAAATTATCTTCTGTGGCGGTATCTCGTTGAAAATCTAGCTTCAAACTTGATCAATAAGATTTTTTTGTGTGATTTTTGAAGTAATGTGCCATATTCAAAAACGTGTCAAACTTCTTATACATTACACACAAATAAGAGGAAATTACCCATGTGGTGGCCATTTTGGAATTATGTGCTTCTTACACTTTATAGAAAGTCGAAATTTCACCCACTATTACTTAAAAATTTGACGTAAATCACATCTACAAAATTAATTCTGATGTAAATATGTTAAAGTTGATTATGGTAAAAATATTAAACGTTTTGTAGTACACATTATTCAATGGGAACTTCATTTTTTAATTTAGTGAGAAGTATTTTAAATTTTCAATCACACTGACCCCCAGTTTTTATGTATGATTTACAAAGTGTAACATTTGTTTTCTTTTAAGATGCAAAGTTTAAGAAAATATAGTGATCAGAACGTTTGATATGTAACGTTGAATCTGTCAAAATATAGCAAAACGGGTATTTTGATCTTCAATATTAAAGGGAGGTAGGAGTAATCATTGCTGCCGTTCTGAATAATTGAAAGGCATGGACGGTATATATATTTTTTTTAAATCACTGATTTTGTCAATCTGCATATAGCCATACTTATCAGACAACCAATTTGGAAGATATCCTTCTATGGTCAAAAAAAGCAAAATCCTTTTAAAATCACTTATAGCATAATATGACTATACATGTTTTTAATTCACAACAGTTCAAAATCAAGATCACTACCATATGATGTTTATTCCAATTTTTAACTATGGTATAAACACTTCATTTCGAAAATCTTTGTTAGAGCGTTAGACAAAGAACACATTTTCCGCAGAGACGATCTTTAAACCTGTTTATTTTTACTAAACAATACACGTATTTGATCTTTATTAGTTTATTCGATTCTGTTTATTTTTATGTTTTTGTCGATAGAAATATCACCCGATGTGGATGGGATAATAAAAAAAAACCAAAAAACAATGGAATGAAAGATATTGGAGATCTGATTTTTTTACAGGAGTACATGTATATCTCAAATGTTTGTGGAAAAAACCCCACCGGATGCCTTAATGAACAAATGAGATTTAAACCCTACACTGGAATAAAAATTACAGGAGTACATTAACACTAACATAGATAGATTATTTCATCAACAAAAACAATACATCGTATTTGAGGAAACCAGCGTAGCCTATATAGTGATTGACTAGTAGATTGAAGCCTATATTAATATAGCGGCATATTATGGAATTGATATATACTAGTGTATTACATTTTAACGGAATGGAGTATTTCTCAGGTGTTGACCTCATATTCTCTGACAAAATATCCAATTTTCATTCAATTGCAACGCGAAAAAAGACTGCCATGAGACAGAAGGAAAAATGCAATATATTTCTCTGTTGTGCAGTGTCTTGACTTGATTTCAACCTGTTTTTACCAAAGTAAATTGATAGTTATCGGATAATCGGTATGAAGGTTTTTATGTAGATATGACACAATTGGTATTGTTACGTAAGTATTACTATAGTATTGAGTCAGTCAAAATAACAAAATGTCTAGTAAGCTTAATTGCTTCACATTTTACCTTGTCACTCGTACCCTAACGATGGTATCATACTTTGTTGTCACTCGTACCCTAACGATGGTATCATACTTTGTTGTCACTCGTACCCTAATGATGGTATCATACTTTGTTGTCACTCGTACCCTAACGATGGTATCATACTTTGTTGTCACTCGTACCCTAACGATGGTATCATACTTTGTTGTCACTCGTATTTAATGATGATATCATACTTTGTTGTTTTTCGGATATACACAGATATTCATTAAGGATGCTAAACATTTAAGTTAAGCCTTCATGTTTATATGTGAATGATGCATCTTTCTACAATTACCAGAATATTGTCAGTTATCGCATTTACATATATAAACATATTTTAAAAAAACATCGACGTACAGAAGTAGATATTATAGCATAGTCGTAGAATATTTTTTTCCGAGAAAATATTAAGACATGCCATGCACTGTGGAAATTTCTTTATTGCTGATAGGACACTTTGATATGATTTTTTTGTAGTGGAACTGTTCACGAAGAAAAGGGCGTGAATTAATTATTTAAACCAACACTATCGCATTTCCCTTCGTTATAATGATAATATCTCTGAGTTGAGCGTGTCGGCGTGAAGTCTCTATAGCCCTGAACGATCGCAAACGCCAAGTCGACCTAGACAATCAACCTCCACGTCCTGATTTAAGAGACCATAACAAAGGGATTCAAATGGAATGATGTATAGTGGAGGAAATCTCCAAACGATAAAGTATCTACCAGTGGTAGTCCGTCTACATACTGACATCAGTATTGCATATGAATCGTCCCTTGAGTGGAAGGATACCGTGCCGAGGTTATGTATAACACTGTTCCAAGTTCCAACTGTCAGTGGAAAGACATAAAACTGTCTTGATTTTTATAGATTTTCATAGTCATGTAACAGGTTTAAAACGGTTGATGTTCTTCTTGGGGGCAAGAGGAAATTGGCGAAGTTTCAGTATGGAGCAGTATTTGAATATCTAATGTGTTTTAAGAGACACTTGACATTGCTCCTAGTCTATCGGAGCACTATCTACGTACAATACTATTGTAAGATGTAATGTGCTTTAAGACATACCGATTAAAGATGCTCCACCGCCGACAGAGTATAATTGGTATTCATCATTTGAACAATAATTGGTGGTTAATCGTGTATATATATGTCTAATTAACACACAAAGTAATATTACATTATTTGTTTTGCTTTTGGTGCATGCCAAATCAGTACTTCATTCCATATAGGATATAGTGCCACGGAATTTTTTCGGGATGCAAATAATTATTTTTCATATGTTTAACTTGAAATAAAATAAGAAGCTCAAACTTTTCAATGGTGGTAATGGTGTAAAGTAAGTAACTTTTTTAGCTGAAGAAAAATACTAAATCGTCTGCTCCTGATTTTGATAGTGAAAAAATACCATTTGTTAGCGGTGGAGCATCTTTATGGATTTTTGTTCCTATTGTTCATTATTTTGTTTGTTTGTATATAATACATTTACGAATGCATGGTGCATAATTTGAAACACCTGCATTTGATGTATTAAACAAGGATTGGAATCTATAAAATGTATACTAATAACTACTAAGTAAAAATGAAGTTAGTATTTTGTTTGCGATGTATATATACAACTTATTATATCTATGAATATAAATATATAGTCAAAAAGCTGAATTTTAAGTGATTTACGGTGGTCATTTTGCATTCAAAGGCACATTGACTGAATTTCAATAATAATAATAAATATATTTCAAACATAATAACAAAAGTCTCAGAAAGTGGTCTTATTAAATAGACGGTCTTTATACAGAGGTGATCGTTTAGACAGGTTTTTTTTACAGAGGTGATGAATAAGATAGGTGGTCTTTATACAGAGGTGATCGTTAAGACAGGTGATCTTTATACAGTGGTGATGGATAAGACAGGTGGTCTTTATACAGAGGTGATCTTTTAGACAGGTGTTTTTTTACAGTGGTGATGGATAAGACAGGGGGTCTTTATACAGAGGTGATCGCTTAGACAGGTGTTTTTTTTACAGTGATGATGGATAAGACAGATGGTCTTTATACAGAGGTGATCGTTAAGACAGGTGATCTTTATACAGAGGTGATCGTTAAGACAGGTGGTCTTCATACAGAGTTGATCGTTAAGACAGTTGGTCTTTATACAGAGGTGATCGTTAAGACAGGTGATCTTTATACAGATGTGATCGTTAAGACAGGGGATCTTTGTACAGTGGTGACGATAAGGCAGGTGGTCTTTATACAGAGGTGATCGTTAAGACAGGTGGTCTTTATACAGAGGTAGTCGTTAAGACAAGTTTTATTACTCATTATCATTAAATGTAGTGTTTGTGATGTGACGGGCCGCGAATCAACATAACATAAACATTTTATCAAACAAAGAAATCTGTTACCAAGCATTTAATCAAACAAAGAAATATGTTACCAAGCTGTGGTGGATGTTTACATGCTAGGAATTCTTGTTTTTCCTAAAAGTATATTTTAAAAGGTATAGACAACTTCACACACGAAACGACTGAACTGTCGGTACTTTGTAAGATTCAGTTACACAAAAGAAAATTACAAAAACAGCATGTATATAATACATCAGTATATCAAAATAAATAACCTCTTTGTAACACAGTATTTTTTCAAGGTAAATTATCCTGTGAATGAATTATTGCTGAGAGAATTTGACCTATTCTTGCTGCTGAAAATGTCGCTGAATATCTTGTATAATATTAAGTACAATTTGCAGAAAGAATAGAACCAAAATGCAGGTCGCAAATTCACTCGGCAAGTTGACTTTTTCAGGATAATTTACTTTGAAATAATAATGTGTTTTTGTGCATGTCTGTCTCTTCCAATGTTAGTATCTTGTACAGATGTTGCCACCTCCTAGCGTCATTTAAGCCAATATATTTCCCTCAATACATTTAAATGGGATTAAACAACTCAGAATGTCCTGTATAAATATAAAGATAAGCTTTATATTATTGATAAAAGTGTATATGGGTGTGGACTGGATCGATCATTGACGTTAACTCCGAGTGTATGTAATATGGCTTCATGGTCTATGGTATTAACATGGGGTTGACGATTCATGGTCTATGGTATGGAATTCGACACTTCATGGTCTATGGTATGGGGTTCGACGCTTCATGGTCTATGGTATGGAATTCGACACTTCATGGTCTATTGTATGGGGTTCGACACTTCATGGTCTATGGTATAGGATTCGACGCTTCATGGTTTATGGTATGGGGTTCGACGCTTCATGGTCTATGTATTGGGTTCGACGCTTTAAGGGTTATGGTATTAACATGGGGTTCGACACTTCATGGTTTATGGTATGGGGTTCTACACTTCATGGTCTATGGTATGGATAGGCGGTGTCGACGCTTCATGGTCTATGGTATGGACATGGGGTTCGACGCTTCATGGTTATGGTATTGGGTTCGATGCTTCTAGGTCTATGGTATGAACATGGGGTTCGGCACTTCATGGTTTATGGTATGGGGTTCTACACTTCATGGTCTATGATATGGAGTTCGACACTTCATGGTCTATGGTATGGAGTTCGACACTTCATGGTCTATGGTAAAGATATGCGGTGTTGACGCTTCATGGTCTATGGAATGGAGTTCGACACTTCCTGGTCTAAGGTATGTGGTTCGACGCTTCATGGTTTATGGTATTGGATTCGATGTTTCAAAGATTATGGTATGGGGTTCGACGCTTCAGGGTTTATTGTATGGGGTTCGACGCTTCATGGTCTATGTATTGGGTTCGACGCTTTAAGGGTTATGGTATTAACATGGGGTTCGACACTTCATGGTTTATGGTATGGGGTTCTACACTTCATGGTCTATGGTATGGATAGGCGGTGTCGACGCTTCATGGTCTATGGTATGGACATGGGGTTCGACGCTTCATGGTTATGGTATTGGGTTCGATGCTTCTAGGTCTATGGTATGAACATGGGGTTCGGCACTTCATGGTTTATGGTATGGGGTTCTACACTTCATGGTCTATGATATGGAGTTCGACACTTCATGGTCTATGGTATGGAGTTCGACACTTCATGGTCTATGGTAAAGATATGCGGTGTTGACGCTTCATGGTCTATGGAATGGAGTTCGACACTTCCTGGTCTAAGGTATGTGGTTCGACGCTTCATGGTTTATGGTATTGGATTCGATGTTTCAAAGATTATGGTATGGGGTTCGACGCTTCAGGGTTTATTGTATGGACATGGGGTTCGACGCCTCGTGGTTTATCGTATTGGGTTCGATGCTTCATGGTTTATGGTATGGACAAGGGTTTTTCGATGCTTCATATTTTAGGGTATTGGGTTCGACGCTTCGTGGTCTATTATATGGGGTTCGACGCTTCAATGTTTTCTTTTGCTCGTTGGTTATTGGATTAACTTGTCCTCTGAATAGCAAAGTTAAATTTGTCTCACTAAGACATTGCAGTTCCTGCTAATTTATAGTGCTATTTCACTAAAGCATGACGCTAAAGAACCGAGAAGCATGATCATGTTCCTCCCCGTTCAGTTCGACAGACACCAATATATAAGGAATTGTTATATAAGGATAGCAAAATACATCAGACATGCTGAGACCCATTTATATTGGTAGTGTATGTCAATTGATGGAGAGAATCAAGTTAGATCAAGCGAAGTACTAGTAGAGATGCATGTCGATCGGTTGGGAAAATTAGGAAAAGAAAATCCAAGAACTCATTGCTTTTACAAATGTCATTGATTTTATATTTCTTACACTACAGGAGATGGGATGTTTATACACCTGTGCTCTAAAGATCGATACAAAGCAGGTTGTAAGATTGACCTAGACATTTACATCAATTGATATGCCGTTACATAGCGATCTAGTTTAAACGTGTGAAGGCAAGAACACTTCTAATGATATCGCTAACTTGACAAAAAAATGTATAAAAATGTTTTCATAAAGCTAAGCTATAAATGATGTTAAAGAACTGTTCGGGTGTGATTGTAGTGGTGTATAAATTTCTATCAAATTAACGGTCTAACAAGAAACTTCAGGAGTGTCTAGACTAAAAGAGCCATCGTGGACCAGGTCTTCGCAGAATGGCCATCCCCAATCTTAGTGTCTATAGACATTATTTATGGACCTCGACTGATGTAAGCGGGATGCTGGCCAGACCAACCGTAAAGAATAAGTACCGGCCACCCCATCAATCTTTTGGATGATAAAGTAACATGTCTAGATAGACGTATGGTGTATAAGTGTGTCTATATCCTAAACCGGGATGACTTATATGGGACTCTGTTCACTCAAGACCGCATATAGGAGCTTACCCGGGTCTGTAATAGGATTTAGGCTAATTTGTTTTTCTTTGCACTTTATGAATTTATCCTATTAGGTAATTGGATTCGTCTCGGTAGTGAAACGGGGACATGTTGGAATACACTGGCATGGCTTATTGTTAAAAAAGAAGCAGTGTTTATGGGTGTAAGAGCATATGATATTGTAAATTAGATATGGATTACAGGCACACCGAATAAATCTGGGTATAACTCTATATCGCTCATTTAAGCATAGGAACACTGGTAAAAGAAAAAAGAAGAAAGAAAGAAAAACCCATTGATTTCTTAATATGTGTGTAGACCTTTTATTGGAAACACGTAGACCTTATGTGGCTCTAGGACTATCTCTGTCTTGCCATTTTATTACAAGTTACATCTATACGTTCTATTAACAAATGGTAGGTATAACTATCATACCACAATGCAAGGCTGTCATATCATCTGCATTCTTGCATTTATTCAAAATACTTGTCATATTTATTCGTTCTTATGAAAGGATGTTATTTCAGTTATATTGGAATATATGTATAATTCATACAATAACAAAAATGAATTGTTTAGCGAACAATTTGAATTTATAACTCGTGATATCAAAGTTTAAATTCAGCAGCCTTTAACGGTATCTGGATCTGACTGTGGCAAGAGTGTAGGGGTCAATCTTAAACCAAAAATATGCGTCAATCTCGATCCATTTGCAAGCAATACGCGCATCCATGAATAATATTTTCTCTATTTCTGTTAGATTGATAATGTAATGTTAAGTTTGATACACCTAGCAATGTTTATCTTCTTTTCTTGATATGATTCAGAGATATGAATGAGATTTCATGTAATATATTGATAGCGAAGTATATTTGACGGTGTTGCCATGTTCCTCTATCGCTAGAACTAAACATTCACAACGATGCAAAAGCGTGTCAATTCAATTGATATAATCGTATCTTTGTTTGCGCACTAAGTATGATTTTCTGATTGGATAATTCTTTCCATATCACTTAAAAAATCTGAGAATGGCGCGAAAATATAGAAGTTGCCCATTGATCAGAAGCATCAATGAAGTCTTTCATTGCATTTTTTATTTATTCTATTTTGTATTTTATCAAAAATTTAAACAAACGATTATAAGCATTGATGTCACATTATGAAAACAGATATAGTTTGCAAGCAATAATTAAAGCCCTATGAAATAAAATAACGACTACTAAACTTAAGTATAGTGAGCCAAAAATCATCATGGATGCATGCAGTACTGTAATATTTATATTAATGAACGTTACAATAGCAAAGGGGAGGTAATCAAATAAGAATTGATGCTGTTTAAGATAATAGTTAGAGAGGCGGCGGAATTAGGCACTCTCTGGTGACATTAGTGCTGAGACAAATCTGATAAACAGGTTAACCATGGGATCAGAGCACGTGCAGTGTCTCTTTTAGTTTGTCTGATTCAATTATCTTCAGTTCCAACACAGGCTTGACCTTGGGTTATATTCCAGTATTAACACAAAGAGACTTCTGGCTACCAGGTGTTGCTCGTGACAGCCTCCAATTGCCTTATGGCTGTGTAAGAAGTCAAAGTTGTTTTGGTGATTATCCTGCTCCGTTGCTCGTTTCACTCATTTGTTTTTGTATCCTGTAAATTCGGACACGGAAATCAATGTAATTCATCAATCAATTTTAAATGTCATTACACATGTAATAAAAAGCAATCATAAAAAAGGAAAGAAAAATATAATTTGTCAACATACAGACACGTAATCGTTATTGCATTTCAAAATTGTTTTATATTCAGAAATTTAGGGATAACTCCTAGGTTTTATAGTCATGATAGTGCTATGTGAAAAAGACATGCTAATTATCATGATTTAACAGTGTAGTCTCTGAAATATATTCCCATACGGGTACATTTTGTGTATTTGTTTCGACTTTCCTGAAGCATTGCTATAGATGTCCTATAGTTAGACTAGTTAGACTACACAGCGCATTCCCTATACAAGTAATTATAAAAGACAACTTTACCCACACATAGCACAGATATATAGATATATCTCAGTGACGCTGGGAGGTAACTTAGTTATGATGGTGTCGGTGGCACCAAGTTGGTGTGGGAAAAACATCAGTAACAGAAAACCTGGAGCAGTTCCATATATACTTAATATACGTACGATATACCATACAAGTCACCGTGCTGTACCGTGGTTATGGGAATTTCGAGGGATTAGATTAAACAAAGAGAAGTTGATGTAACGGAATTTTAGTTATATAGAACAGAAATTCCATGATCCAGTTTTGTTGTTTTCAAATAGAGAGGGGAGAACAAGCAAGGGATATAATGATATATATAATAACGCGGTATGATTTTAATGTTTGTAACGCAAAATTTAATTCTACGAATCATATATTTGTGGGCTGTAAAACATACACAACCCTTTCTCCATGTTAGTATATAATACGCGAATAGGTCACTATTAATGTGCTTTTCTTCTTGGAAACAGTAAGCCAATCAACTGAATCATTAAGCTAATCCGTGTATTTAACCATCTAATCATAATGAGGTAAAGACGGTATAAAGTTAGTTATTAATAATCCGAAATAAAAAGCCAAAATGAAATAAAAGTAAACTAAAAAAAAATTCTATGGAATATATATTCAGCCACTGTAGGACCTTCTTCAGTCCAAAATAACACTAACACAACGTGTTCGTCTACGTGTTTGTTTACATCTCATATTCTAATTTTCTAAGGTCACAGGATTTGTTTATTGTTCATTAGCTCGTTGTTTATGAGTCTTGCAGCCCACTCTAATATGGTGATATTTAGCTGAACACTTTGCTTTTCCAACACATTGTTAGTAATCGTGTTAAGAATATGATGAAAAGATATTGAGGAAACCAACAGACTTATGGGATAAGCAAAGCTCTCCTTTGCAACTCCCACAGTCATTTTATAACAGATATTGATTTTCTTTAGTCTTACTTTTATGTGATCCAAATTGCCGATCAACTGATCCGAAGAACCCCTCGTAATACCTTCATATCAAACGATTGTTGAATATCGTGAGTAGGTCAAATTTATCACAATTCCGAGATCAAGCTGTCTGTTAAAATTCACACCACTATCTTGATGTAAATAGAGCAGTAGAATTTTCTGAACTAGATTTGATTGCGTAATCCTTTTCTCTGGACATGATTTACCAGTTGGTAGAATTAGGCAGTTTGTGTTTTGCCACTTTAAGGACCCCAATGGTATGTATTGTCTGCCAATCATCTGTACAAACAAATATTATGTCTTCAGGAACATGTATGTGCTTAATAAGGACTCAATTTCTATTTCCAAATACTCTATTGTTAAAAAATATAATGTCTTGGTATACCCCTATACAATCGTTTCTATAAATCTCTAATGAAAAAATGCAAATAAGTGAACTTTTCTATCTTCAGGTGCAACAAATCATCTGTTGCCCTTAATCCCAGTCAACAGCTGATTATGAATATGTCTATATGATTGAATATCAGACATAACCCATCTTAGCTCTTACAGACACACGTGGTATAAACAAACAAAATAATCAAGCTCTATATATACACATGTTGATAAAGATGAGGTAATTCAACTTCCTTATGAAGAAGGATAATATCGTTATTCGTACTTATTGTGATATAACTCTTTAAATCAACATGCTTAAATCTGATAGTGAAATGATTCTAAATATACTTGATAGTATGTCCATTCGGCAATATAAAATCTTATGCAGCCTTAACGGATTACAGTTTATTGTTTCTGATAGTCACATTGTATATAGAATGACAAAGATGAGTTTTGATAAAAAAATGGACCGCGAGTTTATATTAATAATACATACATTTGTATATTGTTTTTCGTGTCAAATCATTATTTATTGTCGTAGTCTATTTTGCATAATAAAACGTGTCTTCTTACATCTTTTATAAAATCCTACAATCTGATTAAAATACAGATCCTTATTATCACTACGTTTGATAAGAGGATCTGAGAAAATCCCATTAGGGGTCATGTCCAGGTGACCTTTGGAAATGGCCAATCAAATTGCTACTTGCAAAAATTTGACAGTGAATTTCAGGGACAAAATAGTTTGAAAAATCATTTGCCATGGATGTGACAAGGCGTAGAAAATGTATCTTATATGAAGACCACGTGGTATAAAAGTCATCTGGACGTGACCCCCTATGGGCTATTTATACCGGAGTGGTTATAAGAATCTGTATTTTAATTAGATTGAAAATCCTTTCACTTGTTGTCCGATGCAGTAGACAAGTGGACCTCGGCGATCAGCATCAAATTGTGGGGTTACGTAACTGAGACAGAAGTAATAACCTGACATCACAGCCAAACGTCTACTGGACCTTGAGTGGAGATAAACGTCTACTGGACCTTGAGTGAAGATAAACGGTAATTGGTTTGTGTGATATAGCAGAGTGAAACAAAGGTTATGAATGCTACATTATTGGATGGATTAAAACATGGACATATGTCACGATATTTTGATTTTAATATTCTTTTGTTCTCGATGAAGCATTAGAAAAATACGCAGCGAGGTTATTGGAACTGGAACTCTAAAAACACGATAAACCTTTTGAGACAACAGAGATCATTTGACAATGTTTTATCAAAAGCATATGATCGAGGTTTGATGGTTTTTGTTATCTTTATAAATAAAAACTTGTTACCAAACTATCACCTTTTGATAATTAACCAGAGAGCTTTATCGATCTAGTTTGCAATGTGACATTACTTTATCGATCTAGTTTGCAATGGAATGTTACTTAAGTTAGTAATGTCCTTATAGCTATCATCTCAATATAATAACATGGCACATATTTCTCATTATTTTCTGCTTCAAGAGCAAAGTTGTAATTCAGTTAATAAACTTATTGGTTTAACTCGGTTTCGTTTTCCACTTTTGCAATTCTTCTCCCCCAAAACCATTTGTCTGCGACATTTCCCAAACATTATTCATGGAACATATTGATACTTGGCATAAATAACCGTCATGTAGAGTGCACATGATTTCTATTTTTCCTAATCGTCAACCATAATTCTCTTGCTTGTAATTGGTTGAGTTGTAATTTAACATTTCTCGAATTATTAACAAGAGTCTTATCAAAGTAAACATGATTTCTTATTGAAAAATGCCATGTTACCCTTGCTGATGACGTGCCTGAGCTACATCCACTAACTCAGCGATGAACATTATTTCAGCTGATAGGTTGATGTACAAATGTCAAGTTCCGGATGAAACAGCCCGTCCAGATATACCTACTTGTCCATTATTCCCCGTGTAAGTTAATGGAAATTGCTATCAATCAAGAAAAAAAGGAAGGGCAGCATTGGCAAGGACATCACGCAAGGGTAAACTCGATATGATCCCATCGAACTGAAATAAGTACCAATCAAAAACCAATCCATCTTATAAGTGTATATATTTGATTCATAGTATTCTATACATATGTCACATTTGTGGCACAATATTAAATATGTGATAAAAATAAATGTGTGGATTTGGCAAAGCTTTCTGTTTCAATAACGTTTTCACATGATCAGTTACTAGTCGGGCCGCGGTGGCCATTTGTTAAAAGTTCATATTATCACAAACCCTCCGCCTCTGGGTCATGAGTTCGAATCCTATGTGAAGCAGTTACCAGGCACTACCTGCTGTTGATAGGATCGCTATACTAAACCGAACATTACTAGTCAGCTATCTATTTATAATGTATAAATAAATTTCAGACAACTGGTTCAGGACCGCCATTATTTATTCAGTATGTTGTTTTGGAATATATATGTACTGCATGATTTATTTTCTTGTATCTTTTATCAAATCTCATCACACGTGTCGACTGTGGCAGACAATCGGGCCCCGGGGACTAGTACCATACTGCAGAGTCACGTAACTAAGACAAGCGTAATAGTCTGGCTTTAGAAACAAACGTGCACTAGACCCTGAGAAAACATAAACGACAATAGGATGTCTGTGATACATATTCTGAATGATAAAATATTTGCAATAAACATAATTTGGTGGACTAAAATCACGTTCTACTCTTTGTTATTTCAACACCCATCTTCTAAAAAATAAATATACAAACGTAATACGCATCATATTTGCAGGCCAATAGTTGCATATGATTTGTGAAATGCAAAGACTGCTGGAGATGTGAGTTGACCAAAATTGACCAAGATGATGCCATCACGTTAACCTTTATTCATATTTGGTGTGTTTAGCGGTACGTGTCATAATACTGTAAAGGACAAATACAGAGAATACTGATAACTTAAGCTATTAACATAGCGTTAATATCGGGGCTGATTTCGGCCATATCACATTTGGGGACACCGGCATTAGAAGAGTGACAGTGTACCCAGCGAAAAACGATAAAACGATGGAGGAGAAACAATGACAGTGCGACTTGACCAAAACCGAGCTAAAGACTGCATAGCCCCAGAACAAGAGCATAAAATGCTTAAAGATAATCGGAGCAGCGATATCAAATTAGAATGTAATAACAAAACTCCCCAAGGATTTGCTGTCCGGGAAACGTAAGTCCTGACTTGGAGAGATTAATTAATAGTGTGATTTAATCGATTTTCATCTTCATTAAATGTCACAATCTTTATACGTAGCATGATGTTATTAATTGAAATACGCCTGAACTACAGGACCTTTTATAACATGCCCATGTGAAGTATGAGGACATTATCGAAGGTTGGGATGTGACTAACGAAAAGATAAATAATGTAACAAGATCTTTCATCATTATTCATTCTTGTGATGTATTTCATAAAAAAACAACTATAGAATGCGCAATTTTCTTGGTATTTGATTAACACTGTGTTGACATTTCCTTTGATATATGTAGTTTGCGTCTATGTGTGCTTTTGCCTTTGCCGTGACTGTGTCTATATAGATCATCCGATTTCCCGGGGCACCATGTCACCTTTTGCACTCGTGCTACCTGTATGACAAGGCTGATGGTTCTTTTGTGTATCTGTTGTGGCTGACATGACTGTTTGGATCCTATTATTTCTATACATGCTGATTTTTTTGTTCAATGGTTCGGTTTGTCCTACTTTAATCATTATTGTTGTTTAAACAATCCTTGCAGGTTTTAAGCGATAATTTACTGCACTGAATGAAGACTTTGTATCATCATTATCTATTAAGAATGCCTACCACAGATTCCGTTATAAACTTGCATACCCTTGCAGCGTTGATGGAATCTAATAGCATACTTTCTATGGCAGACAGCAATTGGGCTTCTGGGATCAGGACTATATTTTAGAGTGGCGTAGCTTAGACCAGCTTAAGAACATATTACATTAGCTCATGGATACAGACAAATGGTTATTGACAATTCCGCATCAGCATAGCAAAATGTAATAGTTCATTCGCTTCGATATGGTTTAGGATATACCGGTTTTTTTTTATTTGTGACGGCATAAAGTTTACAAGTTACGATTGTATTTGTTAGTGAAATATAGATTTATTAACATATTATTGTTCAATGTAGGCAAAGCGATAGTTTATTCGCGGCGACATGGATTATAAGTATATATTTTTATAAATATGATGATAAATTGTTCATGTTACGATTGCATTTGCTATCGAAATATTGTTTTATTAACATTTAATTGTCAAATGAGTGGAAATATTATTTCTAACAGCGTGGTCTTTTTTACAAATGTATAGAAATACCATGTGGATTTCTAATGGCATATTGATTGTCATTTACGTATAATCTTACGGCGAATTCATAATCACAAAAAATTAAATTATCCGATATAAAGAATTACAAAGTCAGGATAATAACCAAAGGAAATTGATTTGTTATCACACTGGGCGGCTGAGCTGGAAATCCCTAATTGAGGGAATATGGAAACGACAGTCTGAATATAATTATACAGCGGAGATTGTTTTCATTTGCCTAACGGACAAGATTATCGTTCAGTCATTAGCGACATATTCCAATTAGGAAAGGAATCGATTCTTATAGTTTTAATGCTTTAATACTAACAGTACTACAAACAACTTAAAATATTGCCATATAAGTTATCTCCTACCACAAATGAATCGCCAAATCAGTTTTTATAGCAAGACACATGCGAAAATCACAATGACGAAGATGTTCCCTGATCTAGAAAAAGGTGGCATGTACAAATGGTGTAACATATAAAACCTCAGCTGATTGGGTAACGCACACTGTTTTACCATTTCTAATACGACTACCCCGATGAACATAATCCTGTTATTAATTAAGCAGTATTTAGCTGAAGTCAGATTATCTTTGTTCATTGACATATAACGTTGAATTTGGTTTAACAAACTGGTGTTTATAGCATCATAACATAAGTCATCATCCTTCACAACATACAGCTGCCATTCGATTGGTCAATTGGTTAGTTGGGCGTAACGTCATATTAACAGCAAATATCATTAATGGCGTGGCGTATTGTGTATGTAAATGTATAATTTGGGAGACTGTGGTATATTCGTAATGTGTCTACTTTTTATAGTGGAAATGTTGTTCTTTTCATGCAAGCATGCCGCCGAAGTCATCAAATAGCACATCCCGAAAAATCACGTGAAATAAGCATGGAGGGAGCGGAACGTCCACACAAGTACCTTACTAAAAGAGATTTACACATGATTTTACCGACAGAATGTTCAGCAAGTATCAACTATGAGTTGAAGTTATCTTTTAGGTTCGGAACGTGACGAAAGTAGTGGTGTTCCAACAAGAAAAAACCTAACATAGATAAAATGGCGAAATGTTAGAAGAAGAAAGATGCATTTTAAGATATTACTGCTGAATCAGAATTAATCGTTCTTTCAGTAATGTGGGGGAATGTGGTATTAGGAACGTTACAAGGATATTTTTATTTCATCATCATCATCATCATCATCACATCATCATCATCATCATCATCATCATCAGAATTATCAACAGTGGTATTTAATTCCAATGATTTCGTGATCGAAATTATTCGCCTTTATACTAAACTCTAATAACTGAATCGTTCACACGAAATACGTAACAAACACTTTGTTGTGTCAATTTATATACCAGCAAACATCACGTTTCCTTGTATATACAACTAATGTTATATCTTTGCTTGGACAACATCACGTATGCCTTGGAAATAATTCCGGCTAATTTGAGTTCGTCCAGCCAAAAAGTCGTTAGATTATTTGGACTATTCGTTTTACTGCTCGGTCCATCTCTGTCTAATCTCACTTAGATTGTTATATCGCACGACAATTCCGTGAGCTGTAGTGAGCAAGCGGTTGTGGAAATCGTAAAACCAAATAAACCTATTCGACCGAACAAAATGTGTCTATCACTAAACCAATCCATCGTGTGATCGTGTACCGTTAATCAATTCTATACCCGACACGTATATGTCTTATAGAAGGGTCCAATATAACATAGGCAATGTTTAGATGTCTGTGAAAATGATGGTAGTTCCAGCGACAAGTACGTTTCGAAATGACCTGTTTGTAATTGCGATGGAGCTACATCACTTTGATTAGTGTTTGAACGATAATGCAGCTTAGTATCTCGTGTCAGTAACTACAGTAGCGAGATCAACTATTAAAACAAACATTAAATAGCCAGTGAAATAAGCATTAATTAAATAAATTATTATTCCGTTGGGTACTCTATGAAGTCAACATATGTAGTGTACATTTTTTACTGGTATTGCCATTCCGTTTTTGCATATTACAGAGATAGCTCCCTTGAGGGGTAGGTATCCATTGTGACGTCATTACTTTATGGGCGCAATTTACGTCGTTTTCTCCGACAAGTATGACGTTACGCTCACAAACACATGAGGTCACAATCAATACCTACCCGCAAAGGCAAATAATTCTGTAATATGCAAGTACAGAATAGCTAGCCTCTATAAGAGGACATAGAATCGATACTTACAATAATTTACAGAATGTATCTTACACGCATTAATGCTTAAACAATGTCGTTTGTTGTAACACAATATCAAGTGTTGTTCTTGTGGAACATTATGGTGAAGCGAATTACAACATCGATTGAAATGGAAAAAAATACAATATAATCCATATCAATATCTGTTCAATTAAGAGGAACAATGTAAATATGATTATAATGTATCTCTATAGTTCTCATGATCAGATGTACCTTGTTGATGATCTTTCTATTGCTCTACACTACTGCCAGTCATACACAGGCTGGCTGGACTACGATGCCCGAGATGTTAATTTGGTTCCTGTGAGGATAAGGTGTCTAGTGAAATGACTTTTATATCTGGCTCACTGATTTGTAAGTTGTTGTCTTATATGTGTGTCAATTTAGTTTATCTATTTACAGGCAACGCTTTTCGTTAATAGAATACATTCGAAATAAACTATGAATGGAATGATGTTTGATGTTATTTAATCGGATAACGATTAATTACAATAATCAATTCTAACAAATAGTAATAATAAAAACACACAAATATATCTATATATGTACAGGATTTAAATTCATATAAAATCAGATCTAATAAAATAGACGGTATATTTATTTATTTATTTTTTGTATTTTTTTTATCTTAGGACATCTTCGTAATGGAACTTAATTGGACGATCTAAGTATATTTTCAACATTACATCTTTAAGTAATGACTAGAGTGCACAAGTTGTCAAAATGTCACACCTAAATGTTTTGACAGCCGGATATGAAAACAATTCGATCATCCTATAATTGCTTTCTTCCTTCCTGTCCCATTATTACATGACCCTTTCCGTGAACTCGCAGTGTGTCTCAGCGAAACAATAATGTGTAATAAAGAGATACCATTAAGCCTCAATTTGATTATTTTAAACGTTGCATTACGGGGTTATTTTTCTTTTCTAAACAAACTTTATTTGAGCTCAGACATTTGTCCTGACGTATTAGTATGCATTGTTAACAGATCACACAATGATTAACGTTCTATGATCATACTTACCGACTTGCTTACAGTTCGTTTTCGCAAAGCTGAGAAATAATGGACTTTAAACATTGACTTTTTCAACTCGGGATTAAGATATTATCCGACAGTTTTTAAACATGACGTTGAACTCTGGTCGCTTTTAAAATTCCAGACCTTCCTTTTCTCTATCTCAATGGTGTGCTGGTGTTTGTGTCTATCTGAAGCATCATAATATGACTATCCATATTCACAAATTATGAGAGGAAAATTACAGGAAATACAATTTAAATGTAGTAAATACTCTACAACCATTGTTTGTACTTTCTAATTAAGTATCAAAGAAACACAATTTAACAAAGCATGACAATTAAATTGACTCGTGCCCTATCCGGGCCTCGAACTCACGATCTACGGCACCCAATCGCCTAGCCAAACATACCTGCGTCTTCTACCACTGCGCAACATCCACACCCCCCACAAAATATTCATAAAAATAATAGCATTAATGAAGCTTCTTTGCTGCTATTACTTTAATTATATGAAGTTAGTGTTGTGATTAGGTCGATGAAGATTTAGTTGTTGTAAACCCTGGTGGAACAACACGTATCAAGGATTACACTCGATCATATATATCGAAGAGCGTTTGTAAAAGAGACTACTTTACCAGCTAGAAAGGATATGACCAATACTATTACCAGGCGAACATTCAACTGCAATGTCCGATGGTAGTACTATCTGCAGATTGTTCTAAGCTGTTGTGAAAAAAAGAGTACTTGATGTTGTGGCGACATTCTCCGGCCGACAACGGAAACTGGCAAAGAACAATATATATCAATATTTGTTCATGCGGGAGAACTACGTGTCAATAAATCAGAATATTCCTTTGTAGAAGATTGATATGTTGTAGTTCTCAGGGTCAGACACGTAAATCACACTACTAGTCTCTATAGCGTCGGTATACCAGCGTTAACACTATTTACATAAATCTGGATGGACCGGTGTGGGAACTAGCGTTCGTTCCTTTTTCTGTTGTTTAGTTTGATTGCCGAGTAGGTAATGTTTCAAGTAAAATTATCTCCGTATCGTTAACGCATAGACCACGAGTGTGAACTCTTAGTTTGATTAGTGTAACGGTGTTGTTTATGGGGTTTCCTGTGCGTATATGTTCTATTTATATAATGTCTATTCAAGGTGTATCAAAATACCACTGTGAATAGGAAAGTAACGGCAAAATCAAAATATAACGAAGCCAAATTACATTGTAGTATATACATATATTTTTAAATATATAGAAAAAATCACCATTTCTTCACATAAAGATGGTTGTTACAACGCTTATTCAAACGGCAGATATACCCAATATCATGTGATCAATAACGATGGTTTTTACAATGCTCATTCAAACCACAGATATACCCAATATCATGCGATCAATAATATCGATGACATACACATGTTGTAAATATGATGAGGCTAGGAGGATTAACCGACAAACGAGATAAGAGATAAATTGGCCACTCAGACATATGTCACTTCATTTCTGTGTCGCTCCTTGACCATTGTGTAAGTACATTTGTGCATACTGAAATGACTTTGGGTATTAGTTGAACGTCAAGAACCACCAAATCCGCAAACCAGGTGTTTTCCTTGGTGGACGCCATGTTGTACCTAAGTTATACATTAACTGAACCATAAAAAGATTACTACTTTATCTTAGTTCATCGTGTACGACTTTTCATTCGCAGTCTTTGTTCTATGCCTCAGACTCCACTTTGTCATTAACTAATGACAACTGGCGTTATCTCGTAGATTTCGTTGTTCGTTGTAACACTAATTATAACATTATCAGGGATTTCATCTCAGACTCAAAACGAAACTGTAAGGGATTGTTATTCTGGTTGATTGTTGTGTGTAACATTCGCAGCGACAGCGTAATAATTGTGATGGGTTTTACATTGTCAGTCGACAAATTAGTTGTAATGAATGTTACTTCTCAACCCAATTATATGAAAACACACATGGCCTTTTCAGATCCATATTCCAATCATTTCCCATGTGCAGAAAGCAATCAAAATACAGAAACACAATGATAAAAATGCTGCAACGAAACTGCAATCATAATGGTATTGTTAATTTCGGTTTAATAAAGAAATGAGTGAACATTTGGACGAATTAAAAAATCATTGCAGCTACATATAACATTTCATTATAAGTGCTTTTATTTTGAGACAATTTTGTTTTCCTTTAAAAGTTAAATTTCTTAATAAATTTATTTTAAAATCTTCAATTTATATAATGTCAACTGTTGTTGGTTATTGTTTTTAATTGGAGAGTTGTTTTATACTATTATGTTAATATATACTACGACCTTGGCAAAACTTTGTGTTAATTTTACGATTAAAAATATTACGAAAGCATAATGGGTTTTTAAATATTAAAAGAAATATCAATCATTATTCTCTCCAACGATTAATTTTCTAGTCGAACAATTAGAACAATTAAAGTATATATCGGATGTGAACCTTAGAATACACGAGGAATGGCATTGCATGAAGTATAGGCTAATTGATGAATGAGTGCTAATGGACTCTATCAGGCATTGCTAATGGACGATAACCTTATAAAACACATTATTAGGAACAACTCGGCGAGGGATATTGAATTATCGTGGACGGTGGGAAAGTTGATGATTTGTGAACTACATGTGTAAAAGGTTTAACTGGACCGGTGACAGTGTCTTCTGATGAGGACAACTCGATTTCTCAGAGTATCTTTTTTTTCCACATAGATGGAAGGGAATATATCCAGAGGTAGGAATGATAAAAAACGAGTGACCGGAAGTTATTTTCTACAATTAAAAGACACCAAATCGAGTTGATACATAATGTAGCTGATAAGTGGGGACTTGCTTGGCTGGTTACAGTGTCTATTAATGCAAACACGAATTGACATCTTCTCAGAATATCATCGATGGAAGATCGTCCAGAACGAATAGAGCGAAAAACCAAGTGATCGGACGTTAGATACTAGAAGACGAAGGGGGCAAATTTAAGTAGGCTAAGGAAATATAATCATTATAATAAAGATTTTAGCACGTTTGATCTGTTTTATTTCTAGTTTATTTATATAAGTCATGTTTTGGTGTTATTCCTTGCTACCTTATGTAGATAATGCTATTAATGTAGGTACATTGTTTTGAAGAAAACCCATGTCATGCCAAGGTAATATTATTTTTTAATATCATATATAGACATGGGGTCTTGAATACGGACAGGACCCCTTTTTTCAACGTTCCACCCGGTGTTTGATAATCCATTTCCATATACGACAGCAAAACCAAATCCTCAGAGATAGCATCTAAATTTCTCTTTATTGCATTTATCTGATTGACTTCATAATTCTAGAATTCGATATTATGCACAGGCAATTTTCACGTGTTGAAAAAATATCCAAGTGGAATGTCGTTGTGTATCGGACACCATTTGGTCCAAAGTATGGACCTCCCTTAAAAGTAACATTTCTTAGCAAATATCAAAATTCTTCTTTATATTTTCTTTCAATTACATTAGGATATTAGGGATCCCATGCTTATGATCATACGTGTTTAAAAACGACAATTTGCTAGGTACATATCGCGTCGTCAGATACAGGTTTCTTTGAGTTTATTTTTGTCCGTATTAGATCATTTTTTCAGTTTTATACCAAAGTATGGTGCCACACACGCATTACGTCAATAAATGCACGCCAATAATAACCCATTTGATTACCATAGTATTTTATCTTTGTAATATGAATAATGTGATCTGCACTAACAGAGTAATGTATAAAATGCATCCCTACGTAATTGCTTTCTCCCTATGTCCTCTATACAAGACAGTGTGTCTACAAAGGTAAGCTCCGTATTTGGTCAATAATATTCGTCCGACTAACTCTGAAATGATCTTCACGCACATATACAAATAGTAGGATACGCTAATAATACACTTCTTCAGAATGGTGTTGAAATTGAAATCAATTATGATCCCTGCAAATGTTATATGCAGCTATGATATTACATATCATTGTTTTTGCACAGTAAGCAATATTGTGATCCTGTAAAATTCAATTATGTTACGTGTATGCCGCAAGGAAATGAGACCCAATGGATCTTATTCCCATATTCCTAATCTAATTATGAATAATCTAATATTACTGAACCAGAGGGGAAAAATATTTGATAAAAACTCTCTGAGGTGTGTGAGCTAATAGCTAAAACGTGTTATCCTGTGTTTTAAAAAGAGGACTCATTTGTTTTGTAAAATATGGAAAAAAATTACTTATACAAAGAAAACTTATAAATAAACAACTTATTTATCCCATCCCGACTACGATTCCTGTGACTGTTCGGCGAATTGAACTGCATGTTTTTGCTGAAATCACACGATACTTTCTGTAGCTATTTTAACATCGTAATTTAAAACTAGAATTCATAGGTGATAATAAAGATACCAGTGCAAACGAGGGATGTGTGTGCCTATACAATCCTACAACACAACACAAATGTATTATTTCTCGTATTACACCTCAGCAGATTCGTGTAATCAGACAAAAAGTTTTAGATTAAAAGTAAATAAATCAATACACACATTATTATAGTGTCACCGTTGTCTGTCTACCCAGATGTCCGTGATGTTACGTAAATCCCACGGGTAGACTACCACTGACATCAATGTAACACCAGGGACATGCTTTACAATACAAGTGATACACATCTCACGCGGATACTGTTCACTGAATATATTACTCCTCTCATGGGTTTGTTTCCCTCAATCACGATGATGGAAGTTATACATTGTCTGGGACACGTAACCGAAGTTTGTCGATTCGTTTATTATAGTTCAAAAACAATGTGCTTCATATAACAATAGATGCATATCGTCTCTGACTGACTGTTTTCTGCCATATGTCCTTTTACATCATATAACATGATTCGAATTCCTTTACTTCCCAACAGACGATTAATTTCAATTTCAACAAAATGTTATAAAACAGGTTACAGACGGAAGATCATATGTCTTTTACACGACTAGTATACAGGTTACAAACGTTTTGACGTGAAATTCTTAGTTGTGCAGATATTTGTAGTTGTGTGATAAAATGTATCTTAAAGTTGTGCTCATTTCATATGAGATTTTATGAAACTCGTCACGAAGTTTTAATTTTTGCGATCTAAGGTTTCTTAGACTTCTTAGACTCGTTTCATAAAACCTCATATGAAATGAACACTCATGTAAGCGATAAGCCACTTTGACAAAATATTTTTTACAACTCAAATGGAATGTATCAGTCCGCATCGCGCTGTCTCTTCTCATTTGTGGTACACTTTCTCAAAGTCGTCATACACCACATAGCTTCGACCTGGAGATACTACAAATGGTGAGACAGATTCGTCAATCTGTCGCATCGCATTCGCAGATCCTCAGCAAGTATTTGATTCAATTTGCTCCATCTTGCATAGTGTTACATTTATTAGCATGGCTGGCCATCGAAATATCGATTGAGATATTTTAAATAAAAGACAATAAATAGATAAAGTAAATTATTGTCATATAATGGATCTAGCCTGGATTGTTTCTGCCATTTTGCCCCGCGACAAAACGACAATATGACAATAGAATAATCTGCTAATGTGACAACTAGACAGTGCAACAAAATCACAAGCCAGCATTGTCGCCATCGCCGCTGTGAGATGGTGAAAATCAGTCACTATATGAATCAGTTTAATATTGTAAATATTTGGACAACTGAAATTGAGCCATGTTCTAAGACATTGGTAACGTGCTATCTGTGCATTTAGTCAATGCAATCGGTAGACAGCACCTCAGTCCAAACGAACAAGAACGCAATGTGTAACAATAGGGCCCGGGCATTGAAGCCATTCGAAGTAATATAGCTGTTGGATGATTGAATCGATTTTAAACATACAAAGTCATGCCTTGCGTTTAAATGCATTTAGGCTTTTTCTCCAGACTAAATAAACACAAATGTAAACTTGTCACCGCATACTGAAATCCGTATGAAATAACATGTTTAGTAAGATGAAATACGACATATCATGCAAACAAGCAATTCTGAAACTTGAAACATGGACTTATATCATGCAAAATAAAAACACGTTGCAGATTGTATCACGAAATGTTAGGAACTAATCGCAATAGCTATGTCAAATTGGTATTCAATAACAACGTATCATGGGGTTTGGCTGCCCGAGATATCTGGCCTAAGGAATAGCGATTAATATACTGATGAAATCGATTATCATCTTCATTAAATTGTACGAGATTTATCCGTAGCGTGATATCAGTAATTGAAATGTGTCGGGCTATATGTCTCGTATGCATCTGAACAGTAATGTAATTATCGGATGTCGGGATGAGATTATCGAATGGATGGTCTCGGGTTTCACATGCAGAAACATCATTACCAACCACTCAGAATTCGTCAGGTGTGTTCTGTGTGAATCTTGGAAGATATTCGTTATATTGAGTGAGCGATTCGCACAATCTCATCTCCATGTCGGCATTCCGATTCACTTAATTTGCGCGCAATGTAACATACTTTGACTTCTGTTTGTAAATTTTGCTTGACTCCACTTTCTGTTACCCTGGTCAAGAATTATCATTAATTCATGAAAATGTTATTTTTTTCAATTCCTTTACATTCAGCTTAAAGGGAGTGATTTAAACTTTGTCATTTTAATGTTACTGAACCTATTCTTCTGTTCGGTATTTTCGGCAATACTTATAATAAAATTTTGATAATTAGGGGCAAATGATAGACCTGATTTCTGGTAGACGTATTCCTTCAGAATTAAGGGTGTACGAAACTGTCGGCGGTAAAATCATACATCGAACAATATAAATACTATGGACGATACATGTATATTTGATAGGCTCAACAACGGTTTCCATGGCGACATCGTCATTTTAATTACAACCATGGGACTGCTTTGTCTATAAAGTCTATTTCTGAATTTTCTTTTAGAATAATGTTAATCAATATTGAAATGGGTTAAAATCTCGATTGGTTATTTATGTTTTCCCGTCGATTTATAATAGTAAGGTTATAACTCTTTTGGATATTGGCATAAAAGTCAGTGGAACTATTGAAATTCTGACCCGGAACCAGATACCTCTGTCTGAAAACCAAGTCAAACTCGTAAGACACAGCAATCTATATCGGGGGTAAATATGACAGGAACAATTTATAGCTGTTGGTGATTTATGTAAAACGATGACCGATTAGCATACAGCCATTAGGAAGGTGGCATCACTCAGACACCAGACTGACTTCTCTTTGTCACGCTACTACTCCGATATGTAAATATAGGGAATAAACGGGGCAATATATATTTGCATAATCTCAATAGACTAATGCTTTAGGTTTCCTGACTACTATTTAAACAGTATTTGTTTATCCGATTATTTTTGGTATGCGGTTAAAAAAACATCTGTAAGTATACTACTGGATAACCATTAGTCTTGTATATGCTACCATTATGATTAAGTCTCGTAGCTATTCCCTTTATAATAAAGATGTAATATTAATGTTATAAACACCATACACCCAGACACCGCAGCCTCCAAAAACCTCGCAAACAGGCCCGTCCGAACAGCAAATAACATCAATTTTACAGTTGTTTCATGCCTTTTCAGTCAACAGTCAAAACACTTTCCCGAGGTGTTGGGACCAACCGGATGAACTGTTTCCCGAGGCTGGAGGCCGAGGGAAACAGTTTATAGGGTTGGTCCCAACACCGAGGAAATTGAAATTAATCGTCTGTTTTTTCACCTGAACCGCAATCTTAAACTTATCACTGACCCTTGTGAGAAAGACTTTCGCAGAGAGAATACCGGTATTTTGGTCGATCCGGCGCGCAAGTGTTTATGACTTCAACAATTAATTATGACGTCAACAATAAACGCACGCAAACGTTCCGTTAGCTGACTCTCTATATAAATGAAGTAATTTCGCCCATTGACAGTTTGACTGTTGACAGAGGCGTAACGTTTGCATGAGTTTATTCCCTATTTCCCGTGGTGTTGGGACCAACCAGATTAACTGCTTCCCGAGGACGGAGTGTCCACTGAACTTCAATTCATCGAATTGTTAATGTACTATCGAGAACGATATTTTTTTGAGTATAAAAGGCAAGAGTTTAACAATTACAAAGAGACAGAATAAAAATATACCGCAGCCTCCCAAACCTTGTAAACATTCACACACGTAACATATTCTATACCTGGGAAGGGGTATCCTTAAATGACCTTGGCTGTTAAACATTAAGCGCGACCAAGCAAACCGGTGAATGTCCCCTCAACCAACTTCACCAAGTCGTTATCGTATCATATAATACTTCAATCAACTTCTCAATAGCTTCAAACGAATCGCACCCGATCCAATCTCCGCCTCAAATTTTACTCAAATTAATCACATCCAAGTAAGTCCTAGGGGATAAGCTTTAATCAGCTACAGGATTGCTCTAGATCAATGATCTGAGATGAGCTTCGATAGTTATGAAACCTTATAATTTGTCTGATGCTAAGGTGAATAGCTATCCTTTTAAACATAGTCTACAATCTCATTTCTGTATTTTTGTTATTAAGTGAAGGTTTTAAAATTATTTTGGTATGATAGCACGATTGATTTATGAAAAAGATGATTAGAAATGTATCTAATTCAGTGTGTCGACGTATCATATTGTACTAGTTATATATATTGTGTTCAGATACATTAGCTTAGGTTTTGAAGGGAGAGTCATCTTGTGAATTGAATATCTGATCATATTGATAAATTTAAAGTGGAACTGTCATGTTCCACATTTTCAACCAATCGCACCCTTGATCATCTTACCACGACAACAACAGACTTGAAAAAATGAAACAATTCTAAAATTTACTTTACACATTGTACACATACTATACATGAATTTGCCCATATATTCAAAACTGATGCTACCTAAACACACAACCAGCATTCTCTAAAGCACTGAATTCTCTATAGAAAGGGGGTTTCCAGAAATCTATTTTTGGTTTGGTTTTATGTTACCTATAAAAAGGCTGCAAACATTGTGTATCAGTATTCAGCGGCTAGTATTCTTCAGTCATTTTTATCTATACAATATAATTACATTATTAATATTGATATCCATACGATGCATATCGAAACCATTTTTAGTTGTTAAGTAGTTATTGTTATATTACTGTTGAATAGACAAACGGCATATATACTCTTACTTAATTTTGTTTAAAATTTAAATTTGAATTTGAATTTAAATTCGTCATTACATTAAAATACTATTTGTCCAATTATCTGTACAACCTGTAGTTTTTCATGTATTGAAATGGACATGGTTATTACTCATAAATAGACTGCTAGTCAGTCTTGATAGTGGCATATCACAGACGACGTCGTGGTAATTATATAGTCGTCTGTTCCACTAACAACCGGAGACGGAGCTAGACGCCAATTTCCGGATACGCAATGACCAAATGGGCTTACAATATCCTTTTCGCACCAGTCTGTACGCGGTGTGCATAACTAGGTAGACTATATATACGAGAAATCTGACCATATCGGTCCTGGTTCGTAGTATAAGATCATTATGACGTTTTATCGCACCTCGAACAGATATGTCCCAAAAATGATTGGTTGAGAGCCGTCACGTGGTGACCCCTATCACTTAGCATGGGGTCAGTAAATTTTATTATGTTTTCAATATGGCGGCTCTCGCCCTCGTTTCAAAATTTAAACAAATTCTTTTCAACTATATATTCCATTTCATTACCGTAAAACACCATTTTACTTGTTATTTGTTGTGTAAAATTAACTTCAATCGTTTTAATACTTCAAATTAAATGAAATGGGTTATTTTAAATATGAGTTGCTTCCCCTATGCCAGTATGAAAGTTGATGACGAGGTGAAAGTCAAACGTAACAAATGAAACATTTTCTAGATTATATAGGGATTGGTTTTTTATGGGTGTTTGTGTCACTTTTGTTTCTGATGCTTTCAATATACAATCAGTCTGGTGTCGTATTGAGGTAGACCTAACTTATTGTGCACATCCTAGAAATGTCGAAATTAATGTTCATTTATGAATTATTCAGTATGAATTCTGCAGGTTCCATACCGGATATTTGCAAAGAAACACATAAATAAATATGTAGGCTTTCGACATTTCTGAATTATTTCAAAAGCGGCGATTATTTGTATCATTCGCCAGTATGATTGAAGCTTGATTTCAGATTCTTGACAAAGCAAATATGGCTTCGCCCTTGCCCCCTACAAATCTTATTGATCCGTAAGTAACTATTTATTAGGTAATAGAAGAATACATGGTTGTTATACATACAGTTATTTCGATGCGAACTTCGAACCAAATAAATCTTTAAAGATGTAGGTATTCTGTTTATCTGCATTTTTATATATAGAAAGAATGAATTATATGGTAGTATTATACAATACAAATCTTTATTTCGATGCCATTTCGAGCAAATGACGTAATCCCGGTAAATTTGACGTTACTTTTTAGCGGGACTAATGACGTTCCATTCACCGGAATGTTAAAGTTCTGTGTCAAGTTAGAAAAAGAGTCGTCAGATGTGGAAACAAATTCGCTTGATTGCATTGACGGATAAAACATTTCGTATTGCCGTGTAAAGTACAAGCTTGGAACTGTTTGAGAATGCGCTTTAACATTCCCCACTGTAGTAAAAAGGAGTCCACTCTCATTCGGTAAAGTGGCGGCTGGGATCTGTGTAAACTATAGTGTTAAAAACTCTATCACTAGGTTTCATTATCATTTATGAAAAATAGTTCGTTGAAAAAAATTGAAAGTCCCAAAATCTCCGCGATCTATACCAAACCTCAGCTGCTCGTGTATTGTTTCCGAGTTTGAGAGAATTACAGAAAAATGAACTTATCTTGATCAGGTTCTTCAATGTATGTTTTCCCAATAATTTTCTATAACAACGTTATTTCTGTTGATAAATTAAATCACACATGCCCAATAAATAAAAGTTTGCCTAATATAGTCTTGTTTTTGTTAATGTATTAAAATATCTTGATCCACGACATATATCCTAGCGCAATGGTATTTATCTACCATTGCTTTTAACACAGGCTGTTATTTGGACAGCAATGTGAAGATGATTTATCTCTGACTAAATGGATTTCGGAAAATGTTAATTGGTTGTTTGAAGTCAGCAGGTTTCCTTGGTATAAAACACTAACGCCTATCACCTGATCAGGAGGAGGCGTTCTCTCTTGTCTAAGACGTCTAATGATAACGGGTTTCTTCATGGGGATAGCAATTTATTTTAATTAAAAGCAGCAGCGATCCCCAGGCCCAGGAGGATCTGATCAATAAACAGTAATTGCACAGGCATGATGATTTAGATTGGGAGACTAGGGCATCCATCTAACAGGATCTGAAATCTGAAAATAGGAAGAAAAGACATTGTTTTACCACAAGATTGTATTTACCTAGGCCCAGTTTCATGAGCGTTCCTTAACTTTAAGGTTCCTGAATTTGAATCTCAACATAAAAAAAAGATTTATAAAAGTTAAGGAAAAATCTGAAGTTAAGGAGCCTTCCTGTAAATCTGTTATGTTTTCCTATGGAGAATTTTAAGTTAATGGATTCCTTAGATATAGGGAATGTTCATGAAACTGGGCCCTAAAATCATTAAACGTCGTAATGTGACCCTGTGTTCGATATTGCATTACGATATAATACAATCGTGGATATTTTCGCGGGTGATTGATTGTGTGATTTGTAAGTAAGAGTAAGTATTTAGCGTCGTTATTATAATAAGTACAACTTTGAGTTTTTGGTCATACATTGTACACACGCACAAAATGCGTTGAAAATTTTCGTAGTGAGAAGGGCCTTAGCGAAAATTTTCTTTTTTCGGAATTTTTTTTCGGGTAAATTTCCGTGTTTAGTGTATGGTAATATGAAAAATGCTCAGGATAGATACGGGATCAATATTATCTATACTGGTTGAATAATGTACAATAGTAGCGAGGTATATTTGAACGTACATGTAGTTTTACTACCGAGAATAACTACTGTCCTCCACCGTCATAATGTTCGGTTACTAAAGAGGCGAATGACCCCCACATATTTAATATACGTTATTGCGAAATTTCTTCACATGCTTGTTCTTGTAACTGTTGACAGAGGATACGAAGTGATGGTCAATTGACCTATAAACGACAGAACTTCTAAAACCTGTACATACATATTTACACAAATACAAGCTGTTCATGTTTGAATTGTCAAAGTTCTAGTCATAGAAAATATTTTATTGACGTCATAAATACATATGTGTGTAATTTATTGTTTCAAGCTGTTTATGTTTGCTTTTATGAATAATGTTAATAGAACTATTGCAGTGTATCATTCTGGCAGTGGAAGTGTCCATCGATACCTCAGGATTAGGGCATGTTTTCTTGTTTGATATTTGTGGATTAAAGATAACATAACTGATCCAGTGGCATTCCTATCTAAATTGGTTTATAAAATCAACAGATAATCTTATCAAGATTTCTGCCTAAACGACATTTCTACACACTGTAATTAACAGCTGGGAAATCGAGGCAGATGCTCAGGACGCCATTCATTGATCAAAAAAGGGACCCACATAACACTTCTATAAATCAATGAATGTCATTATATTTCCTGGAGATAATTGGTCTAATTACGGTATCCAAGCTAAATCAGAGCCAGGTTATAATGGTTGGAGGCTCATTTTCTAGATTACATCAGACAAACCCGCTATTCTGATTGGCACTTTTACCAAATACCGTATTTTATCGTGGTGTGCTAGGCTTCTAATCTCGTTACTATGGTGACCAGTAATGGCGCCGTACGTCGCCGATACAGGTACATTTAAAGGACGTTTTCCAAGCTAAACAAGGTGCTGGACGTAGTTAGGTTTTTAAGAAGCAGTTTCTCAGGATTTCCTAGTGAGATGATACATGCTCTAGAAAGATTGACATATACATTTTGTAACAACAACGGAATGAGCCTAATTGATTTCCTAATTGTTTATTGTGATTTGTTTTTTCAAATGTTTTAAAATTTGGCACGGGCGAGTTCAATACTATGTCTGACCACTCACCGTTGTGTTTTTCCTTCAATATGTGTAACACTTATGTAATTGATTACCACTATAATGTCTTATGTAGTGGTATCACAACAAAAATTGTGAGGTGGAACAGAGACAATGTAGTTAGTATATGCTATGACCTTCAAGCAATAGTTGATATGTTGATATGTGATATGTCGTTAGATTCTCAAGAAAAAAAGATGAATGTGTAACAAAATTGTGTGGTGATATAAATCATGTTTTACCAAACTGTAATGTTAACAATATAAGTAACATGAATCAATACCCTCAACAGTAAAAGGTGATAAAGAGGACAAACCATGGTTTACAGACGTATGTAAAAATAAGTATAATGAGTATAAACGTGCATTAATTTTAATGTTTACAAGACACATGATAATCACGCAGTTCTTATAAGTAAAACACAAACTTACAAAAAGTTGGAATATAGACTTAAGCGGCAATACAAACGACAAGAAGGTGATATGGTAGAGTTTCTCAGGAAGAATAACCCTCAATAATTCTATATTTTTTTTCAAAGCGTAAAAACCATGTATCCCAACCACATATTTGTATTGATGAGTTTTTAGACTATCTTAGTAATATTAGTAGTAACATTGATACAGATGACACTAGTGACGAATTGTCGCATGAAGATATAGATTCAACAATATTTAATGAATTAGATGAACCATTTTCTGAAGAGGAGATACATTATGCAATTCGTAATCTGAAACGAGATAAAAGTTGCAGTGAAGATCTCATTTTAAACGAAATATTTTTAGATTGTGAAGATATTTTGATACCTTGAATATCAAAACTCTTTAGTAGAATTTCTGAATCCGGATTATTTCCAGAAGTGTGGTCAAGTGGCTCCATTGTCCCAGTACATAAAAAGGTGATATAAATAATGTCAATAATTATAGAGGTAAAACGTTAGTCAGTGGTATGGGGAAGCTATTTACCGCAGTGTTAAATAGAAGGCTGATTTAGTGAGATAAGGGAAATTCTGTTATAACTGATGCTCAATTTGGTTTTAAAGCTTGTCACTCAACAGTAGATGCCATATTCGTCCTTCAGTCACTAATTAATAGAACTCCTAATATAAAGAGACGTTTGTACTGTTGTTTCATTGATTTTGAAAAGGCATATGATCTTATTGATCGAGGAAAAAATTGGTGTTAACTTATACATGTAAAACACGGAGTTCACATATTTTTTTAATTATTAAGTCTCTAAATGAAAATGTAAAATCATGTGTGAAATACAATGGTCATATACATTGTATCAGAATATTTTGATAACAAAATCGGTCTCTTCTAAGGCGAAGTTCTCTCACCAATTTTATACAGTCTTTTCGTGAATGATTGTGAAATGAATTTTATAAAAGAAAGTTATCAAGTGGTTGAAATTGGTATGATATCCCTGTTTTTATTTATGTACGCGGGCGATGCAGTGCTTATTGCAGAAAGTCCGCATGCTTCATAAACTATGTTTGATGCAATGATTTTGTATAATATTGAATGGAAGCTTACACTTAATGTAGAAAAAAAACACCTGAAATTGTAGTTTTTAGAAATGGTGGTATTGTAAGACAAGAAGAAAACTGGTTTTACGACCACAAAGAAGTTGAAGTGGTAGATGATTTTAACTATATAGGTATGGTTTTTTTAACTATAATGGTAAATTTAACGAAAATCAACAACATGTAGCTGAAAAGGGCAGAAAAGCATATTTTGCATTATCAAATAAATTAAAAAGTCATAGATTTAACACAGAAACATTATGTTCAGTGTTTGACACTTACGTAAGTAGTGTATTAGGTTATGTATGTGAAGTATGGGTTTTTTCAAAGAGCACTTGAGATTGAAAAATTACATGATAGATTTTGTAAAAGAACTTTAGGCGTCGGTAAGAGCACTTGTAACGATCTTGTATACTATGACTTAGGTAGATTACCAATGCATATTATCTGAAAAATGAAAATATTGAAATACTGGGTAAAACTTAAAGCAACCGTTTATTGTATATTTAAAGCATGTTATGAGCAATGAATATTAGATAATGATGATTGGATCATGGATGTACAAGCCGAATTGAATAAGCTAGGATTGGGTTATTTGGGGAATAGTACTTGTGTGAGTATTATTGTATATAAACTAATTGAACAATAATTTTATGATGTATGTACTCAAGAAACTTTATACAGAATACAGAATTCCTTAAAACGAATTTTATATCAACATCTAGTTGATAATTTTGGTTTACAATATTATCTAAAGAAACCCGTTGATCAAAAGTATAAAAACAGTAAAACAAGTATAAGATTACGTAGTCATAAGTTAAATAAAGAGAGTGGTAGATTTCAAATTGTAGCACGACCAAAAAGAATCTGTACAGTTTGTAATACCAGTGATATAGAAGATGAGTTTCACTTCATCCTTGAATGTCCTTTTTATACCCAGCTACGAGTTAGATATCTGAAACTTTAACTATCATCCAAGTGTGTTCAAACTTGTTCAATTACTCAGTACACCGTAACTGTGTAGTATCTGATGTATAATAATTGTGTGCTAATGTTTGTGTTTTATTGTATACATTTACTCTCCTGCACATGTTTAAATCATTTTATATATATTAAAATTGTACTTTGTGTCTTATAAGCCGCAAGGCTTACGGAAATAAACAAACTGAAAATTGAAATTGAAATTGAAATTGACAAGGAATTTTGGCTTATATATTTGTCACTAGACTAGAGCAAGAGTTTCCTGTCTGTTGATGATTTGTCTTTACAAACAATTTAACTAATTCACACCGTGGGTACATTTGACATGTGGTGCGCTCTAATGCGATAGAAAACTGTATTTTTCCCATTGGGGCTATATTCATATTAACACTGGAACTACAAATATGTTATCTTAACATTAACCTAAAACAGAAACTATGTTCAGCTGTATATATAGCGTTTAAAGGAAATATTCCTGGTGCAATCAACTTCCTTAAACATGTCGCAATCCTTTCATTGAAATGTTTCATTTTTTAAAGAAAATAACGTATGTGAAGAAAATTTTTAATCTCATGAATGTCTGTGTTGATTTCAGAGACCTGTCTTGAACTATGCAATATTATGATCGGAAATCCTCGGCTGTGGGCGTTCATTGCCTTGTTACCATTCATGGCAACGACATTCGGTACGTACAGATATTTCGATTTTTCTATGGTATCCCATTTCAAACAGCGAAAAGGTTCTAATTTGAATGTTAATTGGTGTCTAACTGCTACTTAGAGAGAAGAACCACCACATGACAGACATCGGAGCCTCGGTTTCAGAAATTATAAGAATTTGTCTGTCATGTCAAGGACAAAAATGCTACGTTTTCTAGAAATTCAATATAAACCGACTCCTAGAATGATAAATTGATTGAATTAAACCCCGTGCCAGACTTCATAGATATTGGTACACTAGAATGCCATGGGTCATCACTACGTGTAAGTGTACACACATCTCAATGATACTTATAAACGTTATTACTTTATTTTACATCGATTTCAAAACAGATTATATACAAGTAAGTTACATAAATCACTTTCGATGGCCCCGAAGTAAGCGTCATAGAGGTCGTAGTGTGGGAGGAAATCATAGTGCCCGGGTAAAGCCCACTTGATCGGATAGGTGACCCTTGGCAATTAAGAGTAAAGCTATCAAAATAGCTGGTAAGCACGATTGTAACATCTTTGAATTTTAAACATTTGTTATTTGATTTGGTAAAAAACCTGTTTTTTTAATTTACCCGAAACTTCTTACGTGTAATATATGGCCATAACACGAAACAGTTCAACGGATGCTTAAGGTACTGGTCATACAAAGAGAACTTCTAATTATCGTTTATCGACATGATAGTAGCATAGAAGCTTTATAGAGGTGTAAACAAAATTATTGTGATTGCTAGCAAATATCGCTGAAGGCCCACTTCCTTTCCGGAGCAAAATTTAAATGTTTCTGAAAATACATTAATAACACAAGAAAATCCATATCGATGGCTTATGATGAGGTAACAACACCAAACATATGCAAAATAATCGATCTCGTTTTACGTTCCCATTTAAAAAAAATAAAAGCCGTTTCGGAAAGGTAGTGGGCCTTTAATAGGAATGCGTTTTGTTTTATGTAATAGTACAGCACTACACTAAAACGGTATGTTATTTACATTGTAACAAGATATTGCAGGAAACGGAATTACATAGGAACGACCAAGTTACATTATATGTAGCATGCCACTGTATACAACTTAAAGTTATTTGTGCCGTAACTGGGCGAAAATTTTGACATGCAATATTTTCATCGTGAATTTATTGAAAACCATAAGGTTTTATGAATTAAGCCATGAAAATCATTCAAATGGCTTTAGATGCCTTATAAAAGTTAGTAACAACACAGACATTATGTACTGTAAAATTATTGTTTTTATGCCTTAAGTACGTATGTTTAGATGAAAACATATCTTCAGAAATCACTTTATAATTACATATGTCTAATGAAATTGTAGACTACAATTTGGCTTCATGGTTGGACAGTATGTACTCATTTCACTTCAGTATTGATGCAAATTTAATGATTTTTGGCAGTACTACCAAAATCAGCTCTTATGTATACATTTAAAATTAAAACCTATGCATTGAAAGTACTGTAATTTTTCTAAAAATTGGTAATTTTTGGTGATGAATAACATATCAAAAGCTCATCGGGATTCGCGAATATGAAAAATACGGCACATATAACTTTAAGTACAGCATACCGTTTAACAGAATACCAAACTACAGTTTGTTTGAAATTTTAAATTACTCAAGCTCATCGTATATAACATTGATTGAAGTTGTATTAAAAAGGCTATAAAACCCAACCCATACAAGCGTTCCGGTGATCCGGAGTCAACAGAGATCTGGGTCAGGTGATGAATGCGATACGGATGTTTTTGTTGTGTTTTATTGAAGGAAGGCTTTTGATGGTTCCTAGAAACTAATACTGAAAACGAATCGAGGAATTGATTTCCGGATTTCCTAAGCCGGATGTTTCTAGAATAAGTGCAGAGTGCCTGGACGCCCTGTCACGTAACAATGAAAGTTCTGTATTGATCAGAATTTATTTCTGTGGTGGAATGCAGAGAGAGCGATGCACCTGCGACAAAAAATATAAATTTTATAAAGTGGTTTGGGTTAAAGCTTTTTAAACTGCAAATCATTCGAATTGATACACAGACCTACTCAATACATGCAGGAGAGCTTGTGTTAGACTTTTATATGGCTACATCTTTAATGTGAATCTACTAATACCCTCTTTTGCCTAACCAACACATGTCATTTTGTATAAGGGTTAACCAACACATGTCATTTTGTATAAGGGTTGTAGTAGGCTTTTATATGGCTACATCTTTCATGTGAATCTACTAATTTCCTATTTTTGCCTAACAAACACATGTCATTGTGTATGCCAGACTGATAAGAAAGTTTTTAACACATTCAGGCACAATTCAGTCTAACAGAACATTAAAGGGACAATTCAGTGAGGCTTATTCTTCAAAATATGACATAAATGTATTCTTCTACATTCCTTGTGAAACATATAACAAGCAATATTTTCATATTTCACGACATGTTTAAGTATTTTGATTGATATCGTTGATATTCCAAATCGTTGATCAATACGAATAAGCAGGTACAATATGTACGCTGTTCCCATACCTGAGCGAAAATAATGTTAAATAAATGCAATACGAAACCACGAAGGAGTTGATGAAGTTATTTTAGACAAGAATATGCACCTAATAAGGTAAACACACGACTGTTAGAGCGATTTGAGTAGTTCTAGACAAACATTTCTTTACTACACTAGAGAGGGCCAGGGTTCGACATACAAGACATAAGACCATTATGTGCAATGGCGAACAGTAAGCGAGTTTGAACATTTCACATACATTTCACTGTACTCTTAGACTGTATTGTTCCTTTAAAAATGCACATATATCGGAAGTAAACCAGTTCTAATGGTAGTTACATGAGTTGGTTTTACTCTGATATGCCAGAAAAGGCCATGGCAGTGAAATGTGTGTAAGTTTTCAAACTCGCTCGCTGTACGCCGTTACAAATTGTGGTCGGACGTACGCGTCTTGTATGCTGAATCCTGGCTCTTTCTCGTGGAGTACTGCATTTTTTGTCTAGAACTACTCATATATCGCTCATACAGTAGAGTGTGTTTGCCTTATTAAGTGAATCGCCTTGCCTAAAAAAATCATTTCTTTAACTCCTCTGTGGTTATTGTCACTCTCTCATTAACTGGGTGGGTTGATGATCTGACAGGACATACCTGGAGAAGGAAAACAAACACATCATCAATGGCGATTCAAATGTATCAATCCTTTATTCACAAACCAGAGTATCAATATTACAGACACAAAGCCTGAGTTCTCAGGAAGCAATCCTGCCTTGGGTCATTACCACAATAAACTAACTATATATCAGAGCTCACCCTTGAATACTTGTTGTTGGATTTGTGTAAGTAGAACCATATTATATACATGTAGTTAATGAAATAATGACAACAAAAATAAAAATATTCTACAATTTGGTTTATATCAGTAGTTTGTTCATATAACTCCTGAAATAATTCATATTTTCTACAAAATAGTACAATAATTGGTTGATAACTGGACTAGACCTGTTTACTTATGACTAGTATTAAAATAATACACAACTAATTACTTATTAATAATTATAAATGAAGACAGAACGTGAACTTGCTTTCATGGGCGCATTCATGTTTCCGATGCATCATGGGAAAAATCATGTACTCTCAATCTGACGCGTATTTCGAAAAGCATTATGGGTAATCTTAGAATAAAACGAATGAGAAAATTTCCTAATTTGACATAATTTCCGACATTATTATTCTATTGAAGTTATAAACAATTGAGAAATACTTCAGAAACACTTAATATCAAAAAAGATTAATGCGATAGTGCCGAAAACCTTCTTTAGACAATATGGTTATCCACGGCATCACATGGATGAACGCTGTGCAAAACTAGCACGCTTCAAATCATTCATAACAATATTTACAGGGTGTACCAGGCTTAATCATACATTCAACTTAATGTATAAACACCTTATGAACATGTGTATAATACTTGGACAAGCTGATCAATGAATAAATTCACAGAAATCATTAAAACATACCTGGAGAAGGAAAACAGACGCATCACCAATGGCGGTTCAACTGTATCAATAGTTGGGATACGCTCGATAACGTCATCAACTGAAAAGTTCTAGGGCGCGCTCGATTACGTATTTATACCAAAAAATGTATAGCCCACTATTAAACAGTCAAACCGTCACATTATTTATTTAATTTGTTTAACGTACGTGCCATTAGCGCTGTGTATTGGTATAGTAGCGTACATGTATATACCTTTCTAATCGTACTGCTATACCATTTGGAATTTCAACGATATCATTGACATGTAATTTATAAATATTTCATGTTTTATGTTTCTTAAGGAATATAGAACAATACATTTTGACAAAGTTTGCTTCACTGTTACGTAACAGTATTAGCCTGACTGAAATTTTTACCTTTAAAAGAACGATATCAAAAGGTTTCATTAGGTGGCCGATCTGTTGTTGTTTATCTTTGCAATGTAGATTCACTAAATTTGATCAACTGAAATAAAATATGTGATGACGATGTTAATGGTTGTAGGTTTCAGATGTAAATGGTCTAATGAAGGATGCCAGTCTGGTGAGGAATGTTGCAGTAAGAGCTGTGTACAATCACATCCGGGCACTAATCCACGATGTACAAAGTGTTCCATGCACGAGGATTGTCTGTATAGTTACCACTGTGAAAGTAGACTGATATGTGGTCCGAAGCGGAAGTGCTGTGCAGATTACTGGGAGACATGCGCATTAAGTAGTGATTGCTGTGACCCAAAACAAAAATGCATAAGTGTGAAAGGTTTCGTATACCGGAAGTGTTTGTTTGGACCTGTACGATATCGAGGGAGTTCGTCGTCGCTTCATCTCAAACAATATTCCCTACTTACTATCCCGCTGCTTCTAAATTTAGCGTTTTTGTATCTTTGAATTTTTGAACATTTTTGACTTGATGTTTATTATAAAAACAACACCTTTTATATGGAATAAAACTTCTCTTTCGTACTAATCGTTAATATGGTTTGTAAATTCATGGACTCACTATTGTGTCATTGAAAGTCGACAACTGACACTTTATTTCCTTGGCATGTTTGCATTAAGAACACGGTAAGAAATTATGTTCTTAAGGCTGACAACGTAAATTACAAACTACGCATTTGATTTATACTTTAGAATTAGGCAAGGGGTATCACTCTGACTTACATTTTTCCTATGCATAAGACTCGTGTACAAATTATAACGCAAAAATGATTTAGATTAAAAAATAAGCTGATTGCAATAATGCTTAGCGATAATAAAAAGACAATCGATGATGTGTTTGAATAATATCAATATATTGTGATAAATACAACTCTTTACTAAGAATTCAATGCCGTGTAACCACTAATACGTCAGGATCACGTCTGCAGACAAAAACATAATCTGAAGCATGTCTTGGTAACATATATATAGATCAGAGAATATTGCCAAGACATTTACTATTTTCCTATTCAACATACCAGAAGTTCAATTTACAGAATGGATAACAAACGAACACCGAACACATTCAGCATAAATATAAAATATCATAATTAAGTACTAGGTATTCGAGAAACAAACATCTAGTTACAAACTAATGTAAGATTGTCTTTAAATGGGTTTTAAATGGTGCAATAAACGAATTATATCACAGTCAGACGCAGAGTTAATACCATTAAATCTAGATTGTATTCGGTTTAAGATACAGTACGTTTTCACATTAACTCTAGTACACTGGCAAAAAAACTGATTGGAACGACTTGAACGTAAATTACGACTAGGGACTAAAAACCACAATTGGTTGACTGGCTGAGAACAATTATAAGTGTTGTTGACACAATTAAAAAGAAAGACCATGTCTAAAAATGTTCGCCTATTTTCCAAGCTTGGAAGATTAAAAGGTTTACAGATGTCAGCGTAGGACAGAGTTGTAAGCAATGGGGGCCTTAAAACATAAAAAAACTTGGTTGTACAACTTCTACACGATGAATTAGATATGTTTCGTAAGGAGACCCGGAGCCAGGCACGATAAAACTTTCTCAGACAGATTATTTTATTCAAGTCGATGTAAAATCATATACTTGAGCAAAATATCTGTCTGAGAATAGGTTTATGGTGGCGGGCCCAGATATGACAGCAGTATTCTGACTCCTTACAACAGTCCTATACAGAGATCTTATAACTGACACCTACGTTAAACTTTTACATGAACGTTTTATAAAACCGAGCATACGAAAAGCTTTAGTACATGTCTATTATACAGTAATTAAAACAAAACACGTACGCCTGTGGTCCGGATATTGAACACACAGAAGACCATATCGTTAGATTAAAAACTGTCTATACCAGTGTCAATGATGATTTACTTGATATGTATTACCATTCCATCCCCATTCACAGCCAATTTCGTCTACATGACTTATATTGCTGTTCATTTTCCTCGAACGTATTTTTAAATTAACCTTAACTAGCCCTGATATCTAGATATGTCCCGATCTAAATATGCCCTATACTGAATCTAACTAGATATGTCCCGATCTAAATATGCCCTATACTGAATCTAACTAGATATGTCCTGATCTAAATATGCCCTATACTGAATCTAACCAGATATGTCTTCATTTCAAGATGATCCACCGCTGACAGAGCATAAATGATATTCATAATTTTAACAATAATTGGTGTTTAATCGTGTATATTTATGTCTAGATAACACAAAATATAATTCAAAATAATTAATTTTGCCTTTGGAGCATGCGCAATCAGTACATCATTCCATATAGGATATAGTACAACGGAATTTTTTAGTAAAAGTAAAATGAGAAGCTCAAACTTTTCAATGGTGGTAATGGTGTAAAGTAAGTAACTTTTGTAACTGAAGAAAAATACTAAATCGTCTGCTCCTGTTTTTGATAGTGGAAAACTACCATTTGCCCAATACTGAATCTAACTAGATATGTTCCGGTCTAAGTATGCCCTATACTGAATCTAAGTAGATATGTCTTGATCTAATATGCCCTATACTGAATCTAACTAGATGTGCCTTTATCTAAATATGCCCAATACGGAATCTAACTAGCTATGTCCCGATCTAAATATGCCCTATACTGAATCTAACTAGATATTTTCTGATCTAAATATGCCCTATACGAAATTTAACTAGATATGTCCCGATCTAAATATGCCCTCTACTGAATCTAACTAGAAATGTCTGATCTAAATATGTCCCGATCTAAATATGCTGTATACTGAATCTATCTAGATATGTCCTGATCTAAATATGCCCTATACGGAATCTAACTAGATATGTCCCGATCTAAATATGCCCCTGTACTGAATCTAACTAGATATTTTCTGATCTAAATATGCCCTATACGGAATCTAACTAGATATGTCCCGATCTAAATATGCCCTCTACTGAATCTAACTAGATATATCTGATCTAAATATACCCTTTACTGATTCTAACTAAATATGTCCCGATCTAAATACGCTATATACTGAATCTAACTAGATGTGTCCGTATCTAAATATGCCCAATACGGAATCTAACTAGATATGTCCCGATCTAAATATGCCCTATACTGAATCTAACTAGATATTTTCTGATCTAAATATGCCCCATACAGAATCTAACTAGATATGTCCCGATCTAAATATGCCCTCTACTGAATCTAACTAGAAATGTCTGATCTAAATATGCCCTTTACTGGTTCTAACTAGATATGTCCCGATCTAAATATGCTGAATACTGAATCTAACTAGATATGTCCTGATCTAAATATGCCCTATACTGAATCTAACTAGATATTTCCCGATCTAAATATGCCCCTATACTGAATCTAACTAGATATTTTCTGATCTAAATATGCCCTATACGGAATCTAACTAGATATATCCCGATCTAAATATGCCCTCTACTGAATATACCCTTTACTGATTCTAACTAAATATGTCCCGATCTAAATATGCTATATACTGAATCTAACTAGATATGTCCTGATCTAAATATGCCCTATACTGAATCTAACTAGATATTTTCTGATCTAAATATGCCCTATACGGAATCTAACTAGATATGTCCCGATCTAAATATGTCCTATACGGAATCTAACTAGATACGTCCCGATCTAAATATGCTCTATACTGAATCTAACTAGATATGTCCTGATCTAAATATGCCCTATACGGAATCTAACTAGATATGTCCCGATCTAAATATGCCCTATACTGAATCTAACTAGATATGTCCTGATCTAAATATGCCCTATACGGAATCTAACTAGATATGTCCCGATCTAAATATGCCCTCTACTGAATCTAACTAGATATGTCTGATCTAAATATGCCCTTTACTGATTCTAACTAGATATGTCCCGATCTAAATATGCTGTATACTGAATCTAACTAGATATGTCCTGATCTAAATATGCCCTATACGGAATCTAACTAGATATGTCCCGATCTAAATATGCCCTATACTGAATCTAACTAGATATTTTCTGATCTAAATATGCACTATACGGAATCTAACTAGATATGTCCCGATCTAAATATGCCCTCTACTGAATCTAACTAGATATGTCTGATATGAATATGCCCTTTACTGATTCTAACTAGATATGTCCCGATCTAAATATGCGGTATACTGAATCTAACTAGATATGTCCCGATCTAAATATGCCCTATACCGAATCTAACTAGATATTTTCTGATCTAAATATGCCCTATACGGAATCTAACTAGATATGTCCCGATCTAAATATGCCCTCTACTGAATCTAACTAGATATGTCTGATCTAAATATGCCCTTTACTGATTCTAACTAGATATGTCCCGATCTAAATATGCTGTATACTGAATCTAACTAGATATGTCCTGATCTAAATATGCCCTATACGGAATCTAACTAGATATGTCCCGATCTAAATATGCCCTATACTGAATCTAACTAGATATTTTCTGATCTAAATATGCCCTATACGGAATCTAACTAGATATGTCCCGATCTAAATATGCTCTCTACTGAATCTAACTAGATATGTCTGATCTAAATATGCCCTTTACTGATTCTAACTAGATATGTCCCGATCTAAATATGCCCTATACTGAATCTAACTAGATATTTTCTGATCTAAATATGCCCTATACGGAATCTAACTAGATATGTCCCGATCTAAATATGCCCTCTACTGAATCTAACTAGATATGTCTGATCTAAATATGCCCTTTACTGATTCTAACTAGATATGTCCCGATCTAAATATGTATTAAACTGAATCTTACTATTTTGCTCCTGTTAAACAAATAAATAATTTTTGTCAATAGAGTTTATATAGAAACGTTTTATAGGGGTATAACAACAAATAATATTGATGCATTACATTTCTAGCTTTAGATGTGATTGAAGGGATATCACTCGCGCAGAAAAAGATAGAAAAATAAAAATAAAAAATAAATAATAACTACCGCTCTCTTTAATTGAACTCAAACAAAAATAACTAAAAAAAATCAAAATTAACGAGATAAAAATCAATATCAATATAAGCAAAATATAAATAAATAACATAGTCTTTAATACAGTACAATTAACAGGTACGCTATCAGTATGTTTTACGCATAGAATTATTGGAAACCTACAAGTACAAAAAAGTATAAATCGTGGACGAGTGATTCTTTGAAACTGTGATCCACTAAAACACATAGGCACCTGTATAGAAGGCCTGGTAGCTATAGGTATTTAGCCAAAGGAAATTCCTTTTAGCTCAGTGGCAATCTGTTACATGCAAGCTATGTGCAAAGGGAGATAACTAGAACAACCTTAGACCACAGACATTGTAAATCTTTTCACTATCAAAAACAAGGACAGACGATTTAGTATTTTTATACCATAACCACCAATGAAAAGTTTGAGCTTCTAATTTTACTTCAGGTTAGAAATATAAAAAACAATTAATTGCATCCCGAAAAAATTCCGTACCACTATGTGCAAGCACCAAAGGCAAAATAAATCATTTCATATTATTTTTTTGTGTTAATTAGACTATTATATACACGATTAAACACCAATTATTGTTCAAATGATGAATATCATTTATGCTCTGTCGGCGGTGGAGCATCTTTAATATAAGTATTGGAGATTATTGCTAAAATATAATTTCAAACTTGATAGTTGTTATCAGTATGAGAGGAGGATAAAAAGACGAACTATTTCCTAATTAAAGTTGTAAAAATAGTAAATATTAAAAAGTGACAGCTGCGTTTTAGTTAGTAACTACGGAGGATACTCACGCTTACTAAATTCAGCTCCTAATAAAGGCATGTCATTGCTGGTTGTAGGTAATGTTAGTACGAGCTCTGAACACAATCTGTACAGATACTATAGTTCATCTAGACTGATTTAATTAATTATGTACTTGTATAGCAAGACATTTAGATAGACTTAAACTTAAATTTGTTCTTGAATGTTTAAATGGTTACATGAATGGAAGTAAATAACCCATGACTCCTGTAGGAATGGGTAAACAACTAAAATCAATTGATTTGTTGACTTTAGGAATGATATATTCAGTAGATGGACGATACAATAAAACAAAATTACGCATTGTAATAAATACATGTTTCACACAAGGAAAACAGATTACACTAATAAAATAAAACTACATGTTACACATTCACACGGGAAGAAAAATGCGATAAACTCGATAGCACATGGTAATCGTTTATTGATTGATAAACATGATAAACAGCAGCCACTTGTTAGAGAAGCTCTATATGTATGATCAAGTATACGACAATGCTGAAACACAAGGCGTGGTCACCCAATAGAACGAAGTATTTGTTATAACCCATTGTTACCTGTTGTCCCTGGATTCATGTAACCATATCCTACATCAGGCTGATAGAACTAAACAAAAGGATTCTATAGGGTTTTCCCACTACACAATTATTATTGAAATTGTAAAAATATGACGCTGCCGCTTTTTTGTGTTTATATACAAGTACACATAGTAGTAAATATTTGTAATACTAATGGAAAAAAAATTAACAAAAGCTTGAGAAAATACTCAAGACGTGTCAAGACTGTGTAATTTGTTTGTCAAAATATCAACTTACATGTACATAACAGGAAGATATTTAGGATATTGACAAATGAAAACATTATTCTCAATTAAAAACTTATGTAACAAAAACACGTATATTCAACGAAATAAACTGTATAAAACACGTATGTGTCAGTAAGAACAAACAATATACATTTTTTTGAATATTTGCTCATAAAGTCCGGTAGATGGTTAAGAAAATCACGAAAAAGAGGCTAATAACATTATTATCTTATTTCTTCTACAAACGATTAACTTATCAGATTTGTATACAATTAATACCTATCTATTACATTTACAGAACTTTGTATTAAAAAAAAACCCTCACAAACTCACCTGTTTAGGAAATGAAAATTTTAGTCTTAGTTTGCAATATTAAAATAGTGTCCAACTTATCAAATCTTTATCCACTTGGTAAAAGCACGTTTAAGGGTATTGCAGTTATTTAATGATTCATTCCATGTATATTGGGGGTCAAAGACGTAATATCAACATGATTTTCCAAATATCACGCGATCCTATCAAACGTAAGTCTGTAGGATACGAATTACAAATGGTTAATATGAAACAAAGAAGTAATTCCAACCGTGTTCACAAAAAAAGTCCAATTTTTGAGGCGATCTCTACCTTTATCAAGACACACCAAGCGAACATGATTACATTTAATATGATACAAACAGTAACACGGGACAATGGAAGTAGACAGATAGTAAGCAGCAGCATTCCAGATTTATTTACATTCAAAATCTAAATAATAGCACAGTGTGTAAACACGTGTTCCTCTTACCTACATATACACATATGTACATGTAAAATACATGGGTCAATTATTTTATATACAAACATGATATCGGATACTTTATGCATATATGTGATCATGACTGGTTCATGTAATTGATGCAGTTATTCGACTGGAATTCCAATATGTCACATGTCAGGGGATCCGGACAAATATATATATAGATAAATTTAATACAGTTTAACATTTTTTAATATTATCTAGCAATATTGTTTCTTCACAGATATTCTGGAAATTCCACAGGCTTTGCTCTTTCACAAGTTGATAATATTTTGCAATACGTCGTAACATATTTAAAATAAAATCAAAGTCGTAAAAGTCACTGAAATTATACCGACTACATTGATATACATGCAGCCGATAATTGAATTCTGTATATGAACCACAGGTGTTTGGCTTTATACATATTGTTTTCTCTTTGCATGTAAACATACGTAAATCGAGTAGATAGAGATAGAAAAAAAATCTATAGAACCAAACACCTGTGGATGATCTTTAATTTTGTATGAGAATAAGTTAAGTTTCTGATCAGTGCAAATGATGTCTATTTTCTTGTAGAACTATGCGACGGTGAAAACAAGGAATGCAGTATTTATAGTGGACGTCGGTATAGTTCAGTACTTATGCTTTGGTCACATCCTCTTCCGATTAGTCTTAAGATTTACTCCTGGCATGAATTTTAGCCATTTTTGCCTGGTCTCCGGACGGACACCAGCCATGGCTGGCCGGTGGACAGGACTCTCAGACAGCATAGGGGACGTGCCCGAAGAGTTTTAATTCGAAGTTACGGTGTCCCGTAGAATTTCATAATCGGCCACATATCATTCACATATCGTTTAAGCATCGTCCGATATCCGGCCGGGAATCGAACGGCAATCACATGTACATCGTCCAACATTTGGCCGGGCCTGGGATACAAGTGTCCTTCGTTGTCCGTAATCTACTAAGGCGATATCCGTACGATGTCCAGTGAATAGGTCGGCTATCGCTCGGACATCATATGATAATATCTTTGGAAACAGACGTCGTATGATTACCGCACAGCCTCCTTTTAATGTAAATTATGTCGGACAAATTTTTTGACCGTGTTAACGTTGTCCAGTGTCGGAAAATGGCCCAAAACCAGCGGTGTACTCCCGATTACCCCCTTTTCCCGGATACCGACCGATCATTGTGACCAAAGCATTAATTTTTATGACATTATACAGTACATGGTGCAGGGAGTGGTCAAGGTACGAAGATGATTTATATACTTTGTACAGTTTTGTGAGGATCTCGCACACCAACCCTACCCGGTCTTGTTAAATCATCTTAGGGTAAAACATTATTTTTTAATTCATCTACACCATCTAGAAAGAGCTTTATGTAGAAAAAAACTATTTTAGAAACCTCAGGGGTCTGAGAATTAGTTACAAATTATATCAATTTTTATCTGTGTACCAGAGTGTACATATATTGGTTTTAGGGGTCTTATAATCAAGATAAAAAAAACTGGTGGAACTTTTGATCCAGAGCATTAGGACCTCTATAGTGATCTATTGGCAATGTGGTGGGTTCAAATTGATATAAATTGTTACTAATTCTCAGAACCCTCTGTTTGAAACGTGTTTTGCGTCTTTTTTTTCAATCGTGTGTATTGCAATTTCTCCTCACGTTTTTTATCCGAAATATATATAAAGTAGCACTTTAAAAAATGGGTTTAGTTCTTGAGTTGTCTAGCAGATATATTGAAAGGAAAGAGTCTGAAATGTAAATGCGATCAATCCTTTCTTAAATTTGATCACTCCATCCACAGGTTTTTGTTTTATGTGCCATGTTGGGTCAGTTACTAAATCCAGTAGTATATCTACATGGTATAAAATTTAAAATGTGTGAATCGGAGAACTACGAACACTTCCTATTAAACTGAATTGCCTTTGTTTACCATAATTACTTCCTTTCCCACCACCATTTCCTGAGTGCTATATATATATATTGTGACCACTTTGCTCGATCCCGAGTGCATGTATGAACTGTCCACGTCATATCGTTTAAAAAAATAACAAACCAGCACACTACAATCAGATGAACAACAACTGATACAAAAACAAGATGGATCTTGAATATATAGATATTAATAACAATATAGATCCGTATAATTGTATATATTATATGCCGTATTGTGGATGAGATAGAACGACATTATTCCGGTCATACGGAAAGGAACATAGTGAATTGAAAATATATATTACTGGTTACCATCGTAATCAGCTACACGACGGGTGTTTAGACATGTACACAGTGGTGTCCGAGGGTGATCGCAAAGAGATCGGAGGGTTCGGGCTCGATTCACTAGTACTTTGAAAACCTTATCTAAGCCGAACACGATGTTCCATACATTAGTCTTTTTTATTTAATCTACATTCAATTTAGTTTTGACGGTTTTGTTTACATCATCTATTCTATTCTAACTAAATCACACGCGAAAATATTTTGTTTCACATAGCACACGGAGTTTCACCCCGTCACATCGCAGAATTAGATTGTTACATGTACGTGACACAGATTATCTTGTATTCTGATAGAACGGACAATGGTGTAGTTTCATGTAACACTGATCGAGCTAACCTTTTTTTAACAAATTACAGGTGTTAAAGACCAGTCTAAAGCATAGTCATACGCACGTGTATGTTTAATGTAACGTCATTGGCAGCCTTGCAACATGACGTCAATGTTCATGATGTGATGATTTAACGTCGCTAATTTTGTCATTAATGAATCTACATGTTGCCTCATTCAAAGTCGCATATCTCTTAAATGCTTTATCCTACGGCTTAAATATTTTGTAAACGTGATTTACACAGCATGAAGTAAATAAAAATGTGAAAAAATGAAAATGTGATTTTTCCCCATCTGGGCCCATTTTGTCAGTCGCCGTCACATATAATCATGACTGGTTATGGTAATTTCTGATACTATAGATGTTATCATCACTATACATCGTGCTGTGCACATTTGTTGATCTGATTTGTGATAAAAGATCATCTTGAAGTCTTCAAATATGGAAAATTTATAAAGTCCGTGATAAGATATTTCTATCAGTGAGAATGAGCTGTAAATATGAACTCTAGCGGGGACATCTCAAAATTACTTGACATAAGTATCAGGCATGCTATGCAAGCCCTCAGGGCCTTTTGCTTTTGCAAATCATCAATTGTTAATACATCATAGCCTAAATACATACATTGTAGCACGGCCATTTAAAAGTTCGTTTGTCGATACAGAATTATGTTAAAATTATGTTATACATGTATTATGATAAATCGATGACAGTCGAGAGAAAAAAATACATAAAGATACACACAAACACCCATTTTCTTATTTTTCCATTTTTCTTTTCTATAATTTAATTATTGCCCTGGCAGAAAGTAGATAAATATCTTTCTCACTCTTCAATTCAAATGTATTTTCTCCACTTTGATAATCTCAAAAAGGACATTCCGTTACAGCATACATATGCATGTAGGTATACAGTGTGCTATTTAGCCGAACTGACTAAAAACAAGAAAATAATTATGACAGGATCTACATTTTTTTTCGTCGTCGTTAAGACAATAAGAGCTTATATTTTGATTGGTCCATTTCCAGCTACATCAGAAGGTGATCCCGTATAAGTAGTTCTCCGATCCTCTATAAAAACCGGTGAGAATGAGAATTTTGATAAGATTCGATTTAAATAACTTATTAATTTTTATGTTACTTGTGTTTTTAATGTAAATTCAACATCAACAACTGACACAGCTATAACCCGATGTTTGAAAGATGTTGTACAGTAACATGGATGAGTCGAAGTTGGAGGGACCATCATTTGGACTTGCACTTTTAAAGTGAAGACAATGACCTATGGACTTTCCTACCTAGCTGCCTATTAGGTTTATATAGTGTGTATACTTGGGGCTTTGTTATTGTCACAAACATAATTAAACGTTTTCAAATATTTCTTCTTATTTATTCTACTGGAACTGATGCAATAAAATCAACTAAGCGGATCACTGCCCATCGTGCGAAACGTATACATGTGCATTGAACAGCTCACTGCCTACGGAATATGGCGAATTTGTATGTAATTAAATAAGCTTTGACAAGCTATAAATATTAAATTTATCAACAAAATCTCGACACTTTGTATGATTTAAGCGAAAAGAAACAGCAAATTGTTTACATGATCATAAGGGCATGAAGAAGAGACGAGTTCTGTACGTAACATTATAGAGGCTACCAGATCTAACATGCATGGCTGGTCAACGTTTTTTTTTACACAACTGTAATGAAGATCCAAAAAGTACTGACTCGTAGAATACTTCGACTTATAAAACTTCGACTCATTAATGATTAGATAACTAGTATTATTCAGGAGAGAAAAAATCGGGAACGAAAGGTTTATTCGACACATTGAAAAATGCGAGTCATTGAAGATCGGCTTATCAAAGTACTACTGTAATTATCGATTATGTTGCTATAACGACGAATGAAACACTTCTAATTTAATTAATCGTAATAAAAATGTATCTTTCCTCTGAGTGTCAATGGTACAGTGTGTTTAATGTGGTGAACATACAACGGAGGGGCTCTAATTTTAGATTATTTGATAGAAATAAACCCTAACTATAGGGATCTTATAATAACATGTGCGGAATAGAAAGAGCAATACATCCGTACACACAAAGAATAATCTTAAATACGAGTAGGGGTAATGACCCCTTGAGGTGAACAGCCAATGATGAATTGTAATTTTAAATTAGACAGTGAAAATCAAGTTCATTTTCGATCCCCTCTAAAGTTCACATTCACAGCGCATTCTCACATCCGCTCAGTTAACGGAAATGTATATTATGCGATGTATAAGTTGTAAATATCTAGAGTTGATATAAAATAAATTCTGCGGACGCATGGAGGAGTCCGAGGACGTCTGTGATTGTATTACGGTACAAAGTAAGTAAGTACAAAATGAATAAAGAAAGAAAGAAGGAAAGAAGGAAAGGAAGTAAGTAATTTTAGTAAGTAAATAAGTGAATAAGTAAGTGATTAAGTATGTATTTAGTAAGAAAGTAAGTATTTAGTAAGTAAGTAAGTGAATAAGTAAATTATTAAGTAAGTCAGTAGGTAAGAAAGTAGAAAGGTCATTACGTTATAAGTAAGTATTCAGTTAGTAAGTAAGTAAGTAAGTAAGTAAGTAAGTAAGTAAGTATTTAGTAAGTAAGTAAGTAAGTATTAGTAGTAAGTAAGTAAGTAAGTAAGTAGTAAGTAAGTAAGATAAGTACATGTAAGTAAGTAAGTAAGTAAGTAAGTAAGTAAGTAAGTAAGTAAGTAAGTAAGTAAGTAAGTAAGTAAGTAAGTAAGTAAGTACATGTAAGTAAGTAAGTAAGTAAGTAAGTAAGTAAGTAAGTACATGTAAGTAAGTAAGTAAGTAAGTAAGTACATGTAAGTAAGTAAGTAAGTAAGTAAGTAAGTAAGTAAGTAAGTAAGTAAGTAAGTAAGTAAGTAAGTAAGTACATGTAAGTAAGTAAGTAAGTACATGTAAGTAAGTAAGTAAGTACATGTAAGTAAGTAAGTAAGTAAGTAAGTAAGTAAGTAAGTAAGTAAGTAAGTAAGTAAGTAAGTAAGTAAGTAAGTAAGTAAGTAAGTAAGTAAGTAAGTACATGTAAGTAAGTAAGTAAGTAAGTAAGTAAGTAAGTACAGTAAGTAAGTAAGTAAGTAAGTAAGTAAGTAAGTAATGTAAGTAAGTAAGTAAGTAAGTAAGTAAGTAAGTAAGTAAGTAAGTAAGTAAGTAAGTAAGTAAGTACATGTAAGTAAGTAAGTACATGTAAGTAAGTAAGTAAGTAAGTAAGTAAGTAAGTAAGTAAGTAAGTAAGTAAGTAAGTAAGTAAGTAAGTAAGTACATGTAAGTAAGTAAGTAAGTAAGTAATGTAAGTAAGTAAGTACAGTAAGTAAGTAAGTACATGTAAGTAAGTAAGTAAGTACATGTAAGTAAGTAAGTAAGTAAGTAAGTAAGTAAGTAATAAGTAAGTAAGTAAGTAAGTAAGTAAGTAAGTAAGTAAGTAAGTAAGTAAGTAAGTAAGTAAGTAAGTAAGTAAGTAAGTAATAAGTAAGTAAGTAAGTAGTAAGTAAGTAAGTAAGTAATAAGTAAGTAAGTAAGTAAGTAAGTAAGTAAGTAAGTAAGTAAGTAAGTAAGTAAGTAAGTAAGTAAGTAAGTAAGTAAGTAAGTAAGTAAGTAAGTAAGTAAGTAAGTAAGTAAGTAAGTAAGTAAGTAAGTAAGTAAGTAAGTAAGTAAGTAAGTAAGTAAGTAAGTAAGTAAGTACATGTAAGTAAGTAAGTACATGTAAGTAAGTAAGTAAGTAAGTAAGTAAGTAAGTAAGTACATGTAAGTAAGTAAGTAAGTAAGTAAGTAAGTAAGTAAGTAAGTAAGTAAGTAAGTAAGTAAGTAAGTAAGTAAGTAAGTACATGTAAGTAAGTAAGTAAGTAAGTAAGTAAGTAAGTAAGTACATGTAAGTAAGTAAGTACATGTAATGTAAGTAAGTAAGTAAGTAAGTAAGTAAGTAAGTAAGTAAGTAAGTAAGTAAGTAAGTAAGTAAGTAAGTAAGTAAGTACATGTAAGTAAGTAAGTAAGTAAGTAAGTAAGTAAGTAAGTAAGTAAGTAAGTAAGTAAGTAAGTAAGTAAGTACATGTAAGTAAGTAAGTAAGTAAGTAAGTAAGTAAGTAAGTAAGTAAGTAAGTAAGTAAGTAAGTAAGTAAGTAAGTAAGTAAGTAAGTAAGTAAGTAAGTAAGTAAGTACATGTAAGTAAGTAAGTAAGTAAGTAAAGTAAGTAAGTAAGTAAGTAAGTAAGTAAGTAAGTACATGTAAGTAAGTAAGTAAGTAAGTAAGTAAGTAAGTAAGTACATGTAAGTAAGTAAGTAAGTAAGTACATGTAAGTAAGTAAGTACATGTAAGTAAGTAAGTAAGTACATGTAAGTAAGTAAGTAAGTAAGTAAGTAAGTAAGTAAGTAAGTAAGTGTAAGTAAGTAAGTAAGTAAGTAAGTAAGTAAGTAAGTAAGTAAGTAAGTACATGTAAGTAAGTAAGTAAGTAAGTAAGTAAGTAAGTAAGTAAGTAAGTAAGTAAGTAAGTAAGTACATGTAAGTAAGTAAGTAAGTACATGTAAGTAAGTAGTAAGTAAGTAAGTAAGTAAGTAAGTAAGTAAGTAAGTAAGTAAGTACATGTAAGTAAGTAAGTAAGTAAGTAAGTAAGTAAGTAAGTAAGTAAGTAAGTAAGTAAGTAAGTAAGTAAGTAAGTAAGTAAGTAAGTAAGTACATGTAAGTAAGTAAGTAAGTACATGTAAGTAAGTAAGTAAGTAAGTAAGTAAGTAAGTAAGTAAGTAAGTACATGTAAGTAAGTAAGTAAGTAAGTAAGTAAGTAAGTAAGTAAGTAAGTAAGTAAGTACATGTAAGTAAGTAAGTAAGTACATGTAAGTAAGTAAGTACATGTAAGTAAGTAAGTAAGTAAGTAAGTAAGTAAGTAAGTAAGTAAGTACATGTAAGTAAGTAAGTAAGTAAGTAAGTAAGTAATGTAAGTAAAGTAAGTAAGTAAGTAAGTAAGTAAGTAAGTAAGTAAGTAAGTAAGTAAGTAAGTAAGTAAGTAAGTAAGTAAGTAAGTAAGTAAGTAAGTAAAGTAAGTAAGTAAGTAATATGTAAGTAAGTAAGTAAGTAAGTAAGTACATGTAAGTAAGTAAGTAAGTAAGTAAGTAAGTAAGTAAGTAAGTACATGTAAGTAAGTAAGTAAGTACATGTAAGTAAGTAAGTAAGTAAGTAAGTAAGTAAGTAAGTAAGTAAGTAAGTAAGTAAGTAAGTAAATTAGTAAGTAAGTAAGTAAGTAAGTAAGTAAGTAAGTAAGTAAGTAAGTAAGTAAGTAAGTAAAGTAAGTAAGTAATGTAAGTAAGTAAGTAAGTAAGTACATGTAAGTAAGTAAGTAAGTAAGTACATGTAAGTAAGTAAGTAAGTAAGTAAGTACATGTAAGTAAGTAAGTAAGTAAGTAAGTAAGTAAGTACATGTAAGTAAGTAAGTAAGTAAGTAAGTAAGTAAGTAAGTAAGTAAGTAAGTAAGTAAGTAAGTAAGTAAGTAAGTAAGTAAGTAAGTACATGTAAGTAAGTAAGTAAGTACATGTAAGTAAGTAAGTAAGTAAGTAAGTAAGTAAGTAAGTAAGTAAGTAAGTAAGTAAGTAAGTAAGTAAGTAAGTAAGTAAGTAAGTACATGTAAGTAAGTAAGTAAGTAAGTAAGTAAGTAAGTAAGTAAGTAAGTACATGTAAGTAAGTAAGTAAGTAAGTAAGTAAGTAAGTAAGTAAGTAAGTAAGTAAGTACATGTAAGTAAGTAAGTAAGTAAGTAAGTAAGTAAGTAAGTAAGTAAGTAAGTACATGTAAGTAGTAAGTAAGTAAGTAAGTAAGTAAGTAAGTAAGTAAGTACATGTAAGTAAGTAAGTACATGTAAGTAAGTAAGTACATGTAAGTAAGTAAGTAAGTAAGTAAGTAAGTAAGTAAGTACATGTAAGTAAGTAAGTAAGTAAGTAAGTAAGTAAGTAAGTAAGTAAGTAAGTAAGTAAGTAAGTACATGTAAGTAAGTAAGTAAGTAAGTAAGTACATGTAAGTAAGTAAGTAAGTAAGTAAGTAAGTAAGTAAGTAAGTAAGTAAGTAAGTAAGTAAGTAAGTAAGTAAGTAAGTTAAGTAAGTAAGTAAGTAAGTAAGTAAGTAAGTAAGTAAGTAAGTAAGTAAGTAAGTAAGTAAGTAAGTAAGTAAGTAAGTAAGTAAGTAAGTAAGTAAGTAAGTAAGTAAGTAAGTAAGTAGTAGTAAGTAAGTAAGTAAGTACATGTAAGTAAGTAAGTAAGTAAGTAATGTAAGTAAGTAAGTAAGTAAGTAAGTAAGTAATGTAAGTAAGTAAGTAAGTCATGTAAGTAAGTAAGTACATAAGTAAGTAAGTAAGTAAGTAAGTAAGTAAGTAATGTAAGTAAGTAAGTAAGTAAGTAAGTAAGTAAGTAATGTAAGTAAGTAAGTAAGTAAGTAAGTAAGTAAGTAAGTAAGTAAGTAAGTAAGTAAGTAAGTAAGTAAGTAAGTAAGTAGTAAGTAAGTAAGTAAGTAAGTAAGTAAGTAAGTAAAGTAAGTAAGTAAGTAAGTAAGTAAGTAAGTAGTAAGTAAGTAATGTAAGTAAGTAGTAAGTAAGTAAGTAAGTAAGTAAGTATTTAGTAAGTAAGTAATTAAGTAAGTAAGTAAGTATGAAAGTAAACAAATTCCACAACCTTATTTTACTTGATTATGATACTTTGTGTCCGAGTTAATTCCCTTCCGAAAACGTCCGGTAAACGTTGGAGGATACTTAATGTATGCAAATGAGCTGTACCATTGTCATGCAATATACTTTTTTATATAAGAGGAATTAACCGGCAGGTCGGGAGGGTGGGATGTCAGTTAGAAATACATGTCACTCAACTGTAATATCCCATTGACTGGTACGATAACCACAACATAAAAAGGTATGGTATTCTCCTTGGGGCACCACTTTCAGTGAGTAGATTTAGAACAAGCAACATATAAACTGTATGCATTTGTTAGAATATCACGTGAAATAGGTTGATAATGAATATTTATATTTTTTCTTGTACAAATAAACATATCTGTTGAATTCGTACATAATCTATTCCTATTCATTATATTTATTTAGAAACGTATCTGTATATCAAATAAAAGGGTTAATCTTAATTTGCAACATTAAAATATCATCTAACTCAGCAACCTTTATTCAAATGTTAGAAACATGTTTGAATGTTTCTTTCCATACATATTTATATATTTCGCTCAGAATATGAAATTATAGCTAAGTAAGTACATGTAAATAAATAACACTATGCTAGTAATTAGTGAAAAAAACGTGTTACCTTATCAACATAAACATGCAAAGTATATGCAGCAATTATATATATTATGCATAGATGTATATGTACACATGATATTTGATGCTTTATGCATATACTTATTACTGGTTATAGTACTTGCTGATATTATCGGTGTTATCATTTTTGTATAACTTATTGTGTACGTTTGTTTATCTAAGTTGAAATAAAAAAAATCTTGAAATCATGAAACATCTAGAGTTTCTTCCAGTCTATTATCATGCGATGTATAAGTTGAAATTAATGTTCAACTGTTACTCCGAGGGACCCCAATCGATTAAGGGGTTGGTTATCAAAATGCTCTCTAGGGACACATTGAAGCTTTGTGATCTGTGATTGTATTTCGGTACATTTCTTTATGACAAAGCATTAAGGAAAATCTCAAACTTCATCCTTTTCTATATTGTAAGATATAGTTAAGTTGATCAAATTATGTATTCTAGTTTTTGATATTGAAAAGACAACAATTCGCTGTAAAGGAAAAACGGAATTGTTATACCAAATAGATTCTATCATCGGTACCGCGGATATAGCTACATGCACTCGATATCACAAGACACGGTTAATTGAATTAAGTATTTACCTATACAAAATTAATAGTGTTTGTCATTTCCTAGTTTAAGTGTTGCAAAAAGCATTCTGGTTTTGCTTAATGCACAAACTGTTACATTTCACAGCGTCATTATAAAAATATTGGTCAATATGTATGGTATTCATCGCTTCGGCGAAATATGTAATGCAAAAAAACCCAATAGTTTCATTTCATTACAAATAGTGTTATACATTTTATCTGTGCATACCGGTGTATGATAGTGTAATGTGACCGAGAGAATTTTTTTTATTGTGTCGGACAGGAAGTCCAATGACAATTTCATATTCTGAGATGTGTTGATTAAACGTCTAAAACTCTACTGTAGCGTATCAAAAACAATAAATAAAAGCAAAATAAATCCAATGTTTATATAAGATGTGCATATGTTTGTACAAATGATGAAATTCGCCAGCCAGAGAAAATGAGTGTTGTAACCTAAAAGTAGACATTCTAGAATATATGACCGCTACAATCATGTCAATATCAATTATAGTGTAAAACGTTGCCTTGATAAGCTTGTTTGATATAAAGTACATTGCATGCACAAACGGGTACTTGTTGGCATTGTCTTTATACACACTGTTTTGTATTTTGTATTATAGTTAAATCTGCTGAGGCCAGAAGTTTAGACCGATGTCTTCAAATGTTGTCTAAATGTCAATCAATCTATTTAAAGGTATCGACTTCTTAAATACACAGAGGAACCACCGGTTTTCTTGTCCGCTTTAAAATGATTTTGTAGTATCTTTTCACGCCTGAGTGGCTCCATTTCGCTTCAATAACACTTTATAACAACACGTATTGTGGTAACTGTTCAGATAATATCCGAGACTTTGTTTTGGATGACATGTAAGTACACATCTGTGTATTCCAATAAGAACTGGTATGTTTGTAAATATTTAACTAATTTCTGATATTATAGTACCAAGCTGTTTGATCAGGATGGACTGTTGGATTCTTGCTGTATGAAATAAATAATAAGCAATGGAATAGAATTGAATGCTTCCGAATTGATCTTTTAATAGGCGCAATTTACACTAAAGGTTTGGATCAAGCTTAGTCTCTGACGATTCGTTACGTTGATATATTAAAGCGGGCACTTTCCTCGCGACTTTAAGGATTGGAATTACTATCAGCACTCTTAGGACACTATAAAGGCTCCAAAACCTGAAATAGGTGAAATCTAGCTAACCTTGAACAAATACATAATTCAATTTTACTTGAATATTTTACTCCGCAGCAATCAAACTCAACGTCATCCACAAGGGAATATGAAGTAAGCCTTAACCGTGCTATTGTACCGATGACTTTTGAAGACCTCTGATTTAGAGACGGAGGTAATTCTCCGATACGATATCATTTTAGACAAGTGGTACGTGCGGCGTTGTAGATTCGGCGAATATTGAACAGTATAGGTACAAGCTTTGTCTCGTCAGGCGAGTACAGATCTACGTAGACCTCACCACAGAATAGGACGTGTGTATATACTGCACGGTATTGGAAAATTCAAACTATACTTGTGTGCAGCGCGGCAGCGCAGAACAGATTACAAGAGCTCTGTAAATATCATCAATATAAACACTGGGTTATACGTCTAATCCTCGAGGTGTCGTCTGCTGCCAAACGTTTTATACAATTCTGAATCACATATACAGTGAGGTCCGGGTTCAGCGTCCCATTTTTTGAGATTTCAGAATTGTTTCCTGACGGTGTATTATTTACATTCTTGGAAGCCGCGATCAACCTTGGATAAAGTTATAGATTGGTAGGAAATTCTACATATCACTATACTGATTAGTTATAATGTCAACCTCATTGGACATTTTTAATTTGACTCTATAACCTCGGATATCATTGTGAATATCAAATTATCAATATCCATCCGTGACTATCGGATTGTGACCAGTGTGAATCGTATTCACCGGAGACACCAGCTGCTACTGAACAGTTTAAACCCACTACCACCACCAACACCAACAGTTCGTGGACAGAAACACATCACGGAACCTCCCGTGTTGATGAATTTGTTTTACAGAAAAGTGCCAAGCTTTTCCGAAGGTCAACATGTCCGCCAAGTCAATTATGCTCTGCTTTCAGCTGGTCGAATCTCAGATGTCGGATGACGGTAACTATATAGTGGGAAATCATTATTTTTCATGGGGGTTTAATTTTCGTGGATTTCTCGTTTTTGACAAAATTCAATTGTACAGTTACTTTAGTTCAAGAAAATGAAGAGATTTCTATACTAAGTCAACTTAAATTTCATACAAATCAAAGATGACATTACTGACTAATTGATGTCAAAGATTTACAGCTATATAGCAATTCGAAACTCAATTATAATGTCGAAGTATGATCGATTGATGTTGCTTGTGAGGAACTCTCGATATATTTCGATAACCGAATAGGATTTTCAATAAAAATAAGAAAACGCGGATTACCTTATCAGATACTCATTTTTATTTAATTATCATGCTATATTGTCAATTCGTTTCTATCTATTTTATCTTAATATGCATGCTCGAAATCCCCTGGTTTTCTTAGAATTAGTTACACATTGGTAAAATGATACTAGGAATATATTATGTGCAGATGTGTTAACAACATTATACAAGTATTTTTTAGTGTTACTGCGCACTACTTGATGATATTTACCCCTCGGTGTGGGTAATCAAAGATCGTTATATTGTACTCAGCCTTTGGCCTCGTGCAATATAACACTTGTTGATAACCATTACCTCGGGTAAATATCATGTTCTAGAGCACAGTAACCATCGAAATATTTCTTTTATTACATAATCTAAAATTTCAGAGACTTCGATATTGCCAACATGATGGAATCGACCGTCTATTGTCGCTTTATTTTGCCACAAACAGGGATAGCGATGGCGTCGAAAAGGGACATGAATCTATTTTTGACGTCATTGTTACGTTACATATTATTACGAGCGATTTCTCGGAAGTCTTCGTCTTTTTCTTTAAAAGTAGGTAACAACGGCGAGGTGTTCCTAAAGCCGTGCTATAAAACATTCCGACGCGTGCAGTATAACGTTACCATGGAACTGTGCGATAAAACATATATGAGTTTTCATTGAATCGTCAAATACAGATTGGTATAAGCAAATTATGTAATCAATTTCCATATCTAGCTATATATACTGCGAACGTGTCTTTTAACGAATAGTTTCTTGATTTTACGATCTAAAAGCGATTTCATTCCTTGAAATCACCTGACGGTATATATATATATAAACTAAAGAGTTTTACACGTGTCGTGGAGTCGCAGATAACATTCCTTCAATACCTCGTGTATCTCTTAGTATAATAAGTCGATTTCGAGATACAAAACCTACGTAGGTAAAGCATGATTTATACTATCGATTAGTCTCACTTTACTCTGATTGTCATATTTTGACATGAACGTTTTGACAATTACCGGAAAGTGACCAATCGGCGGCACATCATACTTCATCCACGTCATTTTGGTATCTTGGAACTAAACCTTTTCTGGACATTTGCTCTATATCTTAGCTAGAACTCGATAGTTGTTTTGACGTTTTAACGACAATGCTTTTGATATCGCATTCTCGTTTGTTTTAGCCAGAAATCGATAGTTGTTTCAAAGTTTTAATGGGAAAGTTGTTGGTGTAGTATTCGCCTTTATATTACTACTGATATAAATGCTTAGATATGAAAGGTAATCTGTACCACCAAGACAAGTCCAAATGAACGTAATAATGGATCATTGAAAGGCGAATATCACACCACAGCTAACTATCATACATGGTTGCACCTTTACATTTCTAGTGAAGTATGTAGTCTTACTAACTCTATTGGTCAGTAATACAAACACACATATAGGCTATCTGGTTCCCGTGGGTATAGTCTTACAATAGCATAGCGATAAATATTTAAGTAATTTGAAATTGAGCCATCTGAATGAATATACTATAACGCTGTAAGTCACTACCAACAACAAGATACATAATTCACGACACATCGTATATACGTAACGCTGTAGGGATAGTGGTACTCGATGCTATGGAAATAACCACCACTGGTGTTATATGTAAAATTGGGATTGATTTGTAATGATGTTAAAGAACAGCACCGTGCAGCACATGTCGCAATGATGTTATCTCGTCCCGAGTTCTAGATAATAAAATCAACATCAAGTCCTAGAAACGTTTAACTATACTTAAGGTCAGGGGCATTTAAAGACATGCTAGGACTTGAACCCGGAATTTTCGAATAAAACCACGAAACAACATTTCAGGAAATGGTTGTTGTCCCATGCATGTTTCCAACTCGCGACAAAGAGAGCTTGTGGTATTATATCGGAATATCTTATCCACTCGCTTCCAAGTCTAAAACTTAGTTGGTTTCCTAAAAACTTCAGATTTTTTCATGATCCCGAAGCCAGATTAATCACTAATCATGTGTACTAGAGAAAGACAATTTCCATCAGGAACGGGCTTGTTGGCACGACGGTGTGCAGCTTTTTCATTTGACTACTATTGACTTCGATCATATGAAATGCGTCTTTGCGTTGAGATTTACAAATCTAGAATACGTCAGAATTAACCAAATACGACTGCATGAATGATATGGAGTGATAAGTTCTACGCTGAAATATCAGTATAGTGGACTCCTGATAAGTTGAAAAATAAAACAACTCGCATTTCGATCAAAAATGTCAGGAAATGGTTTACTGAAAGGTTACATATTGATTACGAACTCACAATGTGGCAACACAGAAAGTTCGTCATCTGGTACTGTTTAGGCTGAATTGTCGAGTTAACTTTTGTGCAAGTCCCGCAATTACCGTATCAATGTAAAGTGACGTCACACATAAACACACGGACAATTTCTTATATCAATGATCCCCGTAGTCACCCCCGATATGTGTTTGTAGTGTACCAACCTGCTGGAGATATGAGTCTGTTACGTCACAGAATCACATATCTTTAGGACTTAATTAGTCCAGCGTTGTAGGGATCGTCAGGTTTTTATTGAAGCCTTGTCGTCAAACGACAGCGCTCTGTCTACTATTATATCATCTTGATGCACATCATCCTGGCACATCAGCGCGCGACAAGTGGATTCTGGGTCGTGTGATGCACGTGCATGCAGTGCACGTGATAATGTTTTGATGTAGATATACATCGACAGATAAACAAATGGCCCCATTGACTTGTCAAACTGATAAGATTATAATAATCAAGGGGTGATATGAGTGTGTATGAGTAGGGGAACAACATTTAATAGACTTTCATACAGAATAAAAGAGATATGCAGTAGTTCATTAGTAAAGTGAATATATACAGTGTATGTACCGTGTTTTATGTACACTGAATCATAACACTGCATAGTTGCTTATATTCGAGAATTCATCCATATCTGCGGAATATAGTGCCTCGTGAAATTGATCAAAATCATGGTTTTATATATCCCAGCCTGTTGTATAAATGACACTTTCAAAGGCTACAAAGATAATACCTCCCCCTCCCCCCCCCCCAACCCCCCCCCCCCCCCCCCCCCCCCAAAAAAAAAACAAAAAAAAAACCGAAAAATTCCCAAACAGTATATATATGTTTTCATGTACAGTTACATTATAAAGACAGTAGATAAACAAAATCCGTTATGCTTCGCAAACCTTTCCATATCAAATCAAATAGCGCTGATTATCACGATAGTATTACCAAAACAGTGGCCAAGAACCCGGTGTGATCGCTTTAACGTCTCGTGAATGACGATGTCATAATAGATAGCATGGTATCTTTTATTGTTTAAATCAGTCGGACATACTATTGATAAGATAAGATTTAAATACCCGAGACAGAAGGCCATTTTTTCTAAAACGAAATCGTCTAAGCAATAGTTTAGTTTAAACATATTTTATTGTCGTACATGGTTGATAAATTGGCCACAAGTTATATATATATCTTATAAACGCCCTCTAACAATTTACAGTGCATTGGATATATAAATCATAATATGGCCTGGCATAGGATAATAACAACAATAGTGTGTTTAATACAGTGAGAGGAAAGGAGGGGGTGGGGGTGGTTGTTAGGGGGTGGGGGTTAAGGCTGAGTGAGGATGGTATAGACTTATAGTAAAATATATGTGCCATCAAGTGCTACCCACAGCTTCCCAACATTATGTGATTGAGAGATATCATCAGACTGCATATCGCGTGACAGTAAAAACCCTTTTAGAAAAAAATATTAGATGATGGTATACTTTTTACAGTTAATTGAACTTTAACGATATTCTTTCGTTTATTTCTTTTGTTTAAGTGATAAACTTTCTTGGATTGCTCCATATTTTCTTCAATGCCACTTTCTGACATGACAATTATTGAAAAATTAAATAAAACATATACCAAAACTAATTATGTTCTAAAATATTTGCGCCATCGACATGTTTTGGAAAAAAAACAACGGTAATTAAAGAAGCTTCATTAGATTAACCTAATTAGGTTTAGTTGCAATTATATTACTAGGAGGTAATTTACTTATGGCATTTTGTCGCAGATGTGCTAAATAAGCTGAAAGGCGTACCTGAAGAGTGTCTGCCCGGACCCTTTATTGACGTCATCACACGGAATTATGGGAAATCCCAAGGATACATGGTCGTGGGGATGTCTGAAGATGGAAGGTAAATGAAATAAACGGATTGTTTTGTTGATTGTCTCTTGTCCGACAATTTACAAAGTTTATGATGATACTTTTTAATATACATGTATTTTTTTTTTGTTTCGAAAGATGCATGCAGACTATCAAATAACCACTTTAATGGTGTTGTCAAACCAAAAATATCAAAATAGTCATTGATATTTAGAAAGAGATACAATGTACGTAGATACGATTTGTTAGATTTGACATGAAGTGAAGGAAACGACAAGATGGCCTACCCTTTGAAGTCCATACAATGTATTCCAACAATCGTGTTTTAAAACTTTTAAATTGTATTTAAAAAGTGACAGTTTAAAGGGATATATATATATATGCTCCTTTTCAATCACTAATTAAGAAGAGAAACAAATAAATAAGAACAACATCCTATCATATCCTCGACTGAGTATATTTTTTGTTCGTTATGTTTATCCTTTTATTTTCTATCAAAAAGTCACGTGACCATACGGATGTACCCAAAGGGGCTGGTTACAGTGGACGTTCAGAGACTAGACGAGGAGGACTCGGTCCCCGATAACAAACAGACAGCCGTATGTATTTACTTTAGGTTATACATTTGATGTGTTTTTGTGTGTGCGAGCGTGGGGGTAGGGGCGGGTGGTGGTAGGGGGAGGGGAGGGTGGATGCTTACACAACTTCTAATATAAAAAAAAAACATCTTTAAATACACTGTATATTTTGGGTGAGAAATAATGGTGGCCGAGTGGTAAAGATGCCAAACATAATAACACAAGACCTTCATCTGTGGGTCGCAAGTTCGAATCCGATGTGGTGGCAGTTGCCAGGTTTTGGTTTTTCGTTGAGATTTCCTCTGGTAACTCGGCTTTCTGCCACCATCTAAACAAGACACATCCTGAAATAGCCCTGGCTGTTAATAGGACGTCAAGCTATCCCATCAAACCATTCTAGACACACCTATAGCTGAGAAGATATTTTTGTTCATAAAAGTCGCTTTTATTTTAAGATGTTAATGGATTTTATTGAATTCAACATTCCTTTACAGTTCGTGAAGAATATGGAGATGAGACTGAAGAAGTACTTTGGTGACCTATGCAAATACAGCCGCAGGTAAGCGATACAAACATTAATGAATCGATTCAAGTGCGTTGAACTCATTTCGAACACTCATTTACATAAATGAAGAGCATGATGATGTACCATCGATAAAAACAATTTTGAATACGAGAGTTTCGAGATCCAAAAACGACGCGGTAAAGTACAATTTACTAAATATTTCATTTTTTTTCTACAGCTGATCACCTTGCGGTTGATCATAAAACAAGTTTAATACGGGAGTTTCGAGACCCCAAAAAAGACGTAGGTAAAGTACAATTTACCATCGATTAGTCCCACCTTCCGGTGATTATGACATCACGAAACTCACGTCAAATGATGACGTAATTATCACCGGATGGAGGGACTAATCGACGGTAAATTGTACTTTACCCACGTCGTTTTGGGATCTCGAAACCTCCGTATTGTCATAGAAATTGTTTTAACGTTCTTCTTGGCGATCATTGAGGCGACATGATGGACTGTTCTTATCATAATTCCTGATCAAACACCAAACTTTAATGCTAACCGGCTGACATAGGAACAGGGAACATGTGTTCAATGTATATTTCCCTAAAGTATTTATGAGGTGCTGGTTATCAATGAACAACATTAAAATAAATACATATTGGGAACATATTTTAATTGAATCAACGCATTTAAATTTCTTTTGATAAATATCACGCTTGGATTTATTATGTTCAGTCTGTATATCTATAATAATTATATTGCTGCGAAGCTCTGATATATTTTATGTTTCTTGTTTTCAATTCAAATTATTTCCATATCCCTTTAATAAAAAAATCATACACACTTATTATTCTCATCCACTATATTTACATTTTAAATTGAAATAAGTTCTATTGCCGCTGAATTTCAACCCAAATAAACAGCAATATAGCAAAATACATATTCAATAAAATTGCTTAGTTTGTTCCCCTCTGGTAAACTTGTATAGGCCAGTCCCAATAACCTAAACAATATAAATTTTACCTCGAAATGACCATCGCCTATCGGGACAGATACTATGGAGTACAACTTGATAATTTTCGTATTCAGATCAGGTATATATGAGTTATATTCGGTCGATAAGGCGATAATGCACATTTGAGTGATATTAGATTAAATTTTATATTGAGACATATCGATGAATCATTCACCCAAATATCCCTGCAAGTTAAGTAATGACAGTTGTATGAAAAGATATGTTTCCTTAAATTGGGAACAGTTCAGTCTGTAGCATTTCATTAATTTTGTTTTATAATACTCTTTACGCAGATTACATATTTATCTGCCTTTGCCGGTTGTTACTGATTACTAGGGATTTCCATTTACGGACGGAAATCCCTTTGGTTATTGTTCTGTTTTTACTTCTTACTATTATTTTTTTCTATCTTGTTAGCAGAATATCTCACGAACGGAACACAGTACGAAGCTCAACTTTGGAAGTTTTATGTACGTACACGAGATCTTGAAATGTACGTTCGATTTTGTACAAAAATGTTCAAGGTCAAGGTCACAGTCGTAAAAAACTACTTTTTTGAACAAACTTTAAAAGTTCATAACTTCGTTACCGTACGCTATCCCCGTTTAGTTATTATTGTAGAACGTCACATAGCGCGTTTTTTCTTCATGACATGTTATCAGAGATTATGTCAAGGTCAAGAGTTCGTTACGGGGTCAAACAAAGGTCAAACACGAAATTTGCCACAGAAAAGTTTTGAAAATTGGATATGAAAGGACATGCTCTCAGAAATATATAATTACAGGTTTCAAGGTCATGTGATCAAAAATGACGGAGATATAACCCTTTAATAAATGGCGGTATTGTCGTTTTCCTGCCAAAAATGTACAAGGTTTCAGCGCCTTTAAAACTTAACATACATGCTTCAATTTTTGCATAGACATTGCATGGACGAATGTCTACAGAACTTATGTATTTTCATTGACCTTGACCTTAACTCAAGGTCACATAGGTCAAAAAGCTTGAAATCTTTAAACGACTTCTTCTTAATAAGCGAGAGGCCTAGAGACCTGATATTAAGCTGTGGTATGCTGAGATGAAGGGCTAAGATTTCTTCAAATAAATAACCTTAATCTTCATTCAAAGTCATTGGGGTTAAATAGACTGAAATATATTTAAACGACTTCTTCTTAAAAACCAAGAGTCCTAGAGACCTGATAAATGGTATTTGGCATGCTGGGATGGAGGCCTATCATGTATATTCAAATGAATGAAATTGACCTTCATTCAAGGTCACAGGGTCAAATAAGCTAAAATCTTGATACAACTTCTTAATAACCCATATACCTAGAAACCTGATATTTGGCCTGTGGTACGCTGAGATGAAGGGCTACCAAACTGGTTCAAATGAAAGATCTTGACCTTCATTCAAGGTCACAGGGGTGAAAATGCTAAAACCTGTAAACGACTTCATAATAACCAAGATACCTATATACCTGATATTGGGCATGTTTCACGCTTGGGTGATGGGGTACCATATTTGTTCAAATAAATTACTTTTACCTTAATTCAAGATCACATGGGTCAAGTAGACTCACACATATTTAAACTACTTTTTTTCTTAATAATCATACAGCCTAGATACCTGATATTGGGCCTGTAGCATGCTGGGATAAAAGTAATACCACGTTTGTTCAAATGAATGACCTTGACATTCATTGAATGTCACAGGGGTCAAATAGGCTATTTTTCGTTTGGTCAGATGTTTGTCTGTCTGACCTTATATAAAATCATAGCTGAAAGTATGTTCGTTTAATATACAGTGTCTATCCTGTGTGTCCGTATGTATATAACCATAGGCAGATAATGCTCATGGACATCTGATATATATATAACGTCAGTTATAGTAACCGCTGGAGTATCGAGGATGCGTACTCACACAAAGGCCGTTTACTATCGTATACGTAGCTAAACAGCCTGCGAATAAATACAAGCTACATATTGTGTGAAATATTACAATAATAGTATCGCAGATCGCACAGTTGGACGCGCGCTTTTTTAAGTAGGTAATGTAATCATCATATCACCGTAATCTACGTTATTTATCAAACGTTAAAGTTTTTGTCACTCACATTTCACACATCACCGTGACACACCGTGTACGGATACTGAACCATGTATTGCTGTGAGAAGGCAGCAAAATCTTACAGTTCCATTTAAAACAAAAAACTTTTCTCTAGCTGTTTTTTTCTTGTTTATTCTGCATCCAAGCTTATTCTAATCTTAATCACGCATGGAATTGTATAAGCCCAATTTTATTTTGTGTGAGGGCATGTTTTGTATGTATGTGATAAGATTACATTATATGGTCAAAGGGAGATAAGTTTAACTCTAATTGTATCAGTTATTCCTCTTGGTCTTCATATAAAAGAGAGAATGAAAGTAGACTTGGAACCAAATAGATATGTTTTTTGTGTTGTGAAGATTAAACCTATATACATTGACTGAAACATTTACCTCGTTTTTAAATCTTATGCCCAAAAAATGAGATTCCCACAAATCTATATTTGGTTTTACTCTGTAGTGTCCTTTTATTTTCCTCATGTCCATGTGTGTATATATCTGCAAGGAAGTAAATCCCAGAATAAAAGTTTTCGAAATGTGAATTGACATTGTTATATTGTCATATCCTATATTTCAAACATACAGAAAGTACTGATTTTTTCAATTCAAATTCCACTAAAATAGGGAACTTGTTTTTCTCACTAGACTCTCACTGATTGGCTCAGCATCCTTGTGTGCACTTCGGTAGCCAAGGGTAATACACTTGGCTAGCGAAGTTGATCGTGCGTGTCTGCCTGTGCATCCCTCCATCCATCATTCAGTCCATCTGTATGTCCACTCGTTTGTTCGTGAATCATGTGTTTGTTTGTTTGTCTATATGACTTAAAGATGCTCCACCGCTGACAAATGGTATTTTTTCACTATCAAAAACAGGAGGAGACGATTTAGTATTTTTCATCAGTTACAAAAGTTACTTACTTTACACCATTACCACAGTTAAAAAGTTTGAGCTTCTAATTTTAATTCAAGTTAAAAATATGAAAAATAATTAATTGCATTCCGAAAAAATTCCGTGGCACTATATCCTATATGGAATGAAGTACTGCTTGCGCATGCACCAAAGGCGAAATAAATTATGTTATATTATTTTTTTGTTTTAAATAGGCATATATATATACACGATTAAACACCAATTATTGTTCAAATGAAGAATATCATTTATGCTCTGTCGGCGGGGGAGCATCTTTAATTAAATGTATCTCAAAGTATGCACGTACTGTACGCAGTGTGTGTCCTGTCATTTCGTACCGGCAGACAGATTAATAGACAGCTGTCTATTGAGAGGTAAACAAAATGCCAGCCACCTAAAGTTGTTATAGTGGAATCATTGTCAACATACACGACATTTTGTCAAATATATTCAAATTGGACACGAACATCGCTGGTACCGCATCGCTGGTACCGCATCACATTTGCGATGTCCACGTTGCATATACATGTAGCCTATATGTGGCTAGCATTTTGTTTACCTCTCAACTACGCGTGGCTTTTAAAAATGAAACTGGAAGCGATGGTGATTTGCTGCCGTTTACTCAACTAAATGTGTGAAATAGAAGGGTCCAGAAGTATTTCATTGTGCAAAGTTGTTTAATTTCACAAATGAGATATAATATGGGGGCAGAGGGGTACATATGATCCCAATGAATAGGTATCTGTACGTTTTCGCCGGCATTGTATGGACGATGTATTAGAAATTTGCCGGTGACGTAGCGTAGGCCAAATCACTCCTACGATTTCGAGTTTTTAAGAGGTATCGTCAGCTGACTACATATTAGTCATAAAAAAAAAGAAAAGAAATTAAAAGCGTATTAAGACGCGCAGTGTTGCGTGTTAATAACCACATAATTTTTCGTTTGTTTGAAGTGGCGGCTTCATTTTACATAAATCACTCAAAAAGTTGAGAATTCATTTATAGATATAATATACTTTAATATCCCATCACAGGCAGCGATCCATTCAATTGATTTTATTGCATCGGTTCCATTAAAATGTAATTTGAAAACAAAAATTCAAAATTTAAAAACCGTGTAAGTGATAACATCAACTAAACCACAAGTGTGTGCATGTCTAGAAAGTTTATGCGTTAAAGTCCAGATGAGTAGAACTTTTTAAGATAGTCCCTTCATCTTCGACATTTGAAATTTTATTTTATTGGCAAAAATATGCCATTTTATTTATGTGTTATTTATGTGTATACTAATTTCATCGTAATGCGTTCTTACTTTCAAATTTTTCAGCGCTGTTTGTTCTTTCATGTGTGCAAATTGTGAACATCATATCATGCGTGTCTGACTGTCCTTCCATCTGTTCGTCAGTCTTTCCATTAATTCATGTTTTCGTGTGTTTGTTTGTTTGTCTGAGTTAATAAAATCATATCTGGAAGTATGTTCATGGTATATGCAGTGTGTCCTGTGTGTAAGGACGTGTGCACAGTCCGATTAAAAGACAGATGGAAGGAAGGACACGTTGATACCCGTGTTCAACAAGATACATTGTGTATATAATCATTATATTCGTTCTTTCTTTCCTTTTTTGTTCGTTTGCTCTTTTTGTTCGATAGTTATTGTTTTCTTTCTTCTTTCGGGCTTGCGTTTGTTCGTTCTTTCGACCGTTTGTTCGCTCATTACACGTAGTTCGATTTTATATGAGAGAAAATTATTATAGCGATCGTCTGATCGATAACATGATTATTTGATGGAAATCCCGAGTTTTGATCGCGATCAAATCTAGTTACATCATGTTTTTATGCGTGGGACGTTATATTTTTTCAGATAACATGATGTATTTTAAGGCTACTTAAGCAATAAACTGTTACCAATTTGGACATACAGTTGATATGAAGCCCATCCGGAAGGAAATAATGGCGCCCGTTAGGACGCCATGAATATTTATCTTTCTGACGAATGGGATTCATATCACCTGAATGTGCAATCTGGTAACAGTTTATTGCTTATATTTCCATTACGACCATTCAAATTTCCCGCTTGCGCTTCTAGTGTTGACGTCACCAAGTTCAATTAACGCAACATCTATAGCATCAGCTTCTGAATATAGTTCAACACAAAACGGTTTGAATCAAGCGAACAAATGAAAAAATATGCGATGTTATTTTGCAATACATGCTATTATATTTACATATGCCCCTATATAGTCAATGGGAGGGGCGTTGCGTTCAAATTAACGTAATCGCAATGACGTAGGAATACAAACGCAGTACAGGTTCGGACTACTTCTAGTTCACGCTTCGATAAGTTTTTGCATCATAAGTTGACGGATTTCAATATAACAATAAAGAGTTTTTATAAGATCCAATTAAATAGGTATTTGACATCAAAACAAAAGACGTGTTCAAGCATTGTAACGGTAATAAAAAAAAATTCGCTGGTCGGGGCTACAACCGGAGGGCTTTCCTCAGGAATGTTCGGGGAATTCCATAGTTACTTCAGTAGTACATGTGTGTACGGTCACTCATTTCACCTAAATATACAGAACATCTGATTGTCGGTGAAAATTCTCGGAGCAACTTAGCGAACAATAGGTTAACAGATCATATACAGGTTTCCAGAAAAAAGAACATTAGAGGAAGCCTATCCGAAACAGTATCATCAGCTTTACCACCGTTAGCATTCAAAATAGACCTGCACTCACGCAAACACTTGTCTATCACCCGTACCATAAAATAAAAGTCATTACTATGAAGAATTTAGTCTATATCGCATTCGTAGACCGATACATACATGACAAACATTCAGTAGCTCATTGGTCATACCATCAATAGGCTATGTTACAGTAACTTTCCTCGGTTGAAAATCAAATATGGCGGTTCGCTCCACTTCGGACCGCATCACTACCCTGACAACGATACCGTATACGTACCGGTAGTCGTTCCGCCTCGGTTATCTCAATTTTTATTCGAATTGGACATTATTATTATATATTATCAAATTGTTAAAAACACATATTTTAAAAATAATTGAAAGGTGTCATTGTTATATTTCAAACTTAACTATAGCTCAACAATCGGAACTATATCTTCGGTCATTCTGACTACCGTAGTTACCCAACTTAGCAACCATCACCGTTTCAAATTACGGTAAAAGTAGACTTATTTATGTAAATATATAGATTGGACATTGTTTTGATTGCGTTTAAAGGTGGTATGAACGCAATGGGATACAGACATATTCTACATGAAGCGCTAGATATTCATACACTTGACCATATTGGAGTTCATAGCCAGATATTGCCAATCTGGTTTAACATAAAAATGTAGATCAAACGAGAAACTGAAAGTAGAATGGAAATATAAAGTAATTGCGTTTTATGTATAACTACCCACATGTGAGATAGCGTTGTAATTACGTCAGATAATATGGTTGTTCTATTGGGTTCTCAAATAGAAACTCTTTCTTTGTTTCGTAGTATATACCAGTATTCTGAGACAAAATTTCATTTTAAATTTGGATTATTATTTTGCTATTTCAGAGTAATTCGGGACATGATTATTTCTTTTGATGTAATTCCATTGTTAAACTGTGTTTTAGGACCAAATAATAATATTCTGTTATGATGATACATTGGGCATGGTTCCAGTATACAGCATTTTAAGACATCAACCTCTTAGTTCTCCTGGTATAGAATCTCGTTGTTTAACAGTATTGTATTACTTAATTGTTTTTGTTATTGTGATACAGTGTCCTCGGCCAGATCCGTCGTGGAGAGGTCTGTCCTTACTTCTCCTCGGGTGACGACCTTCTAAGCGAGTACCGACCAATCAAGCTTGTTTGGGAGAAGGAATCTAAATGGCAGAACATCAAAATCTACCATTCGGAAGAGTTCGGAAACATTCTATGCCTCGACGATGATCTCAGTACGTAATTGTATTTACACTAATAATTATGATCTCGATTAAAATTGTAACGAACATTTCTATTTTACTGTAGCTTTAAAAATTATGTTATTATATCATAACGTAAACAATGGCGTTCCTTGTAACGGCGTCTCTGGTTGGCTGAATCAATGGCGTTCCTTGTAACGACATCTCTGGTTGGCTGAATCAATGGCGTTCCTTGTAACGGCGTCTCTGGTTGGCTGAATCAATGGCGTTCCTTGTAACGGCATCTCTGGTTGGCTGAATCAATGGCATTCCTTGTAACGGCATCTCTGGTTGGCTGAATCAATGGCGTTCCTTGTAACGGCGTCTCTGGTTGGCTAAATCAATGGTGTTCCTTGTAACGGCGTCTCTGGTTGGCTGAAACAATGGCGCGATGATTACATAGAAAAAAGAGTTCCACATTGTTTTGCATTTCGCAGGATTACCTTGTATTGACTTAAGTATATTTATTATGTTATGGAGCTACTTAACATACACTTGTATTCGGGTCATTCCTTAAGCATATATCCCAATTACTTTCAAGCAATAGTTATGTAACAGTTATGCTTATTATGTTTGTATCAAATTGCGCATCAGCTACTACATATTCACACTATTGCATCGTCATCCATGACGTAAATAAACGTTCCCGATATCCAATGTCCATGTGCACGTCCAGTTGCTTTCATGTCCTTGTTTAAAAAAAACCCGTTTCTGACATGCAAGTACAAAACGAAATTTGAATGACATATACATTATGTTTAAAATAGCAACATGTCTCGGGAATGGTCTCAGAGAGTAATGATACCTTCATATGGGAAGAAAACCTATTTAATCACAATCAAAGGCGACGGAATATAGATATATTTAGATTTTATTCAGATATTTATGGCAAATATATCGCGTTTCCATATATGTCATTAGACTTATTGCCAAAATAGTTATAGATTGATGTAACCAACCACTTGCCGCGCTGTTAGCGTTCCGTTTTTTGTTGACAGAATATGGAAATGGAAAATGCACATGAACATACTACCATATTATTTCCAATTTTTACAGGATTAGTCAGTTCCTGCGATAATGACTTCTCAACGCAGTGAACAATGTGATCCAAACTGATACAAATTGAGTCTGAGTAAGAACAAATAGTTGTATATACCAGTACTTGTCATATCATCTATCATATAGGAAACATTTTCATCTTAAATTAATATTGAATCAGTTTAAATAGAAGTATTCGTTCCGTGATCTGTTGGTATATCACGCCGGGGACCCTGGTCCGACTCCGGTCACTCGACATATCCCCTCTGTTATTCTGCAGGTGTATAAATAATTATCGCAGAATGCCCTCTATCTGACAATATCCTATAAAATATTTATCTATAGTTGTCTGGTCGGTACACCAGGCACATTTCCCGTTCTGTCGATAAATGGTGGCTTGAGATGAGATCCCGACTCGACTTATTGCTCCCTTGGCATTTTGTTACTGTAATATTCACATCTGACAAAATGTTTTATTTTATTTCTCATCGATCCTGCCCATACAAGGACGGTGTGTTGTTGGCCTGGCAAGGGGCGGAAGATTCTGGCGGGGTTCCACCGTAGTCCTAGACAAGACCTGTGATATTAAACTATACCTTTAGTCTTTGGCTAAGTTTTATCAATGTCGTTAAGAGATATCCATGAAGTAAAAAAATGCATGGGTATCATTCCATATATTAACGAAAATGTTCTAGCCTGAAGCGCCAATCTTTGTTTAAGAACTAAAATGTTTCTATGAAGATGCCTATTACAATTTTTTTATATTTTACAGTGATAGGAGAAAGTGACCTTATATATACCCAAACCCTACTGGGGATCGGGCGTAACGACTTCAAGGATAAGACGGTGCTGATTCTCGGGGGTGGGGACGGTGGTCTTTTGTACGAGTTACTCAAAATGGAACCACGTCACGTGCTCATGGTCGAAGTATCCTTAAAGACAGTATGGTTACGTATAAGACATTTTTTATGTTCTTGTACCCTATATAAGAATGAATGAAACAGTGTGCATTGGCTGTCCAAGGTATATGTATATCCGTTGTGCATTGTTAATACTGGTCAGTGCCGTATCGTGGCATTAATAATAAGTCATTACGACAATTACTAAGATGAAGGTCTAATTGTAAAACTGAGTTTTATGCAAAATCGCTACCGTTGTTCTTATAAATGCTTATTCATAATTAGGGCGAAAACATTCTGGTATCTATTCTCACTTCCATACAAAGAGAACATGGCGTCCTCCCTCCAGAAGACGAAGTAGAAATACGGATCTGTATTATCAATTAGATTGGTCATTTGACCAATCGTGCATTATCTTTTTTAATTATAATTAAAATATTTGTGTCTATTTAAGAAACGATAAAGCTATGTGTAGATATCGATAAGTATTGGAATTTATCATGACTTTGGGGGTTAGTGTTTCGAAAAACAAAAAGAAACAACAACAAAAGGAAATCTTACATACCTTTAACCTAAATAAGATTGACGAAGAAGTTATCAGCGCATGCTCGACCTACATGAAAGAAGTCTGTCATGGCGTTATGGACAAATTCGAGGGACCTAACTACAAGGTACAATGATTGCAAAACGTAAAATTTATATATATGTATTATGTATCCAATAGGAATTTCTTGTTTGACTGATCATCTGCAATGACTGTGTCTTTACTCCTCATTCTAGATACGGTAATGCGCATGTCAAAGCGACCGGAAACAATTTTAAGGTCACCGTATGCTTTCATGGCTCATTGCTCAACTTATCCTAGTTACATATTAAATTAATAGAACTTGATTGCGTAATCATTGGTGATATTTGGTAAAACAACATTTAAACGCTCGCTCATCTTCTTCTTTTGCTAACTACGCACATGTTGCTTGATCGATACAAGCACATACCATTTATTTGTTTGTAAAAGTATTACTTGTGTTCCTAAAAGTCTGAAGATGTATTTTTTACGAAAATAACACTGCAAAAAGTGTATGTACCAAATGCAGCATACTGGCCACATTGGTCATGAATTCATTAGAATTGCCTGTCAACATATACATGTAACTCCAATTTACTGTTTTACTGAATTATGGCAGTGTATCACTATGTTTTAGATCCAGATTGGAGACTGTATGGACGTACTCCGGGAGAGCATTGCGTCAGGGAGGAAATTCGATTACGTCATCAACGATCTCACAGAATTCCTCGTCGGGGCAGATAATTGTGGGTACAGTTTAAATACTGATACGGTATTGTTTATCAGGCCTAACATTCTTTGAAAAACTAAAACCATTAACGAGAGCTTCATTTGTATTTGACGTTTTGAGCAATATTTTATATATCAACTACAACAATGATATTCTGATTAAGTACACATTTCCGGGGACAATGATCTAATTCTACCGCCAGTCACATGTTGCCCTACTAATGAAACACGTTAATGACTTTAGTAGAAAACACACACCAAGCTAATTCCCACTAGGAATGACTTTTCTCCTAATTTGAATATCTAATTCCTTATTCGATGATGGAGTGGGTGACTGCTGAGTCGGAAAACTTAACGTACCAAGGGAGAACCCATTGTAGTAACACGGTAGAAGCCAGGGGAGAAATCATTGTCTTTATCGATATAACTCAGTTCTGCTGATCAGTCGCAGTGTGAAAATTGTATGTCTGAGGAACGTCATGTGATAGATTATCTTCATAAGGAGATAAATCTCTAGCATACCCCATAGCTTTGATACAGTATCATAGAAATTGGGATCATATACGCTTCAAAGAACAACTGATATAAAGAGAAGGCTCGTCACGCTATGCCAAGGTATAGCACGAACTAGATAGGGCTTCTTAACGGATTAACACTACCACACCATGTCGGAATGGATCGAACTCAAATACTGTATACCAATAACCTTTCAAGCGTGATCCATTTTTGTTTATCGCGAATTGATATCTTCTAATGTTCTTGCACAATTGTATTCAAAGATATCTTCATTTAATTTTACTTCCGCGAAACTTAAGTTCCGCAAAAATGCTTTGAAACTGAAATCGCGAAATTTAATATCCACGAAAGATAATTGGTTAACAGTAACACCCAACGTCTCATTGAATAGGGGGATTAGCAATTAAAGCAGGTCTTGTTTTTTGTGTCTCTCGCACAACTAATCGTTTGGATCATGCTGGTAGGGAAACACTGAGCTGGGAATTGCCTGAGTCCTCAATATAGGTGTACGTAATACTAGTGAAATCTAGCAAGGTACCAAATCAATAAAACCCAAATTGTCTGCTAAGCAGCGCACATTGACTGCGCATGGTACCACAATGAGTAGGGAAGTAAAACTTTAATTACAATCACGTGCTGTGCTCTGCATGCCACCGAGGACCACACAACTCACAAGTCTGTGTACTATTTAGTGTTTACAAGTCAAGTAGGCTAATGCCGGTGACACCCTTATATCCCTACGGCCTAATAGTCCGAAGGCCCATTAGCCCGAATGTCCATTAGTCCAAAGGTCCAATAGTCCGAAGGCCCTTTAGTCCGAAGGCCCGTTAGTCCGAAAATTAGTAAATATTGCAAGTTATATAGTTGTTATAATTAACGTACAGTTGTATTTTCACGAAAACATTTTTCTGCAGTGCTGATCTGACAATTTATATGGACGATTGGACGGCAAGTTGTCATTTCTTCATGGAGCATTGCGAGGTCAAAATTACATCAAATTGAAAAAAAAATAATACTAAAACAGGTTTATATGTTATATGTTACCGGATTGCATTGTAAATTAAAATGCAAATACTCTTTAACATCAGATACGTTTACGTATTTCAAGATTATGTTCTTTTTTAAAATTCGTAACATTTCGTTGTATATTATCATTTTTCATCAAATCTATAGTCATATACATGTAAGTATACCTTAGCAAATTTACAACAAATCTTTTGCATCGAAAACCGTAATAAACATTTCGAGTACTGTTCACATATAAATTCCAGTTATATTATTTTTTCGGACTATCGGGCCTTCGGACTAACGGGCCTTAGGACTATTGGACCTTCGGACTAACGGGCCTTAGGACTAATGGGCCTTCGGACCATTGGGCCGTAGGGATATAAGGCGGTCACCCTAATGCCAATGTCGACATTGAATATCTATACACATTTTACATATTTCTGAACAAAATTAAAGGTCACATATCTATGCAGAATTGGAGCGTCCCTGTTTGCATGTCAACATACAAAATCAACGATATATACTGCGACGTGTACATGTGTTTCTATTAAATTGGGTATCTCAGTACGTCATACATGTATCATCGATCAACCCACCGACGCTAATACACACTTCAATGTACGCTTATGGGATGTCTCCCTGTCGTAGTCAAACGGCATTTCAGACCTTTTACTTTTTATCGCCTGGATACCAATATCCCCGCCATCCAATGCGAGTATCCACATATATGTGTTCAGTCCATCAACTAGACGTATACCTCCTTTCGTTTGTCCACATACAAAATATATCTCCTAGCTGACATTTTGTTCACATGCACATTGCACATATATCTCCTAAACTGACATTTTGTGATTATAGACTTTGCTTTATTTGCAGATTATACCTATGATCTAGAGACATCCTCACACAGTTTGGAGTTCTCAATGAAGATTCTAAACGAAGGAGGGAAGTACTTATCCCGGGTGAGTTATCTCCACTTCACAAATCACTATTATAACTTGGTTATATCTCCATGAAAAGGAGGTATTTCGGGTGAGTTATCTCCCCTTATCAAGTAATTGTTACAAGTGGGCTATATCTCCATAAAAAGAAAGTATTACGGGTGAGTTATCTCCCCTTATCAAGTAATTATTACAAGTGGGTTATATCTCCATAAAAAAGAGGTATTACGGGCGAGTTATCTTCTCATAATAAGGAGTAAACTATACAGCTGAGGGAGAATCATTTTGGAGATCTGAAATTGTTTATACGTGGTGTTATTGGTATAACTGAAGGCGGTGTACATATTTAAAATGTATTATCTGTCAGGCAAGGTTTGTCAGCAAATATTATCTTATTTGTTCATTTAGTTTTCGATAAGTGGTATTAACAAATGGTATCACTGATTCGGAATACATAGTATCTAGATAAAATAATGAAATTGAAACATAGATGTATAGTGATTGCATATGTTAATTTCATATATTTGAAGAGCAATATAATAATTCATTATGCTTTAATTATTTATGAGTTGAAATTGATTTGTACATGAATAAGGTTAATTTGTTCTATTGTTTTGAAGGGAAACTCGCTTCTCGCTAAGGCCTACACGGATAAGTTTGAGGCCAACGTCCGAGCTCTGCAGCTCGAGTTTCGTCGGTATGAAGCAAACGTGCCTTCATTCCAGGAAACGTATCCTTTTTCTGAACGTTTGGCATTGACTTTGTTTACCTCATGATTATAATCGTCATCATTTTCTGTGTAAAATAGTTAAAGAGAATCGAACGTCAACATTTTCTGTTTAATATAGTTAAAGAGAAATCTCCGACATTGGTCATTTTCAATAATAAATCTACGGAAGTACACCTATAAATTTTAATTATTTGCTAGTTTTTTCATGCATTGATACAAATGAAAATTCGTAATTCGATTTTGTAAAATAAATAGATTGTCTCTCTATACGTATTATATGTGCTTAGTAGTAGTATATTTTTATGTCTAAGATAAACCTTGACCTTCCTCAGATATTGCCTTTATGAAGTGTGGAAACCATAGTAACGTACAAGCCAGCTTTTATGTTATGGATTATTTTCGTATTTTAATTTTGTGATTATTTTGAAGATTTCTAAATTGCGATGGGAACTAGAATCGACTGGATTGTTTTAATGAATGTTCTCAAGTCATGTGTGAGAGTGCTTCAAGTATTGCTTTGGAAATACTTTATTTTCATAAAAGGTAGTTAGACGTATTAACTTGATTTTGGTAAAATAGTTTGGTTTCATAGTGTTGATTTAACACATCATGCTTTAAATTTAAACACTCTGACATTTTTGCTTGCTAGACGCATACGAGGGCCATACATAAACAGAAATAAGGACACATCATAAACATCGGTTTTATAAACAACTAAAGTTAGTTATATGTTTAGTCAAACTATTCATTCAAATACGTTATAGAGGTCACTTATAATATATTTCTTTTCTCCAACATCACGTGTGCACGTGCGTTTGTGTTGGTGATGGGTGCGCGTGTGTTAATGAAATGTGGAACGGTGCATGGATTTTACATCTCGTTCTAATTTTCTAAATAACTTGTGTATTTTTCACTTTCATAATCAGACTATAAATAAAATAATGATCGACAGCATTCCTTGACTTATCTTTTATTCGAGTTATCTCCCTTACTACAGGACTAGTACTTCCTACATAAAATTATTATGCATTTGACAACGTTGTCATGCTAACTAATTACTATATACATTTGTATGTCATATTTATAAGCAGGGAAATGGTTTTAAGGAATTGTTTAGCCCCGAAAATGGTATTTGATAATGCTTGGTATTGCTAAACCAGAGTTATTAAAATCATATGAATAAGTCTGTTTTCTACCTGTACTTGATGATAATGCGTTGATGTTTTACTCGCTTCTGTTCCTTTTGCAAGTACAAAGTGTATCAACATCTCATGATAAGTCCTACATGTATCTTGAGTGATTCTAAGGGGATTGGAGGATAGATGGAGGGAAATTTCTGACTTTACGGAATATTTATATGTCTAAAAATCGAATTTTACAAATATGTGAAAAAATTAAAATGAACATAAAAACAGCGCCTCATATTACATGTACAAGGTATAAAAATCCAACTGATAGAAACATACAGTATACGAATGTTTTTCTTCATAAAGTCTATCTTGACGGGAAGTTTTATTTCTCTATATCATTCCAAGAGTATGTGTCAGTAGATTGTGCATTTACTCTGGGTTTGGATTTTGGAACAATAAATTATCCCATATCTAGATAAGTTGGCCTTTTCCTATTTAGATGACTGAATAATATAATCTAGCCCGCTAAACCTGCCTATATTATTAGGTTTTATTTATCTATGTATTTGCCTAATATATATGGACTTTATATTAGACTAAAAAAAATAAAAAGCTTAGAAATATAGGCAGGTTTTAGCGGACTATCTAGTAAGTAGAATCTACTCTGTGTCGCTATAATTTGCGAGGTGTCATTTTTCGATATTTCATCTGTCGCCCTTTGACTTTGCGTGTCTTTCGGTTTAAGCTTTAAAAAGCCATGCCATTAATTGTGTCTTTTCCATATTAACGCACCAAACAACACAAGCACTAAACACCCAGAACACGAGGGTTGATCGTAATAAATGGATACGACTTCAGGTTTCCATTTCCGGACTTCCAAAACTGCACGGATATATTTCAGCATCATTAATTTTAGATATATCATCTACGTTTAGGTTATTTTAACTTTGAATTTAAATTACATTCAAGACTTTGACGGATCGAAACAGATGTTTAACTTTACAAGACCATGAATAACTCATACTAGGATTTTTTATGTCCAAGCCCGGGTTCTTTTTATAGAGCAAGCTACGCCCCTGGGAATAAGAAAATAACCATGTTAGATATCGTGGTCCTAAATCATTTGCCTAGGGCTAGGACTACATTGGTCAAAAGCGCCCCCGCATGGCCAGTAGTATTTGTCCGTTTTGACCTTGAGACAGATAAAACAAAACTTAACCTGACACGTATTACGTGAGCAAGTCATGTGTTTACAACTGTCCCCTTCTCCATACTCGATCACACACTGACACTTTGGGCATGCGCGAACGGAAGGGCAGTTCGGAACACCAACAATGGTTCTTACGGGACAATTTCGAAGAAGACTTCTAACCTTCGGAATACTCTGTTTACATTCAGTGTTTATGCACGATTTATCGCTACCGACGACATTCCCTGCACATGTCACACAGAATGATTTTGTACAATAGTAACACGTGACCACACTTCTGTCACACGTGTCTTCCAATGCCTCGTCACAGTTGGGACAGAGGTAGACATTTTGATGTTTCTCAAGCCAATTTGAAAACAATACGGTCTGGAACAAGTTAATTTCGTCATTGGACAGACATGCTCGAGAACTAATAGACTTGAAACTCCACACACTTGAGCATTGCTCGCTCGGTTTGTCTTCTTCCGGTATGGCAGGACACGTGACCTGAGTGGCACCATTGTTGATTTCATTCCAAGAATATCTATATAAATTGTCAGGAGCTGAAAGAGAAAGCAAATTGTTTGGTGTATTTCAAATTTAATAATTTGAAGCAAAATTTTTGCCATTGAAGAACTGGGGGAGGAGGAGTTTTGAAAAAAAAAATCAATCATTATGTTTACAATGTACAATATTTTTATTTTTTATCGATTTCTATTTTGTTGAAACCATCGATTTTTTTGGAATTTTGTTTATGCAATACTTTCGTTTCAATTCGTTGCCATTTATAAATGAAAACCGTTATTTAAAATTTTTATTCAATGCAATTGGATTGGTGAATTAATTGTCGTTATTGTGGGGTTAAGACTAAAGTTATCCTAAGTCGGGGCATTGTTTATATTTTTGTCTATAGGCTTTTCTTGTCATAGCAAACTCAGGGTGTTTTCTTTCCAAACATTGGATAACATTTTTAAGATAATACATTTTCGTTTTATTAATGTTGAATATCTATTTTTAACAGATCTTTTAAAATAAAATTGAGTTCAAACTTACATATAGCATGCCCACACACCATACGGACGCACATATCGTCACTATCAGGGTCTATGACGTCATCATCTTCAGTCTGGTACTTTGACGGTGGATCTCGTGACTTTGGCTTTTGGACTATAAATAGTTTGGTCAACCCCGGGTAGTCTGATAGAGACTTATTTCTGTCTAACATAGTACGTCTATTTTTGACCCATAGGTCAAGGTCATAACATTTCTGACTGTCTGCTTCCTCTATCTTGTTCGTAAGGTATGCGATACAATGTGAAACATCCCATGTCTAAAACGAGAAACGAAGGAAGATAGAACATGAAAATGGCAATAAATCAATCTAAATACGGTAAAGACAGTTTGATTTTAATTATATCCTGAAATCAATTCAGTGTACTTCCATTAGCATTTTCATGTATCTGAGTGAAATAATTAAAATCTTGAACCAAACATAAAAGCATTGTTGCAGGTAAATAAGTATAGACTTATATTATCAGTACACCATATACTTTATTTATATTTTATATACTTTATTTACATACATGTACTAGGTATATTCCTTTGTAAATGATAGAACAAACGAACTAATATACCTTGCTTATTTAAGGAATAGATGTTTATTTTGTTGAGGTTATAAGTGTATAATGATAATGGAGAATGTGTGAATTATGTAACCCCGCCGGCGAAGCCGTTTACACGGGCTCCATCATCATTATACCCTCATAACCTCAACAAAATAAACATCTATTCCTTGTGTTTACAGTTATTCGAGTAAATGAATATTATTAATTCCCGCGGCAGTTGCATATTTTTTTCCTCTCCCGTCATTGTCAACGAATTCGATTGAACAGCTGATTGGAATAGGGTCATTCATATGTTCCCGCCAAAAGTACATTATAAATATTTAATCAAAACCCTTGATTTACTTACAAGGTATATATTTATTTGTAATCGATAACGCATAAAGACCATTTTTTATAAAAAAAACCAACATGAACCCATATATAATTCATAAAGCCGTTGTACTTTAATCATAGAGGATGGAGATTCCTGAATTGGTTAAGCATTAATTAATACAAACAGTGGTGGTAAATAAGATATGTAACAGAAGGGAAATGGAGTCAGTATATCTTACCTTTTTAACTGAAGTAAAAACCCCATTTTCGCCGAACCTCCATACCGCTATGTGATCCGCCGGAACTGTAAGTCCGGATCCGGACCCATGCTTTCTTTTCTTACATACGACTTTACCTGCATCTGTATGGCGTCTTTTACTCATCTTATCCGTGGAACCTGAAATCAAGAAATTAATCTGGTAAATGGAAGTGCTGTCAGATGGTGGTGTATTTAAGACACTCGACTTTCATCTGACCGACCGAGGGTCGACCCCGATGGGAAAAGATCATGAAGGTTTTCTACGGGTACTCCGGTTTAGCCTCACTATGTGATTTACATGTACATATTCTTTTGCATCTTAGTAAGTTTGTAAAAAGAGACAATAATTTTGTTTTAATGAGATTGATTACAGTATTATATTCTTCATTATACTTATGTTACGTTGAATGTGTTCCATCATATCAAAATGACATAATTATGTTTTATTTGATATCTTGTCACACACGTTAGTGTCTGGGAGCAGTAAGGACAGCTTAATCTGAAATCTGGTTCCCTTCCTTCAGGCACTGGTACAGTATCCGGCCATAGGAGGTGATATGTATATGCAATATAACTTGTTTTGTAATCGATGTAAACAAATTCTTTTTATAATGAAAGATGGCTAAACATTCCTTAATGTACATACATCAAAGGGAAATGATTTTTAGTAATACCGGAAAGGCACATTGATATATGAATCAATGACGCGAGGTATAGGTGAGACTTACAAAACATATATAGTATCGAATATAATAAGGGAATAACAAACAACGCCGAAGCGTATGTAAATAAAATAAAATAGCGTGGAACGACACAGTACGAAACGGCCTGGCCATTCATCCTGAAAACGACGTATTTCCGGCCGTACGTAGGTACGACAGGCGGGTACGGGAGGTTTATATACAAATGAATGAGATAATGTTGGTTATATGCTTACTACATTTTATACTAAAGTAATGGTCTGTATTACACCATGGAGTTACAGTAATGTATGTTTAGTCAAACAAGTTATATAAAAGAAATCATTGATCTATTTTGGTGAAGTGAATAGACTGCATAAAACACGTAATAGCACTATTAGTCTACTCTTAAATATATATATGTACATTTATTTCTGTGACACCAAACCATCTGATTTGTTATGTGTATTAGATATATAACAAGTCTGTTCTTAATAATACAGTTAGCATTATGTCAGTATTTATACAGCGATACAGTACTATTTGTTATATCATAATTCCACCTTGTATACACATTACGATGACATATTACAAGCGATACCTGATACATCATGACAAATTGTATAAAATGTGTAAATGTTAAACTATATAACGAAATTTTACTCACCATATTACCTCTGTCTGATTCTTGTGTCAAAGATACCCTAGTATGCGGTGCACTCTTACACAAGTCGGTATGTATACACAGCAGGCGAAGGAGTGGATTTCCGTCACATCTACTTTCGCTTTGTATGTACTTAGCACTATCAATCGATTTCGACTTTCGGTTTTGTGTATTGAATCGTAAGATTTAAATGTAGTTCAGCGATATTTTTTTTCAAAATGGGGAAATCTTACTTTCACTTTCCCAATATTTACTTTTGGTTTGATATGTCGGCAGCAATATGATCAAATTACCTTTTATTACGTGTAGAATTTAGAATCCCCCCAACCCCATTTTTTTATTTTCTCATCTTAACCGTTTAACTGTTTGGTTTGCGTTATAAAGCGATATTTTTAATCGTAAGAAATTTAATTTAGATTTCAGACATATTTAGTTTATGTTAATCATTCCAACATTAAACATAAACTAAATATGTCTTATCTTTGTTTTAATGTGTAATGCAATGACGCTGAGCAATACATATGTGGTACTGTAATATCGATTAGAGCTACTTTGATTCTGAAACACCATATCTAATCATTCATTTTATTTCATTGACAGATGTCGTATGGCGCAGTGATAGTTAATTTCAGTGTGATAATTAAGACGACAGCGAGAAACATAAGACAACCCGCGTTATGAAAATTAACATTTCATTAATTTTGATTAAATTGTTAATAAAGTAATGATAAGTGAAGTATTAGCGGTATGCTTATAACTTTTTGCGACTCTACAATTTATCAATCTCGTTTTATGTAAAATAAAAAGCCGTTTCGGAAAGTTAATGGGCTATTAATAGGCTCAATCATTTTGTTATTGCTGTAGAATTAATTAAAATGAAAAATAAACAATGATACAATATAGGACTTAATTATGTAACTTTATTTCTAAGACAAGTGATAAAATAAATAGTGAAAATATGTTATGTTAAGGAATCATTTTTTCAATTTCAACATTTTGACACATTTATGGTTGTTAAATGGACATATAAACAGGAAAACACTGAAGTGAATCACCAAGAAAGAGCCGTCGACGGCTTCTTGGGTTCTACGAAATGATATATGGCTTATATTATAAAACAGCATGCGGTATCGGTTATTACATGCTTAACTTTTAAGCTATATATTATCTTCTAGTGAAGGTTTCATTGACAAATGTACAGTACCTGATTGAGTATGATACTCTCTGTACGAGTTACCTCCCTTCTGAAAACGTAAGGTATACGTTGAATGACATATTTCTTATATGCAAATGAGCTGCACCACTGTCATACAATACCTATATTTTGTATAAAAGGTTTAACATGGCAGGTTGGGAGGGTGGGATGTCACTAAATGACAGCTAACTCCCAATCACAACTGACCAAAAAACTTAATCTACTGTACTGGAAGCACCACTCACCTCACAGATCGATGCACCCCAACAGTATTAAGCGAAATAAATCCTGTTCAACTGCTCCACTGCTGAATACTTATCTGTTAATTTTAATAGTACTGCCAAAAATCATGATAGATATTTATGTTTACAATACAGTAAAATGAGAGTACACGATCAACCCAAAAACGTTAAATTGTTGTTTACCATTTCATTTCACATTTTTACAGTGAGACAATCCTAATGATTTTCGATACGTTTTCATATAGATGTCCATAAAGAATAAACAAACATCAACTGCTACGGTGCTGTATTATCTGTAAACTACTATATCGACCACGGTCGATATAACCATTTATCAACCTCATCAAAATGCTATATTTGTATATTAAATGTTTCCATTGTGTTTGAATACATATATATACAAGACTCACAATGGGTCAGTGTGTTTCTTTTAAGAAAAGCATTGAGCGTCAATCTCGCCCCTTCTCTGGCTAGGATATATCACCGAGTTTATCAATTTATTTTTTGCCTGTCGGTCAATCATTTCATACAATTAATTTAAATGAAAAATGAACAAAAACACAAATGCATAACTTAAATATACCACTTTTTATTTATAAGACAACTGAATAAGAAAAGTTATGAAACCATGTTTGGTTACGAATTCATTATTCATTTTCTTTTTAATTTCAACAAATGTCATTGACATATTGTTGTTAGTCAATTGGCTCGATAAACAAGCAAGCATGTATTACTACAATAGTTCGGATTCTTTGGTCTACTTCACTAAGGCCAATCATACAATATATTTGTTGTTTAATATAATGTTCACGCCGTATCGCGGGTATACTGGGCAACTTATAAATGGTTTGCTTCCCTATACATAATGTTCATGTATTTATATATATATGTTTGTAACAGTCTATCTAATGCAATGCACCTAGTACAGAAGTTAAAATATCATAGTTTTTTTTGGTAATTGAACATTGTTGACGGAACAAAATAATTCTAAATTATGTGTAGTAAAAATGATAATAAAATAACCCAGGACTAAATGAAAATTAATTGCAATTTCTTCACGACAGAGGCAAAAGATATTTAGGATGGATTTTTTTAGTTTGAAATTATCAAATCTTATAATAAATCTGTATGATTAAGAAGATTATTACTACAGTAGTACAGTTGTAGGTTCAGAATGCATCGCGGACATTTAATATTCATATACAGTTTCTCAACTTTCTGAAATAGGAATTATACAATGTATATTCGTGGTCTAAGTAAGTCGGTAACAGATAACGCCTACATTAAGTGTTTAACCATTTTATCTACTCAGTATAACGAGAGCTAAGAGAGGGCAGTAACTACCGTCATCCTAGACAACTTTGAAGAAGTCTTTTATGGACTGATTTTGGGAAAGGTAACACAACTAACTAGTTATATATTTTTTCGTTATCGCTTGAATTAAGGCTAGTTGATGAACCATTCAGATCTCATTTATCCTTTCCAAAGACACATACACTGTACAAAAATGAGTAACATGAAAACACACATGTAATAAATACTTCTATCTTCTCGTATACTTTACATAATCTGTCTCGGGCTAGGACTACACGGCTCAAAAGCGCCCCCACAAGGCCAGTAGTATTTGTCCGTCTTGACCTTGAGACAGATGAAACAGAATTTAGTTTTACAAGAATTTCGAGGACAAGTCATGTGTTTACAACTATCCTCCTCATCATACTCAATGACGCAATTGCATTTTGGGCATGCGCGAACGGAAGGGCAGTTTGGAACATTAACAAGTGTTCTGGTTGGACAGTTCCTAAGTAATGTTTTTAATCTTGGTACGCTTTCCTGGCACTCATCATTGAAACACTCACGTCCGTAAATGGGGCGGTGACAGTGGACACAGAATGAAAACGAGGTACCACTTTTCTCACAATTGAAACATTTAAAAACTGTTGCACAATCGCTGTATATCGCCTCATTACAAACCGGACATAGATGAATATTGGGTTGTGCTTCAACAAAGTTCGAAAATAACTGACAACAAAAAAGACAGTTTTCGTCGTTTGAGAGACAGGCTAGTTTACTGACAGAGGTGAAATCCCAAATCTTTGAGCATTGTTCACTGGGCCGTTTGGCGTCCGGTACAGCTGGGCACGTGACCTCAATTCCACCATTTTGTATCCTTGACCATGCATATTCATACAAGTTTTCTGGAGCTGAAAATGTGAATTGTAGTGCGTAAAACACATGCATTTTGTTTAATTAATCGTTTCATACAGATAATTTTATTATTTAATATGTTGATTGCAAGCCATATAATGCGAATATAAATTCTATCTGACATTTGTGATATATTTTCTTATATAAGAATGGTAATTTTTATCAGTGGTTTCATCATATTACTTATCATTGTTTCTTTTTAAGAGGTCCCTCAACTATTAAAGTTTTGTTATAAAATTTCTTATTTCATTCCGTATTGACATATTACAAAATCATTTTGTAGGCTTATAAGTAGGTATTGATTGGAACATTTGTTTGCGATTGGAAAGTCATACTATTCAGGAACCTTAAACGACACGATTTTCGCTTACAACATAGCATCATGCCTTCACAATTCAGGCCTCCTTTCAAGGGAGACAAATATGTTATATGCAAAGACGGGATATATGTGTGTACTCACAAATAGCATGTCCACAAGGCATCGCCACACACGTATCGTCAGAGAAGGGGTCTGTATCATCACGACGAGGGGTTTGATGACAAGGATGAGGATCTCTAGATCTAGGCCGTCTGATAACGTACAGAGATTTCAGCCCGGGGTAGTCGGAGAGTGACTTCCCCTTGTTCAGCATGATGCATCGGTTCTTAATCCAGAGGTCGAGCTCACCGTATCCAAAATTCCCAGTTTTGTTTCGCACGTGCTTGATACAATCGGAAACGGCCCATACCTAAAGTGACAAACACAGTTTCCCGTAGACATTAATATACTTTCTAAATGCTCTATTACATACAGTAAAATAGTTAATTTAAGAGTTCTGAATGAACAACTACGACGAAAGAGTGAATTGTAGCTTTGCACGATACAGAAATATTTATTATATTATGAATTTCTGGTATGTACTGCATTAAAAAAATATATTGACATATTTCGTAATTTTCTGTTGAAGTGTGTACTGATATTGGTATCTTACAGCGTTTCTTAATCACCGTTACCTTGGGTAAGGTAGTAAAGAAGTTGTCCTCGCCAAATATCCATACTCCTATACTGTGTTCCGGAACTTGCATCAGTGTATTCTTGGTCGGTGGGTTCTGTAGGGGAATATTGATAAGTTACTTTTATGTTACCTCCCTTCGTTTCAGATTGTCTTATGCCCTTACAGTTTATTTATATTAATCAGAAATAGCATGCTTAACATTTAACATGTATCTTAAAAAGTATTCCATTACCGTTTACAACACAGTAACGACATATATCTCATACTACACAAGCTCATGTAGTCATTCAATGTAGTTAAAATATAGTATTATGACAAGAGTACTGTGCATGATTACTATCAAAGACTTGGTTTCTTTGACCTCGTGGAATCACAGAACTACTAAAATATCAATATTTACCAGTCCTAGTGTAACATTTGAGTCTGCGGGCGTTGATTTTGCGGCAGGGAGCATGGTATCTGAATTAAAAACAAAGGATTAGTAACGTTTATTTGTTTAACCAAGGGAGATAAATCGTTTACCTACCATCTGCATGCTGCCATGTAAAAATCCAAAACCACGAGGCGCTCCTGGAATAGTCCTCTCATATGCGCGGACCCCCGATCTTTCACGCATAGTCGCCGATCTTTGCAATCCCCTTGATTTCTTTGTTCTTTTCACCTCTTTGATAGCATGTGATGCAGTGTCTACACCGAGCGTCAGTTTTGTCTCCGTTTTGGTCTTTGGTTGAGAAGTTTTAAACATGGATACAACTGGATAGGCTGTGGTGCTGGGATAAGTAATACATTGATATCCGGATGGCTGTGCGCTATAACCATATCCTTCTATCCGTTCAGGTGATTTCTGTTTAGGTTGTTTGTTGTCCTTTACTGATGGTGAATAGTTGTCGGTTTTCCTTGACCGAAATGAATCTTGCATCTCTTCCTCAATTTTATAATGGTGTCTCTGTTGCTCGCTATACTTTACAGATGTTGAATAGGTTGGTGAATACATCTCTCTTGTTTTAACTGACTTCAATCCATCTGAACTTTTGTCGTCGTTTTTGATAGCGTTTGGCCTTGCAGCAATTGGATATCCAATGCTATCTTCGTTAGGGTGATCTGTCCGCTGATCAGATAATGCCATTATTTTACTTGGTTCAGTCTTCAACTCTTCAACAGGTCGGGTATATCTTTGGGATTTTATTTCCCCAGATTCCGCAGTGTGGATATGTTCTGACTTTTTAGGTCGTCGCTTATCGCGAAACGACATAGATCTACGGAGAGTATTCTGTCGTTGAAAATCCGACAAAGCTGATGGTTCTTTTTCGACAGGGTCCTTGTTAACAGGTCTGACCGAGTATCCACGTTCTTCGTCTGGTTCTGTCGGCAATTCTATAGGCTTTTCTATGGCGCTGTTGTTTTCGTTAGGGATGAGCCTTGCATCTATTGAATATTTACTAATATCACCCGTATTAAGTTGACCTGTCAGCTGATCAGATGACGTCATTAATCTTCCTGGTTTAGTTAGTTTAGATTTCAATTCTTCTGCAAGTCGGGAATATCTTTGGGAACTCATTCCCCCAGATTCCTTGGGAAAATATTGTGCTGTCTTCGAATAAAAACCAAGGGATGTCTTCTTTTGTGGCGTTTCGCGAAACGACATTGATCTGCGGAGAGTACTCTGTTGTTGATAATCCGCCACACCTGATGCTTCTGTTTCGACAGGGTTCTGGTTAACAGTTCTCATTAGGTATCCGCGTTTTGTCTCTGGTTCTGTCCGCATGTCTACAGGGTTTTCTTTTATTATACACTTTTCATGTAAGTTAACACGTTGTTTCACTGAGACTTTTTCTGGCACAACGACTCCGTTATCTACGGAATCTGTTGAAGATAAAATCTGTGGCTTTTCTGTATTTTCATCGGACTTATCATGGTCTATGTTGTTAAGACCAGAAGGAATACCGGCAGATTGTTTCAGTCCGTTATAATTACCAACTTTATTACGACCGTCTGCTATTCCTTGTGATTTCCACAGCCCGTTAAACAATGGTGAAATGCGTTTCTGAGACTGCCGAACTGATTTGGACCTACGCAGAATCCCGCTATCCAAGTCATAAACGTTGTCTTGGTTACCACTAATCTCTTCGTCTTCAAAATCTAAAATGTCCTCGTCTTCCATCTTGCTTCCACGTTTAATCTCGGGTGATTATATATATAACATATAGGCAATTGTGTCTAGATGTCTGTCTCCTTATACATTCAGTACATCGTCCTATTGTCCTATATATTTACTGATAACACCGGTGGTTATACCTGTAAGAAAACATGAACATTTACAAAACTTCACATAGGTAAATGTAGGTAACTTCAATATATAAACGAAGATAACTTAAACACACGGACTAACGTAATTGATTCTTTTTTTCCTAACTATGATGAAATATAAACACACACTATGCACGTTTATGCACACTATCATTTGTTTGTTACATCTCCATAACATAAAATTGATTTCAAGTTAATTCTTTATTAATACTAATTGCATGATCTTCAAAGACATATTTAAAGTGTTGTATAATCTAAATAATATTAAAATTGTTAAACAAAGTGCTAACTCTTCATTCGCATCAATAGTTATTTATTTCTCAAGAACAAAGCCCACTTGCCTTGCCTGAAACGTTTTCTTTAGCAAATAAGTTCAAAATCAAATCAATACTTCAATACGGCACAATCGTACATGTATGCATCAAAGTTACTTTAAAACATGTTACAGTCATTCACAGTATAATGCAATTGAAAGTTTTGAACTGTTATTACTGGATACTTGTTAGAAACGTGGATTACTACTTGTAACAATATTTGAGTTAACATGATTTGAATAATTTTCTAATTACATAATTACTCAAATTTATTAAGAATAAAATCGACAGAAATAACTGAAAACACTCACCTTTACAAGTACGACTTTCTGTAGTTGGAGTGATACATATATTCACCTTGAGCGTATAAAAACATTTGGGAATCCCGTTGATTTTAGTTTTATTTTCATTTCGCATATATGGATCTTAGTGAACAACTCCACGCTATTCCTATTGTTATGCAACATATGTCGTTGGTGCTATTTGTAAACACTTGTGTCACGCATGGAGAAAGTACCAAGAAAACACCTATTTACTTTCGGTTTTGAAATCAGTTACGGTACACATATCTGTTTAATACCATAAGTAGCGTTATAACTACAGTGTATCCTAACTGCTTATAAATTTAGTTGATATAATTAAAAGTTCATTTCTGTTATAGGAAATAGATATAATAACAATAAATCATTTGTCTTCTCTGAAATTATTTTTAGTATAACTGATGTCTTCTATTATAAATGTATCTCTCTACATATTCATATCAGTTATCGAGACTGCCCTAAATGTCAAAATTAAGTCATTAGTTTCGATTTCATCTTATCAACTGATAACAAACACACATTATTCTGCCTAATTTGCGAACAGAAACCTAACTGTTGCTCGCTTTGAAGGACACACATTGTATTATTACAAACTATCTAATTATAGTACTTCGATTATCAAAACATGGGATCAAACATGATGAAATAGCTATGGTGAGTAATATTGATATATATTTCTTGTGATGGTCTATTTGATACGACTACCAGAATACATTCATGTTGTAGTACATAGTAAGATCTTTCATATATGTTTAGGACTGTAATGCAATTTATTGAAATATGCACATGTAGCATAACATATGTGTAATTTATATATGTCCCCATCAGTAATAGAAATATACTTGTCATTGTTTGGCGGTAGATATATTTGGCAAACAAGCCGTCACACTCCATTTATTCTGCACAGTCCAAATATTTCATGGACAATAAAGTTAATAATTACTGATGGTTTAGATGAAACTGATTCCAGACACGTAAATCGCTACGTTAATTACTAAAAATAGAATACGCGTTTAATGGTGTTATCTTGTTCACGTGCTCGAAAATTCAAATTAAAGAAATTATGATCTATATCATCAAAATAATAAAATAATAAAACAATAGCAAATACGATGCGCTCACCGACTTAAGTTTGCATGATTATGTTAAAAAGAGGACAAGGGGAAATACAAAAAACACAAACACATTGAGAGCCGATGTAGTTTATCGTCTATTTATCAATTATTAATCATGGCAGTATTTACAAATAATAGCATAAAAATTAAATAAAGACAAACGCATTGTAGAATTGTATTATATGTTTATTATATCTTCGATAGAACATCTAAAAAAAAAAAAAACAGAATGAAAAATTTGAACCTTGATCCGGCGGTATATGTGTCTTCTTCCGTAATGTGGGAAAAGGTGATTTATTAACTAGAAAGTATGTGAAGATACAGTAATTACTTTGATATGCATAATATTTAAATAACATGTTCCTACTTTTGATTTTTACAAAATATAAAATATGTAAATACTGACTTTGCTTCGTATAAAGTAAAAATACAAGTTCAGGAACAAACAGAACATTAAATATTACAAACTATAGTCGTGAACTTACCAGTTTCTGCCGACATGTTAGAGGCATTGACCAATCTGTCATCTACAGGAGAAAACAAATACTCCTTGGTCATAGTTCACTTGTTATCAATGTAAACATCAGTATTTATCAGCCACGTGTTAAATAATGTACATTGTAATACAACGAATGTGAATTTTTATGGGTAATTTACTCATCTTCTTCAAACATTATTAACATACAATTCATAACATAGTATACCTGGAATACAACTGTTACTGAATCTCAGCATTACTGTATGATAGAGAGAATGGATGAAAAATAGCGTATAAATACAGCCTGATGTCATTTTTTGTAACACTACCGCTAGCATTGCCTATATTTTTGAGACTGTTTACGTCGCGTACATAACTATTCAGCAGTGAAGTTAATAACTATAATCTTTGTTATCATTCAAATCTGCTAAAAATCTCACAATAAAATGATATATATTTGTATTTTACGTGATCGTTAGAATAACTAAACTCAAACACCTTTAAACAAGTAAGAATATGTCCTGAGGGAAATTTCAAAATTAATTTGTATAGTCACAATGATTTATAAACGAAATCATACCACATTAAATAAATGATTACGCCGCTACAGTGGGGTAAAGGCAGCTGTCCTACTTCACATTACGTGTGATAATTGGTTAGAATACACATTGGGTGATGTCTCGTGCAGTTCAACTTATTGTCATGCGAATTAGGACGTACCTGTTCTCGGTCCACTATCTCCGACATCATGTGAGTCGGCTGATGTGGGTTTCCTCTGTGTATTGTCATCTGAGATGAAGTAAGACCACAGTATAGCGATAACAGCTAGCATTTCATAAAACATATTTCAGATCGGGTATTGCATATTGAAAATCGAAAGTGAAAGTAGGAATTACATATACTGTACATGTTTATATATCGCTGGGTATACACTCAAACGATATCTACACTTCATCATTTCTCGTGGCGATAAGATGTCACGAACACAAATCGTCACAAAGACGCTGACAAATGCAGATGAAGTAGGCAACAATTAGAATACGAAGTCAATCGTGAAATTAAATCACAGCATTTAATTTAGATGAAAATGAAAAATCTAAAATAAAGTGCGTACATTACTTAGATATCGGATAAATAAACATTAATAATATAGATATAAGGTTATAAATTTTAGTTCACATTCATTATATTTTATTTCTCTATAGTTCCTTCTACTTTAATTATTTGTGTTTTAAGTGGCGGAATCATGTTTCGTTACAAGAGCATTGTTGACTTTGTGTATGAAACTGTAACCTGGAATCAAACAATAGAGTAGCATATATTAAAAATAAGCTTTAATATGCAAATATTTCAAACAACACATATACGGTGTATTGCATGCTAAATAAAATCATTAACATCATTTGCTTTCATTTCATTACTGATTTGTTATTTGTTGTTACTTGTACTTGCTGTGTTTGTCAGAACTGTAATAGGTCCTCTATACTAATTAAAGCATGTCACTTTAAATCAAGTTAATTTACTCCAGTGCATTTACCACAGGAAATTACATGCTGAAATAAAAAAAAATCTTCAAATGTAAAATACAAATAATACCTTGATATGAAGTCAATCTTTGAGTCAATGGTTTCCTTTCTTCTGTTTCTTCCTCCTCTTCGTTCCTTCGTTTCTTTGTTGACCTTCGTCGTACTGTTGATGGGGGACTTATCAGAATGGTTCATCAACGAATTAGGAATGAAGCAATAGAGAGATAACGCGGTTAAACTTGTTTAGATGCTTTATTTGAATGTCAACACTGTAATGTCTCTAATGGTTAATTAACAGGCTTAGGAAAAAATGAAACAAAAATATTCTGTGTCCGTTTAGTCATTGCACATGACGTTTATTTTATATATGATATGTGTATATTAATTGTTTAATTGTAATGATAGTAATTGGCTATTGTATCATCTGCACTTTTTAACCTCACGAATACAGCCCGTTCCGTATTTATAGAAGCATTGACTGACAGTGATTATATTTGTTTTGTTTAAAACGAAAGTGAAACTAGAGTATAGAAGGAACAAACGCAATTACAAATTTGTATAATGTGTACACATAAAATGTAACGTAAATTCGGCCTTGCAGTTAGTACTCCAGTGCGTTATAAGTGATCAGTTATTTTATTGCTGTTTAGCAGACCTCATTCTTTCATTGATGAGGATATAACAATAACACTTAAAACAGGCCACGTATCAGTAGTGTATATTAACAGTTGTATATCCCAATAGCCATTAGAGCTTGTTGTCCTAAATGTCTGTCTATATCTATGTATCAACCATAACAGTAAATAAAGCCTAGGATTGACACCACAATGAACAATACATTTATGTGTAACTGATATATGTTAGTTTAATCTGCTTGTATATTGAGAATGATTGTTAAAGCATAAAATACCTTTGACGTTCGACAGGTGCTCCCTGTGTTGCCCGTGGTTGTCTTGAGTAACCTCCCCGTCCGGAGCCTCCATACCCCCCTTCGTACTGTGGCCTATTACTGACGAACGTGTATGCTAATGTTATCACTACTGCTGCGGCCGCTGCCACCCCGAGTACAACAAACTTCATATACATTGTTATGTATGTACTTGTATGATAAAGCCACTTCCACGCGTCTGTACAGTGCGCATGCTCGTTAAGTGTTTGGTATTTCACACGAATGTTTACAATCTGAAGTTGGAGGTACAGGCACAAATTCTTGGAATCGATACAGGTGTTTCACATAAGTATTGTCAATAACTGTAAAGATTAGGATTTTTTTCCTGTAGAATTAGTTTATGTAAAGATGATAATTATGTAAAGACAATTATAAACATTGATACATAGTTTATTAGCATGCTATAAATACCTCACTTTATGAATAACACGTAAACGATGCGTCCGCAAAAAAAAAAAACTGCTGCTGAAACAATAACCTGACTACTTTCTTTTAAGTAGACGCTACTGAAACAATAACCTGACTACTTTCTTTTAAGTAGACGCTGCTGAAACAATAACCTGACTACTTTCTTTTAAGTAGACGCTGCTGAAACAATAACCTGACTACTTTCTTTTAAGTAGACGCTGCTGAAACAATAACCTGACTACTTTCTTTTAAGTAGACGCTGCTGAAACAATAACCTGACTACTTTCTTTTAAGTAGACGCTGCTGAAACAATAACCTGACTACTTTCTTTTAAGTAGACGCTGCTGAAACAATAACCTGACTACTTTCTTTTAAGTAGATGCTGCTGAAACAATAACCTGACTACTTTCTTTTAAGTAGACGCTGCTGAAACAATAACCTGACTACTTTCTTTTAAGTAGACGCTGCTGAAACAATAACCTGACTACTTTCTTTTAAGTAGACGCTGCTGAAACAATAACCTGACTACTCTCTTTTAACTAGACTCTGCTGAAACAATAACCTGACTACTTTCTTTTAAGTAGATGCTGCTGAAACAATAACCTGACTACTTTCTTTTAAGTAGACGCTGCTGAAACAATAACCTGACTACTTTCTTTTAAGTAGATGCTGCTGAAACAATAACCTGACTACTTTCTTTTAACTAGACTCTGCTGAAACAATAACCTGACTACTTTCTTTTAACTAGACTCTGCTGAAACAATAACCTGACTACTTTCTTTTAACTAGACTCTGCTGAAACAATAACCTGACTACTTTCTTTTAACTAGACTCTGCTGAAACAATAACCTGACTACTTTTTTTAAGTAGATGCTGCTGAAACAATAACCTGACTACTTTCTTTTAAGTAGACGCTGCTGAAACAATAACCTGACTACTTTCTTTTAAGTAGACGCTGCTGAAACAATAACCTGACTACTTTCTTTTAAGTAGACGCTGCTGAAACAATAACCTGACTACTTTCTTTTAAGTAGACGCTGCTGAAACAATAACCTGACTACTTTCTTTTAAGTAGATGCTGCTGAAACAATAACCTGACTACTTTCTTTTAAGTAGACGCTGCTGAAACAATAACCTGACTACTTTCTTTTAACTAGATCCTGCTGAAACAATAACCTGACTACTTTCTTTTAAGTAGACGCTGCTGAAACAATAACCTGACTACTTTCTTTTAGGTAGACGCTGCTGAAACAATAACCTGACTACTTTCTCTTAAGTAGACGCTGCTGAAACAATAACCTGACTACTTTCTTTTCAGTAGATGCTGCTGAAACAATAACCTGACTACTTTCTTTTAAGTAGACGCTGCTGAAACAATAACCTGACTACTTTCTTTTAAGTAGACGCTGCTGAAACAATAACCTGACTACTCTCTTTTAAGTAGACGCTGCTGAAACAATAACCTGACTACTCTCTTTAAAGTAGACGCTGCTGAAACAATAACCTGACTACTCTCTTTTAAGTAGACGCTGCTGAAACAATAACCTGACTACTTTCTTTTAAGTAGACGCTGCTGAAACAATAGCCTGTCTACTCTCTTTTAAGTAGACGCTGCTGAAACAATAACCTGACTACTTTCTTTTCAGTAGATGCTGCTGAAACAATAACCTGACTACTTTCTTTTAACTAGACTCTGCTGAAACAATAACCTGACTACTCTCTTTTAAGTAGACGCTGCTGAAACAATAACCTAACTACTTTCTTTTAAGTAGATGCTGCTGAAACAATAACCTGACTACTTTCTTTTAACTAGACTCTGCTGAAACAATAACCTGACTACTTTCTCTTAAGTAGACGCTGCTGAATCAATAACCTGACTACTCTCTTTTAACGAGACTCTGCTGAACCAATAACCTGACTACTTTCTTTTAAGTCGACGCTGCTGAAACAATAACCTGACTACTTTCTTTTATGTAGACGCTGCTGAAACAATAACCTGACTACTTTCTTTTAAGTAGACGCTGCTGAAACAATAACCTGACTACTTTCTTTTAACTAGACTCTGCTGAAACAATAACCTGACTACTTTCTTTTAACTAGACTCTGCTGAAACAATAACCTGACTACTTTCTTTTAAGTAGATGCTGCTGAAACAATAACCTGACTACTTTCTTTTCAGTAGATGCTGCTGAAACAATAACCTGACTACTTTCTTTTCAGTAGATGCTGCTGAAACAATAACCTGACTACTTTCTTTTCAGTAGATGCTGCTGAAACAATAACCTGACTACTTTCTTTTAAGTAGATGCTGCTGAAACAATAACCTGACTACTTTCTTTTAACTAGAATCTGCTGAAACAATAACCTGACTACTTTCTTTTAAGTAGATGCTGCTGAAACAATAACCTGACTACTTTTTTTAGGTAGATCAGTACACATAACATTTTATTTTAGGTAACCTTTAAAGCAACAAATTATAAATGCATTATTCCTTTTGTTGTTTATGAAGTCATAGACGAAAAAGGAGAAAGACATTATTCATAGAGACAAAGCGTCTATTCGCGTCAACGGGAATGACTGTCCATCCGTCTTTTTGGTCTATGACTTTGTGATCACAAAATTTTCGGGTTTAGTCGTTATAGCGGGTTGAGATCTTGATGCCGTTTGCTCCTATTACAACTGTATCAAATTATTACAGAAACCTGAGATGCATTTCGTATCTTTTTTCTTGCCTATGTTAAATAAAATAAAAGTAAAACAGTAAAATAACACGTACTGTATATCAAAGCTGATGTGTTAACTTTTTAATGCACTATACATATGTGTGTGCGTCTCTGTGTGTCTGTGTGTCTCGGCAAATACACGTTTATCGCATCCGGGTCATAATTCTATTTGGTATAACATATTGTGAAAGAAACAAACAAACGGCTAATGGTTATTGCAAAATTGGATATAGAATTTATTCCATACTCGTAATATATTTTTAAGAAATACAAAACACACAAGTGTGTCTTTTGTAACTTATATATACATTTGTATAACTATCTTGTGTGGAATATCTTTCATATCCGACAACAACTCGTTTCAAAACTACTATACACAACACACTATTTGGCCTAGTTAGTATACAAATACATATACAAAGTTTGCACCTTGACATACAGCACAATTCACATTGGTGCACTTGTGAGTACAAAATGTCTTGTAGATATCGATCTAGGTAAAGATAGATCCAGTCTTCGTATAGCGCACCGTGTATACAAGGTTCCGTGGTGTAGTGGTTATCACGTCTGCTTAACACGCAGAAGGTCACGATTTCGAAACTCGTCGGAACCTGGAACTATTTTTACTTGCTAGAAGGAATTTCAACACACGATAATATAAAGCCATCAGTCATTAGTATAATTCAATTCTGTTTTTATAAACATACTTTTTATATGCATCCCGATATCAATCTGCGTATATAATTTCGTAAAACAACATCTGGCCAAACAAATAGTAGGAGCATTTGATATGGATATCAGTTACAGTTATATGTGCCGTATTTGTAATAATCGCGAATCAAGATGAGCTTTTAATGTTATTCATTACCAAAAATTACCAATATTTTTTTGGAAATACAGTACATTCAACGCATAGGTTTAAATTTAAATGTATAAATAACAGCTGAAAATAATTTTCAGTAATACTCCCAAAAATCATTATATTTACATTTAAAGTGAAGTGAAATGAGATCATGATGCCAAATTGTGGTCTACAATTTCATTATACGGTTATACATTGTACGGTGTTATTAGTAATCGAAAAATGATTTCTGCAGATATATTTCCATCTCAACACACTTAAGGTATAAGAACAAGAATTTCGCAGTTCATGATTCCTGTGTTGTAAGGTTTATAAGACATCTGAACCCATTATTTCACCAAACCATATAATTTTTAATATAGATAAATAATTAATTTTTATCTGTTTCCATACTAAATCCTACTTTCTGATTGACAGATTTTTTTTCTACATTTACTTTGAAGAAAATATCCGAGAATGGCGCCAAAACCCGACGTTATCATGACGTCACAATAGAGACGTCGACGTTATGTATTGATTTAGAAAAAATAATCCATTTTAAAATGAATGGAATCGTACGTTTAGGCGTATTTTGATATTATCGATTAGTCTGAAAAAATTAATTATAAGCATTGATGTAACTATATTTTTAACTTCATCGATTTACGAAAAAAAAGTGCTTTCTACGCGGATTCACACAGTTTGCAATAGGGCTATTAAGTTTAGGTAATGTTGCTTCCAAATAACTTATTGGATAAAGGAAAAAAACAAACAATGTATTTTGATGTTGCTGAAGTTATTGAAATGTCACCTATGATAGCCATTCCAATATCTATTCTGTTCGAGTTGTTTGGTAGTTCTACGAGAAACCCATACTGTATGTTCAAATAATAAAATGACAAGTTTTGAAATCTGACAATTATTCATTTCATAAAACCAAAACCAAAGACCACACATCAATGAAAACAAAATAATTCTACGGATAACAAACAGAATTTGAATTACAATCTAAACAAATGGCAGAAATACATGTTTATACAGATAAGAAAGATTGGAGAACGATGACTGTGATATTGAAAAGTTTAAAACATGAACTTATCCAATATGTATTGAACCGTGTATGATAATAAAAGTGATATCAGATGTAAGACAAATCATTGAAGTATAATTCTCTCGGATATGAAAATCACAACTCACTATAGATAATATTATCGTAAAGTGAGAAATGAGAGTCTGAAACACGAACTTGTTCCAGATAATCCTGTGTCTTACCGATATATAAAATTTGAAAGTTCGTCATCAATATGAAATATATATATAACTAAGAGCGTTACTTTAAAAAACAGTATCCACGAAATGAAATTTGTTCAGTACATTTTTGTTGATAAAACTTAAAAAAAGATCATCTGTTGATGACATGGAAATGGAATATATCAAAACTAAAATCTATTAACTCCCATTGATATATCAAAACATATAAGTGTTGCAGTCAGTCGTTCAGTCCAAGCCATATGCGTAAATATCATGTCAAAACCATACAGATTTATTGATTAAATAAAAATAAATAGCTCACTGACTGACTCTCTCCCTCATTCCCACTTTTTCCACTTTTTCTCACTCACTCACTCACTCACCTGTGAATAAATGATGGAGTATCATTGCCTGGCCTGGTACATATTTGCTACTTCATGGAGTTATTTGTATTAATAAATAGAAATAGTCATTATCAAACACATTTAAACCATCAAATTATACCAAAGCTATTATTGCAAAGGCAAATTAACTGAGAACAATTACAGAAAAAAATATTTGTGTAGAAACACTTGGATATAATAATTATAATTTTGTAATCAAAACGTGTTTGAAATGACATTTTCGGCAATAAATATTGTTTCATTTGCTCAAAAAGCCCGGCATCAGACTTTCATCCCTAGTAAGCCTTGGCGGACCGTGAAAAACGTATCGGAGCTTGATCAAAACGTCTAAAACGTAGCAGACCTCATCAGGTCGTAACAGGCCTATAGAGAACGTAGTGGTATCCTTGATAGACCGTGCTAAAGCCGTAGTGTACCTGTAACCTCCGGGAAGAGCACTTTCCCCTATATCCACGGTCCACCACGTAATCCGTAAAAAACGTGGCGAAACTTCAGAAGACCTAGCTGAACTTGAATACAGAGACAAAAATAGCCAAAATTCCACGGCACACCACGTTCCGGGCAAACGGGGCTACCGTGGTCGCCGGGAACATAGTGTAAACCTAGCATAAGCTGTAAATGGAGTATATGAAACACAATGTGGGAAATTAAGTGTCAAATGCTAAAACATATACAGTGAATATATAAATATATGTATAACATTGTATTGCTCGACACCGTTTAAACGAAACTAACGTCGCTCTTAGCCATGCTTGTTTTGACTACAGGAGACTATACCTGACTACGGGAACTATACGAAATTATATTCCCCCAAATATATGACGTCGTGATGATGACACTCGATTTTCATCTGACCGACCGAAGGTCGACCCCGATGGGAAAAGATCGTGGAGGTTTTCTACGGGTACTCCGGTTTAGCCTCACTATGTGATTTACATGTACGTGTTCTTTCGCATCTTAGTAAGTTTGTAAAAAGAGACAATAATTTTGTTTTAATGAGATTGATTACAGTATTATATTCTTCGTTATACTTATGTTATGTTGAATGTGTTCCATCATATCAAAACGACATAATTATGTTTTATTTGATATCTTGCCACACACGTTAGTGTCTGAGAGCAATAAGGAGAGCTTAATCTGAAATCTGGTTCCCTTCCTTCAGGCACTGGTACAGTATCCGGCCATAGGAGGTGATATGTATATGCTATATAACTTGTTTTGTAATCGATGTAAACAAATTCTTTTTATATTGAAAGCGTGGAACGACACAGTACGAAACGGCCTGGCCATTCATCCTGAAAACGACGTATTTCCGGCCGTACGTTTATATACAAATGAATGAGATAATGTTGGCTATATGCTTACTACAATTTATACTAAAGCAATGATCTATACTACACCATGGAGTTACAATAATGTATGATTAGTCAAACAAATTATGTAAAAGAAATCTTTGATCTATTTTGGTGAAGTGAATAGACTGCATAAAACACGTAATAACACTATTACTCTACTCTTAAATATATATCTGTACATTTATTTCTGTGACCCCAAACCATCTGTTTTGGTATGTGTAGTAGATATATAAGTAATATAACAAGTCTGTTCTTAATAATACAGTTATCATTATGTCAGTATTTATACAGCGATACAGTACTATTTGTTATATCATAATTCCACATTGTATACACATCACGATTACATAGTGATACCTGATACATCATGACAAATTGTATAAAATGTGAACATGTTAAGCTATTTAACGAAATTTTACTCCCCATATTACCTCTGTCTGATTTTCGTGTCAAAGATACCCTAGTATGCGATACAATCATACACAAGTCGGTATGTATCCACAGCAGGTGAAGGAGTGGATTTCCGTCACATCTACTTTCGCTTTGTATGTACTTAGCACTATCAATCGATTTCGACTTTCGGTTTGTGTTTTGAATCGTAAGATTTAAATGTAGTTCAGCGACTTTTTTTCAAAATGGGGAAATCTTACTTTCACTTTCCCAATATCTACTTTCGGTTCGATATGTCGGCAGCAATATAATCAAATTACCTTTTATTACGTGTAGAATTTAGACCCCCCCCCCCCAACCCCATTTTTTTTTAATTTTCTCATCTTAACCGTTTAACTGTTTGGTTTGCGTTATAAAGCGATATTTTTAATCGTAAGAAATTATTTAATTTAGGTTTCAGACATATTTAGTTTATGTTAATCATTCCAACTTTAAACATAAACTAAATATGTCTTATCTTTGTTTTAATGAGTAATGCAATGAAGCTGAGCAAAACATATGTTGTGCTGTAATATCGATTAGAGCTACTTTGATTCTGAAATACCATATTTAATCATTCCCTTTATTTCATTGACAGATGTCGTATGGCGCAGTGATAGTTAATTTCAGTGTGGTAATTAAGACGACAGCGAGAAACATAAGACGACCCGCGTTATGAAAATTAACATTTAATTAATTTTGATTAAATTGTTCATAAACGAATGATAAGTGAAGTATTAGCGGTATGCTAATAACTTTTTGCGACTCTACAATTTATCAATCTCAGTTTACGTTCACATTAAAAAAGAATACAAAACCGTTTCGGAAAGGTGAGGGTCCATAGCTCGAACATTATGTTATTACAGTATAATTAATTGAAGAGAAAAATAAACAAGGACACAATATAGGACCTAATTATGTAACTTTATTTCTAAGACAAGTGATAAAATAAATAGTGAAAATATGTTTTGTTAAGGAATCATTTTTTTCAATTTCCACAAATCATTTTGACACATTTATGGTTGTTAAATGGACATATAAACAGGAAAATATTGTAACAGTGAATTACCAGGAAAGAGCCGACGACGGCGTCTTGGGTTCTACGAAATGATATATGGCTTATATTATAGAACAGCATGCGGTATCGGTTATTACATGCTTAACTTTTAAGCTATATATCTTCTAGTGAAGGTTTCATTGACAAATTTACAGTACTTGATTGAGTATGATACTCTCTGTACGAGTTACCTCCCTTCTGAAAACGTAAGGTATACGTTGAATGACATATTTCTTATATGCAAATGAGCTGCACCACTGTCATACAATACCTATATTTTGTATAAAAGGTTTAACATGGCTGGTTGGGAGGGTGGGATGTCAAGTAGAACTACACGATAGCTAACTCCCAAACACAACTGACGAAAAAACTTAATCTACTGGACACACCACTCACCCTCACAGATCGATACACCCAGCAGTATTATGCTGTTAATACTGTTCAACTGCTGAGTACTTATCTGTTATTTGTGTAAAAGTACTGCCAAAAATCATGATGTTTACGGTTACAATGCGGTAAAATGAGAGTACGTGATCAACCCAAAAAGCTAAATTATTGTTTCCCATTTCCTTCACATTTTTACAGTGAGGCAATAATTATGATTTTGCGATAAGATTTCATCTAAAAGTCCATAAAGCATAAACAAACATCAACTGTTACGGTGCTGTAATATCTGTAAACTACTTCATCAAAATGTTATATTTGTATATTAAATGTTTCCATTGTGTTTGAATACATATACATACAAGACTCAAAATGGGTCAGTGTGTTTCTTTTAAGAAAAGTATTGAGCGTCAATCTCGACCCTTCTCTCACTAGAATATATCACTGAGTTTATAAATTTATGTTTAGCCGGTCGGTCAATCATTTCATACAATTAATTCAAATGGAAAATGAACAAAAACACAAATGCATAACTTCAATATACCACTTTTTATTTATAAGACAACTGAATAAGAAAAGTTATGAAACCATGGTTACGAATTCATTATTCATTTTCTTTTTAATTTCAACAAATGTTATTGACATATTGTTGTTAGTCAATTGGCTCGATAAACAAGCAAGCATGTGTTACTACAATAGTTCGGATTCTTTTGTAATGGTAATGTCTATTTATCTGTTGATATCAACTCAACGTATCACTAAGGCCAATCATACAATATATTTGTTGTTTAATATAATGTTCACGTCGAATCGAGGGTATACTGGGCAACTTGGTTAATAAATGGTTTGCTTCCCTATGCATAATGTCCATGTACATATGTATGTAATGTTTCAATCGTGTTTTATATATATGTTCCTAGTACAGAAGTTAAAATATCATAGTTTGTTTTGGTAATTGAACATTGCTGACGGAGCAAAATAATTCTAAATTATGTGTAGTAAAAATGATAATAAAATAACCCAGGACTAAATGAAAATTAATTGCAATTTCTTCACGACAGAGGCAAAAGATATTTAGGATGGATATTTTAATTTGAAATTATCAAATCGTATAATAAATCTGTATGATTAATAAGACATTACTACAGTAGTACAGTTGTAGGTTCAGAATCCATCGCGGACATTTAATATTCCTATACAGTATCTCAACTTTCTGATGTAGGAATTATACAATGTATATTCGTGGTTTAAGTACAGTCGGACAGATAACGCCTACATTAAGTGTTTAACCATTTTACCTTCTCAGTACGTCGAGAGCGAAGAGAGGGCAGTAAGTACCGTCATCCGAGACAACTTTGAAGAGTCTTTTATGGACTGATTTTTGGGAAACACAACTAACTAGTTGTATATTTGTTCGTTATCGCTTGAATTAAGGCCAGATGATGAGCTATTCAGACCTCATTTATCCTTTCCAAAGACACATACACTGTACATAAATAAGTAACATGAAAACATCACATGTAATAAATACTTCTATCTTCTCATATACTTTACATAATCTGTCTCGGGCTAGGACTACACGGCTCATAAGCGCCCCCACAAGGCCAGTAGTATTTGTCCGTCTTGACCTTGAGACAGATAAAACAAAATTGAGTTTGACAAGAATTTCGAGGACAAGTCATGTGTTTACAACTATCCTCCTCATCATACTCAATGACGCAATTGCATTTTGGGCATGCGCGAACGGAAGGGCAGTTTGGAACATTAACAAGTGTTCTGGTTGGACAGTTCTTAAGTAATGTTTTTAATCTTGGTACGCTTTCCTGGCACTCATCATTGACACACTCACGTCCGTAAATGGGGCGGTGACAGTGGACACAGAATGAAAACGAGGTACCACTTTTCTCACAATTGAAACATTTAAAAACTGTTGCACAATCGCTGTATATTGCCTCATTACAAACCGGACATAGGTGAATATTGGGTTGTGCTTCGACAAAGTTCGAAAATAACTGACAACAAAAAAGACAGTTTTCGTCGTTTGAGAGACAGGCTAGTTTACTGACAGAGGTGAAATCCCAAATCGTTGAGCATTGTTCACTGGGCCGTTTGGCGTCCGGTACAGCTGGGCACGTGACCCCAATTCCACCATTTTGTATCTTTGACCATGCATATTCATACAAGTTTTCTGGAGCTGAAAGTGTGAATTGTAGTGCGTAAAACACCTGTTTAATTAATCGTTTCATACAGATAATTGTGTTATTTAATATGTTGATTGCAAGCCATATAATGCGAATATAAATTCTATCTGACATTTTGAATATTTGTGATATATTTTCTTATATAAGAATGGTAATTTATATCAGTGTTTTCATCATATTACTTATCATTGTAGCTAATTTCTATTGAAGAGGTCCCTCAACTATGAAAGTTTTGTTATAATAATTCTTATTTCATTCCGTATTGACATATTACAAAATCATTTTGTATGCTTATAAGTAGGTATTGATTGGAACATTTTTTTGCGATTGGAACGTCATACTATTCAGGAACCTCAAACGACACGACTGTCGCTTACAACATAGCATCATGCCATCACAATTCAGGCCTCCTTGTAAGGGAGACAAATATGTGATATGCAAAGACGGGATATGTGTTTGTACTCACAAATAGCATGTCCACAAGGCATTAACACACACGTATCGTCAGAGAAGGGGTCTGTATCATCACAACGAGGGGTTTGATGGAAAGGATGAGGATCTCTAGATCTAGGCCGTCTGATAACGTACAGGGATTTCAGCCCGGGGTAGTCGGAGAGTGTCTTCCCCTTGTTCAGCATGATGCATCGGTTCCTAATCCAGAGGTCGAGATCACCGTATCCAAAATTCCCAATTTTGTTTCGCACGTGCTTGATACAATCGGAAACGGTCCATACCTAAAGTGACAAACACAGTTTCCCGTAGACATTAATATACTTTCTAAATGCTCTATTACATACAGTAAAATAGTTAATTTAAGAGTTCTGAATGAACAACTACGACGAAAGAGTGAATTGTAGCTTTACACGATATGAATTTCTGGTATGTACTGCATTAAAAAAATATTGACATATTTCGTAATTTTCTATTGAAGTGTGTACTGATATTGGTATCTTACAGCGTTTCTTAAACACCGTTACCTTGGGTAAGGTAGTAAAGAAGTTGTCCTCGCCAAATATCCATACTCCTATACTGTGTTCCGGAACTTGCATCAGTGTATTCTTGGTCGATGGGTTCTGTAGGGGAATGTTTATAAGTTACTTTTATGTTACCTTGCTTCGTTTCAAATTGTCTTATGCTCTTACAATTTATTTATATTAATCAGAAATAGCATGCTTAACATTTAACATGTATCTTAAAAAAGTATTCCATTACCGTTTACAACACAGTAACGACATATGTTTCATACTACACAAGCTCATGTAGTCATCCAATGTAGTTAAAATATAGTATTATGACAAGAGTACTGTGCATTATTACTATCAAAGACTTGGTTTCTTCGACCTCATGGAATCACAGAACTACTAAAATATCAATATTTACCAGTCCTAGAGTAACATTTGAGTCTGCGGGCGTTGATTTTGCGACAGGGAGCATGGTATCTGAATTAAAAACAAAGGATTAGTAACGTTTGTTTGTTTAACCAAGGGAGATAAATAGTTTACCTACCATCTGCATGCTGCCATGTAAAAATCCAAAACCACGAGGCGCTCCTGGAATAGTCCTCTCATATGCACGGACCCCCGATCTTTCACGCATAGTCTTCGATCTTTGCAATCCCTTTGATTTATTTGTTCTTTTCACCTCTATAAGAGCAAACGGTGCAGTGTCTACACCGAGCGTCGGCTTCGTCTCCGTTTTGGTCCTTGGTTGGGAAGTTTTAAACATGGATACAACTGGATAGGCTGTGGTGCTGGGATAAGTAATACATTGATATCCGGATGTCTGTGCGCTATAACCATATCCTTCTATCCGTTCAGGTGATTTCTGTTTATGTTGTTTGTTGCCCTTTACTGATGGTGAATAGTTGTCGGTTTTCCTTGACCGAAATGAATCTTGCATCTCTTCCTCAATTTTATAATGGTGTCTCTGTTGCTCGCTATAATTTACAGATGTTGAATAGGTTGGTGAATACATCTCTCTTGTTTTAACTGACTTCAATCCATCTGAGCTTTTGTCGTCGTTTTTGATAGCGTTTGGCCTTGCGGCAATTGGATATCTAATGTTATCTTCGTTATCTTCTGTCTGCTGATCAGATAATGCAATTATTTTACTTGGTTCAGTCTTCAACTCTTCAACAGGTCGGGTATATCTTTGGGATTTTATTTCCCCAGATTCCGCAGTGTGAATATGTTGTGACTTTTTAGGTCGTCGCTTATCGCGAAACGACATAGATCTACGGAGAGTATTCTGTCGTTGAAAATCCGACAAAGCTGATGGTTCTTTTTCGACAGGGTCATTGTAAACAGGTCTGACCGAGTATCCACGTTCTTCGTCTGGTTCTGTCGGCAATTCTATAGGCTTTTCTATGGCGCTGTTGTTTTCGTTAGGGATTAGCCTTGCATCTATTGAATATTTACTAATATCACCCGTATTAAGTTGACCTGTCAGCTGATCAGCTGACGTCATTAATCTTCCTGGTTTAGTCTGTTTAGATTTCAATTCTTCTGCAAGTCGGGAATATCTTTGGGAACTCATTTCCCCAGATTCCTTGGGAAAATATTGTGCTGTCTTCGAATAAAAACCAAGGGGTGTCTTCTGTTGTCGCGTTTCGCAAAACGACATTGATCTACGGAGAGTACTCTGTTGTTGATAATCCGCCACACCTGATGCTTCTGTTTCGACAGGGTTCTGGTTAACAGTTCTCATCAGGTATCCGCGTTTTGTCTCTAGTTCTGTCCGCATGTCTACAGGTTGTTCTTTTATTATACACTTTTCATGTAAGTTAACACGTTGTTTCACTGAGACTTTTTCTGGCACAACGACTCCATTATCTACGGTATCTGTTGAAGATAAAATCTGTGGCTTTTCTGTATTTTCATCGGACTTATCATGGTCTATGTTGTTAAAACCAGAAGGAATACCGTCCGATTTTTTCAGTCCATTATAATTACCAACTTTATTAAGACCGTCTGCTATTCCTTGTGATTTCCACAGCCCGTTAAACAATGGTGAAATGCTTTTCTGAGACTGCCGAACTGACTTAGACCTACGCAGAATCCCGCTATCCAAGACATAAATGTTGTCTTGGTTACCACTAATCTCTTCGTCTTCAAAATCTGAAATGTCCACGTCTTCCATGTTGCTTCCACGTTTAATCTCGGGTTATAATATATATAAAATATAGGCAATTGTGTCTAGATGTCTGTCTCCTTATACATTCAGTACGTCGTCCTATTGTCCTATATATTTACTGATAAGTTCGGTGGTTATACCTGCAAGAAATCAGGAACATTTGCAAAACTTCACATAGGTAAATGTAGGTAACTTCAATATATGATCGAAGATAACTTAAACACACGGACTAACGTAATTGATTCTTTTTTTCCTAACTATGATGAGATATAAACACACACTATGCACGTTTATGCACACTATCATTTGTTTGTTACATCTCCATAACATAAAATTAATTTCAAGTTAATTCTTTATTAATACTAATTGCATGATCTTCAAAGACATATTTAAAGTGTTGTATAATCTAAAGAATATTAAAATTGTTAAAAAGTGCTAACTCTTCATTCGCATCAATTGTTATTTATTTCTCAAAAACAAAGCCCACTTGCCTTGCCTGAAACGTTTTCTTTAGCAAATAAGTTCAAAATCAAATCAATACTTCAATACGGCACAATCGTACATGTATACATCAAAGTTACTTTAAAACATGTTACAGTCATTCACAGTATAATGCAATTGAAAGTTTTGAACTGTTATTACTGGATACTTGTTAGAAACGTGGATTACTACTTGTAACAATATTTGAGTTAACATGTTTTGAATAATTTTCTAATTACATAATTACTCAAATTTATTAAGAATAAAATCGACAGAAATAACTGAAAACACTCACCTTTACAAGTACGACTTTCTGTAGTTGGAGTGATACATATATTCACCTTGAGCGTATAAAAACATTTGGGAATCCCGTTGATTTTAGTTTTATTTTCATTTCGCATATATGGATCTTAGTAAACAACTCCACGCTATTCCTATTGTTATGCAACATATGTCGTTGGTGCTATTTGTAAACACTTGTGTCACGCATGGAGAAAGTACCAAGAAAACACCTATTTACTTTCGGTTTTGAAATCAGTTACGGTACATATATCTGTTTCATACCATAAGTAGCGTTATAACTACAGTGTATCCTAACTGCTTATAAATTTAGTTGATATAATTAAAAGTTCATTTCTGTTATAGGAAATAGATATAATAACAATAAATCATTTGTCTTCTCTGAAATTATTTTTAGTATAACTGATGTCTTCTATTATAGATGTATCTCTCTACATATTCATATCAGTTATCGAGACTGCCTTAAATGTCAAAATTAAGTCATTAGTTTCGATTTTATCTTATCAACTGATAACAAACACACATTATTCTGCCTAATTTTCGAACAGAAACCTAACTGTTGCTCGCTTTGAAGGACACACATTGTATTATTACAAACTATCTAATTATAGTACTTCGATTATCAAAACATGGGATCAAACATGATGAAATAGCTATGGTGAGTAATATTGATATATATTTCTTGTGATGGTCTATTTGATACGACTACCAGAATACATTCATGTTGCAGTACATAGTAAGATCTTTCATATATGTTTAGGACTGTAATGCAATTTATTGAAATATGCACATGTAGCATAACATATGTGTAATTTATATATGTCCCCATCAGTAATAGAAATATACTTGTCATTGTTTGGCGGTAGATATATTTGGCAAACAAGCCGTCACACTCCATTATTCTGCACAGTCCAAATATTTCATGGACAATAAAGTTAATAATTACTGATGGTTTAGATGAAACTGATTCCAGACACGTAAATCGCTACGTTAATTACTAAAAATAGAATACGCGTTTAATGGTGTTCACGTGCTCGAAAATTCAAATTAAAGAAATTATGAACATATATCATCAAAATAATAAAATAATAAAACAATAGCAAATACGATGCGCTCACCGACTTAAGTTTGCATGATTATGTTAACAAGAGGACAAGGGAAAATACAAAAAACACAAACACATTGAAAGTCGATGTAGTTTATCGTCTATTTATCAATTATTAATCATGGCAGTATTTACAAATAATAGCATAAAAATTAAATAAAGACAAACGCATTGTAGAATTGTATTATGTGTCTATTATATCTTCGATAGAACATCTAAAAAAAACAGAATGAAAAATTTAAACCTTGATCCGGCGGTATATGTGTCTTCTTCCGTAATGTGGAAAAAGGTGATTTATTAACTAGAAAGTATGTGATGATACAGTAATTAGTTTGATATGCATAATATTTAAATAACATGTTCCTACTTTTGATTTTTACAAAATATAAAATATGTAAATACTGACTTTGCTTCGTATAAAGTAAAAATACAAGTTCAGGAACAAACAGAACATTAAATATTACAAACTATAGTCGTGAACTTACCAGTTTCTGCCGACATGTTAGGAGCATTGACCAATCTGTCATCTACAGGAGAAAACAAATAATCCTTGGTCATAGTTCACTTGTTATCAATGTAAACGTTAGTATTTATCAGCCATATGTTAATCAAGGTCCATTGTAATACAGCGGATGTGATTTTTATAGGTACTTTACTCATCTTCTTCAAACATTATTAACATACAATTCATAACATAGTATACCTGGAATACACCTGTTACTGAATCTCAGCATTACTGTATGATAGAGAGAATGGATGAAAAATAGCGTATAAATACAGCCTGATGTCATTTTTTGTAACACTACCGCTAGCATTGCCTATATTTGTGAGACTGTTTACGTCGCGTACATAACTATTCAGCAGTGAAGTTAATAACTATAATCTTTGTTATCATTCAAATCTGCTAAAAATCTCACAATAAAATGATATATATTTGTATTTTACGTGATCGTTAGAATAACTAAACTCAAACACCTTTAAACAAGTAAGAATATGTCCTGAGGGAAATTTCAAAATTAATTTGTATAGTCACAATGATTTATAAACGAAATCATACCACATTAAATAAATGATTACGCCGCTACAGTGGGGTAAAGGCAGCTGTCCTACTTCACATTACGTGTGATAATTGGTTAGAATACACATTGGGTGATGTCTCGTGCAGTTCAACTTATTGTCATGCGAATTAGGACGTACCTGTTCTCGGTCCACTATCTCCGACATCATGTGAGTCGGCTGATGTGGGTTTCCTCTGTGTATTGTCATCTGAGATGAAGTAAGACCACAGTATAGCGATAACAGCTAGCATTTCATAAAACATATTTCAGATCGGGTATTGCATATTGAAAATCGAAAGTGAAAGTAGGAATTACATATACTGTACATGTTTATATATCGCTGGGTATACACTCAAACGATATCTACACTTCATCATTTCTCGTGGCGATAAGATGTCACGAACACAAATCGTCACAAAGACGCTGACAAATGCAGATGAAGTAGGCAACAATTAGAATACGAAGTCAATCGTGAAATTAAATCACAGCATTTAATTTAGATGAAAATGAAAAATCTAAAATAAAGTGCGTACATTACTTAGATATCGGATAAATAAACATTAATAATATAGATATAAGGTTATAAATTTTAGTTCACATTCATTATATTTTATTTCTCTATAGTTCCTTCTACTTTAATTATTTGTGTTTTAAGTGGCGGAATCATGTTTCGTTACAAGAGCATTGTTGACTTTGTGTATGAAACTGTAACCTGGAATCAAACAATAGAGTAGCATATATTAAAATAAGCTTTAATATGCAAATATTTCAAACAACACATATACGGTGTATTGCATGCTAAATAAAATCATTAACATCATTTGCTTTCATTTCATTACTGATTTGTTATTTGTTGTTACTTGTACTTGCTGTGTTTGTCAGAACTGTAATAGGTCCTCTATACTAATTAAAGCATGTCACTTTAAATCAAGTTAATTTACTCCAGTGCATTTACCACAGGAAATTACATGCTGAAATAAAAAAAAATCTTCAAATGTAAAATACAAATAATACCTTGATATGAAGTCAATCTTTGAGTCAATGGTTTCCTTTCTTCTGTTTCTTCCTCCTCATCGTTCCTTCGTTTCTTTGTTGACCTTCGTCGTACTGTTGATGGGGGACTGGTCAGAATGATCCAACAACAAATTAGGAATGTAGCAATAGAGAGATAACGCGGTTAAACTTGTTTAGATGCTTTATTTGAATGTTAACACTGTAATGTCTCTAATGGTTAACTAACAGGCTTAGGAAAATATGAAACAAAAATATCCTATTGTCCGTTTAGAACAGTCATTGCACATGACGTTTATTTTATATATGATATGTGTATATTAATTGTTTAATTGTAATGATAGTAATTGGCTATTGTATCATCTGCACTTTTTAACCTCACGAATACAGCCCATTGCGTATTTATAGAAGCATTGACTGACAGTGATTATTTTAGTTTTGTTTAAAACGAAAGTGGAACTAGAGTATAGAAGGAACACACGTAATTACACATTTGTATAATGTGTACACATAAAATGTAACGTAAATTCGGCCTTGCAGTTAGTACTCCAATGCGTTATCAGTGATCAGTTATTTTATTGTTGTATAGCAGACCTCATTCTTTCATTGATAAGGATATAACAATATCACTTAAAACAGGCCACGTATCAGTAGTGTATATTAACAGTTGTATATCCCAATAGCCATTAGAGCTTGTTGTCCTAAATGTCTGTCTATATCTATGTATCAACCATAACAGTAAATAAAACCTAGGATTGACACCACAATAAACAACACATTTATGTGTAATGATATATATTAGTTTAATATGCTTGTTTATTGGGAATGATTGTTAAACCATAAAATACCTTTGACGTTCGACAGGTGCTCCCTGTGTTGCCCGTGGTTGGTTTGAGTTAGAGGCATTAACCAATCTGTCATCTACAGGAGAAAACAAATAATCCTTGGTCATAGTTCACTTGTTATCAATGTAAACGTTAGTATTTAGCAGCCTTGTGTTCATAAAGTTACATTGTAATACAACGGATGTGAATTTTTATGGGTAATTTACTCATCTTCTTCAAACATTATTACTATACATTTTATAACATAGTATACCTGGAATACAATTGTTACTGAATCTCAGCATTACTGTATGATAGAGAGAATGAATGCAAAATAGCGTATAAAAACAGCCTGATGTCATTTTTTGTAACACTACCGCTAGCATAACACATAACTATTCAGCAGTGTATTTAATAACTATAATCTTTGTTACCTTTTTAAGCTGCTAAACACTTCACAATAAAATGATATACATTTATATTTTACATGATCGTTAAAATCACTAAACTGAATTACCTTTAAACAAGTAAGAATATGTCCTGAGGGAAATTTCAAAATTATTTTGAATTGTTACAATGATTTAAATACGAAATTATACCACATTAAATAAATTATTATACCGCTACAGTGGGGTAAAGGCAGCTGTCCTACTTCACATTACGTATGATAATTGGTTAGAATACACATTGGGTGATGGCTTGTACAGCTCAACTTATTGTTATGCAAATTATAACGTACCTGTTCTCGGTCCACTATCTCCGACATCATGTGAGTCGGCTGATGTGGGTTTCCTCTGTGTATTGTCATCTGAGATGAAGTAAGACCACAGTATAGCAATAACAGCTAGTATTTCATAAAACATATTTCAGATCGGGTATTGTATATTGTAAATCGAAAGTGAAAGTAGGAATTACATATACATGTATATAAATATCGCTGGATATACACTCAAACGATATCTACACTTTATCATTTCTCGTGGCGATGAGATATCATGAACACAAATCGTCACAAAGACGCTGACAAATGCAGATGAAGTAGGCAACCATTAGTATACTAAGTCAATCGTGAAATTAAATCACAGCAGTAAATTTAAATAAAAATGAAAACCTAAAATAAAGTGTGTACATTACTTAGATATAGGATAAATAAACATTAATAATATAGATATAAGGTTATAAATTTTAGTTCACATTCATTATATTTTATTTTCTATAGTTCCTTCTACTTAAATTATTTATGTTTTAAGTGGCGGAATCATGTTTCGTTACAAGAGCATTGTTGACTTTGTGTATGAAACTGTAACCTGGAATCAAACAATAGAGTAGCATATATTAAAATAAGCTTTAATATGCAAATATTTCAAACAACACATATACGGTGTATTGCATGCTAAATAAAATCATTAACATCATTTGCTTTCATTTCATTACTGATTTGTTATTTGTTGTTACTTGTACTTGCTGTGTTTGTCAGAACTGTAATAGGTCCTCTATACTAATTAAAGCATGTCACTTTAAATCAAGTTAATTTACTCCAGTGCATTTACCACAGGAAATTACATGCTGAAATTAAAAGGAAATCTTCAAATGTCAAAATACAAATAATACCTTGATATGAAGTCAATCTTTGCGTCAATGATTTCCTTTCTTCTGTTTCTTCCTCCTCTTCGTCCCCTCGTTTCTTTGTTGACCTTCGTCGTACTGTTGATGGGGGACTGGTCAGAATGATTCATCAACGAATTAGGAATGTAGCAACAGAGAGATAACGCGGTTAAACTTGTTTAGATGCTTTATTTGAATGTCAACACTGTAATGTCTCTAATGGTTAACTAACAGGCTTAGGAAAAAATGAAACAAAAAAACCTGTGTCCGTTTAGAACAGCCATTGCACATGACGTTTATTTTATATATGATATGTGTATATTAATTGTTTAATTGTAATGATAGTAATTGGCTATTGTATCATCTGCACTTTTTAACCTCACGAATACAGCCCGTTGCGTATTTATAGAAACATTGACTGACAGTGATTATATTTGTTTTGTTTAAAACGAAAGTGAAACTAGAGTATAGAAGGAACACACGTAATTACATATTTGTATAATGTGTACACATATAATGTGACGTAAATTCGGCCTTGCAGTTAGTACTCCAATGCGTTATCAGTGATCAGATATTTTATTGTTGTATGACAAATCTAATTATTTCAGAGATAATGGTATAATTATAACACTTAAAACAGGCCACGTACCAGTACTGTATATTGACGGCGGTATATCCCAATAGCCATTAGTGTATGTTGTCCTAAATGTCTATCTATATATATTTATCAACCCGAACAGTAAATAAAAACTAGGATTGACACAACAATAAACAAAACATTTATTTGTTATGATATATGTTACTTTAACTTGCTTGTATATTGAGAATGATTGTTAAAACATAAAATACCTTTGGCGTTCGACAGGTGCTCCTTGTGTTGCCCATGGTTGTCTTGAGTAACCTCCCCGTCCGGAGCCTCCATATCCCCCTTCGTACTGTGGTCTATTTTTAAAGAATCTATATGCTACTACTATCACTGCTGCAACCACTCCCACCCCGAGACCAACAAGCTTCACATTCATCGTTATGTATGTACTTGTATGTAATCCACTTATGTGCGTCTGAACAGTGCGCATGCTCATCATGTGTTTATTATCTAACACAATTTACAATCTGAAGTTGGCGGTACAAACACAAAATCTTGGATTTTGATACAGGTGTTTTACATTTAGTTTTGCCAGTAACTGTACAGATTAGGAATGTTTTCCTGTAGAGTTAGTTCATGTCATGATAATACCTACAATTTATGTTATTACAATTACTGATACTGATATATACAATCATTAGAGTAATATAAATATACACTGCCCTCCAAAAGTTCTGTTCCATTTGTAAAAAATTGCTGATAATTTACTTCAGAGAAAACTCTCGAAAAAGCAATTAATGACTTGGAGAAGATAAATAAGTTGATAAATAATCTATATACCGATGTCTGTATTAAAAAAAATTACATATTTCTGTACTTTTTGTATATTTGTATAACTACACGTGTAACAGAACTTTTGGAGGGCAGTGTATGTACCTCACTTTATGAATAACACGTAAAACATGCATCCCAAAACTAACTGTCCACTTCCGCTTTTCATTAAGTAAATCAGTATATTTTTATAACCTTGTTACTTATATTCACTCATGTATTTTGTAACTTATATACAGCATAGAATTCACTTGTGTGGACTATATTTCATATCCGACAATAACTCGTTACATGACTACTAAACACAGCACACTATTAGGCCTAGCTAGCACATGCACCTTGACAGGCAGCACAGTACTGGTGAGTACACAGCGTCGTTTAGATATCGACCGAGGTAAAGAGAGATAGACTCTACGTAAAGTAAGACAGTGTATGTAAGGTTCCGTGGTGTAGTGGTTATCACGTCTGCTTAACACGCAGAAGGTCACGAGTTCGAAACTCGTCGGAACCTGGAATTATTTTACTTGCTGTAACAAATGTAAACACACGCTATAATAAAATAATTGATTAATTATTTTAGTCAGAACTGCATTTTTTTATATAAAATATGCTTTTTTATGTATTCAAATGCCAAAAGACCATCAAGTTTACGTTTTTACAAAGTAAAATCTTCCAAACAAATCGTAGGTTGTAAATTAACATACTAATATGGTATTAAATATATAACATCTACGAGCTACACTTTTTCTTCAGAAAAACTATATATATATTGCATATATTTTAAAGCAGTTCAATAAATTGGATTATCCCAGAAAGATACATTGGTGGCGGATTTTACAACCCGAGTAGGACTAATAAGTTTCGGTAATGTTGTTACCATTTGGTTTGTTTAGTTTTACGTCCTATTAACAGCCAGGGTCATGTAAGGACGTGCCAGGTTTGTTGGTGGAGGAAAGCCGGAGTACCCGGAGAAAAACCACCGGCCAGCGGTCAGTACCTGGCAACTGCCCCACATGGGATTCGAACCCGCATCCCAGAGGTGGAGGGCTTGTGGTAATATGTCGGGACATCTTAACCACTCGGCCACCCAAATAACTTATTAATGAAAAACGATCAGTTTTAATGACCTGATACTATTGTTTCAATTTCTTTATGATAAATAAAATTTTAATGTATAAATGTCGACTATGATTTTTTATGTAATTTCAATGTTTATTCCGAGTTATTTTTAAGTTGGAGGAACATAAAAATAGTTATGAAGCATAATAACATTTTATCAGGTTCCTGTTGTTCAACTGCATAGAAGTATTGATTTATTGACATAAACACATATTACTAGATTTACACTATAATTTATAATATGTTTACCTTTAGCAGCTGTTACTGAAATACCGCCTGTGTTCTCGATTAAAGGTTCCACAGAAAACCTTATTTTGATATTAATTTGTTCAACTACATGCTTTCAAACATTATCATTTTAATTTAAGGGGCCGCGGTGGCCGAGTGGTTAAGATGTACCGACATATTACCACATGCCCTCCACTTCTGGGTCGCGAGTTCGAAACCCATGTGGGGCAGTTGCCAGGTACTGACCGCTGGTCGGTGGTTTTTCTCCGGGTACTCCGGCTTTCCTCCACCAACAAAACTGGCACGTCCTTAAATGACCCTGGCTGTTAATAGGACGTTAAACTAATCAAACCAAATTTTAATGTAAAAATGATATAACAAGTTTGGTGAGACAAGTATGATCTCATTTGGTTATTTTTTCCCCATTACAATGTACATGTAAACTTATCATTCATTAGGTGTTTTCAATGAGGCATCTTTTAACTTTAAGCACTTTATGTTGGCAGGGGAAATCGTAATGTTTGAGATATCAGCTACACCACGATTAATAATGAAACATTTTGAAATTATGATACCGCTACTAGTAACAACATGTCAAAAAATATACTACACTGTGCATTCATATAGATATGACAAGTTTTAAACCTGACAAGTATTTATCTTATAAAGACCACACAACAATGAAAACAAAATGACAAGATAACAAACATATTTTGAATTACAATTTCTACCACAATAGCGGGTGTTATTCAACTCTCAGGACATTAAATAAACACTGCAGCGGTTGATTAACAATTTGTCTATACCACACCTGGTATAAACTCTGTAAGCATTCTTATTGGCTGACACGGTGAACTTTGACCGAAGTACTTCTTTCCCAGTGTCACGTCATCATTGTCAACGTCATCAATAATCAAATGACGTCATTCTATGTTGTGATGGCCGCTTGACGTCCAAAACTGCTGTTGGAAAGCGTATGCGCCGTGGTCATTGTGTCAAAATACGTGACGTTTTCATACATGTTAAATTGACCTTTAGTACTAATTATACATCTTGCCGGACAAGAATTTTACTGATGAGTTTCGTAGTTTTAACGTGTATGAAACAAACTTGATCTTGACGGTAATGGCTTGATGATTATCTGGCGGGAAATAGACGATGCCGTGTCGTGCGAATGCTTTTACATGTATACATGTAGTCCGACATTGAGTTTTATTTTCTGGAAGCAATTTTGAAGATTTGATCTCAATAAGACGTTAAATGAGTATTATTTGACCGTCACGATGTTCCCAATTAGAATAATTTGATATCAAACGTTAACTTTTGAATACTAATTAGAGTCTTTTTGCTGATGAAAATATTACTACACCTTATTTGCATGTTTCGGTAAATACACCTTACCGTATCCCTGCCGTATTTCTATCGGCTAAAACCGAATATTATTGTGGTAGAAACAGGTCACACTACTCGTGGTTGTTGAATATTGAATTTATTCCACACTCGTAAGTTATTTTTTAAAAGTTGCAAAAGACACAACTTTTAAAAAATAACTCAATCGTGTTGAATAAATTCAATATTCAACAACCACTCATTGTGTAACCTCTATATAAACAACTGGAATGAATGAATTGGTTAACGTAATTATAGTTTGAATAATACAAACAATAAATGAAAAAAAAATCACTAGTATACTTTATTGTTTTTCTTAATATATATATTCAGTAACAGTTATCATTGTTAGAAATGCATGAATTAACATCGAACTGTGCAGTATTTAAACAAACATTTACATACTAATACATGTTTATACATATCAGAAAGAATGGATAACGATGACCGTGACATTGGGAACTTTGGAGCACGAACCTGTCCAACATATCATGATCATAACCGTGGTATCAGGTTATATAACTTTAATTGACGTAGCATTCTAGACTTCTCATCCATCTTTGGTTTCTTCAGAATATTGATTATTTCTCTGAAATAAAAAAAGTAATCGCATTCAATATATTAAAATTGCGTAGAATATTTAGTTTATGTTCTTTCATCGATCGCAGTTAAAGTGCTTCATAATGTAAGAGAAAACACATTAATTTAAATAGAACAGAGGATGAACACGAATGCGATACATACATTAATGACTGTTGTTAGATTGTTCACATTGATATCCATGTTTATAATACATCAGACCCTGGATTGTAAACATACATGAATGACTTTTGTTAGATTGTTCACATTGATATCCATGTTTGTCATACATCAGGCCCTAGATTGTACACATACATGAATGACTTTTGTTAGATTGTTCACATTGATATCCATGTTTGTCATACATAAGGCCCTGGATTGTACACATACATGAATGACTTTTGTTAGATTGTTCACATTGATATCCATGTTTGTCATATATCAGGTCCTGGATTGTACACATACATGAATGACTTTTGTTAGATTGTTCACATTGATATCCATGTTTGTCATGCATCAGGTCGTGGATTGTACACATACATGAATGACTTTTGTTAACGTGTTCACATTGATATCCATGTTTGTCATACATCGGGTCCTGGATTGTACACATACATGGATGACTGTTGTTAGATTGTTCACATTGATATCCATGTTTGTCATACATCAGGTCGTGGATTGTACACATACATGAATGACTTTTGTTAACGTGTTCACATTGATATCCATGTTTGTCATGCATCAGGTTCTGGATTGTACACATACATGAATGACTTTTGTTAGATTGTTCACATTGATATCCATGTTTTTCATACATCAGGTCCTGGATTGTACACATACATGAATGACTTTTGTTAGATTGTTCACATTGATATCCATGTTTTTCATACATCAGGTCCTGGATTGTACACATACATGAATGACTTTTATTAGATTGTTCACATTGATATCCATGTTTGTCATACATCAGGTCGTGGATTGTACACATACATGAATGACTTTCATTAGATTGTTTACATTGATATCCATGTTTATCATACATCAGGTCGTGGATTGTACACATATATGAATGACTTTTATTAGATTGTTCACATTGATATCCATGTTTATCATACATCAGGTCGTGGATTGTACACCTACATGAATGACTTTTATTAGATTGTTCACATTGATATCCATGTTTGTCATACATCAGGCCCTAGATTGTACACATACATGAATGACTTTTGTTAACATGTTCACATTGATATCCATGTTTGTCATACATCAGGTCCTGGATTGTACACATACATGAATGACTTTTATTAGATTGTTTACATTGATATCCATGTTTATCATACATCAGGTCGTGGATTGTACACATACATGAATGACTTTTATTAGATTGTTCACATTGATATCCATGTTTATCATACATCAGGTCGTGGATTGTACACTACATGAATGACTTTTATTAGATTGTTCACATTGATATCCATGTTTATCATACATCAGGTCGTGGATTGTACACATACATGAATGACTTTTATTAGATTGTTCACATTGATATCCATGTTTATCATACATCAGGTCGTGGATTGTACACATACATGAATGACTTTTATTAGATTGTTTACATTGATATCCATGTTTATCATACATCAGGTCGTGGATTGTACACATACATGAATGACTTTTATTAGATTGTTCACATTGATATCCATGTTTATCATACATCAGGTCGTGGATTGTACACTACATGAATGACTTTTATTAGATTGTTCACATTGATATCCATGTTTATCATACATCAGGTCGTGGATTGTACACATACATGAATGACTTTTATTAGATTGTTCACATTGATATCCATGTTTATCATACATCAGGTCGTGGATTGTACACATACATGAATGACTTTTATTAGATTGTTCACATTGATATCCATGTTTTTCATACATCAGGTCGTGGATTGTACACATACATGAATGACTTTTATTAGATTGTTCACATTGATATCCATGTTTTTCATACATCAGGTCCTGGATTGTACACATACATGAATGACTTTTGTTAACGTGTTCACATTGATATCCATGTTTGTCATACATCAGGTCCTGGATTGTACACATACATAAATGACTTTAATTAGATTGTTCACATTGATATCCATGTTTGTCATACATCAGGTCGTGGATTGTACACATACATGAATGACTTTTGTTAACGTGTTCACATTGATATCCATGTTTGTCATAGATCAAGTCTTAGATTGTACACATACATGAATGACTTTTATTAGATTGTTCACATTGATATCCATGTTTATCATACATCAGGTCGTGGATTGTACACATACATGAATGACTTTTATTAGATTGTTCACATTGATATCCATGTTTGTCATACATCAGGTCGTGGATTGTACACATACATGAATGACTTTTTTTAACGTGTTCACATTGATATCCATGTTTGTCATACATCAGGTCGTGGATTGTACACATACATGAATGACTTTTGATAACGTGTTCACATCGGTATCCATGTTTGTCATAGATCAAGTCTTAGATTGTACACATACATGAATGACTTTTATTAGATTGTTCACATTGATATCCATGTTTATAATACATAAGGCCCTGGATTGTACACATACATGAATGACTTTTGTTAGATTGTTCACATTGATATCCATGTTTGTCATACATAAGGCCCTGCATTGTACACATACATGAATGACTTTTGTTAGATTGTTCACATTGATATCCATGTTTGTCATATATCAGGTCCTGGATTGTACACATACATGAATGACTTTTGTTAGATTGTTCACATTGATATCCATGTTTGTCATATATCAGGTCCTGGATTGTACACATACATGAATGACTTTTGTTAGATTGTTCACATTGATATCCATGTTTGTCATACATCAGGTCGTGGATTGTAAACATACATGAATGACTTTTGTTAGATTGTTCACATTGATATCCATGTTTGTCATACATCAGGTCGTGGATTGTACACATACATGAATGACTTTTGTTAACGTGTTCACATTGATATCCATGTTTGTCACACATCGGGTCCTGGATTGTACACATACATGAATGACTGTTGTTAGATTGTTCACATTGATATCCATGTTTGTCATACATCAGGTCGTGGATTGTACACATACATGAATGACTTTTGTTAACGTGTTCACATTGATATCCATGTTTGTCATGCATCAGGTCCTGGATTGTACACATACATGAATGACTTTTGTTAGATTGTTCACATTGATATCCTGTTTTTCATACATCAGGTCCTGGATTGTACACATACATGAATGACTTTTATTAGATTGTTCACATTGATATCCATGTTTTTCATACATCAGGTCGTGGATTGTACACATACATGAATGACTTTTGTTAGAATGTTCACATTGATATCCATGTTTTTCATACATCAGGTCCTGGATTGTACACATACATGAATGACTTTTATTAGATTGTTCACATTGATATCCATGTTTGTCATACATCAGGTCGTGGATTGTACACATACATGAATGACTTTTATTAGATTGTTCACATTGATATCCATGTTTATCATACATCAGGTCGTGGATTGTACACATACATAAATGACTTTTGTTAACGTGTTCACATTGATATCCATGTTTGTCATACATCAGGTCCTGGATTGTACACATACATGAATGACTTTTGTTAACGTGTTCACATTGATATCCATGTTTGTCATACATCAGGTCGTGGATTGTACACATACATGAATGACTTTTGTTAACGTGTTCACATTGGTATCCATGTTTGTCATACATCAGGTCCTGGATTGTACACATACATGAATGACTTTTGTTAACGTGTTCACATTGATATCCATGTTTGTCATACATCAGGTCCTGGATTGTACACATACATGAATGACTTTTGTTAACGTGTTCACATTGATATCCATGTTTGTCATACATCAGGTCGTGGATTGTACACATACATGAATGACTTTTATTAGATTGTTTACATTGATATCCATGTTTATCATACATCAGGTCGTGGATTGTACACATACATGAATGACTTTTATTAGATTGTTCACATTGATATCCATGTTTGTCATACATCAGGTCGTGGATTGTACACATACATGAATGACTTTTGTTAACGTGTTCACATTGATATCCATGTTTGTCATACATCAGGTCGTGGATTGTACACATACATGAATGACTTTTGTTAACGTGTTCACATTGGTATCCATGTTTGTCATAGATCAAGTCTTAGATTGTACACATACATGAAGGACTTTTATTAGATTGTTCACATTGATATCCATGTTTATCATACATCAGGTCGTGGATTGTTTTACATTATATCGATAATGTCCATCGTAATTATTAGCTTATAATATAAGTTAAGTATATTTCATTACATTGTATTGCTGATATCAATGCGAAAGAAGTTAAGATCAATACAATAGGTTATTGACATCATCATAATACCTACATGTACACTACTTTGTGGTTGATCGGGTTAAATCAAATTATTGTACAAAGGATATGAACCAAAACCATGTAGGGGACATTTGAAATATGTCCTTAACACGATACTTCGTCACATTAGCAATACATACATTTATATAATCTTCCTTATAGATATACCTACCCAACCATTCTGAGAAGTCTGATTTGTTCCATATTAGAATATTTTCTCTTATAGACTTTTGTAAATACTTCATACCATAGAAGAAGAAAAAACATATTTCCTTGTTCGTATTTTGAGCTATTACCATTCTAACTGATACTTATATGACATAATATATATACTAACTTTGCTTTTAAAAAATCACAAACAAACTATTATACACAATATATAAGCAATTTTCTAATGGGTTGTTTGATATGTAAAAATGCCTCCAGAAGTCATTATACAACTGTCATCAAGTCTAATATTCCTCCAAGAAATTTGCTATCCTTACTTTTGAGTTACAAAATTCACCAACTATAGCAGTTAATGTCAGATTTAAATCTTTATAGAAAATCTAAATGGTATTAAGGTATTAAGGTATTATAAACTATCAAAAATAATTTTTATATCAATGGAAAATATTTTGCTTTTACTGAATCACGCAGAAAGATGTGGGATGCATGTGCATAATGTTTTGCCCCATTTAAGCTTTTGTTATTTTTATTATTCAACATCTTACATTTTCCACATTAATACTTAAAGATGCTCCACCGCCGACAGAGCATAAATGACACTCCTCACAATAATTAGTGATTAATCGTGTACAATTGTATAAATATGTCTAATTAACACAAAAATGATATAAAATAATTTAATTTGCTTTTGGCACATGCGCAATCAGTACTTCATTTAATATATGACAAAGGACCATTGAATTTTTTCGGGATGCAGTTAATTATTTTTAATATTTTTTCTTGACTTAAAATTTGAAACTCAATCTTTCCAATTGTGGAAATGGTGTAAAGTAAGTAACTTTTGTAACGGAAGTTAAATACTCAATCGTCTGCTGCTGTTATGTCTGCTGCTGTTATTGATAGAGGAAAAATTACCATTTGTCAGCGGTGGAGCATTTTTAACTTTTCAATAACAATGAACCAGAAGATTTAGAACAAAAAAATAACTTGAACTAGCTGAAAATGCTGTCGTAGATACTGATAATGAGACTGAAACCTCGGAGGTGTACAGTCATCTCTGAACTACGAACTCAACTACAGTGGGGAATTATGAATATAATGGTTGCTTTTAAGTATCTCGTGTTGTAATGTAAATTAGAACGTATCTTCATTAACTGGTTTAGATGGATTCCGCGTATTGTCCTCGTTTGAGATGAAGAAAGTCCACGGTATTGCGTTATCCTATTACATGTTGATACATATTGAAGACTATTTATTGCTAAAATTGGAAGAATCAGGTACAAATTGTTGTACTGGGTATACCAATGACACATGTAAACACCATATATCACTGATAAACTGTTTTATTAATCATACCTTAATTATGTGCCGACTTCTGTGTTTGTCTATCTTATTGGTCTTTACTATTCATTCTGAGTATCCATTAGTGACATTCGCTGATCTGTCGATGACGGGCTGGCCACAAAGATATAATGAAATACGAATTATAATACAGGATATAGTACTTTAAGATTTACATTAAGATGTTGGTTTGTTATGTAGATATAACACAATAATCTGCGTGAACTCTAAATGATCCGCGACCACAATGAGATGTGTGATAAGGTATCGGAGTATATTTAGAGTTCTATCGTCATTCCTTCATAATTTACTAATCTACTATCGATATCGATACATACAACATTCGCAGGAAGATGTGAGGCGACGTTAAAAATGGCAATGCTATGTTTTTTTCTTTATGGGATAATGAAGTAAATTTGAAGCCGATGGAAATGTTAGTTACAAACAAAAGTGATTTATATACACATTTTTATTACTAGCTGTATTAACACTTTCTAGATTTCGTTTGGTTTGGATGATTGCCGCATATAAGTTCGAATAGAGTTAATTTACAGGTTTTCTACCATAACATCAATAAAAAATGCCCCAAAAAGAGTCCGTTCTCGAACACGTGTAAATATGTTTGTGACAATGGGGAAAATGCTTATCGTTCACTATCCTGACATTGAGCCAGATACTTTTCAAATCACTTCACAATTTACATCTGTATTAGTTCCTTTGTGTTATTAAAAAACGATAATGAAACTAGAATAGAAACACAAAGAATATTATATAGTACTCAAGTATATTTCCAATGACGTATTTGACCGATCCAGGGTTAAAAAATAGCAATACAGTTTTAAAAATACACGTACATGTATCAGTAGTGTAAATGCATTATAATGTCATGTGTGATTTTTCACTTGACGTTTAACTTAAATGTATAGTATGATATACGAGAGAAACATAATTGTGGAAATATTTCGTCACACGTAAATACCTTCGAGAGTCGAAATGTCCTTCATCCGTAGGCGACTGTTGTCCCCGGTAGCCTCCTCCTCCTGCTGCTACTCTCCTTCTCCTCCTCGTGATCCTCGTCCTCTCCGCCACCTCCTCAACCTCCTCCTCCTCCACCTGGTACCCTTCTCCTGCTCCTTCTTTTGCTCCTCCTCCTCTTCTTCCTCCTCCTCCATAACCTCCTCCTCCTCCTCCTCCTCCTGGTCCACCTCTTCCTGGTCCTCCTGGTCCACCTCCTCCTTGTCCACCTCCTCCTTGTCCAACTCCTATTGGTCCACCTCCTCCTTGTCCACCTCCTCCTTGTCCACCTCCTCCTTGTCCACCTCCTCCTTGTCCACCTCCTCCTTGTCCACCTCCTCCTTGTCCACCTCCTCCTTGTCCACCTCCTCCTTGTCCACCTCCTCCTTGTCCACCTCCTCCTTGTCCACCTCCTCCTGGTCCACCTCCTCCTGGTCCAACTCCTATTGGTCCACCTCCTCCTGGTCCACCTCCTCCTTGTCCACCTCCTCCTTGTCCACCTCCTCCTGGTCCACCTCCTCCTCCACCTCCTCCAAAACCTCCTCCGAAACCTCCTCCGAAACCTCCTCCGAAACCTCCTCCACCTCCCCCACCTCCTCCTCCTTGTTGCTGTGGTTGATTTCTACGAATCACCCAAGTTGCTATATGCAGCACTAACACTGCCACTCCGAGCAAAACAAACTTTATCAGCATGGTTACGCTAATTAGCACAGTCTGATACTATTCTGTTGTTTTTATTTTAAGACCACTACCAGTCGAATCTAGAGTACATTTGTCCTATAAGAGATAAAGAAATATACGTTAGCGGAGCAGGCATTTCAAATATTTGTCCAAATAATGCTCCAAATAAATATATTCATTACTGACGTTGATGCAAACAAAAGCTTTAATGAAAGTCTTAAAACAACAAGAACATCAAAGATGGGTAAGTGCAAATGGATGTGCACATTTCGCTATGCCACTACTGTAATCAATGTTTTGTAGAAAAAGTAATATATTGGGAGATATATTACTTGTATTGCATTATTAACACACTTCAAATAAATTAAATATCCTTAACGTAATTCCTGAATTTCTGACACACCTTATACAATTTCCCCTCCGTTATGGTCACATCTGTTATCTCTTCCATTTTAACAGGATGGACAATTGTTATAACATAAGAGGTAAGTACACCTTTACCTCTGGCAAATTAATTGTTTTAAAATATAGTAGTATATATAATATAGAAGTCCTCTTATGTTTCTAATTTCACAATCTTGTAATGAACTGGTACATTACCATTATGTGACTATGTGACAGCAGTGATACCGGGAAGGCATGCACTAGTACTGAAGTCAATGTACTTGTAGTATACTGTCTTGGGTTCAGCATTGTATTTGTTTTGTTTTGTTTGTTTACTTTTTTTTCATTCTAACAGCCATTAAAATATGTAATAACTGCAAATTCTGCACATCTTTAAATCTTAGAACGGAAGTGACATCAAACTCAGATAGTATACAGTTGAAAACAATTATTGCAAAAATATATACTTTAAATTAAAATAAGCTTGAAAGTAATTAGAATAGACGATTTCAAATATGATGCTCGCGAAATCTATCAGGTAACAGTAGTGACCTTGACTTTGATAGTATAGGTGTAACAGGAGTGACAAATATAAGCAATGATTGAACATACTTATTGCTGTAGAAATGTTCATGAATTTACGTTAAGTTAAGATATGCTGTAAGCCGATATGTCATGCAATACTTATAGTTATCATCAATTAATTGCAGTAGTATAATCTGTTGCAATATGAGAGAAATATATCTTGTAACAGGAGTTTGACTTTGACACTCATTCTAATTTGTTTCTGTTAGAAAAAATGCTCAGCCAAATAAAATTAAAGAAATGCAAAAGTGAGATATCACATGTCTTCCTAATTCAAACATTATATATGTAAGTGGTGATTTATAATATCATAATGACTAAACATAAATGTATTTATTCATCATGATTTAACAGAAATTTGGAATTGATTTAAGACAATACAACTTCCTGAAAGGCCATTTTCTTGTATTAGAAATAATATATGAATTAATCTTAACTGAAGAAATGATATATTCATGATGTGAATTGCATATTTCAAGAATACAAGAAAAACTCTTATCATTCGATGTAAATAGAACCACTTAATTGATTCAAACAATAATCAGAAGTCTTCTATTTGCGAAAAAAAATTCATGTAATTGGTATTGCTACATAACACTTATTTTATGAAAATCCATTTTTAGTTAGTCACATGTGTCATATAATTCAAATAAAATTTTAGGGCAAAAATATTATTCGTTACAAGAAGGACAGGTTCAAACTGATTTGATAAGAAAAAGTTGTCAACTTGTCATGGTAACCAAACGCAACACCTGTTTTCAAATGTTCTGACATATTGATCTATGGCAATTGCCCAAAATATGTGTCATATTTCCAAACTGAAAAAAAGTCTGTAGAATGTCTCATAGGAATTAAACAGGAATTAAAATGTACTCTAGTCACGAAACGCTTACCAAATATCACTTGTATAATATATTGTAAAAGTAATATAAGTGTGTTGTGTTGTTCTAAAGTTATTACTGACGGAAGAAACAATATTGAAGTTGTCAACATTATGTTTAATTGACAACTTCAACACTTTTACATGGTCTGTTAATTGTAAGAATCGATATCTACATAACAATTAATGAAGATTAAACATATTTTGTTATAGATTTTCTACATTTTAAAAAAGAAGAATAAAACATACCAAGGAGCGAAGACACCTATCCAGCCTAGTGTGATTGTGTACTGCATGTACACTGTAACTTACAGTTGGCTCGTGCCAGCCTGAACACGAGCTCAATACATGATCAGGAGCAGAACAATGGATTCAATTATTAAGTAGGCCATGCTCATAAGATGGTGACATAGACCAAAAAGCTGGAATAACCATTAATGCTATTTTCTATTTTCGTTTTATATATAATATGTGTTGGTCGATAAATTTAGGTTATTGTCATTTTATTCTATCGATAATATCGTTTCATCATTTATTTTCATTATTAGAAAAATGTCAAAAAAAAAATAAAATTTCATGTAATGATAATTTTGATATTGCGAAATAACAATCGTTTTGTAATTATTATGCATTAAATTTGTGAAACACTTTGAAACAAATATGCAATCACACTTTTATTTTGAATGAGCTGCCCCGTTGATAATATCCGGTACAAATAAATTCAAATGATATACACGAAACTTCAACAATATGATAAAACGTTTAAAAATCTAGAACTGGAACTGAAGATGTTGCCCTAACTACCAGAACAAATCATGACTTATCACTATTTTAATTTAAGCAGTTGCTGACATTTTATCTTTCTATAATCAAGCGACTACGGTGGCATGGGTCAGACATGGACGTATTATAATTATTGTGCTCGTTAATCGACAGAAATGTGAGAGATATTCAATGTTGATGAACAAGGTTAAAGTGGATTAATACTACCGTGTGTTACTGTATAATAAAAAGTCACTTTCAACATATCTGTAAAAACAACATCTTGATATGAATTCTGTTCCATGCTAGATCCGTCCTTGTAAATGTATCTCAGAGCGAAAAGTGGTACAATATATTATACAATATCACTGAGTTCGTAGGCCTACGATACAATTTAAGAAAAATGCAGCTATTTCAGTTGATTAACAGATCTGACGAAATAGTGACACAATATGACTTTGTCGCTGATTAAGCTAATCAAATCAAGATAAAAATATAAAGATATTGTAAAGTAAACTTTACAAAATTGAACATATTTCTGAAGTATTTCATTGTCTACCTTAGTGTCTGTTTTAGATAATGATATAATCATAAATTTTGCAGTAAATGATAAAATAAAATTTTGCTAGTCAAGTGATTAAGCTAACCGGGCCCTGATGCTTAAACTTACCATGTCACTTCGTTTTAACAAAACTATTTAAGACTATTCTGATTTTGTGTTTACTAGTAGTATAAAAGAAGACATTTATTAAATAGGGTCAGGCCAGACCTTACCTAACCCAATGGTATTTAATAAATAATGAATGATTTGATAACAACTTATTGAAAGTTCCCGAATCAAGTCGGTATTTTTTCGTTGTTAAAGTATTCGGTGAAAATATTATCAGCGATATATCTAGATTTTCGAAAACACAGTCATGAATCACGCAAACAGTCTGGATTTGTTTTATTGATTTAACAGCCAAGATCATCAATTGATGCGTTAGGTTTGTTAGCAGAGGAAAGCTGGAGTACTTGTAGAAAACCACCGAGCACTGGATAGTACCTGACACCTACTGCAAAAAGAACATCAACGGAAACAAATGGAACATGTGGTATGATAAAGTAATTAACACTCTCTATATTGATAAGTATGCTATATCAGAAAAACGCATTTCTATGTAAGAATCATACACATTGTTGACATTAATACATATCATAGTAACAACATCTTATTGTTTCAAGCTACGAATTGTACATGTACCTCGTGGCTTCAAAACCGACTTTAGTGTGCTTTGGAAAAGTGACAAATCCAAATGATTTACTTTGTGCAAGTGTTATTTAATTTAAATGATAGATAGTACTTCTGTGCTGACTTTAGCTGATGGTTGTTATAGTTTTTTATGTTCAAACCATGCTTTCATGATGTCATGGTAGAAGGGAGATAACTCAGTTCTTTTCTCAATTACTTTTAATTTATATAATTAATATTGAAGTGACATATAAACATGTTTGGACCAAAGTTGTTTAATTGTTTTATTGGGATTATCTTTCATTAACAGTCCTTCTTAGTATATATTTTCCTTACCCACCCTATTAGTTTTGCATTCATATATGAGTTAATATCAACCATTTTCAACCCTCCCTTAATGTTGCTCCTTACCATTGTTTTTCGCTTAACATTTTATCTCTTTTCTTCCCATACGAAGTTATATAAAAGTTTTTTTAAGCTTTTGTGATGAATTTTAGTGTTGTTTCAAAGACAGAAACAGAAAATGTAAGTTGTGGTAGTAATAGAGCTTTCACTATTTGTATTCTTACTATTATTGTCAGTTTTCGACTTTGCCAAACATGTAGAAGAAGTTTTTTTTTTCATTTTTTTTCTGTTTTTTTTCTGACCAATTTCTTTCTGTTTCATTTTTGTTTTGTTCGGAGTAAATACCTAGTGCTTTAATAATTGTTTTGACCATGATATTCGTTCAATTCATTTTCTACTGTTATTCCCAATTTAAGCCCTTTTGATTTAAAACCAATTCAAAATAAGCCAAAAATTTCAATTAAATTGAGAGCCTTTTTAATTGGAAGTTTAGACTTCAGTAAAAGGGTGGTATCAATAGCAAGTTGTGAGATTTTGAAAGCATGTTTTGAGATTTACTTATTGTGATCCCATTTATATTGGGATCATCTCTAATTTGATGGTCAAAACTTCTACTGCTATTACAAAAAGCAAGGCTGAAATTGGACATCCTTGTCTGATATCTCAAGTTATTGTTACAGATTATGAAATATATCCATTATTACAAATTTGACGGCTTATCTCTTTGTATAGAATTTTAATCCATTGAATAAAACACTGTTTGAATTTAAGCTTTTCCATGGCGATAAATATGAAGTCCCATTCAATGGTATTAAAGGGCTTTTGCGAAGTCTAAAGATATTGTTGTTCCCTTGATATTATATTTTCCAATATTATCAATTACATCTTGTATAATCCTTTTATATATCCATTTAATCAGTACTAATTATGTTTGGTAGAATGTTTTAAAAAAAATCCCCCAAGGCAATGGGTTAGAGTTTTGTAGTCTACATTTAGAAGCGTGGTAGGTCTCCAGTTGTTTAGATCTAAAGGGTCATTTTTCTTGTATATTAAGAATAGCATGCATTTTCTTTGAGACGATGATTATGGCATTCCAGTGTTGTAACATTCGTTAAAAACAGTTATAATGTGTTCCTTTAATTCATACCAAATATCTCTATAAAATTCCACAACGAGACCATCTTGTCCAGGTGATTTATTTAGTTTCAGTGTAAAAATAGTTTTTGGTAGTATTGGAGAAGTCTTTTAAGAATCTCTTCTTTTGAGGTTACCATCATGCCATTTTCAGTTTTTATGTTTTTATTTTATCCATTGTTTTGAGCATTTGTCTTTTCTTCTCAAGGGATAAGAAAGATCTGGTGTTTTTTCTCCTTCTTCAATCCATTTGATTCGTGACCTTATTTGAGCCCCTAAGGCTTTATTTATATAACATGTATCTAGTTTCTAATATCTTCTATTTCTTTTTGGTCAGATTCATTACTTTAAAGTCTTTTAAGGTTATCTTCCAGTTCTGTAATATTGCATTTTTGATCCCATATTTTCCTAATGTCTGATTTGTTTGTCTTCCATTCCCCTAAGTGTTTTTAATGATATATTTTATCATTTGTATGTAAGCTTGATCTTTTAGCAAGCAGTTGTTAAGTTTCCAATAGCCTGGCCCTCTTTAAGTAGATTGGATATTAATTATTATGGAGACTGCCTGGTGGTCAGTAGTCTTTATTAGAGCTGGTCTTATATCAGTTTTGATTACTTGTTGTAACATTTCTTTAGAGATGTAGAAGAAGTCAATCCGACTTGCTTCATTGTTTGTACTTTTTCTTCGCCATGTATAATGTTGTTATCTGGTTTTAGTGTTTATAGGCTTTGTACAGTCTATAGGATTTTATTTACTGATTTCCTGTCTTGTACAGATTGTGTTTCATTCCAATCTTCCCCTATTAGTAGTAGTCCTTGGTTAAAACTTTCAATTCTTTTATTTATTTTTTCAAAAAAACATGTTTCTATTCTTTCTGTCATTTGGTGCATATATATTTATGATGGTGTATACCTGATTATTTACTTTGATATTGATCATAAGATATCTTCTTTCATTGTCCTGTAGTCAGTTTAAAAATTCATGTCTAGTGTTTTGTTTTATAAGTATTGTTACTCCTCTACTATTGCTTTTTCCAAAGTTATGAAAGGCATCTCCTTGCCATTCGGCTTTTATTTATTTATTTTTTTTCATTTTTTCTTTAGTAAAATGAGTTTCCTGTATGAGTACCACATTTGCTTTTTGTTGTTAACACCATTCTTATAATCTATAATGTTTTTGTTTATCTCCTAACCCTTGTGCATTTAAGGGTTTTAACATGTAATGTGTCAACTATTTTGATTTCTTAACAAAAGGATTAAATGTTTATTATTCTTTGGTTTTATTTTGTTCTGGACTGCCATTGCCATTGCAGGTGAAAGGAGACTTCTGACATCTACACTTACACAACTGGACTTTGATCTCTACCTGGAGTTGCTTTTACAAAGCGATCCACAGTATCATGTCTTGTAAGTCATTGCAGGAATTGCCAGACTTCCTCTTTCTTGTCTTTCTTTCCCTTAGTCTACATGTTCAGTATTGTTGCTCGAATCAAGTGTTACTGGAGAGTTGGGGCTTCTTTTTGATCTGCTTGGGTAGAGGTATCGTCTTCCTCAGTCACTAGAGTTTTGGCTTCCTTTTCGGAATCCGAATCTGACTGACTATCGTCAGAGCTGTCTGCTTAACTAATATCAAATTTATATCTGAGTGACCTAATATTCAGGAGGTCCTGGATTTAACTCTACATCATAACCTAAGTAATAGTTGTTTGGTATGTTAATATAAGTACATGAACTTAAATGCTACATCAACAGTTTCGGGTCAAAAGTCTTTCTGTAATGTAAAACTTATTTGTTTTATTTTCATTTTGTCTTTGAATTTTTCTGATCTCTTTATTAGCGAATTTTTACCAAATTCATCTATATGTTCAGCTCATTATATTTGCATGGTTTTCCAATGTTTATTTTTTAAGGTGGGGGGGGGGGGGGGGGGGTAGGTATTAATTGTGGCGTCATGTGCGTGTGCAACATTATACTTTCCGGTAGAAACGACGTCAGTTTCACTCATAACAATAACGTCATACACCATAGATACCTACCCGCAAGGGAGGTAGCTCCGTAATATGCAAAGAAGGAACTGTATCGTCGATAATTGTTGAATGACTGTTAATGTGAAAAACGGTGTTTCTATAGTAATAAAAAATAATAATCCAAAAAACAACAATAATTTTCATCAAAAGTTTTGAAAGTTGACGAGTATTTAGTACATTAACAAAAACCAAAGACCGTAAATCAATTACAATGAAATGATCAAAAGAATTGCAATGTAAACAAATGACAAGAATGAAATGGTTAACGCAATTAGTAGTTACAATATCATATTAGAAAACAAATCAGTAGGTATAGTTTAGTGAGTTATTTTAATAAATATTTACAGTAGTTATTGTTAGAAATTATTCAGTACTTTTACATAGTCGTACATGTTTATACTGATAAAAAAGAATGAAGAATGATATTAGGAACTTTGTAGCACGAACTCGTCCAATATGTATTGAACTGTAATGATCGTAAACGTGATATAAGATGATTTTATTAGATGTAGCCATCTTGTTTCCTCATTGACAGTCGTATCCTGCATAATGTTTGCTTCTCTGAAATAAATAAAAGTAATAGCATGCATTAAATCAAAATCGCATATATTATCGAGTATATGTTCCTTAATCGATCGCAGTTAAAAGTACTTTATAATGTAAGAGAAAACATATTAATTGAAATAGAACAAATGAACGTGGATGGTACACATACATCAATGACTTGTTTACCTGGTGTCTACTTTACAATGTTTACAGTTTGCACTGACATGTAGTCATTAATAATGCTTTCTAGTATTATCATTATCAGTGTATAATAATAGTACAACACGTGCGGCGATTCTATTGTAAAGAGAATTGATCAAGGGGAGGTGACTCGATATAAAAAAATCAGTTCGTGAAACATAAAAAATGTTACATTTAACTGATTATGGCAATTATATATTTTGTTAAAAATATTTTTTATGAAATGATGATGGTTTTCTTCTGTTGTCAAAAACAAATGTGATGGGCAACGTGGGGTCATCACTTTTGATGGGAACATATGAATGACTCGATTACTATCAGCTGTTCAATCGAATCCGTTGACGATGACTGGAGAAAAATAAATATGGGCAAAAACTGTAAATATAAGGAAGATATTTTTATTTTGTTGAGGTTATGAGGGTATACTGATAATGGAGTAAATGGATTACAAATGTATAGGTTAATTTACAGGTTTTCTACTATAAGAATTTTGTGTGTCACGTCCAACTTAAATGTATATCATAATACCAATCGGAGAAACGTAATAGGTTTTGGAAAATTGTGAGTATGTTAAATCCGTTTGTAATGTAGAAATATGTGTTAAGTAAATACCTTCAGTAGGCGATTGTTGTGCCCATCGACCTCTTCCTACTCCTCCACCTACTTCCCCTCATTTTCCGAATTCTCCGTCATATTGTATCAGCCTTTTGAATCCTGCCCCGTTCCCTCCTGATCCTGTCCCTGTCCCTTCCCCTCCTGTCCCTGCCCCGTTCCCTCCTGATCCTGTCCCTGTCCCTTCCCCTCCTGTTCCTGTCCCTGCCCCTTCTCCTCCTGTCCCTGCCCCGTTCCCTCCTGATCCTGTCCCTGTCCCTTCCCCTCCTGTTCCTGTCCCTGCCCCTTCCCCTCCTGTCCCTGCCCCGTTCCCTCCTGATCCTGTCCCTGCCCCTTCCCCTCCTGATCCTGTCCCTGCCCCTTCCCCTCCTGTCCCTGCCCCGTTCCCTCCTGATCCTGTCCCTATCCCTTCCCCTCCTGATCCTGTCCCTGTCCCTCCTGTCCTTGCCCCGTTCCCTCCTGATCCTGTCCCTGTCCCTTCCCCTCCTGTTCCTGTCCCTGCCCCTTCTCCTCCTGCTCCTGTCCCTGCCCCTTCTCCTCCTGTTCCTGCCCCTCCCCCTCCTGCTCCTGTCATTGCTCCTGCTCCTTCCCCTCCTTTTCCTCCTCCTTCTCCTCCTTTCTCTCCTCCTTCTCCTCCTCCTTGATTACTAGATAACGCCCAAGCTGTCATCACTAACGCTGCCACTCCGAGCAAAACTAACTTTTTCGACATTGTGGCAATAATCAACACAGTCTCTGTTTTGATTTTATGTTAAGACCACTCCCAGGTGACTTTATATTATATTACGTAAGTCCTACAGGAGAAAAGGAGTATACATGTACGTTAGCAAATTATACGTCCTTGTTACACAGAAAAGATGAATGACTCGTTCTCGAAAAGATAATGTTATTCTTTGAAGCATAACCATTAGATAGGAATTAAAATGTACTTATATATAAAAGTGATACAAGTTTCTTGTGTTGGCGGGAAGCTTTGTTAGAACATAGAATTATAGTGAAAGTTTATATTGCTTTCCGTTAATATTCAATGCAATAAAACATTGGTTTCTCCTATCAATATCATAGATATATTAAAGATATCCAGAATATGTTTTCATGATATTCAACTTAATTTAGAGGAACATTTTGAAACAATGAAACATGTCTAGTCTGACATGTTTAATTAGTTTTAAAAGTTACTGAAAGAAAATTAATATTGAAATTCCCAATATCATTAATATGTTTAATTGACAAATTCAATATTTTTAATTGACATGTGAATTGTAAGAATCGATATCTAGATAGCAATTACCTAAGAGAAGTAAATGTTTTACCTAATAAGATATACGATTTTCTACGTTTTACGTACCACAGTGTAAATGAATGGTCTGTCCAATATTTTTAATTGACATGTGAATTGTAAGAATCGATATCTAGATAACAATTACCTCTTAAGAGTAAATGTATTATAATTTTCTACATTTGACTTAAACAAGATTAAAACATACCACGGATTGAAGGCACCTATCCAGTCTAGTGTGTCTTCGTACTACCGTGGAGTTGGTTCGTTCCAGATTATATAATGAAAGTTTGAGCATGCGCTCAGTATATGATCGGGAAAAGACCAACGGATTGGATAATCACATGATAAAAATCTATAATTATCATTATTGTTATTTTCTATGTGTAATGTCTCGCCTGAACAATTAGACGTACTATAGACTAAACGTTATCGTTGAGTTCCGGTGATATTTAAGATGTGTTTTACTAGTTTGTCAGCCGATTTAATGAGTAACATTTTTTTCGGAGTGAGTGGTTATATTATCACAAGCCCTCTAACTCTGGGGCGCGAGTTCGAATCCCATGTGGAGCAGTTGCAAGATACTGACCGCTGGTCGTTAATTTTTCTTCGGGTACTCCTCCGGTTTAGAATAGTGCCTCAAAGAGCATGTGCAAGTTTTGTTTTTTAAATTGATGTCAAAGATCAGAATATAGATGTGTGATACATGCATGTCTTTGGCATGCGATACAGCGTCTCAATTACAATGTAGATGGGTCACAAACCAAGTATAAATCTACAATTCACACGAACATGACCTAAAATGATCTCAATTTACAGACATTTTGCCTGTGTGACGTATGTTTCTTAAATTGGGGCCAAAGTCTACGCAGATGCATAATTCTACTGCACAAACACAAGTTTGTTTACATGATATGTTGCAACCTTTGAATAAAACCCAACTTAAATATGCGTACACCCAACTTGATAGTTTAAGGGATGTACATACACGAACAATGTATACACATACAAATATATTTAATTTCATAAAAGTTGTACAAATGTATGTGCATTAAAAATGCGTACACGTAAGGCTCTGAAAACTTAACACTAATTCCATTTATTGATGATTAGGGTAACTTTCACTCAGATCTAACATCAAATCATTGAGTGAGAGCTTATAAATACGTATTTAGTTATCTTCGATGAATCGAAATCGACAACAGAAATCCATACCTGAATGTCTTCTACGACGTAAAAGCAAATTATAAGATCACCGAAACTCACTGTAAATGATTGTTTTGATTATATTTCGGTATAAGTTTCCTTTCTTGTGATTAATGCAATTATTCTACAAGAAAGTATGTGATTACCATATAGATAGTGTGAACAATCTTTGAAAAATATACTAAAATCGTTCCGTATGTTTTATATCACATTTTTTATCAACCACGACCGTTATCTCATATAGAAACCGTTTGCATCGCACATCCTGTGCGTACGATACATACCGCCGACATCGCACAGCGCATATATATAATATAGGACTCTTTCATATGTGGATATGAAGGATATGGATATTCTACCCGAGGGTAAAAAAATGAGTAAAACCCGAGGCTTGCCGAGGGTCTTATAACATTTTGTGATCCCGAGGGTAAAATATCCCTATCCTTCATATCAACGTATGAAAGAGTATTTTTCTTTCATACCTCTACGTTTTATTGCATTTTTACAGCTATAATACCCCGCCATTTTGAAATGAATTCGAAGAAATCCACGACAGAAAGTCAATTTTTCATACATGAAAAATTACGTGATATTTTCAACAACAAATCTGTTGTTTGCATCTTTTATAGTAAAACCAGTCAAGTTTGTGAAAAAAATGTTAAAATTTTACCGAGGAAATAAAGATTTTTGTTGACGCTGTGACGTCACGAAGCTTCCTCAGGCGGCATGAGTGTATTGCCCTAGACCAGCCAGTATAACATCGATAGGTATGAAAGAAATATATGTATCGTGCACACACTGCACATCAATTTTGCATGTTTCTTTTTGTTAAGTAACTGTACCGGGGTACACCAGCTGGCATGCATATATATTTACACTATACATCAGTTGTTACTGAAGTGTCTTCAGTGTTCACGATTAAAAGTTTCACAGATATCATGATTTCAATATGTTTGTTTTGCAACACTGTTCAGCTGCCTACTTGGAAGCATAATCATTTTATTGAAACGCGAGTTAAACTCTGATATAAAAAGGTTGGTGAGTCACAAACTGTTGGAGGAGTAGTAACGTATTTCAATAAAATATACTTTTCCATTACACAGTACACATATCGTTGATGATATGAACACTTTTTGTGGGTGGGGGATATCGTAATGCTTTAGAAATACGCCTGATAAATAACCGGTTTTTAAAATTTGATAGTATTTATCATATAAAACAAAACCAAAACACCACAAATTAATAAAAAAGAAATCCAACGGAAAACACACATATTTTTAATTACAATCTAAACAAAAGAAATGAATGAAGACTTTGTTAGAAATGCAAGGAATAATTAATTTGAGCAGTAGTTGTACATTTACATCTACAAGAAAGAATTTGTTGTTCAATTGCTTTAAATTATTGTCATGAAATTATATCGATAACATCATTGCATATTTCCATTATTTGGGAAAAGATTGCATCAAAAGACTCGTTGTAGACCATCTATTGACTATATTTATATTGATAAGTATGCTATATCAGAAAAATGCAGTATTAATACAACAAGTTTGCATTTAGACATGTCATTGGAATATTTTTTTATGGTTTGACGCTACAAATTGTGCACGTACCTTCAAAACCAATTTTAGTGCGTTTTTGGAGAAGTGCCAAATTCAAATTATTTCTTTTGTGTTCAAATTAGAAGACAGATATAGAATACACTTTTCATTCTACACGTAATGCCTTTGAAAGGGTTATTGTGCAATTTCACAGACTGATAATAAAATTGCATTTGCCTTGCCTATATGATCCCGTATTCATATTACAAAGATTTAGTATCTCATAGAGCCTATATAGAGTTTCAAAACTGATGTCAAAGATCAGAATATAGATATGTGATATGACTTTTGCATGCAATAAAGCGTCTCATTAACAATGTAGATGGCCCACATGCCAAGTATAAATCCGCAATACATTTTCGTGAATATACTTAAATACTTCACCCGAACTTGACCTGAAATTGACTTGAAATTTAATATTTTGCATGTGTATGGAATACAGTCTAGCCAAGTGTTTTTCTTAAACTTGGACCAATTTCCAAATAAAGGACACAATGACTTTGTTCCGGTATGAGACTCGTCGCACTATTCACAAGCCCAATATACCAAGTATAGTGTAATTCACAAACCCATACACATCAGTATCTAGTAATACTAGGGGTAACTATCATTGTCGTTATATCCACCCCAGGACTATCTCATAGTAAACCTGAAGGCAGTTCAGCAGACAAAAAACACAGTCAGCCACAGTGTACTGTTATTTGAGTTTATATATTTGCTTCGAAGGCGCAAATCAGACCGATTTTTCAGTTTTGCGACGATAATTTCAGGGTTGTATAAAAACAGTAGGAGCTAACACCTGAAATATAGAAGATGTTGGTAACCGAACAGAGTCGCTAATATATTGATCTAGCATATAAGGCTAGAGTCTAAGAATGTTACAAGCTGTATACAAGGTTCCGTTGTGTAGCGATTATCACGACTTGGGAGGGAGGTCTTACAGGAATGTTTTGGGAGAAAAGTGATGAATAAGTTGGGGTTGGCGGGTCTGACAATGAAGACAGCTCGTTCATCGAGGTAAAAAACAGAAAAAGCAAAAACAAAACTGCAATGCATAAAGTTGTTACATAAATTGATTCATCAAAGAAATCTACAAAAAATAACAAGAGTTCAAAGGGCCATCTGACTAGCTTTCCAAGAGACGTATAGGGAATTGATTATGGTGCCATGGTGGCCATCTTGGATTTGGGATCAACCCGAAACACTTTGTCGAGACAATTTCAGGATTAACTCTTCCGAAAAAATTAAAAAAGCGTTTCAAGATGGCAGTTGTGGCGGCCATCTTGAATTTCGGATCGACCCAAAAAATAATAGTACTTGGTTGATACCATGTCGAGATCATTTCAGACAAGTTCCGGCCAATCGCACCAGTAGATCTTCAGAAAAAAATTCAAAATGTGATTCACAATGGCGGCTGTGGTGGGGACATCTTGGATTTCGAATCAAACCAAAAAATAACAACACTTTGTCGGGACCATGTCAGGATCAATTCGGACACGTTTCTGCCAAATCGCATAAGAAGAATTAAAGAAGTTCAAAATATGTTATAAAAAGATGGTGGCTGTGGCGGCCATCTTGGATTTTGGATCGACTTTAAAACAACAACTACAATTGTATAGACCATGTCAGGATCATTTCAGGCACGTTTCAGCTGAATTGCAACTTTACATACTAATGCATGCTTATGCAGATAAGAAGGAATGAAGAAGAAGAACGATGACAATAGTTTTTAGAATTTTAGAACACAATCCTGTCTAATGTATGTCAATCCGTTTATGATAATGAAAGTGATGAATGACTGATAAAATTAGATGATAAACCTACTGGATTAAATATCTGGTTATGTCCTCATGATATTCCCGCATAAGTGTTGGTAATCATTGTGGACAGATAAAATTGGAATCTGAAACACAAACTCACTTCATGTATCCCCGTATCTTAGCAAGTCATGAACCATAGCCAAGGTACTTGATCTATATCAATATTTCTATATTGAATAAAAATGTTTGCAAACAAAAATCTCTTGGTAACCCGCTACAATTAAAACTAGTGACATGAATGCTTATGATTAAAATGAAATACGTCAACAGATACGATTCTATTTATTTTCAAAGTGACCATTTTTTCAAATGAATAGGCATCGTCATTTCTCGGATTTTTTAAGAAGAAGTATGCAAAAAATAATCAGCCAAAAAGAAACCATATCTAATACGAAATCAAAGAAAAAATAATAATTAATTAAAGCGAATAGTCGGGCAAGTGACTGTAAAATCGGTAAAAATGGTATTAATATATCCGGTATAATTTCTTATGAATTAGAAAAATAAAACTTTCCGTCAAAATCGCTGTACATGCTAAGAAAATAATAATATCTATGGGAATCCTAAAAGTCCTCCCGGACGGCTAAGAGTGCAGTTCAATCTTAACGCATGCGCAACACCCACCACTCTCCGTAGTAAACAAAACATGGCTACCGTAGTTTTGAACCAAAATGTTTCCGCCAAAACAACCAACTGACTCACCTAAAATGCGAAAGGAAAGGCAATGGAGCAGCGACAATCCCAACAACTGACTCGGTAAACATTACGACGCATGGAGAGTGTTAATACAACTTGTTGTAGTGAAGAGAACAGTTCAAACGAGCACGCGGCTCCGGACCGCTACTGTACGTACCTAGGCCTACTACGTACCCGGTACTCCCTGCTCAGCTGATTGTGAGTGAGTCTTCGTATTTTGATCATTATGTAAATAGTCCCTAGCAGTATTTTTTCATAAATGAGTGGTCACATATGGTCACATGTTTCATACCTGTTCCCCAATCGCGTAAAACGTAACCCTGGGGTAAATAGCGGTTCTTTAGTGGGGCCTCTTTAGGGGTAATCAAGGATTTATACGTCCTTGGTTCTGATATACACATATACATATGTACATGTAGGTTTTAGCTTGTTCTTTAGATATATTTGGAGGACACATACAATATTATTTCTGGTCATAATAATAAATAGTGTTTGTATATTTATTACAACTGTACCTGGTTCATGTGTATATGACAAACTTTACAGAGTTGAAATGTACTGCAGCCATGTATCATTTATAATTATTCTGAATTTTTGTTGGAACTATAGATAATGAATTTTGTATCTTTTTTGAAACAATATTTGATTCTATCAAATGCATCAGTGACACATTCACAACTTATAAAATGTTTTCTCTAAAATAAAAAAAACCCTGTAGAATGAACCTACATTTATTCATTTATATATATTTGAAATTGATCATTTCAATTTTTGTCATATTCAACAGTATAAAAAATTGCTGGTTCTTTTTTTCAGGCACCATGCATGCATAGTGACATGAATACAGAAAGTTCATCCCTTGGACCTGTATACAAGTTTATGTATACATATACATACAATTAGCATCATATGAAGACTGAAGAATGTTGATTTGAGTGCTCTTGAAAGTAAACTTTTCCAATATGGACCTAGAAGATCATGAACAGAACATTTGAACAGTATTAATTTATTAAATGTTCCTTTCAACTGTAATCATTAAATAAAATTATGATGCAATACTTTTTCATTGTTTAACTTTGTAGAAATATTTGTTTATATTAGTCCTCTAGATCCAGTGATCATAATTCTTGCATCCATATGCCTGCCCATTTGTTTGTCAGGGCTTGTGAGATAGCTTTTCAATTACTTTTAAAATATAAGGATTTTTTTTTACATATAGCTGCTAAGCAATATAGATAACATTGTCTTAGGATTTCTAAATTCTACTTTACAAGAGAGTAGACTCAACATATAAATAAAACCATAAAACTAGCAAGTTATCTGAAATGTTAAAAATCTTTTTGTCTGAACCAAATTTCACATTTATTGTCTATGTGTAACTTGTACATAGACCATTTATGTATTAATACTGTAGTAACAGTGATTACAAACACATAGACTAAAATGTAGTATGTAGTACTATGTACATCTGTCTTTGATTTGAGTTCTAAACAAAAAAGTGGTATCTATTGGGAAGTTGTGACTTGGGCGGAGGGTACCATACAGTACCATATGGATTCAAAGTTGCTCCAAAATCAATGAGACTAAATAACCAAAAAAAAGCCATGTAAACCCCAAATATGCAATGACCAGATCAATGATAAAGCACCCTTCCACTTCCAGTTATCTGTAGCTATTTCTTCTATATTTCAACCCCCCACTCAAGTTACAACTTCCCAACCTCATGATTCTTCTGTCTTTTAGCCCCCCCCCCACCCCCACCCCCCAACACACACATACCTGATTGATTGTCATGTTATTTCAGGTTCCTATTCAGGTATTATTCCTAAAAACCAAAAAGGGTATACACACTGTGTACTCTCAAAGGAGGGGAACCACTTCATTCAAAAATTGAATTTACAATTTCATCTTAATTTTGAAATTTTCAATTTAATTATTAATTACTGGACTATTAAAACAGTATAGAACCCCTCGGCTACAGACAAAGTACTGTGGTACACATTTCTCTTAATTAATTACTTTTCTTCAACTCAATCATCTTTTTCTCCAGAGCACAAAAAAGAACAGGAAACAACAGAAAAGGAAAGTAACATACATGTAGGCCTATATGTTTTCTGGAAATATATATATGATGTGTTAATTCTCACAGCATAGGCCTACATGAATGTGAAGAATTAAATATTATCAATGTTTGAGAGAATTTTCCTAGTTGTAATTCTATAGCAGCTACATGGAATGTACGTTTACATATATACATTGTACGATACATATACATCATAAAAGTTTCTTTCCTTCCAGCTGGACATTCATGTCATCTCTCTCCAGAACTCAAATATTGTTTACAAAAAAAAACCAACCAGAGACATAGATAATTTAATTAAATCTCTGCAAAAAACTACACGAATAATTGAACACATATATTGTACTTGTAAAATATCTATGTATGAGCTAATTTATTTTCACATCTTTGACAGCTACATGCATGGACGTTCTATGGAACGTTTTCGTGTGGTTTTAAATGGGAAATTATGTTACGATTATTTGTATTTAACCTTCATGATTCGGTTGATGTAAAATACGACGAATGCTATGCTGCAATAATTGCCCCTTGCCGGGGCCCCATCTCTGCATCGGCCGAATATTTGTGTCGATTTCCATGTACAAGATGCTTTTATCGAAAAATGATTACAAAGCATTGTCATTAATGTAAGAATACTTCATTTGCATCAAATGTATCATCTCAAAACAACAATTTGCATACCGCATTAGTGGTTTATCACACGAAACGAAACCGACACGACTGAGAAACACATGTCCATGTTGACATTTCCACGCAGCCTCGTTTTCAAAGAGTTTGGAGAATTTATATTTAGAACTGTGCTAAATTTACACGGGGCTTCCCCAAAATTTCAATGGTCAAAACTGGACACCGTAAGCAGAACTTGACCATCATTATGGTATACAATGACTTTTGGAAGGCCAAAGAACGCATTTAGACTGGTTTCCTTTGCCCGACTATTCACTTTAAAGCGAATAGTCGGGCAAGTGACTGTAAAATCGGTAAAAATGGTATTAATATATCCGGTATAATTTCTTATGAATTAGAAAAATAAAACTTTCCGTCAAAATCGCTGTACATGCTAAGAAAATAATAATATCTATGGGAATCCTAAAAGTCCTCCCGGACGGCTAAGAGTGCAGTTCAATCTTAACGCATGCGCAACACCCACCACTCTCCGTAGTAAACAAAACATGGCTACCGTAGTTTTGAACCAAAATGTTTCCGCCAAAACAACCAACTGACTCACCTAAAATGCGAAAGGAAAGGCAATGGAGCAGCGACAATCCCAACAACTGACTCGGTAAACATTACGACGCATGGAGAGTGTTAATACAACTTGTTGTAGTGAAGAGAACAGTTCAAACGAGCACGCGGCTCCGGACCGCTACTGTACGTACCTAGGCCTACTACGTACCCGGTACTCCCTGCTCAGCTGATTGTGAGTGAGTCTTCGTATTTTGATCATTATGTAAATAGTCCCTAGCAGTATTTTTTCATAAATGAGTGGTCACATATGGTCACATGTTTCATACCTGTTCCCCAATCGCGTAAAACGTAACCCTGGGGTAAATAGCGGTTCTTTAGTGGGGCCTCTTTAGGGGTAATCAAGGATTTATACGTCCTTGGTTCTGATATACACATATACATATGTACATGTAGGTTTTAGCTTGTTCTTTAGATATATTTGGAGGACACATACAATATTATTTCTGGTCATAATAATAAATAGTGTTTGTATATTTATTACAACTGTACCTGGTTCATGTGTATATGACAAACTTTACAGAGTTGAAATGTACTGCAGCCATGTATCATTTATAATTATTCTGAATTTTTGTTGGAACTATAGATAATGAATTTTGTATCTTTTTTGAAACAATATTTGATTCTATCAAATGCATCAGTGACACATTCACAACTTATAAAATGTTTTCTCTAAAATAAAAAAAAACCTGTAGAATGAACCTACATTTATTCATTTATATATATTTGAAATTGATCATTTCAATTTTTGTCATATTCAACAGTATAAAAAATTGCTGGTTCTTTTTTTCAGGCACCATGCATGCATAGTGACATGAATACAGAAAGTTCATCCCTTGGACCTGTATACAAGTTTATGTATACATATACATACAATTAGCATCATATGAAGACTGAAGAATGTTGATTTGAGTGCTCTTGAAAGTAAACTTTTCCAATATGGACCTAGAAGATCATGAACAGAACATTTGAACAGTATTAATTTATTAAATGTTCCTTTCAACTGTAATCATTAAATAAAATTATGATGCAATACTTTTTCATTGTTTAACTTTGTAGAAATATTTGTTTATATTAGTCCTCTAGATCCAGTGATCATAATTCTTGCATCCATATGCCTGCCCATTTGTTTGTCAGGGCTTGTGAGATAGCTTTTCAATTAATTCTTTTAAAATATAAGGATTTTTTTTTTTACATATAGCTGCTAAGCAATATAGATAACATTGTCTTAGGATTTCTAAATTCTACTTTACAAGAGAGTAGACTCAACATATAAATAAAACCATAAAACTAGCAAGTTATCTGAAATGTTAAAAATCTTTTTGTCTGAACCAAATTTCACATTTATTGTCTATGTGTAACTTGTACATAGACCATTTATGTATTAATACTGTAGTAACAGTGATTACAAACACATAGACTAAAATGTAGTATGTAGTACTATGTACATCTGTCTTTGATTTGAGTTCTAAACAAAAAAGTGGTATCTATTGGGAAGTTGTGACTTGGGCGGAGGGTACCATACAGTACCATATGGATTCAAAGTTGCTCCAAAATCAATGAGACTAAATAACCAAAAAAAAGCCATGTAAACCCCAAATATGCAATGACCAGATCAATGATAAAGCACCCTTCCACTTCCAGTTATCTGTAGCTATTTCTTCTATATTTCAACCCCCCACTCAAGTTACAACTTCCCAACCTCATGATTCTTCTGTCTTTTAGCCCCCCCCCCACCCCCACCCCCCAACACACACATACCTGATTGATTGTCATGTTATTTCAGGTTCCTATTCAGGTATTATTCCTAAAAACCAAAAAGGGTATACACACTGTGTACTCTCAAAGGAGGGGAACCACTTCATTCAAAAATTGAATTTACAATTTCATCTTAATTTTGAAATTTTCAATTTAATTATTAATTACTGGACTATTAAAACAGTATAGAACCCCTCGGCTACAGACAAAGTACTGTGGTACACATTTCTCTTAATTAATTACTTTTCTTCAACTCAATCATCTTTTTCTCCAGAGCACAAAAAAGAACAGGAAACAACAGAAAAGGAAAGTAACATACATGTAGGCCTATATGTTTTCTGGAAATATATATGATGTGTTAATTCTCACAGCATATAGGCCTACATGAATGTGAAGAATTAAATATTATCAATGTTTGAGAGAATTTCCTAGTTGTAATTCTATAGCAGCTACATGGAATGTACGTTTACATATATACATTGTACGATACATATACATCATAAAAGTTTCTTTCCTTCCAGCTGGACATTCATGTCATCTCTCTCCAGAACTCAAATATTGTTTACAAAAAAAAAACCAACCAGAGACATAGATAATTTAATTAAATCTCTGCAAAAAACTACACGAATAATTGAACACATATATTGTACTTGTAAAATATCTATGTATGAGCTAATTTATTTTCACATCTTTGACAGCTACATGCATGGACGTTCTATGGAACGTTTTCGTGTGGTTTTAAATGGGAAATTATGTTACGATTATTTGTATTTAACCTTCATGATTCGGTTGATGTAAAATACGACGAATGCTATGCTGCAATAATTGCCCCTTGCCGGGGCCCCATCTCTGCATCGGCCGAATATTTGTGTCGATTTCCATGTACAAGATGCTTTTATCGAAAAATGATTACAAAGCATTGTCATTAATGTAAGAATACTTCATTTGCATCAAATGTATCATCTCAAAACAACAATTTGCATACCGCATTAGTGGTTTATCACACGAAACGAAACCGACACGACTGAGAAACACATGTCCATGTTGACATTTCCACGCAGCCTCGTTTTCAAAGAGTTTGGAGAATTTATATTTAGAACTGTGCTAAATTTACACGGGGGCTTCCCCAAAATTTCAATGGTCAAAACTGGACACCGTAAGCAGAACTTGACCATCATTATGGTATACAATGACTTTTGGAAGGCCAAAGAACGCATTTAGACTGGTTTCCTTTGCCCGACTATTCACTTTAATCATAGAGCAGGCCATATAAAAAACAAGCAATATCTACGCAGTTGACTTTGTACATTACGTTTTTACTGGTAGAACTAAAAAACGACTTTTGTTGATGTCATGGGAATTTTTTGATGTACTTGTATATCGAAACACTTAAAATAAATTTGCGGTTGTTGTCTCTATCCTCCTCCTTCAGCTCTACCTCCTCATTGTCTTAATCGTCTCCTCCGTTTCCTCCGATGCTTGATTCTCTGAAGTATGGTCCGAAAAATCCCCTTCTTCCTACTCCACCTCTACCTACTCCATATCCACCGTCTCCTCCTCCTTCTCTTTCTTCTCCTCCTTCTCTTTCTCCTCCACCTTCTCCTTCCCCTCCTCCTTCTCTTTCTACTCCTCCTCCACTTTCTCTTCCTCCTCCACCTTCTCCTTCTCCCTCCACCTTCTCCTTCTCCTCCACCTTCTCCTTCTCCTCCACCTTCTCCTTCTCCTCCACCTTCTCCCACCTTCTCCTCCACCACTTCTCTTTCTCCTCCTCCTCCACTTTCTCCTTCCTCCTCCACCTTCTCCTCTCCTCCACCACTTCTCCTCTCTCCTCCTCTCTTTCTCCTCCTCCTCCACTTTCTCTCCTCCTCCTCCTTCTCTTCCTCCTCCACCTTCTCCTCCTCCTCCACCTTCTCCTCCTCCTCCACCTTCTCCTCCTCCTCCACCTTCTCCTCCTCCTCCACCTTCTCCTTCTCCTCCTCCACTTTCTCCTCCTCCTCCACCTTCTCCTCCTCCCTCCACTCTCTCTCCTCCTCCACCTTCTCTTCCTCCTCCACCTTCTCCTCCTCCTCCACTCTTCTCCTCCTCCTCTCCTCTCCTCTCCTCCACTTTCTCTTCCTCCTCCACCTTCTCCTTCTCCTCCACCTTCTCTTTCTCCTTCTTCTCCACCTTCTCCTTCTCCTCCTCCTCCACTTTCTCTTCCTCCTCCACCTTCTCTTCCTCCTCCACCTTCTCTCCTCCTCCTCCCTCTCTCCTCCTCCACCTCTCTCTCCTCCTCCACCTTCTCCTCCTCCTCCACCTTCTCCTCCTCCACTTCTCTTCTCCTCCACCTTCTCCTCCTCCTCCACCTTCTCCTCCTCCTCCTCCTCCACCTTCTCCTCTCCTCTCCCTCCTCCTCCTTCTCCTCCTCCTCCTCCTTCTCCTTCCTCCTCCACCTTCTCTTCCTCCTCCACCTTCTCCTTCTCCTCCTCCTCCACCTTCTCTTCCTCCTCCACCTTCTCCTCTCCTCCTCCACCTTCTCCTTCTCCTCCTCCTCCTCCTCCTCCTCCTCCTCCACTCCTCCTCCTCCACCTTCTCCTCCTCCTCTCCACCTTCTCCTCCTCCTCCACCTTCTCTTCCTCCTCCTCCTTCCTCTTCTCCTCCTCCTCCACCTTCTCCTCCTCCTCCACCTTCTCTTCTCCTCCTCCACCTTCTCCTCCTCCTCCACCTTCTCCTTCCCTCCTCCACCTTCTCTCCTCCTCCACCTTCTCTCTCTCCTCCTCCACCTTCTCTTCCTCCTCCACCTTCTCTCCTCCTCCACCTTCTCTCTCTCTCCTCCTCCTCCTCACCTTCTCTTCCTCCTCCACCTTCTCCTCCTCCTCCACCTTCTCTCCTCCTCCACCTTCTCCTCCTCCTCCACCTTCTCCTCCTCCTCCACCTTCTCCTCCTCCTCCACCTTCTCTTCCTCCTCCACCTTCTCCTCCTCCTCCACCTTCTCTTCCTCCTCCACCTTCTCCTCCTCCTCCACCTTCTCTTCCTCCTCCACCTTCTCTCCTCCTCCACCTTCTCCTCTCCTCCTCCACCTCCTCCTCCCCACCTTCTCTCCTCCTCCACCTCCTCCTCCTCCTCCCCTCCTCTCCTCCTCCTCCACCTTCTCCTCCTCCTCCACCTTCTCCTCCTCCTCCACCTTCTCTCCTCCTCCACCTTCTCCTCCTCCTCCACCTTCTCTTCTCCTCCTCTCACCTTCTCTTCCTCCTCCACCTTCTCCTCCTCCTCCACCTTCTCCTCCTCCACCTTCTCTCCTCCTCCTCCTCCTTCTCTCCTCCTCCTCCTCCACCTTCTCCTCCTCCTCCACCTTCTCCTCTCCTCCTCCTCCACCTTCTCTTCCTCCTCCACCTTCTCCTTCCACCTCTCTCCTCCTCCTCTCTCTCCTCCTCCACCTTCTCCTTCCTCCTCCTCCTTCTCCTCCTCCTCCTCCTCCTCCTCCTTCTCTCCTCCTCCACCTTCTCTTCCTCCTCCACCTTCTCCTTCTCCTCCTCCTCCACCTTCTCTTCCTCCTCCACCTTCTCCTCCTCCTCCACCTTCTCCTCCTCCTCCACCTTCTCCTCCTCCTCCTCCACCTCTCCTCCTCCTCCTCCTCTCTCTCCTCTCCTCCTCCTCCTTCTCCTCCTCCTCCACCTTCTCTTCCTCCTCCACCTTCTCCTCCTCCTCCCTTCTCCTCCTCCTCTCTCTCCTCCTCCTCCTCCTTCTCCTCCTCCTCCTTCTCCTCCTCCTTCTCTTCCTCCTCCTCCTTCCCCTTCTCCTCCTCCTCCTTCCTTCCTCCTCCTCCTCCTCCTCACCTTCTCCTCCTCCTCCTCCCCTCTCTTCCTCCTCCTCCTTCTCTCCTCTCCTCCTCCTTCTCCTCCTCCTCCTTCTCTTCCTCCTCCTCCTCCTTCTCTCCTCCTCCTCCTCCTTCTCCTCCTCCTCCTTCTCCTCCTCCTTCCCTCTCCTCCACCTCTTCTCCTCCCCTTCTCTTCTCCTCCACCTTCTCCTTCTCCTCCTCCCTTCTCCTCCTCCTTCTCCTCCTCCTTCTCTTCCTCCTCCTCCTTCTCCTCACCTCTCCTCTCCTCCACCTTCTCCTTCTCCTCCTCCTCTTCTCTTTCTCCTCCTCCTCCACTTTCTCTTCCTCCTCCACCTTCACATTCTCTTCCTCTTCCTTCTTCTTTTTTCCACCTTATCCTGATCCTCCTTCTGCTTTTATGTTCCCCCTTCTCCTCCCCCTTCTCTTCCTACACCTCCTCCTCCATTCTGAGATTAATCACTAAATACCTCCCAAGCTGTTATCACTGAAGTCGCCACTCCGAGCCATTCAACTTCTTCGACATGGTAACGTTCGTTTTATTTCAAGATCACTACAAGGCAACTCTATAACATTTATGTCCCACAGGAAATAAGAAATACGTTAACAAAATACGTTAAAAACTATATACAGAACAGATGAAACATTGAACATGAGTTAAAGTGTACGTCTGTTCTTGGTTCTCGTTTATTGTGTGGGCCAGAAGCTTTGTCACCACAAGGAATTATAGTGGGATTATTATGTAATCAATATTAAGAGACATATACTGATTTCCGTTGATATTCATTGCCCTAACAAAACAGTTTCTTACCTAAGCTTCCCCTGTCAAAATAATATATTCCCATAGATATACATAAGATGTTTTCATGATATTCATTAATTTTAATTTTGAAACAATAAAATCTACTTTGCGTGATATGTTTAATTAGTTTTAAAAGTTACTGAAATAAAGACAATGTTGAATGTGTCAATACCATTGTTATATTTATTTGACAAATCCAACCTCTAGATACTAATGTAATCCTCTACATTTTAGTACGGAAATACGAATAACACTTACCACAAAGTTACGGAACCAGTACATGTATACTGTACCTTGGAGTTGGTTCGTTCTAGATTATATACTAAAAACCTAAATGATCGGGAACAGACCAAGGGAAATAATTACATAACAAAAACCGAATTTACTATAAATGTTATTTTGTATTTACGTTTTATCTATAATATGTGTTGTTTGATTATTTAAGATTATTAAAGCATTATACTCAATATATTTTGGGTTTATGAAAACCGACTTTAATGGAGAGGTGACAAATCCGATACTAATTAGGCATTGATTTCAGTGTTTTTACTTACTAAACAATAAAATAATTTCAGTTACAGCGCATTGATATATTTTCAAATAGATCAGTTTTGGCAATGACTGTGCCACTTTATATAACGTCATAATACTCGACGGACAATCTCTCTGTCTATGAAAACATAAACTCAAAGATCTAACCAATGAAAATGAGTGTAATATATGAAACCAAATTATTGTCATAAAATCATATCGATAATATCGCTTTATATTTGCATTATTAGGAATAAATTATGTCAAAAACAAATTTCATGTAATGCTTTCTTTGCTATTGACAGTCAATGCTTGCTTTGTATTTGGTATGCTTTAAATGCGTCAAACACTCTCCCAATCGTATAAAATAACACTTTTAGTTTTAGTTATCCCGTTGATAAAATCCGTTACAAATAAAACCAAATGATATAACTCCAACAATACTTATGCGATAAAACGTTTAAAATTAACTAACTCGAATTTGAGAAACATGATAAGTAATGGTCACTTGTTGGGTAACCTCCATTGACTAAAATTGTATTGATAAGAATGCTACATCAGAAAAAAACAACAAATCAGAAATAATACAAATGGTTGACATGAAGTCCTTGGGATAACGTTTATGGTTTGAAGCATTGTACATGCACCAATTGGATTCAAAACCGATTTTAGTGTGTTTTTAGAGAGGTACCAAATTCAAATGATCTATTTTTTGTAAAGGCTACATTTTGCCACAGGGATCTGAAAATTAGTTCCAGATTACATAATCAGAGTGCCCTGAGACCATTTTAGGCGTTTTAGAGCTCTAGATAAAAAACCCGATAAACATACTCTACATGGTACTATATACGAGAAGGGTGGCAAAATTTTAGACTCAAATATCTAATCCGCCTACCTTTAGCGGCTATAAAACACATTTCTAGTACATTGTCATAAAAACGGTTACTACCGTTGGAAAGAGCGATAATTTTCCTTTCGAAATCATCCTACACATCTATACAAAGTGCCGTCGTTAAAACAATACAAGCCCCATTATGACAAACACCTAGAACGGCAGCTAATTAATATTCACGGTGGCCGATCCGGATAAAATATGCATGAGCTTTTTTTATCCTGAGAATGCATCATGATACTGTAGATTCTAGTTTTCATAATCATAGTTCTCAATGTCCGATAAACGACGTGTATAGCTATATATATCACTGTCTAAATAAAAGCACCGACATAACCTGTATCATAATTACATATTTGTATTTGTAGCTTTCTAAAATGTTTCGTTTCTCACCAAGACTACCGGCAGAGAGGCAAACCCGTCTGTATGTCATTCGCTATGTTTGACGAAAATGTGTTGCCAACAAAATTGGCATCTTAGAAACGCTTAATTTATCAACGTTACAATGCATGTCGCAATCAAACGCTTAAATGACTTCGACGCTTTGATGCACTGAATCGGGAAATCCCTATCTATTCATAGACAGATCGGTCAATCAACTTTTTTCAATCAACTTTTATCAGTCGATCATTGTTTTATAGGGGGTCACGTGGGATACCGACGTCCAATGAAATTGGCGGAAAAACCAAGAAAAATAATAAATTGATTTATCATATAAGACTAGAGCCTATGTATACTAAACTGTGTATATAAGGTTCCATGGTGTAGTGGTGAACACGTCTGCTTAACACACAGAAGGTGACGAGTTCGAAACTCGTCGGAACCCATCGTCGGAGACCCACGGATGATCGCACTACACTACGCTACACTTATCACCCGTGGGCAAACTCCTCTTAAAATCCTCGTAAAATATGCTAATTCACACACAATAATTGACCAGTTAGAATACTCGATATATAGTTCGGAACTCTTCAGAAATAAGACTGGTTTATTAGCTTGAAGATAAACAAAAATGGCGGCGCCCATAAATAACATGTGAGTTTTGTATAAAAACGATCAAGGACAAATCATACAGATCTCTGTCTTCCAAAACGATCTCATATGACCACATAGGTCATGGCGGTATATTGTGAGTATGGAGGTATGACACCAAAGGTAGAATGGAGCCGTTGACCACGGTGAGTGTTAACCAGCTGTGTTTGGTTTCAATTTGTAGGTCAAGGCGGTGTTGGCTCCATGACGTTGAGCTACAACATACGTATGCCCTAATTGTTACATTAGTATAAAACACTCGAATGAAAATAGCTATATCTGCCCTAATAAAGCATAATATTATTACAAAAATACCTTATAAAGTCCTATACTGCTATGAACGAAGCTAACAACACTTTTGTTCATAGTTTACTGGCACATACACACACGTGTATACACCGCTCGTGCGCTCACAGTATCGTGTAACCAAACATTTGCCAGGTGCAAGTGTTGGCCAACTTTGTTGTGCTGCCGTATACTGTACATAACCCTTACTCTGATTGGATGAAATCCCATCGCAAAAATGTACTGGAACCAATCAAATTCTTCATGCATATAAATTACCTACGACGATTTTACCTGGAGTTTGCCCAGGGATGATAAGTGTAACGTAGTGTAGTGCGATCACCCGTGGGTCTCCGACGATGGTCGGAACCTGGAACTGTTTTTACTTGTTGTTAGTAATGTAAACACTTTTTAAAGGAAAAGTCACCAATTATTGCTTTTCATCAATACTTCTTTTTTATTAAATGATTATTTCGATTTCAATCATATAAATATGTCGCCTGCTTACGTCATACAATATAGTTATGTTACCAGTGGCGGTAATGTAACCAGTCAACAAATACCATTCGGATTGCAATTTCCCCCAAATTATACTTGCAGCATTTCTTTCCCGAAAAAAAATCAATTTGTTTTTTAAACTTAAATGAAAAACTGCACTGATATCATTTACCACGACCGAAAAAATTTGTACTTGTTTTGAGAAATTGGACCCACAGTTTTAAAAAACAGTATATAAAATTAATTGCTTTCAGTAATTGTCGTAGACTTTATATATCCGATTTTCCCGTGTCGTCAACAACTACAAGCTTAAGTACTTCCCCGTATCAGGTCAAAAGTTTAATTGTGCAATCCTACATTTGCTTCGATATGCATGACTATAGCGTTCAGATAAGTAGAACTCCAACTCTGTTTTTAAATGACAAGATGACAACATGAAAACCTAGTTTTGTTTTGTTTTAATGTTGAATACGTATGTAATACGATACATAGTACAAAACATAAAGTTGTATATTATATACATAATTTAAACAAAAGATACAACTAACAACACTGTACATTTATTATATAAAGTTACAATTTGTAAACACAAAAGAAAATATCAAATGATATTATATAATTATACGTAATCGAGACAATGACAACGCACACGGATAATGTTATTATCATATGAAAAATAAATTGTAATCTTACATAATGTATAGAGGACATAACATTTTTGGTTTGTATTTCAAAGAGTCATCTGCTCTTGTGGTAGTTATCGATTGTGACGTCATATGCGAGTGTAATGTCATACTTTCCAGATGAAACGACGTTTCGCTCATAAAACGATGACGTTACAATGGATACCTACCTGCAAGGGAGATAACTCTGTAATATGTAAAAAATTAACCTTAGCTTGGATAATTGTTGAAATACTGTGTATGTTAAAAACACTATTTCGATAATAACAAAAACAATAATCAAAGAACTCACAATTATTTTCATCACACTTCAAAATATTGTATTCAATCGATTGTGTTATATTCAGGAAAATAGGACGAAAAATACTAATGAAAATTGAAATACTGAGAATTAAGTATTGATCTTTGGCTAACGTTGATGTTATCGTTTTAAGAAAGACAAATATGATGATTTACTCACGGATTCACTGATTCAGCACTATTAGTACATGTATAATCTGGTTTGTTTCCGATGCGAAACTGAAATAGTTCCCATTCAACGAAGCTGAAATGGTAGTATCTCAATCGGCATGTGCTATAAAACTGTCTTGTCCTATAATTCAGCAAAAAATGTTTATTTCGATTGTGAGGAGTAATGGTGCAATTACGTTTTAAAGGCTTATATGTTCTGTATATTTCCCAATATTGACCGTGGTTTTAATTTCGCGAAATTCTCTGATTCATCCAAATTCGCGAAATTTAATATTTTCCGTAATTCATCAAAATAACGGAAATGACACTTTCAGCAACTGAAAACAAAAATAAATAAAAAAAAGATATATATATATATATATTTTTTTTTTTAGAAAATCCGCGATTTCGTTCCTAACTGTAAATTGCAAAAAGTTGCACCAGAAATCTAACACTCATACAGTATACAGAGAATAACAATGTGGTCTGCGATACACTGTCGCTCTAATGCATCCTAATTCTTTGTTAAACATCAGGTCAAGAACGAAGACGGGATATTACTTTTAGAACTTAACCTACATAGATATAGAATAGACCCAATATTATAAATACAGACGCCTATAGTCCAGAAAAAGTTATCGGACGAAAATATTGGAAACGGAGTTATTATTCTGTGAACAATATCCGAGAAATTCACAATTCCAACGGTTTGGGTTTGGGACGCAAGTGTTCGGATTATCGGTGTATTCTTAGATTGTATATCTATACTTTATCAGAAGATATATAACGTATTGTATAGTTTATAGTTTATTGATTGATATCTCTACATACAGATATATACACATTTGTTATCAAACATATTGATTTAAATGTTACATTTACTTTCTTCAAATTAAAATTTGAACTAACATAAAATAATGACGGTTACAAAACATCAAGTGATCATGAATGAAAATATTTCTAATAATCTCGATCTACTATCATAATTATATGTTTTGTTAAATATTACATGGTAACACTTTCATATGACAAAACGACATATATCTTTTTTAATATATCAAATATTTATAATTAACATCATCTTAATTTACATATATCACAAATTATATTTAATCAACAAAATATACATCATTAACTCTATGTACAATAATATCTAATGTTCATTCTATGATAAAAATAAATTGAAATGTGCAATATACATGTTTTGCTCTTTAATGGCACATGTGCTATTTATAGCATTCCAACCACGTGACTTCGTAACCAGTCTGAAATCGTTTGGTAGTTCGCTTTCATCCACTTTATATTTCCCCTGAAACCAGATATAACAGCAGAAATGTAATTAAGCGTTTGAATTAGGTTTGAAAAGTAGGAAAATTACGTTTACACCTTTTTAATCTGCACTAATTTAGACTGATGATTGACAAGCTGTTAAGAATCATATCTATTTGTTCGGTTACCAAGAAAGACTCATCTAGTCACATTAATTCAGAATCAATTTGAATACATTTTTTCCTGTTATGGAGATACAATACAAAAATCTGAATATACTCTTAAACAATACGTGAAGAGGTTGATGGTAAAAGTAGACTCAAATAATCCTTACAATTAATTTTACTTTAGATAATTTCTTCATTATTTAACATTCATTCAATCATTACGCCGTTATCTCAGTCAATCAGAAGCGACGCTCATAAACTTTGACGCCATGGTTTCTTTATTGGCTTATAAAATAATTTTGAGCCAATTAAAGTGTTCGTAATAGGCAAAATTTACTTCATTGTGCATAGTCACTACAGCTTCGCCGCGTCATCAATTGGATATATTAAACATGACTTGATTGAAGTTTCTGTTTAACTATGCCTTGATATAAGTACATCCCTAGTCAGATTACCTTATTAGCTCCAAGGAATTCCTTGTCGCTCTAAACGCTATGGTAGGCATCTTGGAACTAAACAGCGACTCAAGCTAAAATAAAGGATAGCACCATACAATCAAATCTAACACCGACATTGATACATTAGTATGGACAACAAATATATTAATAAACAGGCAGTTTAACATCTGGGTCCAGTTGTTAAAACAGTGATTAGGCTAATCACAGTTTTACAACAATTTCCAGTAAAATGAATTTTACGAAATTTTTTAAGGTTCTTCAGCACTTCATTCATAATCACAAATTTTGCAGCAAGTAAGAAATGAAAATTTCACTTCATCCGTTGAACAACTGGACCCTGGGCTCTCAGTTTAACGACAGTTTTATTCATTATAAAGTAATGCCTTGTAAATCAAATGTCAAAGAACATTGTATAACATTCCTTATTTTTACCTGGTTGCAAACTTATAGATATAATCACGGGTATCGCAGCAAATGGGAAATGAGATGACAAGGGTTGTTTTAAGTAAATAGCATTATGAAAACCCAGGCACTGGTGTTTTGGACGGCCACATTACGTTTTCAACAGGAACAAAAATATATCTCGTCCTTTAGTATAATTAAGGACAATACTTTGTTATGTCAAGTAAGGACAATGGAGTGTTAAACATAATGCACATGGGATGTAGATCAACTCAAGTTTAACTATGTTTAACTTGTACGTACAAACTTAATCATATATGTAAGTTATACTGATTGACATTTACCTGGTCTAACTCAAACTCCGTGTTGACGAATTGCGTCACTTCCGCTATGGTTTCTCTTAGTAAAAATCCGTCTCCTCCGAACCTATAAAAATGTAGATGTATTAAAATGTATTTAAATGAATTACCCGTTGTGAACATACAGAGTAACTTCCCTTGTGGGCAGGTTTCACAATCAATACCTTCCCGAAATGAATTCGCAAATGTATCAATATAAATCGAAGTTAAGCGGAACGGAAACACAACTTAAAGCTGAAAATGCAAGTTAAAACGTTTTTAATTGAAATTGAAACAAAAAAATAAATAAGCACACTTGTATTTCAAGCATCGTTTATGAAGACAATGCCCTATCACTGTCAGCCATTTTTGTCTGTCTGTATCCGGTGCTCTCACCGACCCCTATATAAGGCGCGTGAATCGACACACGTGCGCTCAGTCGATACACGAACAAACACACTTAGCAATTGTCCACTATGTATCACCTACTATTACGTAAACAAAACACTTACCTATAAAGTTATAATGGGCTTGTTTGGCAACATAATATGTCAAATCCTCTTAGCTGTCATTTACATGTTTGTCAAAATAAAATTTCCACACACGTGAATAGAAATCCAAATGATAAACCGGCCATATATCTCCATGTATATAATCGTAAACGATGTACTTGACTGGCAATGTGCACGTGACTACCTGTCCCGAACAAACGACAACAACCAATGGAACACACGTGTCGGTGTACGTGTAAAACCTGGTGTAAATTGAAGTGTTTCATTGGCTCGTTTTGGATATATTTTGGGATTTAGCTGACAAAACATTCATGCATTATTTCAATGAAACATTGTCAGGTGAGTGCAGTGATTATTTACAGTTTGACATTGTTATTTGCAAAATCGGGACATGTGTATCCGAGACAAGATATGTTTGGAATGACGCACGTGTGTCAAGTCATGTGGGTTGGTCAGTGAAGGTAACTAAGCAGAGCAAAAACGAAAAATGACTGCCACCTTCTTAAATACGACACTGTCATAACTAGGTAATGTCTCGAAACAAATATTTTATTTTATTCTATATTATTTCAAATGCATGTTTTTTTAACTTGCATTGTCAGCTTTAAAATAATAATTAAATAATATGGATTGAAAAATCAGTATAGAATCACATCTCATAAAATATATATATCATACTTATTCTGATAAATCATAGTCGTTTGAATCCTTATATAGACGTTCATACACGTATACCGATTTTTGTATCATTTTTAATAATTCAAACATGTCATTTGGATTGTTATAGCAAAGTTTCTATGCAATACATATAATACATTATTGTTTTTTTAAGAAACGACTGCTCACTGTTCATTGAGTTGTTCCCACTTGTTCATGAGGAGGTGGAGAGCGATCATACGTCCCAATGGATTCTTGGCGAAGTAGCTTACAACCAATCGTACGTCCTGCCTCTTTATTTTTGTCTCATCGAAAATCCAATTAGCATATCTGGTGCATTAAGTTATAACGGGTTTTTAATCATAATACAAATTAACACATACGAGGGAAAACTTTAAGTACACTCGTCAGTTTTGAATATCATGCATACGTTTGAGTATTTCATCAAAATGAAAAACGTTTACTAAAGAATGATATTTTTAAAATTGTATTATGTAAAATGTGTTAATAAACGAAAAACAACCATTTCGTGGGTTTGTATATGGGACATATTAGCGGAGGTTAAAATTCACCGTTCGTATTTATCGTCACATTATACAATACTATTGTTCTTAAAATGTCAATAGATTTCTGAATATTCCGAGCATGCTTCGAATTCATGAATTTCAGTACAATTGCGAATATAGAGCCCATCCGCTGAATTAAAGCAACAATACAAAAACCAGAATTAGAATTCACGCAAATTTACAGCGGAACCTCCATAATTCGGACACATATAATATTTGACACTTGTAGCCGTACCTCCATAACAGCCACGGTTTCTGAGTCTGTGCCAGAGCCTCCATCAACATCTGTCTCTCGGCCGCCACATTGGAGGCCAGTGACATGTTCCACACGTGGTCCCATTCCTCCACACTGCCCTCCCGTACTCCAACAGAGTATATAGTCAGGGAAAAGTGGGACGGGGGTCTGGACGGAACAAAATAAAGAGATGAAGAGTGCGACAACGGAAATTGGGATGATTACTACAAACTGACAAGAAGAAAGTAAATAATTTGGAAAATGCAAACAAAGCATTAACAACGTTACATTAATATTAAATATTTGATATATTCTCAAATTAAGATGAAATCAAAGAACGGCTTTGATCAGCAATAATATTGTTTTTCAGATACCAGATAGTGTAAACGCCTCGAGATGAAGATTTAACGACATACTTTACGTTGATATACTTACAAAACGCCATCCTCCTTCCATTGCCGGAATTTCTCCTTTGCGTAATCAATTGCCTTTGGTACGCCTACGTCACAGGCCGTAGTCAGTATCACTTCCCGGAGATATCTATGACATAGAAATGTTGGGATAAGTTACCTATATAAGGTAGATTTATCTTCATATCACAACAAATATTTC